>NC_044032.1:242853798-243474978 GCF_901765095.1 Microcaecilia unicolor | reverse complement strand
CCACCTCCATCATTCAAAAGGCATCCACTCTTTCTTCAACAGAAATGCAAACTAATAATACAAAACAAAGAATACCCGTTTTCTCACGCAGCTACAGGTAACTCCCCACCCCCTTCCTCTTCCCCTTTTGCAAAAGCGGTCGTGCCCAACCATCCCCAGCCTCAGGCAAGCCGTCTCCCACCTCGGGGATTCCCCGAGCACCCGGAAAAAGATGGCGCAGCTTCCCACAGCGCATGTTCCAGCATTCCCCTGCAGCCAGCATGAAATGGACCGAACATACCGGATCACCACCCGATGGCCCGAGACCGTGCTCCTCTCCCTTCCGCCAACTTAAAACAACCATCCCCGTCCTCAGGCAAGCCGTCTCCCACCTCCAGGATGCCCAGAACCCCAGCCCAACGGAAAAAGACGGCGCTGCTTCCCACAGCACATTTCTCTTCCAGCGTTCACCTACAGCAGCCCTGAAACGGCCAAAAAATACCAACAGACTAAGAACTTGCTCCTCTACCTTCCGCCCATCTAAATCAACACTGCTGCCTCAGCACAACACAAAAAAAAAAAAACCACGGAAAAAACAATCCACCACTCAGCAAAGGCTGACCCCCCTACAACCACATGTACATTTCACCAACAGAAAGACCCCATCCACAAACCTCCTTGACAGACAAAGCCACACACACACAATACAACAGAAACACACCCTCAAAGCCACACACCAATCCATCCCACTTTGCCAGCACAGCACAGCACCGCACATCCCCCAACCCCCCAAGGAAAAAACAAAACAAAAAAAAAACACACATCAACAATCTGCACACACACCCCACCCTCACACACACACAAAATAACTTTGTGACACATACACACAGAAAAAAAAAGCCACATGCTAGCGCCCGTTTCATTGGTTTTGGAAACGGGCCTTTTTTACTAGTATTTTATAAATGACTTTACTTGCACATATATAAATATATGCTCAAAATGACTTCATGAAAATACCAACAAAGTGCCAGGGCAGAACGAGGAAGGAGTGAGGGCATTTTGCCTAGCTCTAGGGATAGCAGCTGTATTCGTCCTCTGTCCATATAGATAATCAGTTTAGTTAGGACAGAAAAAAATGCTGCCCTAACATAAGACAGTGTTTCAAAAAAATACTCACTGCTGGCGCTCAGTATTCACCCATGCATTTTTAACTGATTTCCTTGCCAGGGGCAGTGCTTCCATTGTGTGAGCTTGGTGGTCACCTACAGCGCCAAGATATGTGTGGGAGGGAGGGGGGGGTACAAAATAGTGAGCAGCCTGGGCAAGTATTATATTTCTTCTCCCCGTCGGTGGCTGGCAGAACAGCTGGAGTAAGCAGCAAGTCAGCAACTAAACAACAAAGACTGCCAGGCTTCAGCACAGACACATGCTGAAAGCCCACTGTGCCCCTGATGCAGACTTCCTGTTATAAAGTGGGCGGGCATGCAGCTGCCTTCAGCACTCATATACTGAAGCCCTGCTCTCCTTTGTTGTTTAGTTACCAACTTGCCTGCTCGCTCCTGCTGTTCTGTCTGCTGCAGCACTGACACCGTAGCAAATGGCAGGAGATCAGAAAGAGGAGATACTGAACCACCAGGTGGAGGTCACAGGATGCTGGACTATGGAAGAGATGCTAGATTTCCAGGGGGAGGGACAGAGAAAAGAGATTGCTGATCCTTGGGTGAAGATTCTAGACTATGGGGGAAGAAAGGGAGCAGTAACATGTGAGATTGCAGGGGAAGGAGGGTTTGGGGTGGTGCAAGATTAAAGGATTGCTTAGTGTGCCTAACCCCCTTGAACCAGCTCTATTGCTAGTTCTACCATTTTATAGACTTAACCTTTAAAGGTGATAATAATAACAATGCATCATCATTCTTGCCAAAATCATAAAAATGAAATCTGATAACATGCTGGAAACACATGGAGAAATTGACATTCTGATGTCATCAGCCGTACAACAGCTTGACCGATGCTGATAAAAGTCATAGTTCAGTTGCACCTCGTTCCAGTCTGAAGAAGGTTCATTGAAGGAGCTCACCATGTTTCCTTCTCTCGGCTCTTCAGTACTCCCCAGCATTTAGTAAAGGCCAAACACTACAGAGTTTTTCTGGGGGGAACTAGCAAGAAAGGGTCGCTGGTTCTTATCATTGTTAGGAAGCAGCAACATTTTGTTTCTTTTAGTAACTTGACAGGAGTCCAAAAACTTGGCTGGGAAGTACATGATCTTCCTTGTGCTCAATTGTAAACTGTATTAAGTGGTATCAGTACTTCTTCCACCACTGCAGCCTTCTTAACACAGGTAACAGAAATTCACTGTTGCTACTGCTGTCTGGTACAGTGTGTGCAATATTCTAGTAACAACAGACCAACATATTATTGGACGTGTACTCTGTAAATGTGATTACCAATAACTTACAAAGGGGTCCTTTTACTAGGGTGTGCTGAAAAATGGCCTTCGGGGGCGTAGGCGCGGGTTTTGGGCGCGCGCAGAATCATTTTTCAGCGCACCTGTAAAAAAGGTCTTTTTAAAATTTTTGCCGAAAATGGACGGGCGACAAAATGAAAATTGCCGCGTGTCCATTTTGGGTCTGAGACCTTACCACCAGCCATTGACCTAGCGGTAAAGTCTCACTTGGTAACCTGGTGGTAATGACCTACATGCACCAAATGCTACTTGACGTGCGTCCGATATGCGCGGCAGAAAATTGGACGTGCGCCAAAAATGAAATTACTGCAAGAGCCACACGGTAGCCATGTGGTAACTCCATTTTGGCGCACATTGGACGCACATAGATGCTTATGTGGCTTAGTAAAAGGGCTCCAACGAGAAGAAAAAATGAAAGCTTTGAAGCAAATGTAAGTACAAAGGCCTCTGTTTTCCTTTTTGCAGCTTGTTTTGTTCATATAAAGATAATATTTGGGGGGGGGGGGGCAGGAGAGCAATCCTTTTTGAAAGGTTTACTGGATTTGCAGTGGCCTTTTAGCTTGTGTGTTTGGATACACCACAATTAGCAGACCGTGTTCACTGATTTCTGTAACAAATGTTTTGCAATAAAAAGAATGTAATTCAAAGCATTTTATAACTTCTTGCTCAGATGTTGACAGTGCTGTAAATGCAGGTCATTGGCCTTTCTCCTGGAGCTGAGTATAGTATGAGGCTGTTGTTTCTTGTTTTGTTTTCAATGACGAAGAATGATATAACTCACCAGTGGTATTTATGTCAGCCCTGGACCTCTGCAAATGACGAAAACAACACTGTTTGTTATGTATGTAATGGGTCTCAAAGAAAAGGCAAATTTAAAATTACAGTGGATAGAAAGCAAGTAACCGTGACTTAAACAATACAGGCACAGGTGAGAAACAACCCAGTGAGTGAATATGTTTATACTAAGTCAATCTCTTTCAACGGAAAGAAAATTATTTTCTTATAAAAAAATGGCATTGCATCATGTTCTAAAACAAGGCAGGCATGGAGCCGGGGAGAAAGGGGGGGTGCAGATGCAAGGGCAGATTTTGGGGAGCACTAGCTAATAGTTGCAGTTTCTGGCAACCCTACCTCTACCCCTGGGGAAACCTGTCACGGTTGTGCCCAGGTCCCGGGCTCGCAGTCACCTCAGTCCCCGGGGTTTAGACCTGGGGAATGCTGCGAGGTGATGGTTTACCATTTCCCGTGTTCCAGAAGATATGCTGGTCCGGTCCGGATCTTCCAGCTCTCCAGATTGTTTTGGGACTTTTTTGGAACCAAGCAGCACCCATACCTGGTGAACTCCCTTGTGACCTGCCTTTATTAACCACCTGGTAAGGTTCTTAGTTGCCTTGCAACAGTGTTCTTCAGAGGCGTTCCTTTGGTGTGAAGTGTTGCAGTGCCTTTGTGCTGTTCGTGTTGGTGGCTTTTACTCTGCTTGTTTTTTGGTCTACTTTTCTGTCTGCCGCCTGCCCAGACCCAGATTGTTTATTGGACTATTCTTCTGCCTGCCGCCTGCCCAGACCCAGATTTTTTATTGGACTATTCTTCTGCCTGCCGCCTGCCCAGACCCGGATTGTTTTTTGGACTATTCTTCTGTCTACATCCTGCCCTGACCCGGCTTGTTTCTGGATTGTTTGTTTGCCTACGGTTTTTCCTGGAACCCAGCGTATTTCTTGTGTTCCTGTTATTTGTCAGCCTGCTGCTGTGTCCTGCCTAGTCCTGCAAGTCCTACCGGCCGCCTGAAGCCCAGAGCTCAACTCTTGGTGAAAGGTGGCCAAGTGTAGGTGAAGCCTTATTCCAGTCCACCGTGTTCCAGTTCCGGTCTGCCTTATCTGGTGTTGGGGTGATTCTCCTGCCGCTGCTATTCCTCGGCAGTGGCCCAAGGGCTCACAAACCCAGGTTCCTGCTGTATATACGTGACAGTTTGCAAGGCCATGAGCTCGGAGGTATCATCCCTCACGCAGGTGCTGCAGGAGCATGCCAGAATACTTCATACGTTGGGAGCACGTATGGAGCAGCTAGAACGACTGATGGCGGCCTCTATGGGGGCCGCAGCGGACGCCTCCGGTTTAGCACCAACGAGAGCTCCGGCCACATCAGGAATCTGTCTAAAGTCACCTCCTAGATATGATGGTAATCCCAAGGGTTGTAGAGGGTTTCTTAAACAGTGCGAAATAATTTTTGAGCTCCAGGCCCAAGATTTTCCTACGGAGAGAACCCGGATAGCTTATATAATGTCCCTGCTGTCCGGCCAAGCCTTAGATTGGGCGTCCCCGCTTTGGGAAAAGAACGATCCGGTACTTCAGGATTTCCGGGGCTTCGTGGAGCACTTCAAACGAGTGTTTGAAGAACCAGGGAAGGTTACTTTTGGGGTTACGTTTGGGGAGCGTGCCAGGTGCCCTTGACCTGGATTGGCCACTGTCGGTGACAGGATGCTGGGCTAGATGGACCTTTGGTCTTTCCCAGTATGGCACTACTTATGTACTTATGCACTCCTGAGACTCAAACAGGGAGCCCAGATCTTAGGGGACTATGCGATTAGGTTCCACACCTTGGCCTCTAAATTGGACTGGAATAATGAAAATCTGCTCGCAACCTTCTGGCAGGGGCTGGCACCGCAGATTAAGGATGAGCTGGCCAGACGCGAACTTCCCACCAGGCTGGATGACCTGATTAACCGTGTACTAGGATTGATATTCGATTTCAGGAGTGGGGCAAAGAACGGCGTTCCATTGAAAGGATAGGTATGAAGACGCCAAGTCAGCAAGGGCTACCACCAGCTCCTCGTACACGGGAGATTCCCCCGCAACCACCGGCAGAACCCATGCAATTAGGTTATACCCCTCTCACAAGTCATGAAAGACAGCAACGTCGGACCCTCAACCTCTGCTTGTACTGTGGTGAGACGGGACACTACGCGGTCAACTGCCCACAGAAACACGGCTCTTTAGGGCCAGGATTAACTGCAGCAACTGTAGTAAGTCAATCCTCTAACCTTCTGCGCACTCAGTTTCTCATGCCAGCGGTTCTTGACCTAGGTCATAAACAGGAGCATACTGAGGTCTTTTTGGATTCTGGGGCAGGTGGAAGCTTTATAACCGCATCTCTAGTCCAGCAACTGAACATTCCTACCCAAGAACTACCTAAGACCATCCCGCTTTTTTCGGTGTATGGTAGTATCCAAGGCTATGTAAATACTCAAACGTTGCCTGTGGGCCTACGGATTGGCAATCACCGGGAGGATATCTCTCTATATGTCCTTCCTTCAGCAGTACAACCCATCATTTTAGGTCTTCCCTGGCTACAGAGACACAACCCGGTCCTAGACTGGGGTAAAGGTGAGATCGTGGACTGGGGCGAGTCATGCCGAAAACTTTGTTTCATCCCTGACACCGATAGTGTGGTCAGCAAACAGCTGGACCAGGACTCAGATGCATGGACGGACATTAGTGACTCTCAGGACTCTAAGACTTTTACAAAGGGGATGACCTGTGCATGTGCCTTACCCCCGATCAGCCAGTGCCAAGGGGAATCCGGTAACGGGCCCAAGTCTCCAGATCTGGCCAACAGGACTGCTGAGACGCCTCCTAGGGGCCAGGGATCCCGCACTTTACATAAGAAGTCGACCCCAGGATCTAGGCTTCAGGACAATCCGAAGCGTCGGATATCTAAGAATCAAAAGACTAGTTCGCAGAAAACCATGGCCTGTAGCTCCACTCCAGTGCCAGGCACTCAACACCACTTGGTAAACAAAGCCCAGTCTCGCCCTCAACTGGCCAGCTCCCGGCCGGCGCCTAAGGATATGGACATTGGAAGACTACCTTATCATGCCAGCCGATTTCACCCAGAAGAGCCAGGGAAACCCAGACCTCCCGAGAAGCCCGGGGAGGCCTTTAGGGAGGGATACTGTCACGGTTGTGCCCAGGTCCCGGGCTCGCAGTCACCTCAGTCCCCGGGGTTTAGACCTGGGGAATGCTGCGAGGTGATGGTTTACCGTTTCCCGTGTTCCAGAAGATATGCTGGTCCAGTCCGGTCCGGTCCGGTCCGGATCTTCCAGCTCTCCAGATTGTTTTGGGACTTTTTTGGAACCAAGCAGCACCCATACCTGGTGAACTCCCTTGTGACCTGCCTTTATTAACCACCTGGTAAGGTTCTTAGTTGCCTTGCAACAGTGTTCTTCAGAGGCGTTCCTTTGGTGTGAAGTGTTGCAGTGCCTTTGTGCTGTTCGTGTTGGTGACTTTTACTCTGCTTCTTTTTTGGTCTACTTTTCTGTCTGCCGCCTGCCCAGACCCAGATTGTTTATTGGACTATTCTTCTGCCTGCTGCCTGCCCAGACCCGGATTGTTTCTGGATTGTTTGTTTGCCTACGGTTTTTCCTGGAACCCAGCGTATTTCTTGTGTTCCTGTTATTTGTCAGCCTGCTGCTGTGTCCTGCCTAGTCCTGCAAGTCCTACCGGCCGCCTGAAGCCCAGAGCTCAACTCTTGGTGAAAGGTGGCCAAGTGTAGGTGAAGCCTTATTCCAGTCCACCGTGTTCCAGTTCCGGTCTGCCTTATCTGGTGTTGGGGTGATTCTCCTGCCGCTGCTGTTCCTCGGCAGTGGCCCAAGGGCTCACAAACCCAGGTTCCTGCTGTGTATACGTGACAAAACCCATCTGTTTTGACTGTTTCCCCATAATTTTCTCATTACTTTCTACTCTGTCACATGTGTATAGCTTAGATCTATGCTTGCAGTAGCCTGTCCCTTCTTAGTATTTAGAGACTTCAGCTGTGTGTTGATATTTTCTAAAGTTCTTGGGAATGTTCTTCAAAACAAACTGAACCAGATTCACTAACCTCTCTCAGGAAGATAAAAATCCCTGGGTATATATGGCCTTTGAAATCTCTCTCTCTCTCTCTGTCCCCTGTACATATACACCAAACTATGAATGGCTTATGGAAGCTGCCACGGGTGTGATGGTTTCCATATGAGGCTTGGGTGGGATGAGGTTGTCAGTGCCACCCCTGGTCATCCTAGGACAATGTATGGTTGAGTAGCTTCCCTATAAGGAGTTGCTGTGGGATTTGAACCAGGGCCTCTGGAATAACTTTAATTTTTTATGGCAAAAATTTACTGTTTCAGGTAAAAAAAAAAAAAACCTTTTTACCAACCGCTGCTTAAAATGGAGATAAGAAAATCGAGGAAATCATCTAGAATTACAGCAGGGGTGTAGCTACGGGGGGCCACGGGAGCCTGGGCCCCCCGCAAATTTCATCCAGGCCCCTGGTTTGGCTGGCGGGGGTCCCCAACCCCCACCAGCCGAAGCCTTCTTCAGTGCGGTCTCCGGCGCAGCCACGTTCGCTGCCTGCCCCCTGCTCTTCTTTCTTCTTGGAACAACCTTCCTGAGCCCTTATGCCAAGCCCCCTCCCTGCCCATCTTCAAGTCTTTGCTTAAAACCCACCTCTTCAATGCTGCATTCGGCACCTAACTCTTACAGTTCAGTAAATCCAGACTGCCCAATTTGACCGCCCCTATCGGACTGTCCGTTCACTTGTCTCTTAGATTGTAAGCTCCTTGAGCAGGGACCGTCCCTCTATGTTAATTTGTACAGCGCTGCGTAACCCTAGTAGCGCTTTAGAAATGTTAAGTAGTAGTAGTAGTAGTAGTTCTTGCTCCTCCTGTGCATGCTGATGCTGACAGGGGATGGGGACCCCCACCAGCAAAGGTATTTGTTTGTGAGGGGGAGAGGCGAGGCAGTGGGGAGCGAGGAGGCGAGGCGAGGCGTGGCGGTGGGGTGGGGTGGGGGGGCAGCAGGGCGGCACTCAAAATGTGCCCCCAACCTCGGGCTTTGGCCCCCTCCCACCATGAGGTCTGGCTACGCCCCTGAATCCCAGTAAATTGGGAGGAGAGACCAGAAGGTCAAAATAAAAGAGGAGCAATGCTAATCACAAAAAAGCGATCATCAGGGCCTGAGCTCTATTCCAAATAAAATAAATAGGCCCAAACAGAGAAAACACCTTTTAGGCAAAACTTGGGGTCAAACAAATCCATCTCTAGTTGCTGATACTGTGATGAGAAACGAATTGGACAGACCATGCCCCATGTGGCTCACTGATTCCATTGCCTATGAATATGTACTACTCTACTACTACTATTTATCATTTATATAGCACTACTAGATGTACGCAGCACTGAACACTAAATATATGAGCCAGTCCCTGCTCGACAGAACTTACAATCTAATTAAGACAGAGAAACAGGACAAATAAGGGATTAGGGAATTACTAATAGTAAAAATGATTAAAACAGACATGGGTACTGAACAAGTGAATAGGAGTCTAAAGTTAAGAGCAGCCTCAAAAAGGTGGGCTTTTAGCCTAGATTTGAATGGAGAAGTTCTGAGAGAAGAGGACATTTCTCTGGTAAGTGCTTTGTGCTTTGGGAACTTAAAGATTGGGGTTTAAAGGAGGAATTGTAGGTTAGTGATAGGGAGAATAAAAAATTTAAAGAAGCAAAATTTTATCAACTAATCTCCATAGTCTTTTCCCCTTAGTTTTAAAATTTGAACTTTGTACCACAGCATTAACAGATAGCCTCTAGCAGGCACTGCAGGATCTAGTTTAATCTTCCCACCCCTAGGACAATTCTTCATTTATAGTCAGTTATTGTACTTAGGACAACAAGCAAGGAATGCTCCTACAGAGTTTTAAATACATTTCATTACCATCTAAGAAGGAAACACTAAATAAATCACACAATATACCATATAAACTAAAAGATATTTTTATATTAGGCCAATAACCTTTAGCAAGTTAAAAATGTTTCTAAAAACTCAAAAATACTAAGATGGAGTCAGCAGTCCAGCAGCGAGAGGGGTGCTATCCAGTCTTTTGCATTGAGTGTCACATGCATGATTATCTCCCAGTTGGTGAGCAGTTATATGTGTGTGCCCGATGCAAAGAGCTCCTAGCTCTCAGAGAACGGGTCCGTTCCCTTGAGGCTAGAGTAGCAGACTTGGTGGAGCTGAGGGAAACAGAGAGAAGACCTACAGGGATGTTGTAGAGAAGTCCCACCTCCAGTCTGGTAGCCCCTGTGCTACCTTGGAGGAGAGAGGTCTCCTAGAAGGAGAGCATCAACCTGGTGAAGTAGGAAGTACGCCTGCAGCCAAGACCTGCCCACCAGGGGATGTATTATCCTCTCAGACCGAGGATACGTCTCCAAGTGCTGCCCAGGAGAGAAGAATTAGGACAGCTGTTGTAGTTGGTGATTCGATCATTAGGCATATAGATAGCTGGGTGGCTGGTGGACGTGAGGATCGCCTGGTCACTTGTCTGCCTGGTGCGAACGTGGTGGACCTCAAGTGTCACCTAGATATGATTTTAGATAGTGCTGTGGAGGAGCCAGCTGTCTTGGTACATGTGGATACCAATGACATAGGAAAATGTGGGAGAGAGGTTCTGGAAGCCAAATGTAGGCTCTTAGGTAGAAAGCTCAACCCAGAACCTCTAGGGTAGCATTTTCTGAAGTGCTAACCATTCCACGCGCAGGGCCCAAGAGATAGGCAGAGCCTCAGAGTCTCCATGCATGGATGAGATGATGGTGCAGGAAGGAGATTTTTAGATTTGTTAGGAACTGGGCAACATTCTGGGGAAGGGGGAGTCTATTCCGAAAGGATGGGCTCCACCTTAACCAGGGTCGGACCAGGCTGCTTGCATCGGCATTTAAAAAGCAGATAGAGCAGCTTTTAAACTAGAAATGGGGGGGAAGGCCAACAGTCGCTCAAAAGCACATTGTTCGGGATAAGGTATCTTTCAAAGATATCACCAAAACAGGGAAGATAGGGTATCCTGATAGTGAGGTTGCAAAAGAGACCATAGTAGATCAGGTGTCCTTAAATAAAAATAAAAATCAGACAAAAGATTGAAAATTAATACTATCAAGTACTGAGCATAATGTAAATAGGATCAACAAACATAGTTTGAAATGTCTATATGCGAATGCCAGGAGCCTAAGAAATAAGATGGGAGAGTTAGAATATATTGCGCTAAATGAAAAATTAGATATAATAGACATCTCTAAGACTTGGTGGAAGGAGGATAACCAGTGGGACACTGTCATATCGGGGTACAAATTATATCGTAGTGATAGCGTGGATCGAATTGGTGGAGGGGTATCATTGTATGTTAAGGAGGGCCTTGAATCAAATAGATTGAAAATTCTGCAGGAAACAAAACACATCTTAGAATCACTATGGATTGAAATTCTGTGTGTAAAGGGGGAAAGGATAGTGATAGGAGTGTACTACCGTCCACCTGGCCAGAAAGAACAGACGGATACAGAAATGTTATAGGAAATTAGGGACGCAAACAAACTGGGCAACACAATAAGAATGGGTGATTTCAATTTCCCTGATATTGACTGGGTAAATGTAACATCAGGGCACGCTAGGGAGATAAAATTCCTTGACAAAATCAAGGACTGCTTTATGGAGCAGCTGGTACAGGACCCAATGAGAGAAAGAAAAATTCTAGACCTAGTCCTTAGTGGAGCACATGATCTGGTATGGGAGGTAATGGTGCTGGGGCCGCTTGATGACAGTCATCATAATATGACAGAATTTGATATTATCTTTGAAGTAAGTATACGTGGAGCAGAGCCGTAGCGAGGGGAGCTGACACCTCCCCCCCAGGTGCAGCACAGCGCACCCTCCTCCCGCTGGAGCGCACCCCCCCCCCCCCCCGGAGCACATACCTCCCCCCCCCCCCCCGGAGCGCATACCTGTGTTGGCTCCGCGCTGGTTCACTGCTCTCTCTGTCCCGGAACAGGAAGTAACCTGTTCCGGGGCAGAGAGGGCAGTGCACCAGCACGGAGCTGACACCCCACAGCGGTGTGCACCCGGGGCGGACCGCCCCCCACCCCCCCTTCCTACGCCACTGACATGGAGGGGCATAATC
The DNA here is from genome assembly GCF_901765095.1 of Microcaecilia unicolor. Lineage (NCBI taxonomy): Eukaryota > Metazoa > Chordata > Amphibia > Gymnophiona > Siphonopidae > Microcaecilia > Microcaecilia unicolor. The sequence continues at coordinate 243,463,562 of NC_044032.1, read as the reverse complement.
GAAAGCAAATGCCTATCTCCATGGGCGTTTATCTCCGAAAACGGGTCCCTGAAGGGGCGGGCCGAACCATATTTTCGAAAAAAATGGACGCTTTTGAGCTGACGTTTGTTTTTTTTAGCGATAATGGAAACTAAAAACGCCCAGCTCAAAAACGTCCTAATCCGAGCCATTTGGTCGTGGGAGGGGCCAGGATTCGTAGTACACTGGCCCCCCTGATATGCCAGGACACCAACTGGGCACCCTAGGTCAGTGCGGTGGACTTCAGAAAAAGCTCCCAAATGCATAGCTCCCTTACCACGGGTGCTGAGCTCCCAACCCCCTCCCCCAAAACCCACTACCCACAAATGTACAACACTACCATAGCTCTTAGGGGTGAAGGGGGCACCTACATGTGGGTACAGTGGGTTTTGGAGGCCTCCCATTTACCAGCACAAGTGTTACAGGTGAGGGGGATGGGCCTGGGGCCACCTGGCTGAAGTGCACTGCGGTACCCACTAAAAGTGCTCCAGGGACCTGCATACATGCAGGCCTCTAGGACTTGTTGCTGCTGTATAACATTGGCACACCAGTTGACATCTGAAGATTAATCTCTACGAAAACATCCTGCCACATGGACTACAACAGGAAACACAACAGGGCACACTCTGACCCAGTAGGCTGGGGGAAAAGCACCATGGGAGAAGAGCCTACCAACTACCAACATCGTGAGACTGTAACACAAGCTAATGAAATCACGGAGCCCAATACCCTACACCCACCACAATGCAATGCTGATGTGACCCTGTAGTGCACCCGAGAGCCACATCTGACCCAGGGAAAGGCTGTGACAGGATCGAACACATTCTGCTGTCATGGAGGTGGGTACGGCATTTGAGGCTGGCATATAGGCTGGAAAAAAAGTTTTTAAAGTCTTTTTTTTTTGGTGGGAGGGGGTTAGTGACCACTGGGGGAGTCCGGGGAGGTCATCCCCGATTCCCTCCAGGGTTCATCTGGGCAGTTGGAGCACTTTTTTGGGACTTGTTTGTGAGAAAAAAGGGTCCAAATAAAGTGACCCAAAATCGCGGTCAAAACGCCTTTTTTTCCGATTATCAGCTAAAGACGCCCATCTCTCCTCAGCTGTTAACCACGCCCCAGTCCCACCTCTGACACGCCCCCATCAACTTTATTCGTTTCCGTGACGGAGTGCAGTTGGAAACACCCAAAATCAGCTTTTGATTATACCGATTTGGGCGCCTTTGCGAGAAAAATGCCCATCTTCCGATTTGGGTCGAAATATAGGCGTTTTTCTTTTTCGATTATAAGCTGGATAGGATATCAAATACGTTAGCGTTTAACTTTAAAAAAGGAGAATATGATAAGATGAGAAGAACGGTGAAAAAAAAAACTTTGAGGAGCGGCTGCGAGGGTCAAAAACTTACATCAAGAGTGGATGATGTTCAAAAATACCATCCTAGAAGCCCAGGCCAAATATATTCCACGTATTAAAAAAGGAGGACGGAAGACCAAACAACAGCCAGCATGGTTAAAAAGTGAGGTGAAGGAAGCAATTAGAGCTAATAGAAAATCCTTCAGAAAATGGAAGAAGGAACTGACTGAAAATAATAAGAAACAGCATAAGGAATGACAAGTGAAATGCAAAGCGCTGATATGGAAGGCTAAATGGGACTTCGAAAAAACATTGCTTTGGAGGCAAAAACGCATAGTAAAAGTTTTTAGGTATATTAAAAGCAGGAAGCCGGCAAAAGAATCAGTTGGACCGCTAGAAGACCGAGGGGTAAAAGGTGAGATCAGGGAAGACAAAGCCATAGCGGAGAGATTAAATGAAGTTTTGCTTCGGTCTTCACCGAGGAAGATTTGGGAGATATATCAGTGGAGAAATGGTATTCGAAGCTGAGGAGTCAGAGAAACTGAATGAATTCTCTATAAACCTGGAGGATGTAATGGGGCAATTCTACAAATTAAAGAGTAGCAAATCTCCTGGACCAGATGGTATTCATCCCAGAGTACTGATAGAACTGAAAAATGAACTTGCGGAGCTATTGTTAGTAATAAGTAACTTATCCTTAAAATCGAGCATGGTACTGGAAGATTGGAGGGTGGCCAATGCAACGCCGATTTTTTAAAAAGTTTCCAGAGGAGATCTGGGAAATTATAGACCGGTGAGTCTGACGTCTGTGTCGGGCAAAATGGTAGAGACTATTATAAAGAACAAAATTACAGAGCACATTCCAAAACATGGATTAATGAGACAAAGTCAACATGGACTTAGTGAAGGGAAATCTTGCCTCACCAATCTATTACATTTCTTTGAAGGGGTGAACAAACATGTGGATAAAGGTGAGCCTGTTGATATTGTGTATCTAGATTTTCAGAAGGCGTTTGACAAAGTACCTCATGAAGGACTCCAGAGGAAATTGGAGAGTCATGGGACAGGAGGTAGTGTTCTATTGTGGATTAAAAACTGGTTAAAAGATAGAAAACAGAGAGTGGGGTTAAATGGTCAGTATTCTCAATGGAGAAGGGTAGTTAGTGGGGTTCCCCAGGGGTCTGTGCTGGGACCGCTGCTTTTTAACATATTTATAAATGACCTAGAGATGGGAGTAACTAGTGAGGTAATTAAATTTGCTGACGACACAAAGAGGGGCATAATCGAAAGGGACGTCCTCGTTTCGATTTGGACATCCTTGCAAAACATCCCCATCCAGGGGCGTGGAAAGCCAGTATTTTCGAAACAAGATGGACATCCATCTTTCGTTTCGATAATACGGTCAGGGACGCCCAAATCTTGAAATTTGGTCGTCCTTAGAGATGGTCGTCCCTAGACTTGGCCGTTTCTGATTTTCGGCGATAATGGAAACCAAGGACGTTCATCTCAGAAACGACCAAATGCAAACCATTTGGTCATGGGAGGAGCCAGCATTTGTAGTGCACTGGTCCCCCTGACATGCAAGGACACCAACCGGGCACAGGACACCAACCGGGCACCCTAGAGGGCACTGCAGTGGACTTCAGAAATTTCTCCCAGGTACATAGCTCCCTTACCTTTTGTGCTGAGCCCCCCCAAAACCACTACCAACAACTGTACACCACACCATAGCCCATACGGGTGAAGGGGGGCACCTAGATGTGGGTACAGTGGGTTTCTGGTGGGTTTTGGAGGGCTCGCTGTTTCCTCCACAAACGTAACAGGTAGGAGGGGATGGGCCTGGGTCCACCTGGCTGAAGTGCACTGCACCCACTAAAACTGCTCCAGGGACCTGCATAAAGCTGTAATGGACCTGAGATGACATCTGAGGCTGGCATAGAGGCTGGCAATCAATATTTTTAAAGATGTTTTTTGAGGGTGGGAGGGGGTTAGTGACCACTGGGGGAGTAAGGGGAAGTCATCCCCGATTCTCTCTGGTGGTCACCTGGTCATTTTGAGCACCTTTTTTTTGCTTTGGTCGTAAGAAAAACACGACCAGGAAAGTCGTCCAAGTGTTCGTCAGGGATGCCCTTGTTTCTTTCGATTATGGGTCGAGGATGTCCTAGTGTTAGGGACGCCTATGTTCCGCCTTCGCTATGCCTGCGATAAGCCCCCTTGAACTTTGGCCATCCCTGCGACGGAAAGCAGTTGGGGATGTCCAAAATCGGCTTTCGATTATACTGATTTGGATGACCCTGTGAGAAGGATGTCCATCTTCCAATTTATGTCGAAAGATGGGCGTCCTTCTCTTTCGAAAATGAGCCAAAAAGTTATTCAAAGACGTTAAATCATGGGAGGATTGTGAAAAATTACAAGAGGACCTTACGAGACTGGGAGACTGGGCGTCTAAATGGCAGATGACGTTTAATGTGAGCAAGTGCAAAATGATGCATGTGGGAAAGAGGAACCCCAATTATAGCTACGTCATGCAAGGTTCCACAGTAGGAGTCACAGACCAAGAAATGGATCTAGGTGCCGTCGTCGATAATACGTTGAAACCTTCTGCTCAGTGTAATGCTGTGGCTAAGAAAGCATATAGAATGTTAGGTATTATTAGGAAAGGAATGGAAAACAGAAATTAGGACGTTATAATGCCTTTGTATCGCTCCATGGTGTGACCGCATCTCGAATATTGTGTTCAATTCTGGTCGCCGCATCTCAAAAAAGATATAGTGGAATTAGAAAAGGTGCAGAGAAGGGCGACGAAAGTGATAAAGGGGATGGGACGACTTCCCTATGAGGAAAGACTAAAGCAGCTAGGGCTCTTCAGCTTGGAAAAAAGGTGACTGAGCGGAGATATGATAGAGGTCTATAAAATAATGAATGGAGTTGAACGGGTAGACGCGAAGCATCTGTTTACTCTTTCCAAAAATACTAGGACTAGGGGGCATGCGATGAAGCAACAAAGTAGTAAATTTAAAACAAATCGGAGAAAAATTGTCTTCACTCAACATGTAATTAAACTCTGGAATTCGGAATAAAGGCTCTACTGTTGGGCTCAGCCCCAGGGCTAGATGGCTTTTCTAATGAGTACTATAAGATTTAAAACTTGACAGATTACTTTGAGGCAGTAGTGACTAGGGGGTTTTTCTCACCAAGGGAGAATGAGGCACTGATAACATTAATCCCCAAACCAGGTAAACCTAAAGATCAAGTAGAATCCTACAGGCCCATCTCCCTTATTAACGTGGATATTAAGATCTTATCCCGAGTGCTGGCAAATAGATTGACAGCCTATATCCCAGACTTGATAGGGGAACACCAAGTGGGGTTTGTTAAGGGCCGGCAGGCGGTAAGGCAGGTACGGAAAGCCCTTCTAGCAGTGGCGTATGGACAAGCTACGGGAGACCCTTTATTATTAGTAAGCTTAGATGCGGCCAAAGCCTTCGATAAAGTCAATGGGGATTACCTGTTCCAAGTTCTTGAATATATTGGGCTGAACGGTTGGTTTTTAAAAGCCATTCAGACGCTGTACAATAATACCACTGCACAAATACTGATTAATGGTACTAGATCTATGCCCTTTCGGGTAGAGCAGGACACAAGACAGGGCTGTCCACTATCTCCTATACTGTTTCTCCTTTATTTGGAGCCCCTCTTACGAACGATACTGTTAGACCCAGACATACAGGGAGTCCTAATTCATGGACAGCTGATAAAAGTGCTGGCTTTTGCGGACGATATGTTTCTTACACTCAACCGAAAACCTCGGTCCAACACTTGTTAGAAGTTATAGATGAATTTGGATTCTTTTCGGGATTGCAATTAAACCTACACAAGTCACTGGCTCTCCCGATACAGGAGGAGGTGCAGGCGGAGTGGGGAGGCCCATTCCCGTTCCAATGGGCTACAGGGACACTTAAATACCTAAGAATCTACATTCCAAGAAATTTAGCAAATCTATACAAAGAGAATATGGACCCCCTGAAGAGTCGTACTAAGGAAGTTCTGCAGGGTTGGCAGGGTTTGCCCCTATCCTTAAAGGGGAGAATCATTTTCCCCAGATGGACATACGTTTTTCAGATGATCCTGGCCATACTGAGATACAGAGAGGAGAGGTGGCTACACAAAGCCCTTACAGTTTTTCTTTGGCAGGGCAAACGAGCACGCATAGGTTTGAAGAACCTCATGAGGCCCTATTCGGGAGGGGGACTGGGGCTGCTTGATTTAAAACTCATAGCGATAGCATGCTGCCTGCGGCACTTATCTGATTGGTTCCGTTCAGCAGAGTTCTTCTCCTGTGCGAGAGTGGAAACCTCTTTGATGGCACCAATGGAGTTTGCCTATTGGCTTCACGCCCCATCTGAGGAATTACCAGCATTGGGACCATATGGGTTCATTTTAAATCCGCTGCGCAAAGCATGGAAATGGTTGGGTAAGACATACAAATGGAATAATACAGTGACCCCACTGTTACCCATAAAAGGTAACCTAGCGTTCCCAGAGGGGGGAAGGTCTGCTCTGTTTAAGAAATGGGGAAATTGTGGTATTAAATATTTGTTCCAGGTGGTGTCTGAGACAGGGATTATTAAACCCTTCCGGGCTTTGTGTGAAGAGTTTAGATTGGGGCAGAAAGACTACTTTCAATACATACAGCTTAGCCACTATGTCAGAACATTACCTGCAATAGATCTTGCGCAATAAACATGGGACTGCATGAACGACCTTTTGGCCCTAGAGGCCCAACTGAAAGTGCCACTTCGTTATTTTCATCATCACTTAAGAGATTTACAGGGGACTTTAGACTACAGTCATGTGTCGCAACAGTGGCATCAAGAACTGAGGTGGAAACCTAACCCTGAACAGATAAAATTGTGCTTGACGAGCGTGAATCAGGTGACAGAGAATATGGCATGGCAGGAAATACAATACAAATTCATTCTACGACTCTATATTTCACCACACAGGGCTTTCAGAGCGACATTGAGGACTACAGATGACTGCCCTAAATGTGGACAGGTGGGAGCCTCCCTGGGCCATATGTTTTGGTTCTGCGCAGTGGTACTTCCCTTTTGGATTAAATTGGGGCACCAAATATCACAAATGTGGAAAGTACAATGGTACCCAACACCAGGTCAGCTCTTTGATATGTATAACATCCGTGGCAAACCACCAGAGGGGCTGAGAGCTTTTCTGAAAAGAGCGATTTTGATGGGAAAAAGAACAATTACGCAGTTGTGGCTACAACCAGAGCCACCTGGAGTGTCGCAATGGAGAGGAGCTATGATGCAATGTTGCATGGTGGAAAAGAAGAGAGTGGGAGACCTAGCCTCAAAGAGGGGAGACCAATTCTGTAAAACCTGGTCACCATTCTGGGATACTCTAATGCCTGTTGCGAGAAGCAGAATTTTGAACTGCTAACAGGACCAGTAGGGGAGGGTAGTGGGGTGGAGGGGATTAGAGAGGGGGGAAGTGGGGGGGGGGGGGAAATGAAAATCGATGATACATATTGTGTGATGTTTAGCACAAGATTTATAACATGTACGTTGATATGTTGTATTCTTTTGTGTCATCAATAAAATTGTTTTTAAAAAAAACTCTGGAATTCATTGCCAGAGAATGTGGTAAAGGCGGTTAGTTTAGCAGAGTTTTAAAAAGGTTTGGATGGCTTCCTAAAGGAAAAGTCCATAGACCATTATTAAAGTGGACTTGGAAAATCCACTATTTCTAGAATAAGCAGTATAAAATGTTTTGTACTTTTTTGGGATCTTGCCTGGTTGTGACCTGAATTGGCCACTGTTGGAAACAGGATGCTGGGCTTGATGGACCTTATGGTACTTATGTACTTATGTATTTATGTACTTATGAATATGGCCAGAGACGGAGCTTGACGTACCACCTCACAAAGAGGGACATTTTCAATATGCTGTCTAAGTCCAATTTTGGTCATTTTGCTAAAAGCATCCAAAATTGTGACCAACGATCTTTCCTACCTCAGATTCCTACTGAAATTTCCTTCCTTCCTGAGGAATCCACCCATCATAAGCCCCAGCCAATCAGCTTTGAGAACCCACTATATATAAAGACAAACTGCAGACCAAACATCGGCTCCACTTACTCAGACGCAGCAAGACCCGGAATACTACAACAATCTGCATCAGGCCCTTTTTCAGGTTTTCTATGTTTTGAAAAACAAAACAAATAAAATAAAATGGCTTGTTAAATTCCTTGATACTGGTTACCTTTAAAAAAAAAAGAGAAAACAGAATGTCAGTGGGCAGCAACCCACTGTTTTTCTATTTTCTCTTTTTTGTTAAAGGTGACCAGTATCAAGGAATTCCCAATGATAGGGAATATACTGGCTGCCCTAAGAGAAAACAAAGTTATTAGCTTGTAACAGTGTTCTCCAAAGTCAACAGCATATACAGCCCTCATGAAACTTACCCACCTCCCCAAAGGGTTGACTTTTCCTCTAGCAGCTGCATATGGAACTGAGCTGGACTGGAAGACTACACCAGTGCTGAAGGACCTGAATATGTGTGGTTTATGGTGCTAGAAAGCATACAAGCTTGAAACACTTTACTCTGCCCACCCAGGTTCCCTTAAATGGCAACACCCATTCATGAAGATTAATTATTCTACTGCTGGTAGGCAACTTCACTTTCCATGCAATCATAGGAACTGTGCATATTTGCTGTATGTCCTCCTGGGAGCATGAGAACCTGTCTCATCTGTCAGTCTGCAGGTTGAGCTGTTATTGGAACTAGATTCCTTGCAATGAGGAAGGGGAGGGAGAGGGAGGAAGAAGAGAAGAGAGAGAGAGAGGGCATCTTGCAATCAGATCTTCAAGGTATGTCCATCTGAATATGCTTGAAGATATTGTTGGTTACCCCTTTAAATGGAGGGTAAAGCACTATACATGAATGTTTTGTAGCTGTGAATGTGTACATCACAGAACAGTCCACATGCAACCAGGGGCGTAGCCAGACCTCGCGGTGGGAGGGGACCAGAGCCCAAGGTTGGGGGTATGTTTTAGTCTGCCAAGCCGCCTTGACCCCCACCCCCCCACACACACACACACACACACACACCGCTTCGTCGCTCCCCCTCACCTCCTCATAGCTCCCTCTCACCTCCATGCCGCTTCCCCTTATCGCCTCGTCACTCCCCCGCCAGCCAAAGCCGTCTTCAGCACTGGTCTCCGGCACAGCCGCGTTCGCTGCCCTGCTCTTGTTTCTTCTTGCTGACGTCCTCATGTGCACACCAACCCTTCTTTATGCCAGCCAAACCAGGGGCCTGGATGAAATTTGCAGGGGCCCAGGCTCCCATGGCCCCACCTAGCTACGCCCCTGCATGCAACTTTCCAACATGTAAACCGAACTCCATTTGAGCTTCCAATACTTTTCAGTAAATGCATTTCTAACACATTTGTGTACAAGTTAAATGAAGGTGGTGTTTCAGCTGTGAATATCCACAAGAGTCCCTTGGTAAGGGGATACAGACCTTGGCTTCATATGGACCTCAGTTTGTAGTCACCCTAAACTGAGCCAACAGGTGTTACTGTTGAGATATTTATTTGTTTGTTTGTTTGTAACATACCCAGCACTTTCCCACTCAATAGCAGGTTCGATGCGGCTTACATAGTACAACGTGTTAACAAAGTAATATAGAATGGATGTAGCTGTAATATAGTAAATAAAGAGGTGGTCGTTTAGATGGCTTGCACATCTTCCTCCTCCTCCTCCCCCCCCCCCCCCCTCCCACTTAGAGGACTGTAGTGGTTATCTATTGCCAAACCTAAGAATAATTGCGGTTATATTTCATGCACTTGTCAATTAATGGCACACTCATGCTCACAGCCCAGCATAATATTCAGAGTTTCATAAGCTCCTGTGATCTGCATCAGGAGAATCAACAAAATCCTCTTTTTTTTTTTTTTTTGGTCTTGGTTTTGTGTTTTGTTTGCCAGTCACATTTCCCGTGGGCTTTGGAGAGGTCAGTTTATTCTTTAAAAACAAATAAAAATCCCACAAAATTAATGGGAAAAGATCCATCTTGTCTCAGTGAGATTATCATTTTAATGACACAGGTTCTCATTGTTCAGGTTTTACAGGCTGTTCCAGACACTAGAATTTGTTCAAATGCTCTACAAGCTGTGACCTTGTAGGGTACTGTATGTGACTTAGGTTCAAAAAAGCTTTCATTATTTGAAAACCTGGGTGGCAGAACATTACACTGAACAAAAATGCATTTTGTGCAGTATGTCCGATAGGAAGCCATCCATCATTAAATAAACAATGACTTTAAAACAGAACATTTCATTTTTCTCCAGGACAAGCAGGACACAAGAATCCAGGCCCAAGTCTCAGTCTGCTTGTCTGATATTGCTGCCTGGATGTCCCACAGCCAAAACTGAGCTTCTTATCTTTTCCCCTAAGCCCACTTTTCCTCTTCCTCCATTCTCTGTTTCTATGGATAACGGCGTCATCCGTTCTGCCTCCTCAGCTTGTAACCTTGATTCTTTTCTGTTTTTCTCTACACTTATCCAACAGACTGCTAAAACCTATACTGGCCGATATTCAGCGGTTGATTGCTGCCGGGTACATTAGCCCCTGATATTCAGTGCTGGGTCATGTCTAGGCACCAGAACTGATTATCGGGTGCTAATTTCAGGTGGGGCCTGCATAAGCCAGTTATGCAGACCCGGCTGAATATTGGCCGGGACCCGCACAACCTTTTGTAGTTTAATAAAAGTCACCCCATCCATATCCCAGCCCCCTGACAAAGCCCCCCTGCTTCCCACCCCCTTCCCTCAGTCTGTGCCATGAAGAAGAACCCCCCCCCCCCCAGAATGGACTCCCTCCCACAGTCTAGATAGGTCCTCCTGGGCCTACCTTTGCTCTTTGATAGTCCAGTGGGGAGGAAGGCAGGAGCAAAGCCCCCTCGCTCCTGCCCCTTGCGGCTGCCAGTATCAAATGGCTGCTGCGACCTACCTAGAATGCGAGGGTGGGGCAATTCAAAGGGGGGGGGTTAATTCCAGGAGGGTGAGGGGGTCTACTTCATGGTACGGGCTGGGGGAGGGGGTAGGAAGCAGAGGGCTTTGTCAGGGGGTCAGGTGGGGGATCGAGGGACTTTTTTAAGCTACAAAAGGTTATGTGGGTGCCAGCCGATATTCAGTGCCGGCACCCACATAGCTAAGCAGCCTAATTTAGTCCATTGCCAGCATTGAATATCGGCCGGCACCCACGTAACACTGGGCTCCTCCCTACTGCCACCCCCTGTACCACCCCTGTCCTGCCCATTTTTTTATTGGCGGTCAGAGGCAATATTTAGAGGGGGGTAGGTGGGCCACAGGCAATTTAAGATGGCAAGAGCTTCTCCATTTAAATCGCTTTGAATACTGGGGGGGGGGGGGGGGGTTAGTTTCTTTCTCTATAACATCACTAAAATTCATCCCTCCTTTCTGAGCACATAACCAAAACCCTTATCCACACTCCCATCATCTCATGCTTAGACAAAACTGTCTCTCTCCTCTTCAGTCTTTTCAAAAATTTGCTGCACAACTTATCTTCCATCAATGTCACCACACTCACATAACCCCTCTGCTCAAGTCCCGTCATTGGCTCCTTATCCATTTCCAAATACAGTTCTCTTACTGATTTATAAGTGCATTCATTCTGCAGCTCCTCAGTATCTCTCCTCTCTTATGTGTCCCTACACCCCTCCCTGGGATCTCCATTATTCAGGTAAGTCACTTTTATCTGTACTCTTCACCTCCATCTAACGCACGACTCCATACCTTCAATCTTGTGTGTTGATGCCTGGAACAGACTTTGTGAGTCAGTATGTCATTTTCCATCTCTAGCCCTATTCAAATTCAGGCAAAAGCTTACTGAGACTGCTTTAACTCTTAAACCACTTAATGACCTGTTTAATACCCATGTTGTTTTAATGATTCCTATAATACATGAAACCTCCTAATTTCTTATTTGTCCTGTTTGTATGTCTTTGATAGATTGAAACCTCTGTCAAGCATGTGATAAGCAGTAGTAGTAATCCTCACACAGGGTAATATCATCCAGTGGAGCCCTGCACAAGAACTTTCCTCAGTACTGAATGCAACACTTTTAAGATTATTCAACCACACATGCATGCCTTTTCCTGCTTGCACTGTTGTACAGGAACTCATGAGCCTTTTATTTTCTCATAGTTGATCAGACATATTTGTAGTCATGGTCACCTGGTCCTCAGCACTCTTGTTCAGTTAAAAATTTCTTTTTCTTCATGTAAGTCTTGTCACTCTCATGTGGTTCTCTTTCTAGTAGTGTCCCTAGTTAGGGTTTGCTGGTCGTTTTCAAGTTTCCTTTACTTGTTTCTCATTAGCTCAGTGAAGGCCTAATTAGACCGTGAATGCCCATCCAGGAGTTTTTCAACTTTGAGTTGTTTGATTTTGCTTTCAGCTATTTTTCCAAATGATAAGTCCAAAAAGAAGACCCTCCAGTGACTTCAAAAGGTTTTTCTGGTACAACAGGATCATATCCATTACAAATACTCATAGTTAGTGCCTGCAGTGCCTGAAACCCAACTATGACCCCTCTTGTTGTCTTCTGTATTCCCAGAATTCAAATAGAGGGCTTTGTAGAACAGAAAAGCAGTGACAAAATCTTTTTAGCACAGATAAGATTGATCCATCAACATCAGCATCAGAAGCATCAGTTTCAATATATCCCAGAACAGCATCAAACACTAGGAATGCATCAAACATTGAGAGTCTCAGCCACCCTCAACATTGAGTGCTGATAGAGGCCATCAGGATCAGTCATTGTCCAATCCCTGACTGAAGAAGATAAAGGATTCAACCTAATTTTCATTGGTGCTGAGAGAATGAGATGTCAGTAGTCAGGTCAAGGTGCCTCAACATTGCCCCTCATCAAGCATGGCAAAGAGAGCACCAAGGTACTGTGGTCATCAGTGTTCTCTAAGCACCCGCAACATGAGGACTGTTCCTCTAATGTAATGAAAAGGGTGCAACAGTCTCCATAGACATGGTTCTGATATAGCCCAGGTGACCACTCATACTGTGATGTCCATGCCTTTGTCAATGGCAATCTTCAAGGGGTAGCTCTAGAAAACATTCGAACAAAGGTTCAGGATGGTTTCCTTAAGTTCCCTAATTCCTCTACTTCAAAAAAGGGCCTGGCTATGTTCTTTGGTCTTAAAGGATGTGCATACTGTTCCTACATACAGATAAATCCAGGTCACAGGAAGTATTTGAGATTCATCATAGGAGAACACCACTACCACTACTGAGTTCTGCTCTTTGGCTTCGCATCAGCTTTTCACATGTTCACAAAAACCTAGCAGTCATAGCAGTACATCTATGCAACATATTTTCCTATTTGGACAGTTAGATGCTAAAGCACATATTTCAAGAAGAAGCAGAAAGATTAGTGTACTTAATCATTTGGGTGTTGAATTTATTAAGGTTCATCATAAATTATCCCCAAGTCTCATTAAAGTTTGTCACAACAATTGGAGATCATAGGAGTTTTGATTTAGGACATCCCTGACAAGCACTTCGATTTTTGTATTTTGGGTGGGAGGGGGTTAGTGACCATTGGGGGAGTAAGGGGAGGTCATCCCCGATTCCCTCCGGTGGTCATTTGGTCAGTTGGGGCTCTTTTTTGAAGCTTGGTCGTGAAAAAAAAGGGGTCAAATAAAACCTGCAAAATGCTCGTCAACGCCGGCTTTCTTTTTTCCATTATCGGGCGAAGCCGGCCATCTCGTGAGCACGCCCCCATCCCGCCTTCACTACCCTACCGACACGCCCCCTTGAAATTTCACCGGCTCCATGACGGAAAGCAGTTGAAGCCGGCCAAAATCGGCTTTCGATTATACCTTTTTTGGCCAGTTTCAGGAGATCGCCGGCCATCTTACAATTCAGAGACTTTTAAACTTACACATTAATACTTACCTGGAAATTTATGCTGAGATTCAGTTACATTGCAAAATGAAGGAAGTGGACATCTGTAAGAAAGCAATTGACACAAAGAATCCCAAATCCATAAACCCAGTTTATATGCAAACACTCTATTGTCTGCCAGTATTAGATATTCTATGTTGAAGTGTAATCTTGTGCAATCCACAGTTAGGTACAGGTGGTGTACGGTGAATGAATGGAATGAGTGAGAGTTTTAGTTAGTTAGTAGTGTCAGTTGTTTCTGAGTGACACAATAGTTTAATAAAAAGTTTTTTGATATTGAAAACACACTGGAGTCTTTGTGTAATAAGTTCTAATCTTGACTCCGGGAATTGAGCGTTGTCCCCTAATTAGTAGTGTTGTATTTATTACACCCCTCAGAGTCGGTAATGTACCCATGAAATATAGTGGATGGGATAGCTAAAATTACATCTTTATATCAGAAATGGATATATTTTCCCTTCTCTCTTATGGGGAGGGTAGCATTGATTAAAATGATAATGATCCCTAAACTACTATACCCATTACAAGCTCTACCCATCTGAGTTCGGTGTAAGGAGAAGCTGGCCTTAAGAGCCACACTCCCCAAGTTTGTATGATGGGGGAAGGCAGCTCAAATTGGATATTCTAAATTAATTCTAGATAAAACACAGGGAGGTTTAAATTTTCCGGATATTCAAATATATAATATGGCAGCATTGCTGCTCAGGATTCATTAGATGGTCACAGGAGTCTAGAAAATTTTTCCCCTGAATCTGTTATGCTTTTGGTGTCAGCCCTATTCGCCGATAAATCTTTTACATGGAGACTCTCCTTTTGGGAGGGATGTTCAGGGAAGGACCATTTTCATGAAACCTTTCCAGCAAGCTTGGAGGTGGTGGAGAAAAAGACTACAAGGTACTCCAAGGGCATCCTGTTTTATTACCCTGGTGGGAATCCAGATTTTCCCTCTGTGGGGGGGCTCAGCTTTTAGCCTCTGGGAGGACCGGGGATGCTCTTCATTTTATCAGCTTCTGTAGGGGAGAGGAGAGTTTCCCTTCGTTTGATTTACTTCAGAAACGATGGGACTTGCCCCACGCCCACCAATGGGCATTTTTTCAGGCTGTTCACTATTATGAATCTTTATCTCATAAACATGGTAATGCTTGGGTACCAACAAAATTAGACGTCCAATTTGCCTCAGTCCCCCTCCCTCCCGCTCAATAGTTTATCAACATGAACCAAGATGGTTCAGGATACTGCAGATAGACAGAGCATTTCTAATCTTTGTGAGTGGTGGCAGATGGATATGGGACAGAATTTTACAGACTCTCTTTTTCACCTGCCTTATTTGTTTCTACCTTTTTATTTCTCTTTCTCAAAATGGTGGAACTCCGAGAGACATAGTTTACAATACTGCACAGGGTGTACATCACTAGAGCACAGGGGTGTCAACTGAAGTTGTGTGTGGTGATGATCAATGTAAGTCACATCCTGGCACCCTACTGCACCATTTCCTGGAATGCTTGAAGGGGAAAGGGGAATGGGACTTGATATACTGCCTTTCTGTGGTTTTTGCAGCTACATTCAAAGCGTTTTACACAGTATATACAGATACTTATGATTGTAAGCTCTTTGAGCAGGGACTGTCGTTCTTCTATGTTTGTGCAGCGCTGCGTACGCTCTGTAGCACTATAGAAATGCTAAACAGTAGTAGTAGTACCTGGGGCAATGGAGGGTTAAGTGACTTGCCCAGAGTCACAAGGAGCTGCAGTGGGAATCAAACCCACTTCCCCAGGATCAAAGTGCACTGCACTAACCACTAGGCTACTCTGGACCCAGGTGTTGCAATCTGTGGAGACCACCATCCAATGCAAGATGGATTGGGATTACAGTGTGTTGCTTTAGGGACATTATTAACCTTTGATGGATCAGGGTATATCCTCTACCACTTGCAGATTCCTTTGCATTGCCCTGACCCTACTGAAAAAACTCATATTACAGTTCTGGACCTTAGAAGACAACTCAACAACAGAATTATGGCACCGGAAAATGAAAGAGGTTGCCAGTTTTGAGATCAGGAGAGAGAAAAAAAGCAACTGATGCCTGATCGGAGCCATTACTTATATTTATGGTCTCATTATGCCAAAAAGACGCTTACATAATACATACGTCCCTAGTACGGACTGCTAATATTGGTTGCCTGCTCATGGTTTTCAACTTTGTGGCCATCACTTTACAGCCTGGGGGGGGGGAGGTATGAATGAGGGGGAGAGTGGGGAAAGAAAGAGAGGTGCTTGGTCAGATGTATGGATGTTGAGTGGATGTGGAATGGATGTGAGGATATAACACATTGGACAGGTGATTACTATCTAAAAGTGCTGAAGCAATGTGAATTAGAAGTTGTTTTTCTGCATTACAGAGGTTTGTTCTCTCTGTATACTTTTTCCCATTAAGTTGTTATTTACGGCAGACAGTCTATTAGTCAATGTCAAGGATAATCTGTTTGCACTATTTGTAACTGTACTGATAATAACATTGTTTGAGCACGTTTGAAAGTAAATACTTAAAAAAATAATAATTGACCCTGTAGAGGGGTGAGATTGTAAGGAAGAGTGGTAGGCCTTCCCCCTCAATTTTAGGGCATTTCAGGTAACATGGTAACAACTTACAACATCCTGCCTACACCCTTGGCACCATGAAGCAGTAGCCTGCTGTGCCCCTAGGCTGTTATATTGGGTGTGGCTTTAGCAAGGGGATGCCTTGTATTCAGGGGTGTATCAGTGACCCACCATAGGATACTTAAAATTAGTTTTAATGATGTTTTAATTACCTTTGGTGTTACAAGATTATTCACTGTAGGAAAGAAGTTGTTTAATCAAGGTTTTATGCCAGTAGATTAGATTAGCAGGTAACAGAGTTGTGGAAAAATGGTTGATATACAAGGGGAGCCAGTATAAAGATGATTATTATGAAGTAAGGGATGGGGGGAGAGCCACTATTGTTGTAATGGATATAATTGTGCACCTGTAAGAAGCAACAGTAACATCCAGTGGCAAATTAGGTTATTCCCAGAAAGAAAATACATGACATGATCATTTATGTGACTTTTATACAATCTGGGGCCCTGATGTCAAAAAGATTCCTCTTAATTTGTGACAACTAAAAAGAGAAACGTGTGAAATTTAGGCCCTGTGTGTTATGTATCCTTTTTTTCTAAATTAAAATTAACAACCTGAGGGGGTCTTTTAGTAAGGATTAGCTCGAGTTATCTGCAGCAGGGCCCATTTTATTCCTATGGGCCCTACTGCAAATAGCTCGAGCTAATCTTTAGTAAAAGACCCCCTAAAACATTCACTTCTTTAGTGTGCCATCATCCATAAAGTACATGGTAACAAATCAACTTTCTAACATAGTAGATGACGGCAGAAAAGGACCAATTCACCCATCCTGTTTGAAACAATTTACGGCAAGAGCCAAAACACATAGAGTCCACACTCACTGATCATCAATGCTCCATACATCCACTCCTAACCCTCATCCCCCGTAATTCCACATCACTCATACATCTGCTCACAGGAATATGTACTCCATATATCTCTGTGTCTTAACACTGCCCTTTAAGCTTCCCATTGTCTGTTTCCAACGTTTCAATGTTGATTTCCCATTGTCATATTCTTAATGATACTTCGATGGTTTCACAAAACTTGTACAATGTAACCTATAACCAAGTTGTAACAAATGTATTTCCATTATTCATATCCTATTGTAAGCCACACTGAGCCCGCAAAGAGGTGGGAAAATGTGGGATACAAATGCAATAAATAAATAAAATCCAGTCTTTCCAGTTATTTCTGTCCACTCTATAAGGATATATCCCATCTGCTGTCCATGAGACCAATCTTGATCACAATCCTAGAGTCTGCAACATATTTGAAACCAGTGACAATATGGTGTGATCTTCAATATAAAGGATGCATATGTATCTATTTAAAATTACAGGAAGCCTATAACAGCAATGACCAGCAGGTATATCATTGAGCTCAAGATCCCAGTCTCTTGTGGCAGCTCAAGAGTAGGTTCTGCATCAAAGTTTGCAACAACACTCCCACAATGCTTTTTTGCATTTCTACAAAATTGTTATTTCTCAATTGCATCAATTTACATAGTGCTCAATTATTCAGGGACCCTTTTACAAAGGTGCACCAAAAGGTGGCCTGCGGTAGTGTGAGTGCATGTTTTGGATGCGTGCTGGACCATTTCTCCACCGTGTCTGGAAAAAAAAGGGGGGGTTGGGGCTGGGAAATGGACATGCGATGAAATTAAAACCAGCGCGCATCTATTTATGGCCTGAGCCTTTAATGCCACCCATTGACTTAGCAGTAAGGGCTCACGCGTTACCACCACGATAACTGTCCAGCATGTGCCAACTGCCAGTTACCGCCGGGAACGCCCCTGTGGTAGAAAATAGAAATTTATTTTCTACCACGGGTTTTCAGTGTGCACCAAACTCGCAATTACTGCCATGTGCATGTGTTAGTCGGGCGGTAATGTTGATCTGACGTGCTCTGCACATGCATGAACCCTTATGTGGCTTTGTAAAACAGCCCCTTAATATGCAAACATATTTACCTTAAAAAGTAGTTTCTTTAACCTTTCTTGCATCTGTTTGAATAATATATCTCGGAGAAGTATTATTGAGCAGCGGCCCTTTCCAGAAAGAATCACAATGCCTGTATGTTTCAGGTGTAATTGGCCCCTAATGGGGCACTGGGTGTCAGCTTCAGAGACAGCTCCTTACCTCCAGTTGGTGGGTCCTTAGGGGTGGCAGAACAGACTTTAAGCCCCTAGTTCCTGGATGATGAGCCATTTTTTTAGACTTTTTCTCAACCACACCAAAACTCTAAAAAGAAGACTCTATCCACATCAGTAGATATTCAGAGACAGCTATATATATTTACCATATATTTGGTGGGCCGAGTTAAGAGAGAATTGAGCATAGGCAAAAGAAATTAACCAGATAGTGGCAATATTCAGCCACTATCTAGGTAAGTTATATATTTAGTTAGTCCTTCTGAATAACAAATCTAAAATAAATGGATTGGACCACTACAATGATTGCACTGTACAGTTATTCAGCACTGCTACCTCTACGGATAGCGGCACTGAGTATACCTCTGCTTATGTTTATTTAATCTTTCTATACCGCCTTCTTCAACAGTATCAATGCAGTTTACAAATAACCTGCTTAACTTGGTGTGGCCACTGTGTAGGCTGACAATCTGGCCCAGAATTTGCTGAGTGAATCAGAAATTGAAGAGTTCATCTGTTCTTTTCACAGACACAGGACAAGCAACCTCAAAGAAAGAGAAAAGCCAAAATACAAAAAAAAGAGAGACACTGGTGGTCTTTTATAATGGCGCGATCATGTTTTTAGCCCACGCTAAATGCTAGGGACGCCGATATATGGGCATCTCTAGCGTTTAGCACACGCTTATTTTTAGTGCATGCTAAAAACATGACTACGCGTTTGTTAAAGGTTCCCTGGGATACACATTCTTGAAATCTTCCCATTCATTAACATCTGCTTCTGAGCTTCTAAGTGATCCTGTAGTAGGACTTTAGCCTGTAGTCAGAGCAGAATTAACCTACTGGTGGGCCTAGGTAAAGAAACATGTTGCCCACTCCCCCCCCCCCCCCCCCCCATTGAAATACATATTAAATTCCAACAAATGTGGTCCCTGTGGTTCTGAATGCTAGGAGGGAAAATTTAGACAGACTCTTCAGGCAGTGGTGGCTCTGGTCAACCTCATCCAACTCTTATTTCTGCAAGCAGTTGACTTACCAAGGCAGAAGTCTAGCTTTGGAGACATTGAATTAGTACATCTCAGAGGGCCCCTCCTAAGCATGTGGGTCCCAGGCACAGTTTGCCTGAGGTTTAATCCTGCCCTGTCTGTAGTTCACCAATTTTAGACATGTCATTAGCTGGGATCTGACAGAGGACAATCACCAAGGTAGAGAAACTGGATCTGCTATGGGCAAAGTGAAGCTAAGACAAAGGAGTAGCGTGATCAACAAGACTGCTTCCAAAGAACCAGGGAGACCATGACGTATGACAAAATAAATTCTTTATTGATGTTGGACTCGCGTTCAAGGATTTACTAACTCTGAGTTTTTGTTGACTTCCTCCTTTGCCGGTCTTTTTAAAGACTCGATCCTATTTTCTTCTTACAATGTTACTGTTTATCTGTGAACTACTATTATAAACAGACTCCTGAGGCAGGCATTTTTGCCGAAACACGGTGCCATGTCGAGTCCAACATCAATAAACAATTTATTCCATCATTAGCTGGGATCTAAAACAACACCATACACAGTTGTGGATTCCAAGAACCCAGAGGATTCATTTTGGAAATATCCTTAAAAATATGTCAAAAACTCCCTTCTCACAAAATGTGGCTAGATATCCTCCTCCCCAGCACTTCCACTGCTCATAGACCTGTCAGTAAATGCCTCTTGCTGTAAGTACTCTCCCTTAGCTATCCTAAGCAGATCACACGCCTCCAGCACAATGCTTCTGGCTGTTAGTTCTTGCAGCCAGTCCTAGATTCTGTGCAGTATTCCCCGTTAAATTCCTTGCAGATAAAGGTAGCCATAAATGCAAAGCACTCTCTTCTCTTGGGTCCAGGCCTTGGTCAGCACACAGGACAGCATTACAGAAACCCTGGGCCCTGTCTTAAATCTGGCAGAAAAAGAGGTAAAATACACAAGAGCTCTTCCCCTATAGGTTATCATTCTTTTTTCCTTTACCCTGGCTGAGTTAGCGCTTTGGTGGCTTATCAGACCTAAGAGTCCTGGCTTCTGGGAAGTGGAGAAAGTGGAAGGAAAAAAAAACAATATTCCCTCCAAAGTCCTGCTATTTATAATCCCCCTAACATCTTAGCGCCTCCTAGTGGGACAGCCAAAATTTCTCACTCACCCTATACTGTTACGCAACTGAAAGGGTCAGTGATACCCCTGCAAGTCAATTAATATATAATTCATTACAAAGGGAAATATCTTACCTTACAGGGCAGCTTGTGGCCATGGAGGTAACACAGGGATTCCACTGCTGCCACTATGAGATTTAGCCCAGAATCACAAGTGTGAACAATGTAATCCCCTGTTAGTTTGGGATTACTGAGAGAGTGTCCCTTTAGAGCGTCACTGGGGGTTATGACTAGGAGGTCCCCGGGTGGGAGGAAGCGTTGAAATAAAATGCAGAGATAGTTCTGAAGAATGATGGGGGGAAGGGGAGGAAACTAGGATGAGATAAAGTTAAGTGGTTGCCCTTTAGAGGGGACTTTGGTTGCCTGCAAGCCCCTGCCAAGTGACCCGAAGAAGGAGAAGGGGGATCCCATTTAAGAGAAGCAAACCTTTGGCTGTAAAGAGGAATTGTGGCTCAGCAAAGCGACAACTGTGGCAGAGGAGAGCTACGGGTGGGCAGAGGAGAGACCTAGCCCGGGAGTGTGGGATAGGAGCCAGGGAATGCCCAACCCAAGCTGAGGGTGGAACCGAAGTGAAGATCACCCTGGAGGGAGGTCAGGCCACAAGGGGTCTGAACCTGTGAAACTAAGAGGAGCACAGTCTTTGGGTCACTATTCTCTGGGATAGGCATGGACAGGAGTCTGTAAAAAGTGTAAATAGTCCTGCTGAATGGCCTCTGTACATAAATAGAAGGAAGGAGAATACAGGAGTTCCATTGAAGAATACCAGAAGGATTGTGGCTTTACTAGACTTGCTCTAAATGTTGGAGAGTTGATCCTGGTTGATGTTCCCGATTTTTCAGAGCTGGTGAAAAAACTGTTTGAGTTTGCATGAACTGCTGACTCCACAGTGGTTTTTGGACTTTTAGAGAATAAGTGTCTTTTAAACTTGACTAAACATGCAGAGTGATACTGTCTTCATCAAAAAATCAAAGGGTGAAAAGTCTCAACTAGTACGGCAACGTTTAAGATCAAAATCTATTGCACACACAACAAGTCATCATGGACTGAAAAACCCCCCGATGAAAAACTCAAATTTTTGAAAATTTTAATAGTGCTAGTCTAATAGAACCAAAAATCAAATCATATCAAACATGTGTGTCCCAAAAAAAATTTTTTATAAGTCCAGTAGTCTTAAAAAGCATAGTCCTGGAATTTATACAAGGACAATCTACTCCAGTTGATTTGATTTTTTGTGAAGACAGTATCACTCTGCATGTTTAGAGTTTTGATTTTTCAATATTATCTAGCAGTTGTGTTGATCTGAATTTGACTAACCTCACAGCCAGCCTTAGCAGCATTTGGACTTGTTTTGAAGTTCCTGGGGGAGAAGAGGGTCATCTTACCCACTAACGCTTCTTTCCCCAAGTGGAGGCACCACACGCCAAGTGAGTGAGTGAGCACTCCGTGGGAGCTCCAGCTCGCTCAGACCTTGGACCCAGAAAGAAGGGTGTTACAACAAATGAACACTCACACTCACTGTTAACATCAAAACTGGGACTCTATAAATTATCCTCCCCCCTCGTCATGCCTCAGGGCCGCAATTAGCTTGTGAAGGGTCAGCAGAATGCCTCAAGTTCTAGGCAAAAATAAGCTAAAAGGAACAGAGAGCAGCAGACACTGAAGTGGTCTCTGAGGAATGACTCACATTTCCCAGACAGATAGATTCAAAGATAACAGCACTGCACAAAATAAAGCAAGACGGTCAAACCAGTTCAAAATGAAACAGGAAGTTTATTAAGCTCCTAACAATTTACTATCCAGCTGCTATCAGGAAACAACAATCCAAATAAGACTGTGTACTTTAAAATAAAGTGAGGCGGCACATGTCCGAGACAATAAGCTAAAACTATGCTGGCTCACTTGTTATTGCTGGGAAGGAAGTTGTGCTTAGCCATGAGACAGGAGACAGGGCAGCGCATGATATTTAAAAAAAAAAAAAAAAAAAAAAACAATGTAAAATGACCTTCCATGTGAAAGTGGGAAGCAAACAGGGCTGGTGGTAGACGAATGTGCCCAAGGCAGAAACTGGGGAGGGGGCCCAAACATCTGCCTTCAGGATATGTCTTCTTGAGCTGTAAGCCCCCTATGGCTAGGGGACCAGGGCAATTGCCCTGTTTGCAAACCCTTAACACCAAACCTGGAGGCAGAACACTCTGTGTCCCTGGGTGGGAGGGATTTCACTTCACAGGCCAAATTGCAAGAATTAGGAATACATTCAAATGAAACACTGACAAGACTTACGATCAGGGCTTTTTTTGAGGGGGCACTTGGGGGTACTGAGTACTGGTACCTCTTCTATTGTCTGCTAAAATTGACCCATGGACCCCAAGTTTTAATGAAAGAGCTCAGGCTCTACACACCAATTCTGCCTTGTCATAGATTCTGTGACTGGTTGCAGGGGGCCTGGCCATAGTGGGGTGGATCCCTCAGTGATCACCTCACTCCTGAAAGGTGGCCTAGCATTTGAGTACCGGCACCTTTTTTGCTAGTAAAAACGTACTGCTTATGATAGTTCAAACCTTTGAAACTCAGTTGAGAAGAACCTGGTGCTGGGCTCCCTGTTAAAAATTATAGAGTTCAATCAGTAAACTTCACTTGGAAAAGCACCATGCTGGAGATGCTATGGCATTATTCTTTTCCATGTCCTTAGCTCATGCTTTCTCATGAGTAGCTTAAGGCAAGTTGCATTCAGGAATAGGAGGCTTTTCCATGTTTCCAATGAGAGTACAATTTAATTATGTACTAGAGGCATGAAGTGTGACCTGACATCTCAAGGTCATAAGGAGTGTCTGCAGGATTTGATCCATGATTTCCCTGGTTCATGACCCATTGTACCAACCAGGAGGCTACACCTCCACTCCATGCTTGATGTATGGGAAAATCATTGAAGAGGTACATCTAAGAGTGATAAGGTTTTCAACAGTCTCTGTTTTAAAAACCTACTTTTAGCTGCTGTGAGGGGGGGCTGTTTTAAGCAACCTTATCTTCCCATGTGTAACTGGATGGGCTGTGCAGTCTTTATCTACCATCATGCTCTGTGCTTCTCTGATTATCGGGGTACTTGTCTTTTGAGAATTGTCCTTCCTGTGTAGGCAGTGATGAATTATAAAAATAAACCAGCAAATAAGCAAACACCAAATAAATGGCTGCCACAAATTACATACACTGGAGCAAAAGGAATATTTCCTTTAAACCACTTGCAATACATCTATTGTTATTAGTGATCACAATAATTGAAAAATCAATAGGAAATCCTTTAGATCTGCTTGTTGTTTGTTTCTTAGTGAAAAATATGTTTGTATTCAAAGTGTCATGTGCAGAATACTGTGTCCTGTTCTACACACTAAAAAAAATATTGAAACCAATCTCATTCCAGCAAACAAGATGCTGCCATGAGCCATACCATCTGCACATGAAAATAAGTATGTGTCACGGTGCATGTTCTCTCCTTCATTGTTGCTATAATTAAAATAAAAGTGATTTCCTTCCTGGAAGCTCAGTTGGATGTCGTGTTTTTACATTCACTCTGTGGATCATTTGCCCAAATTTCAGCCAAAATGACACTTTGTGGAGAGCATGTGGATCACTGATCACTGCTAAGCAGACTGCACCTTTTCTTGAGTTGTTTTCTTCAAGCAGAGACAGGGTGAGAAGCTTATGAGGTGCAAGACATTTTGCCAGCCGGCTGCTTTCTTGATGCCTTTTATCAATGAATGCCTATGGAATGTTTTATTGATTTACTAGTAAAAAAGGCCCGTTTCTGTTTTAAAGGAAACGGGCACTAGCAATGTTTTATTTCAAAGTTTTTTTTTTGTAACCAAACAGTTGTTTGAAAAGTGTTATAATGAGAAGGAATATTTGTGTAGTTTGTATAATGTAGAAGATGATCCATGAGTGTGTAATTGTTCTTTTATGTGTAAATCATGTGATGCTGTGTGGGGTACCACCATGTGCAGTAAGTTTTTTTTTTTGTGTGTGTGTTTTGGTTAATTTGTAATTCACCAAACAGGTTTGTCTATGTGTTTGTGCATTAACCCATGTGTTGTGTTGCTGTTAATTTATTTTTTTGCATCTTCACATTGTGTTCCTGTGTGTGTAATTTCTCAAATGAAATGGGCACCATGAAGATTTTGCTTGCACTGTGTATATTTGAGAGAGAGATAGAGAGAGTGTGTTTGTACATGACATGGTATGTGTGTGTGTCTCCATATCCTCCTCCTCCTTCCTGCAAGCCCTTGCAGGAGCACAGGGGTGGGCAGTGAGACAGAGTGTATGTGTGTGTAAGAGAGTGTGGATGTGACAGAGAGTGTGTATGTGTGTGTGTGTTGTAGCTGGGTCCCCCATCCAGGACCCAGTCAGGCTTGACCCTGCTTAACTGCTTCTTCCTCCACACGACTGTTGCCTTCACTCCACAGCAGTCTGGCTCCTCTGAGCCTTGGCTCCAGGCCCTGCGAACTCCCAGGACTTCCTCCTCCCTCCGTTCCTTTCACAGAGGCACATTCAAAGCCCAATGTTTATAAGTAAGAGCTTTTATTTTCTTGCTTCAAATCAACACAACACCCTTCACTCCAGGTTGTTTAGGCTAGCAGCCCAGAGCACCATTCAGGTTCAACACAGTCCATATAACTTCACTTCACTTTAGCTCAGATTACTTCACTTAGGGAACAGTACATTATCAGAGGGAAAAACCCAATAGCTTGGTAGGTTGCAGCCCAGACCTTTTAGTATGAGACAGTTTACACAGTCTTTCTTGTATCTTCTTACAGCACGGTTACACAGCTTTATTCCCACCTGGTTCAGGCTGGGGTTGCAATTGTGCCCAGCTCTCTTTCTCTCCCACAGGCTGCACCTGTTTCCTCTTTAGTAGAGATTTCCCCCTAGTGCCTCAGCCTCTCTCCTCCGGTCTTCCACCAGTCTCTCCAAGGTACAGCTAGCCACCCTCTTACAGCAGCTTTTTGAGTTTTAGCCAGGGCTCCAATCTCCATCTGTTCCTTTCCTAGCCCTTCAGTAATCTCCATTTTATCCTCCTCTTCAACTTCCCCCACCCCCAATCTCTCCAGCTGGCCCTCATCACCTTCCTCAGAGACCATTTCCCAATCTTCTATCTCCTCCCCTAACTCTTGCACAGCTGGGTGGGGAAGAGAAGGATTCTGGGACTGGTAGTTCCTCCCCTTCTTCCTTAACCCAGCCAACCTCTCTGTCTCCAGTAGACCAGCTTTCTGAATGTGGGTGTTGTGCACATGAAATCTGCCCCGTTGGGATTCCCCGGCTCCCTGTACCCCCTTTCTTCGTGCCTTCCCGGATCCCCTTTCACCTGCACTCTCACAGTGTGTTTGTGTGTTTGAGAGACTGTGTGTGACAGTGACACACAGAGAGTGAAAGACTGTGTGTGTGTGTTTGAGAGAGTGTGTGTGACAGTGACACACAGAGATTGAAAGACTGTGTGTGTGTGTGTGTGTGTGTGTGTGTGTGAGAGAGAGAGAGAGAGAGAGAGAGAGAGTGTGTCTGTGTGTGACACTGAGCTACAGTGAGACAAAGTGTGTGTGTGTGTGTGTGTTTGAGCTGCAGTTCCCCCCCCCCTTTCCGTTTGAATTTCTGGCCCACACCCCCCTCCTCTGTGAGTGCCATTGTAAGGTTGATCTGCATGAAGTTCCCCCCCCCTTTTCCATGTGAATTGCGCCCCCCCCCCCCTCCTTCCGTTCGCCCCTGTAAATTATAGCTAGTAGGAGGACAGTTACCCATAACAGTTTCATGCTTCGTTGTAGGATTCAAGTGTTCATCGTTTCCATTTCATAGCTGCCTGTCAGGTGCCTCTGTTATGGCAGCAGCAGTTGTATCTTCTGTCAGTGGTGGTTGGGGTGAGCGTTCAGTAAGCGCTGCATTTTGCAGCTGTATCTTGTGCCAGTGGTGGTTCAGGAGGGCATTTGGTGAGCGCTTCAGGGTCGGGAGGACAGCAGTCTCGCAAGCTGCATGTTGTTTTGAGTGCGGGCGGCATTTTCGGGAGTGCGTTTCGAGAGGGCGGCAGTGGCATCAGATTTGAGGTTTTGTGAGGGCGGTTAGCGAGCGCGGCAGTTTCGGGAGGGCGGCAGCCAGTCTCGAGCCTCTTTCGGGTTTTTGTTTTTGCGTGTGCCTCAGCTGTGTCGTTGCACGTCTTAATGCGTCCGACGTCATCTGTTCTACACAGCCTAGCAGAGCACCTCAGAATGTGGCTTCATCCTAGGCAAAGAACGTTGGAGGTGTCGTTTTACCTCATAATGCGTCCGACGTCATCTGATCTACACAGCCTAGCAGACACCTCAGAATGTGGCTTCAAGCCAGGCACAGAACGTTGGAGCTGAGAATTATTATATAGGATATCTATACAAATGTTAGGCTACCAATAGAAAAGTGCTTACTTAAACAGGGTATTAATGTTTATCTTGAGGTCATTTTTGTGAGGTTAGAACAGCTGTCTTTGAAATAGGCTTCCCCTCTGACTCCATCTCATAAGGGACAGGCTGAATTGTATCTTGTAACACACATGGACCTCGAGATTGAATTTTCTTGGGAATTTCCATAGGAGAATCAGAACTGCAAGTGCATGCATGCAAGAGGGGACCACCAGGACTGGATTAGCCTGGTTCTTATTGCATGAAGTCAGGTGACAAGCCTAATATGAAAAATAAGACTGAGACATGTCTGTTTGTGTACATGCATATTTATGACACCTACTGACGTGACAAATTGATATGGCAAGTTCAGGAAGAAAATTATGGGATCTGTTTATTAAAGTGCAGTATGTTTTTTTTTACTTACTGTGCTTTAACAGCAAAAACTAATCATTATACATGCATGAATTGTTGGGGGCACACCCAACACATCCCCTGCAGTTACCAAACAGAAACAAAGAGAGGGTTCAGAGCAGAAAACAAAGTCCAGACAGCAAAAAAGTACCAGGGCAAAGACCTTTAATTGTGCGTCATATATCATTGACCCGACACGGGCCATGTTTTGCCGCAAAGCGCCTGAGTCAGGGGTCGTTTCATTATAATTATGTAGAATAAAGAGTACAGCAGAAAGCTGAATTCACATCAAGCGTGGCTTTGTAATGCCTTTCATAATGTAAGTAGTTATGATCATCACAATTTATAACACTGTTCCTACATTTCCTTGTTTTTACTGTATTCTTTACCATGTAAGATGCTTTCTTTTACTATGTAAGCCGCACTGGACCTGCTGTATGTGGGAAAGAGCGGGGTACAAATGTAATAAATAAATAAATAAGATCCTCCCCAGTTATAAAGACAGAATGTATGCTTGCTCTGCATGGGAGTGCAGCGTCACTCTTACTCGGAAGGATCTTAGCCATGCTAGGAATTATTAAGAAATAATATATACTACTTCTTGCTTCCTGTTTGTATCAAACCAAAGAAAAAACACTCAGTTCTCTGTAACAGCTTTATGGCAAAGAAACAGCACCTGCTGGCCAAATAGGAGAAATACACTTCAGAACATAATCAATGCAGGAAAATATCCAATACATTATACAGGCTTAAAACACACTGCTTCTTCACACACTGTTACTATTACATGAAGATCAGAGGTCCACTGTTGCGCTGGTTGTGCAAAATCAAAGTCTGGTAGCAGGTCTTGTATTGTTTTATGATGACACCAGAGTGGCACTTGTAACTGGGCTTCCAAGCTGAAGGCCTCCGAAATAGATTCGCGGACCGCTGAAGTTAAAGATTCAGCAGGTAAAGTTGACATATAATGACAAAGTTGTAAATATGGAAAAACATCAGAAGGTGCTAAATCGTATCCAGTACAAAAAGAATGAAAGGTGCATAGTTTCCCATTCTCGGCAAGGTACTGAAAGAGATAAGATAACCCCTTACCCTTCCAATGTCAGAATGCCACAGTTGACATTCCCGGCTTAAAAGCCACATTTCCCTGTATAGGCAAGAACAGGGAAATTCTATAAGATAACCCCAACATACCACATACCCAGCGTCACGGCTCCTGCATTGATCTGTACAAAGGATATGCAGGAGAAAAATTACCCAGGTAACTCGAATTCAAATGAAGCACTGCGCTCTGATGCAAGGGCTTCAATAAATGCAACTCAACCTGTGTAAAGAAAATATGGGTCACTCCTCACAGCCAATAATTAATATGACGCATCGCACATGCCAGAGAGAATACGCGAACACTTAATAACCCCAGACCACCCTTATTACAGGGTAAGAAAACACGTATTATACGTGCACACATCTTTAATGAACGCCCTTGACCCCCTCATGGCCACAGCCTCCTTTCAGTTATGCGATAAAGAATTTGCATGTGCATCCTTACAGAATAGTGCTGAGCAAGATGCGCATAAATCCAAATTACTACCAATTAGCACCAGTAATTGATTGTTAGTGCCAGTGGCATAGCTACATGGGGCCACGGGGGCCTGGGCCCTCATAGATTTGGCCCTGGACCCCCCTGCCAACGACCCTCTTGACCCTCCCCTCCTGCCGCCACCCTCCCCCGCTGTCACCTACCTTTGCTGACGGGGAACCCCAAGCACCGCCAGCCGAGGTCCTCTTCTTCCTTCGTTCTGTTTCTGAGTCTAACGTCCTGCACGTACAACATGCAGGACGTCAGACTCAGAAACAGAACGAAGGAAGAAGAGGACCTCGGCTGGCGGGGGTTGGAGTCCCCTGCCAGCAAAGGTAGGTGATGGCGGGGGAGGGTTGGCGGCAGGAGGGGGGTCGAGACTCGAGAGGGTCGTCGGCAGGGGGGTCAGCAATAGCAGGGCTGTCGGCGGCGATGGGGGAGGGCTAAAATGTGCCCCCTCACCTCGGGCTCTGGACCCCCCCTCCCGCCGAAGTCTGGCTACGCCCCTGGTTAGTGCCCAGCTATTGGCGCTAATAGGCTTCATTAAAATGTATGTGCAAATTGAACATGCTCCCAAATTTGCAAATATAGTTTTAAGTGCCATTTATAGAATTCCCTGTTTATGCATACAGATACCATAGTAGATATTCAGATGTGATAGTCCTTGATAAATTAGTACATTACAGTGAGGTGCTGCCCTGCAAGAATGTACTATATAAGCACAAAATTAGCCCCCATTATTTAAACTTTAATTATTTATTTATCTATTTATTGCATTTGTACCCCACATTTTCCCACCTCTTTGCAGGCTCAATGTGGCTTACAATACATCATGAATAGTGGAGATATATAAGAATTAAACATTTAGTATTACAGAAGGATCTTGGGTAATATGATAGTGAAAAAGCATGAAATCAGTGTACAAGCGAATATTATAAGGCAATTCTGGATGTATGTGGAGGGTTCACATTTGTTGGTCTATGTGGTATGCCTTGTTAAAGAGATGGGTCTTCAGTAGTTTGCGGAAGTTAGTTAATTCATAAATCGTTTTTTAAGTTGCGCGGTAGCGCGTTCCAGAATTGTGTGCTCAGGTAGGAGAAGGTTGACGCATGCGTAAGTTTGTATTTTAGACCTTTGCAGTTGGGGAAATGAAGATTAAGGAATGTGCGGGATGATTTTTTAGCATTCCTGGGTGGTAGGTCTATTAGGTCTGACATGTAGGCTGGGGCATCTCCGTGAATGATTTTGTGAACTAGGGTACATATTTTGAACGTGATGCGTTCTTTAAGAGGAAGCCAGTGTAGCTTTTCTCGTAGGGGTTTAGCACTTTCATATTTTGTTTTACCGAATATGAGTCTAGCTGCCGTGTTCTGGGCTGTCTGAAGTTTCTTGATTATTTGCTCTTTGCAGCCAGCATAGAGTGCATTGCAGTAGTCTAAATGACTGAGTACAGGTGGTGTAGGTTTCCCCAAGTCTACGTTTAACAACAATTTATGGACTTTTCTTCCAGGAATTTGTCCAAACCTTTTTTAAACCCATCTACATTAACTGCTCCTTCCACTTGCTCTAGCAATGAGTTCCAGAGCTTAACTATAGGCTGAGTGAAGAAAACATTTTCTCCTATTTGTTTTAAATATATTCGTCTGTAATCCGTGGAGTGTCCCCTAGTCTTGATTTGTATTTACCCATTCCACTCTGTTCAGGATTTTATACAGGGCAGGTGTTAGACATACAGGAGCCCAGGGCAGAAACAGGGCAATTGCCCTGATCCCCCATGCTACAAGGGACCCTAAGCCTACTTCAGGCTGAAGGAAGCATAGCCCACCTTCAGGCTAACCTCCTTCATCTTGAAGCAGGGTTAGGTCCCCTTGTGGCAAGGTGACTCAGGGAAATTGCCTTGGTTGCCACCCTCTAACATCAGCCCTGATTTTATAGATCTCTATCATATTTCCCCTCAGCTGTGTCTTCTCCAAGCTGAAAAGCCCTAACCCAGTGGCGTTCCTAAGGGGGCTGACACCCGGGGCGGATCGCCGATGCACCCCGCCCCCCAGGTGCAGCGTGACCCCCCCCCCCCCCCGGCGAAAGAACCTCCCTGGGTGCACGCCGCTGGGGGGGGGGTGCCACACGCCTGTCCACTTCGTTCGTTTCCATGCTCCCTCTGCCCCGGAACAGGAAGTAACCTGTTCCGGGGCAGAGGGAGCACAGAATGTAAGTAGCGGACAGGCGCGTGCCACCCCCCCAGCGGCGTGCACCCGGGGCGGACCACACCCACCCCCCCCCCCCCCCCCCCCCCCCTTGGTACACCACTGCCCTAACCTCTTTAGCCTTTTCTCATATGAGAATCATTCCATTCACTTAATCATTTTGGGTGTCTTTCTTACATGGCCCCCTGGTGGATTTTTTTGTTTCATGAAGAACAGACTCAGGGGTACAAATTGAATCTGAAGATGTGAAAAGAGGCTACTAAGAAACCCGTCCTCGAGAACAATATACCAGCATACTTTCACTAACCCAAAAGGCAAAGACAACCAAATTTGAACAAAACTTCAACATGGGTTAGTAGTAGATATTTAGGTATGACAGTCCTTGGTAAGTTCTTACTGTATAGTGAGGTGCTGCCCAGCAATAATGCTTTATCCACCGGATTTTTTGCAGCGCGACTAGAGATCCGTACCAAAAATCCAAGCATATTCTGTAATAACGTGCATAACTTAATTGGCTTAACAAGCTAATCAGCATTGTTAACAGCACTTAACAAGCAATAATGAGCACTAATTGGCAATAATTAGAATTTAAGCACACAACTCTGTAAGTGTATTCTGTAATGCACTGCGCCTAAATTTTAATGTGCGCAGACATAAAGGGGCATGGTTATGAGCGTTTCATAGGCATTTCAAAAGTTATGCACGCTGTTATAGAACATGACCCAGTGTGCGTAAATCTACACGACAGGATTTATGCCATGTTTTTGTTGGTGTAAATGGATGCACGTAGGTTTAGGCTCTGGGATACCAACTAAGTGTATTCTATATACTGCGCCTAAATCTAGGCGCCGCTTATAGAATACGCTTAGGTGAAAATGTTTTGCGCGTGGATTTTTTAGGCACCATATATAGAATCTGGCCCTACATAAGTTAACAATTAACCCTCCGATATTTATACTCCACCGTCAGTGTTTCTGATTAAACTCCAGCCGCAATGTTAAAAATATACCTGGATTTTCAGTGCCAGCTGCTGTTTGGATGGTGATGTTGAAAATCTGGGTGTAGAGGTATCTGATGCCATTTTCCTGGTATTGGTGATGTTCAGCATTGGATAGTTATTTGTGCACTGGTACTGAATATTGCCGATACCCAGATAAAATCCACTTCTGCCTTTAAGTATGGTGCTGGTGAGCAGGCCTTATCCAGGCAGGAGCAGCTCCTTGTTGGATAAATCCTACAGAATATCAGGCCCTAGATTTTTAAACCTGGAGATTAGTCAGAGCTACAGCTGTTTCTGGCCACTAACTTCCTGTGGCCACTTCCTCATCCACGCTGGTACTGACAGCAGAGTAGCAGAGAGAAAGAGGAAGATGACAGGGCTGTGTGTACCGGTAAAATATTTAGAAATATTCTCTGCCTCCAACTCTTCCCTCTTGAAAGGCTGAAAACCAGTACAACATAAAATCTGTCTTCAAAGAAAGCTAAATTATAATTAAAAATAATAATAATAATCCCACCTTTCCACAATCTGCTTCACAAGCATTCAAGATTTATAGCATGATGCTGGTTTTCTGCTTCAGCTGGCTTGTTGACAAATATGTATTTTCTTAGTTTTAATAAATGCTGCAATTTCTTTCATTCAGAAGTACCAAGTACTTGTTAACATGTGTAGCCAGTGCCCTGATCAGCTGAGGCTGAGGACAACCCCTGGAGTGGATTCACACATTCATTTTGGTGTCAGTGGCTATAATCTCAATACCTCCTCCACCATTCTTTTCCCATATACACAGAACAAGTATAACGTATCCCTGGCTGGTTGCATATTTACATTTCTGTTTATTAAAACTTGCTATACCGCTTGGCCTTAGTAGGTGACAGTCTCTGAACAGGAGCATGTAACCCACACTGGAAAAATCACTAGGTGGCCAATACTCAAAGGTGTGTGGAAAAGCCAAATGCAGATGTGTCCACAATGCAACAGCGACGTAAAAAAAAAAAGGACACATCCGTGCCAGTTCTGTGCCTAAATACGAGCCTTGTGAAAATTCCATATGCTGGTAATATTTGTGAGGCTAATACATAGGCCCTAAATAATAAGCTCCAATGTGTGCTGACACTTTTGTCTGTGCAGGTGCACAAGAGCCGTGCATACCACCAGGCACGTTCCTCCTCCCACTTTTGGTTTAATAGCGCGATTTTAACTGTGCAACGCTCAAAGCAAATCCTATTTAAATTTTATGCACAGTTAAATCGAGCTATTAAATCGAAAGTGGGAGGAAGAAGGTGCCTGGTGATGTGAACAGCTCTTGTGCACGTGCACAGACAAAAACGGGAAGTGTCAGCACACATTGGAGCTTATTATTTAGGGCCTAAGTATGAGCCTCACAAATATTACCAACACATGGAATTTTCACAAAACTCTTATTTAGGCGCAGAAGAACAGGCACTGATGTGTGCTTTTACTTTTGGTTTTGCTCAGACGTATTTGCTACTTCCCTTCTGCTTTTAAAAGTCCTCTCCTCAAAACCTTCATGTGCAGTTGATCTGTGAGGTTTGTTTTGGGATGCTCTACTGAATGTGCACAGGTTGCATGCTCTGTGTGTTTTTGCAGTTAAAATGAATAAACAGATTTTGAAAAAAAAAAACACCTAAGTTGCCCCTGACCATCTTTACCATGCACGTTAACACCCACGCTCGAGCTCTCTGAGTATTCAGCACACAATAACATGCGAGTAAACCTGGTGTTAACTACACATGTACACTCATGGCTGCTTTGAGCATCAGCCCCTAGGGGAGGATATTAGGGATTTGAAGAAAAAAAAATCCTATTTATAGGCTTCCCTAATTGAATAAAAATATACAAAAGCAAAGAAAACAATGAGAAATATAGTCCATAGAAACAAAATAGGGTGATGGCAAAAAGTCTCAAAGTTGTTCACACTCTTATGATGTGCTGTCACTTCCACTCTACTACTAATCATTTCTATAGCACTACTAGATGTATGCAGTGCTGTACACATTATATGCAGGTACTTTCTCTGTACCTAAGGGGCTCACAATCTAATTTTTTTGTACCTGGGGCAATGGAGGGTTAAGTAACTTGCCCAAGGTCACAAGGAGCTACAGTGGGAATTGAACCCAGGTCGCCAGGATCAACGCCCGCTGCACTAACCATTAGGTTACTCCTCCCTCTTTTTGAGGACATGGCCGGGCAACCGGACAGGCTGGCGGGCGGGCCTAATGGTGTCCTATCCTAGCCTCCCCTCCCCTTACTTACTCTACTGCCCTGGTGGTCTAGTGACCTCTTCGGGGCAGGGAAAAAGCCCCCTCTTTCCTGCCAAGAGCACTGCCCTGCATCCTGTTCCCCTTGCAATGCTGAGTGCTGATGGTCCCGGTGCCGATTCAAAATGGCCGTCGAGAGTTGAAGCCTGTAAAAAAGGTCTTTTTTTAAAATATTTTGTCTAAAATGAACGTGTGGCAAAATCAAAATTGCCAGGCGTCCATTTTGGGTCTGAGACTTTATCACCAGCCATTGACCTAGAGGTAAAGTCTCACGCAGTAACCAGGCGGTAATGATCTATGCACGCCAAATGCCTATGTGCGTCAGAAAATAAAAAATATTTTTTGGGTGTGTGTAGCAGACACGTGCCAAAAATAAAATTACCGCAAAGACCACACGGTACTGTGCAGTAACTCCATTCTGCGCAAGTCACTTAACCCTCCAGGGGGGACTCAGATGGGGGAGGGGAGGGGGTTCTCAGATGGGAGAAGGGGGCTGGAACTGGAGTCTGAGAAGGGGCCATGAGGGAAAATGGGGGCCATACCTGGGGCTGGTGGGAAAATGGGGCATGCCTGGGGCAGGTGGGAGAATGGGACTGGGGCTGAAAAGGGGGGCCCTAATGCAAGGCATGTGGATGAAGGGTGCTGGAACTGGGGGCTGAAAAGGAGGGTAGGTGGGATAAGGGGGCTAGTACTGGGACTGGGGGCTGAAAAGGGCAGGGGCTGAAACTGTGGGGACTGGGGGCTGAAAAGGAGACAGGGAGAAGTGGCTGGGGCTGAAGCTCAGGACTGGTGAGATAAAAGGGCTGGGGGCTGAAGCTCGGGACTGGTGGGAGAAAAGGGCTGGGGCTGAAACTGGGGACTGGTGGGATAGTGGGGCTGAAACTGGGGGCTGTAAAGGGGGGGTAGGTGGGAGATGTGGGCTGGGGCTAGAACTAGGGGCAGGTGGGATAAGGGGGCTGGAACTGGGGCATAGGCGGTAGGTGGCCCAGCCGTTTGGGGAGGCTAAAGGGAGTGGGGTGGGGGCATGGTCAGGGAAGGTTCTACTCCATAATTGTCTTACAACATGCAAAAAAAAAAGAGTAAGTAAAAGGGGAGGGAGGGAAGGAAGATGCTGACCCAAAGTGCAGAGATGCTAAGGATAGTCTTTCCCAAACATTGAAGAGTACTACCTTAGTTAGTGAGATTTAAAGCTAGCGAGTGAGGGTTTTCTTGGAGTGCATTCAGTGTATATATTTTTTTTGTTACATTTGTACCCCATGCTTTTCCCACTCATAGCAGGTTCAATGTGACTTACATATTATATACAGGTACTTATTTGTACTTGGGGCAATGGAGGGTTAAGTGACTTGCCCAGAGTCACAAGGAGCTACCTGTGCCTGGAGTGGGAATCAAACCCAGTTCCCCAGGACCAAAGTCCACCACGCTAACCACCAGACCACTCCTCCACATATAATTTGTTAAGGTGAAAAAGGTGCCCTCCCTCTCTCCCCCACTTCTTGCCCTATCTTCCATCCACCAACTGCCCTCTGTCCCTTCCATCCACTGTCTACTGTGTCTCAATGTAGACATGCATTGGTCAGTGTCTTGGCCCACACAGGTCCTGACTTAAAAATTAGATTACCAAGCCAGGACACCAGATACCTTAAGCCTGCTCTGGCTGCAGTTATTTTCTATATAATATGTGTTTGGGGTACAGATATGGGTGTGAGTATGGACATGAAAATAATTAAAATTCAAGAATGCTATAGTCTACAATGAAGAAAATTAGGAGACATGTAATTATAATAAAGTAAAAGCAAGGGAGTCACCTGATGCTGTGAGGCAAGACAGATGTCTGACTGACCCACTCCGAGCATTTTGTATGCATTTTGTTGTTATTGGGCCTCAACTGAATATCAGAGATTGTTGGGGTCGAGAGAGTTCATGTGACCGATCAACAGGAGTGATGTTTGGCAGGCTAGCAAGAACAAAGGAACAACAGGAGGAAAACAATGGATGAAGGGCGCCAGCAACTCACCAGTTCTGCACTAATAAACGTCCCTCCCATTCATAGGCGCCCCGTATAAGAAGCTGTGACCGCTTTCCTCGCCTTTTCCGCCGCTGCCCACCCCCCGCTGAGCCCGCCCTCAGCTCCCCGACCTTTCCATTCTTGGCGTGGCCACCCGGAGTTTAAACCTTTTTAAGTTGCAGTGACGGCTCACCTCCACTCCATCCTTTCCCTTCTCGCTTCTCGCTCAGTGTCCCGCCCTCGCGGAAACAGGAAATACCTCATCAGAGGAAGGCGGGACATTGAGCGAGAAGCGAGAAGGAAAAGGCTTGAGCGGAGGTGAGCCATCGCTGCAACTTAAAAAGGTTTAAACGCCAGGTGGCCACGCCAGGAATGGAAAGGTCGGGGAGCTGAGGGCGGGCTCAGTGGGGGGTGGGCGGCGGCAGAAAAGGCGAGGAAAGGTCACAGCTTGGCTGGGGAGGCTTAGAGGCATATTTTCAAAGCACTTAGCCTCCCAAAGTTCCATAGAAACCTATGGAACTTAGCCTCCCAAAGTGCTTTGAAAATATGCCTCTTAGCCTCCCCAAGCCTCTTATACGGGGCACCTTTGAACTGGGGGCTGAAAAAAAGGGGCAGAGAGAGGGGACAGATCCTGGATGGAAGGGGGAGCGAGAGGGAGGGCAGACCCTGGATGGATGGGAGGGGGAGGGCAAATGGATTGAAAGGGCAGACAGTGGATGGAAGGGATAGAAAGGGCAGACAGTGAATGGAAGGGGGACAGAGAGAGGGCAGACAGGGGCAGATGGTGGATGGAAGGGGCAGAGATAGAGGGCAGATGTGGATGGAAGGAGCAAGGAGAGAGGGCAGACATTGGATGGAGGGGACAGCAGAGGGCAGATACTGGATGGCAGAGAGAGAACGAAGACAGATGCTGGATGGAAGGAAGACAGTGAAAGGAAGATGAGGAAAGCAGAAACCAGAGACAACAAACTGCAAATAAAATATATTTTTTTATTTTTTTTCGCTTTAGGATAAAGTAGTATTGTAGCTGTGTTAATAAATGTTTATAATAGAACATGTAAACAAGGTAATCTTAATGCATTTTGACTAACATTCGGAGACAAAACCCCCTTCCTCAGGTCAGGATAGGATACTGTAACAGCACTATACTGTATTGACCTGAGGAAAGATGTTTTGGCCTCTGAAAGCTAAATGTATTAGTCCAATAAAATGGTATTATTTTATTTTCTATATTTGTTTTATTTCTATTTGTTAATTTGTAAAGTGCTGATTGGTACTTGTTAGTTTTTTCAAATTTACATCTGCTGTCTTTATATTTTGCACAGTACTAGGGGACATTTTCTATTTCTGTGGTGTTGCATTGTATGCAGAGTCTTGCATCTTGGGGGTTCAGTTTAATTTTTGTCTAAATAGAAAGTTTATATTACTTATTCTATAGTGGATTAGGGTGTATCTGTGTTTGTGAAAAAGACATGGCTTTCAGTTGGCATTGACTGTGCAGGATCAACGATCTGTACTAATCTGTCTGTTTTCGTTTTACAATAGGTGAATTGATGTTCTAGTGCTCACTGTAGTGTTTAAGATGCTTTCCTTTTTCTTGTGTGACTCATAGAAATGACTGCTTATGGTATGGTAGAATTGCTCTATAGGTCACTGGATTTTGGAGGGGGGTGTTAAAAAATGACCAGCCCCGGGTGTCACCTACCCTAGCTATGCCACTGCCTCCTGGCACCATTGCATCATGTGACCCTCCTCATCATCATCATCATAGGTCTAAAAAAACTCCATATAAATCTCAGTCCAAATCAGGTACCCAATAGTCTGTAAAAAAACATAAATCAAGTGAAACCATTAATATACAAAAAATCCTTTAGGCCCATTTTTCTTAAACTTCATAAATGCCAATATCCATTTAAACTCTCTAGTCACTTATCTGCAAAATGCCACCTCTGACTCTGGCCAAATTTCATCCATGTAGGGTTGCTTCAGGACTTTATTTTTGTTTTAATGAAAAGGCACCCCTTGCTGTGGCATTTTGTGAATAAGAGAATAGAGAGTTTAAAAGTATTTTGGGCATTTATGAACATTCAAGAAAAGTGGATCTAAATGGGATTTTGTATAGTAATGTTTGCACTTAATTCACAAAAGAATTTTTGAATATTTTAATGAATTTGTTTAACTCATAAAAGTATCAAAATCATAACAACATAAGGGTTGTCATACTGGGCAGACTGAAGGTCCATCAAGCCCAGTATCCTGTTTCCAACAGTGGTCAAGCCAAGTCACCTCGCAAGATCCCAGTGGCGTTCCTAGGGGGGCTGACACCCGGGGCGGATCGCCGATGCGCCCCGCCCCCCGGGTGCAGCGCCCCCCCCCCCCAGATGCAGCGCGACCCCCCCCCTGGCGAAAGGACACCCCCCCATGAAATATTTTCTCCGATTTGTTCTAAATTTACTACTTAGTAGCTTCATTGTCCCCTAGTCCTTGTATTTTTGGAAAGAGTAAACGAGATTCATGTCTACCCATTCCAATTCACTCAGGATTTTATAGACCTCTATCACATTTCCCCTCACATTTCTCCAAGCTGAAGAGCCCTAGCTGCTTTAGCCTTTTCTCATAGGGAAATTGTCCCATTCCCTTTATCATTTTCAGCACTCTGTACCTTTTCTAATTCTGCTATATCTTTTTTGAGGTGTGGTGTTCATTTTATTGACTCATATCGCTTAGCACTGAAACCAAAGAATTCCACTTTGGTTTAGACCACAAAACTTTCTCCTATACTGTAGTGTCTCTTCAGTGTTTTGTTCCAAATGCTATGCAGCTTTTGTCAGAACTGGCTTCCTTCTTGCCACTCTCCCAGATATCATGTCTATGGAGTAATCTTTAATTAGTGGAACAGTCAACATTTTCTCTAGTTTCAGCAAGAGACCACTGTAGCTTTTTTACAGGATTCCTACGCCTCACAGTGAGATTCCT
The DNA here is from genome assembly GCF_901765095.1 of Microcaecilia unicolor. Lineage (NCBI taxonomy): Eukaryota > Metazoa > Chordata > Amphibia > Gymnophiona > Siphonopidae > Microcaecilia > Microcaecilia unicolor. The sequence goes on along the minus strand of NC_044032.1, from coordinate 243,424,339 downwards.
GAGCAGTTTCAGCTACCAGCTTTGGCAAACTGTTTCACTTTGCAACAATGGACCTGACAGTGCCCAAGGGATATTCTGTACCTTATACCAGAGTTCTTTTGGCAGCCTGGGTTTGACATGTCTAGGCCTTCAAATTCAAAATCAACTTGATTCTTTATCCAGGAGCATTTGAATCAGCTCAACTACTGTGCTATGACGAGACACAGGTGGACTCTATTAAAAGTTATTATGGGATTTGTTATAGTAATTTATGGGTATGAAGCTAATTTAGGTTACGACAAAGGGTATGAAGAATTACGCAACCAAGGCTTATTGGTTTCTTGTACTTAAATGACTTTTTGAAAATAGTTATATAATAGTTATTTCATAAACTCCTACTTTAATGCATTTTGAACTGTTATACAAATATCAGGATTTTAAAAAACACAAAGGTGTGAAGACATGTAAAAGGCACTGTAAAAACAGTAACAGGTATGCAGAGTTGAGAACATATAAATTGTAGTATACATTCACCCAGGAAGGATGGAGGATTCATGAAAAGCTGAGGAGTCAACCTGATGGGCTATTGATGTGCGGAGAAAAATGAAAGATTTTTCATGGTCAGTCATGAAGCTGAAGCCACCTGCCGACTTGCCATCCAATGTCCCATACAAATTAAGTCAGAGATTCGTGGAGGCTCGCAGGGAGCCTTTACTAGCACAGCACGTTCCCAGAGCCTCAACAATTTGTGCTTACATGATCACAGTGCCCTCTTATAGCAAGGGACACCCATTAGGACTGCTACAGAAGGTCACATTGAAATTACACTGTATCAGAAATATTATCTTCAACACTAATGGGCAAGGGTGGAAGGGGGGAGGGTTGGGGTGTTAATAGCGACTGCACTGTTTTAATGCACCACACGGGGAAATGGGAGAGGATGGGTGGATGACGAAATGTGGGTGAGTTTTTTGTTTTTATACCTTTATTGTAAGTTATATGGTTTGTTTTTTTCGGTTTGGAGAATCTTTAGCATGGTAGAGGACAAGGTCAGGGTTATCCAGTGGTCTGATTCAAATAAATGGCAACAACTTTCATGGGGGGTCATAGGGCTTGGAGTTTTGGGTACCATGCTATGGGGAACAATATGGACAGAGGAGGGAGTTGGTGGCTGGGACAACTTCCTCTGCTATTAAAAGGTAGACTTGAAATAAACATATATGTCCCTTGTTCTATAACTTAATGTCACTGAAAATAATGTCCTGGAATGTTGGAGGAATATCCTTGTAGGTGTGATAGTATTATTCCATAAGAGCCTGGTTGTTCAAAGAAAACCCTTATTTCAGATCCTAAAGGACAAGATGTGCTTGCTCTTGTACTAGAGAATCGTCAACCCATGTGTCTTTGTAATATATAATTATAGGAAGAAGTTTTATGCTACTATTATGACTCACATACTTGGATTTGATTAAATCCCTGTGGTAATGGGTGGAGACTTTCATAAAGTTGCAGATCACCATATGGATAAAACTCATAATCCACACAGAAGGAATATGGATTTGATGAAAGGTTTCTCCTTGCTCTGTGATTCACTGGAAGTAATAGATATTTGGAGGGTCCTTGGATCGGGACTTCACACATATGTCAAGAGCTCGTGGTGCACAATCTCACACTGATTATATTCTGGTGGAGAGAGAACTATTCTCCAAAATCATTACTGTGGAAATTGGTCCAATAGAAGTTTCTGATCATGCCCTAATGTGGGTAGAATTGGAGAAACGGGGGGATGCATGTAGGCCAAACCAATTTCCATTCGATTTATACCATGATATGAACTTTGTGGAATATATTAAGGAAAATGGGCAGAATATCAGGCCAACACACAAGAGATATTATTTTATTTTGGGAGGCGGCAAAAAAGTATGCAGACAATCTATTTAAAGCAAGTTAACCTATGAATTAGCAAACATAAATTCTTCATGCAAGAGTTTTTATACACATTAAAAATGTTTTAACTTAAAAGCTTGAATATATAACAATACCCCTCTCTTGTATCACTGCAAAGTACTTAATATACTATATTATTCCTTTGGAGTGCAAAATGTGAGAAAGGGAAAAAGCATCTGTAACCCAACTCCACCCTTAATATATTAGTAGGGTAAGGAGAAAAATACTGGGTCCAACTTTTTTCATCGGCTCAAAAAATCCCTTAAACTCTTAACTCTTGCTAAAATCTCCACAGGAAGTTCTTAATGGATCAATCCCCAAAACAAAAAAACACACTTAGCTTCTGGGTTGGTGATAGACTAAAACCTGCAAACAAGGTCAGTTTTTGGGATTGATCCATTAAGAACTTCCTGTGAAGTTTTTAGCAAGAGTTAAGAGTTTAAAGGGTTTTCTTATGCCAATGAAGAAAGTTGGACCCAGTATTTTTCTCCTTACCCTACTAATAGGTTGAGGGCGGAGGTTGGGGATTCCAGAGGCTTTTTCCCTTTCTCACATTTTGCACTCCACAGGAATAATATAGTATATTAAGTACTTTGCAGTTATACAAGGGAAGGGTGTTGTTATATATTCATTATTATAGACTCTCTTATCCTTTCAGTGTTTAACTTAAAAGCTTCACACTAAACAAGAAAAACTCTTAAATTGGCTATAAAGTCTGAAAAAGAAACCATAAACTTTGTCAGCACACATCCCTAATATCAGCCTCTTAGAGCAAGAATGACTCAGCAGATACATGAACAACAATTAAGGGATTTTACTGTACTGATTACCTTCTCAGAACCTGAGGCTTGCTTTTCCAGCACTTCTTTGGAAGTGGCACTCCTCTTGCTTTTGACAGTTTGTATCAGAGAACTGGTAACATACCTTTTAGTTTCCGATAACAGGAATTATAAAGTTTGATAAGGAATTTATAGTCCCTGAGGAAGTTTTGTACCCTGGGACTGTGTGTTTTTCTGTTAAATATACATCAAATCTCAGCTCAGGGACACAGAACTCATGGTAATCACTGATTGCCTAGGAAGTTACTAGAACATTGAGAGTGGCTTGTTTATTTCAGATGAATCACATCTTTTGTATTTATTTATTTATTTATTTATTTATTTATTTATTTATTAGGATTTATTTACCGCCTTTTGGAAAGAATTCACTCAGGAGTCCTTTTACTAAGGTGTGCCCAAAATGGCCTGCACTGGTGTAGACGTGTGTATTGGACACGCTCAGGTCTATTTTTCAGCGCGCCTGCCTTTTTTTGGGGGGGGAGCCGAAAAGGACGTGCAGCAAAATAAAAATTGGCATGTGTCCATTTTGGGCCCGAGATCTTACCGCCACCCACTGACCTAGCGGTAAGGTCTCACACGTTGGCCAGGTGGTAATGGTCTACACGCATACAATGACGATTACCACCCGGTTAGCTCCGTGCGCCATAAAATTTACAGCACGCTTAGTGGACACACGTAAAAAATGAAATTACCGCCCGGGCCATGTGGTAGCCAGGTGGTAGTTCAAAATTGACTTGGGTAGGACACACGTAAGAGGCTTAGTAAAAGGGCCCTTAAGGCGGTGTACAGTAAGAATAGATCAAACATGAGCAAAAGGCAATTATAGCAGTAAAAATATTCAAATAACAATGCAAAGTATTGTGCCTTATATTTTTAAAGACTCCATTAAACATTCATTTGATTAAAACAACACATTTTTCATGGCAGAGATGGTCGGATGGGCTCTTTGTACTACTCTTTGTACTGGGAGCAGAGGAGTAGCCTAGTGGTTAGTGCAGTGGCCTTTGATCCTGGGGAACTGAGTTTGATTCCCACTGCAGCTCCTTGTGACTCTGGGCAAGTCTCCATTGCCCCTGGTACAAAATAAGTACCTGAATATATGTAAACCACTAGTTGCAAAAACCTCAGAAAGGCAGTATATCAAGTTCCATTCCCCCTTTCCCCATTTGCTATCCAACTCTAGACAGTAGCCAGTAAATTTGTATGGTTATTTGTTGACATAGTTCTGCCATTGCATTGTGTACAGCCTACATATCTATATATATATAAAACTCACCCTCAACGTTCTATTGTCTGCTGACGTCACTGAAGCCAAGGTTCGTATGTTCGAAGCTCTGAAGCCACGAAAATCACAGTCTCTGGGCCCCGCCCTCGCGTCAAAAGTTATGACGTTGAGGGCGGAGCAGATTCTCACCTCCAACGATCTACTCAGGCCACAAACTCCGGATTTCCACACTGTAGCTCTGCTCCGCCCTCGCGTCAAAATGCGATGACGTCAAGGGCGGGGCATGAAAACCGCCACCCACACAGAGCTACAACGGAAACAGCAGCGATGCACGCCACGAACCAGGTAAAACAGCGACGAGCCATGCAGCCATGAAACCCTTGCTAGTGCCCGTTTCATTGCACTCAGAAACGGGCCTTTGTTTACTAGTAGCACATAAATGTCAAATGCATAAACTCTAGCTAACCAAGTGTAAGGCTCCCTATCCGTTTCCGTACACAATTCAAGCTCCTCTTATTGACCTATAAGTGCATTCACTCTGCAGCCCCTCACTACCTCTCCACCCTCATCTCTCCCTACACTCCTTCCCTAGAACTCCGTTCGCTAGGCAAATCTCTCCTAGTTGCGCCCTTCTCCTCCATCGCTAACTCCAGACTCTGCTCCTTCTATCTCACCGCACCTTATGCCTGGAATAGGCTTCTTGAGCCATTACGTCTAGCTCCATCCCTGGCTGCCTACAAATCCGGGCTAAAGGCCTACCTGTTTGATGCTGCTTTTGACTCCTGACTTGTAACTTTTATCTTATCCTTATGTGTCCTACTGTCTGTCCTTCCCTTATCCTTTTTGGTCCTGTCTGTTTGTCCTGATTTAGATTGTAAGCTCTTTTGAGCAGGGACTGTCTTTCTTCTTCATGTTCAATTGTAAAGCGCTGTGTATGACTGGTAGCGCTATAGAAGTGATTTATAGTAGTAGTAAGTAGTCACAGCAGACTATATACAACTACAATTGTACTATAATGCCCCCAGCTTAACAGCTGTTCATTTGACAGAACAGAGTTGTCATTTTTCCCATTCTCATTCCATTGTATTCTGCTTTTATGTCTTTTTCCATTCAAATAATCAAAAGCAGCATTACGGTTAAAACAAGCATATTTCAGTCAAACAAAACTATTTCATGAACCAATGCTCAAAACGTAACTGCCGGCACTGAGGCAATTAGCGTTGGACTAGAGCCAGTGTTACTGAACGCAGAATGCTCAGAGGGCACTAGTGCAGGAGACCAATGTGTGCGTCAAAGATTAGTGCAAATAACATGCAAATGTAGTCAAACGGATGTTAATGAGGTCAGTTCCTATTCCCTCCCAATGCTCAGAGAACAGCGCACAAAATAAAGCCGTCTTACCTCTGAAGAGAGGGTTTCTCACAATTCTTTTCTTTAAAATCTGACATTTTTAAATTTAATTTCGAAGCAAAGGAAGCCTGTGGAAGCCCCTAAGTGCTGGTAATGAGAGACGAATGTGTACAAGTCGGAGCAAACCCAAAAGTGAAAGTACACATTGGCGCCTGTTTCCTGCACTTAGGGGGTCTTTTACTTAAGTGTGCTGGCGTTTTTAGCACGGGCAAAAAATAGGTATGCGCTAAATGCTAAAGACGCCCATAGGAATACATTGGCGTCTTTAGCATTTAGCGTGCGCCTATTTTTAGCGCACGCCAAAAATGCCAGCGTGCCTAAGTAAAAGACCCGTTAAATATTAGCCTTCCAAGTAAAAACAAATTTTGAAAAGCTCACTAATGTGTGCTTCACTTTTTGCCTGGTACATGCGCACAAGAGCTAAGCTTACCGTGAAACGCTTCTGCGCATCAAGCATGTTCTTCCTTGCTTTCACTTTTACAGCGCACATATAATTTGAATACTACTTCCTTTCAGCATTGGCAAGCTAGTTTTCTGCGCTGTTCCAGCAGTATGGGTTCTGCACTGTTGGTATTACCACAGGAGTTCTGAGCGTTGGCCTATCAGTTTACAGAGTCTGCAGACAGTCGGTCTGCCTCAGCCTTAGCCCATTCACTCATACTTGTTCTGTCAATGGAACTGTAATTCTTGAATATATGTTATTAGACTTTCAATGTGTCATCAGTAGAGGTCAGTGGTGCTTTATCCAGATGTGAGTCACCAAACAAACAAAAGCCCATCTGATTTAAACAAAGTGTCTAGCAGTGGAAGGAATGTGTGTGCTGTCCCCAGTGTGTTTTTTCTAGCAAAAAAGGTGCTGGTACTCAAATGCTAGGTAACCCTTCAGGGGCGGGGTGATCAATGAGGGATCCAGCCCACAATAGCCAGGATCCTGCAACTAGTCACAGAACCTATGACAAGGCAGATTTGGTGTACAGAGTCTGAGCTCTTTCATTAAAACTTGGGGTCCATGGGTCAATTTTAGGAGACAATGGAAAAAGTGCCAGTACTCAGTACCCCCAAAGTACCCCCTCAAAAAAAGCCATGGTTGTCCCTGAAGTGATGGTCACAATTTGAATATTTTTACTTGTAGTTAAAAAGACAGGTTGCCTGCTCTGGCCAGTCCGGGGGACATCTGCGTCCTGCCTCCTGATGTAACTTCCTGTTTCCTTGTAGGCAGGACGCAACAGAGACAGCCTCTATTAATCATTGCCCACCACAGCCACTGTACCCGAGAACAACACAGGCACTGCTGTGCTGTCTAGCTGACACCAACCACCGGCGCCTATTTTATAGAAGTCTGCTCCTCCTGATGTCAAAACTTGGCTACGCCTCTCCCGCCCCTGTCCTCCCGCCCCCTACCTTCCTGCATCGGTGCTTCTGATCCTCCCCAGTCTTCAAGGGCGGACTAGCGCTGGGGTCTGTCTCTCTCCTGCTCCTATGTGCTCGGCCCAGGGAATTTTGCCCCCCCCCCCCCCCCCACAGCAGCCCAGGTTGGGAGAAGGACCAAGTGGTTCTGTGTGTGTATGGATTTAATACTGTTTGGAGGAAGCATATTATGCTGAGGAACTGCAGAGGGAGGTGTGGCTCAATGGGGCTGAAAAGTGCAACCTCACCTGTTGTACTATCTCCTCCTCCCCCCCCCCCCCCCCACCCCGCCAGCTTTCAATGTGGGTTGCAGACGCTTATTTCTGTTCTGCTGTCCTCAATGCGGTCAGGGTAAGACAGGGGTGAGGCAAGCCAATGGCAGGTGAAAGGGTTTTTCTCTAGGCCCAAAATTCATGTAGCTGGGATCTCTAAGCTCCGCTAGCTGGAGACATCCGCAACTCACTGAACCCCAGTCAGAAAACTATGGCAATCAGCAACAGCGCTCTGAGCTGCCCACACTGGTACCATGGGCATGCTCCATTTTTGCAAATGCTTAGTTCATTTGTGAGAACTGAGCTTGCCCAGGGTGTCAGTTTCAGTCACTTGCAGCGTTGCTGCTTACCACGACAGTTTTCTAAACATGGGTCAGCAGGCTGTAAATGTCATCAGCTGGCTGGGTTTGGGGGTTCCCATCAACTAAGATATTTCATTTTTAAATTTCAAAGGGGGGCAGGTAGGGGGAAAGAAGAGGAAACGCGTGCCCACCCTGCCTACCTGTTCACTCATCTGAAATCTACCTTCTGGTTACACCAGTGCATGACGGAGATCCCACCAAAAGCCCGTGAAAATAAGCTTTGTAAAAACCGCCAGTGTAGGTATCTGCAGTGAAAAGGAGACAGGGAAAGGCTGGGGGGGGGGGGGGGGGGGGAGGGGAGTATACACAGGGATTTCATTTGGTATGCATACTTTATGCCTGCTCCAAAGCAAGTAGTTGAAAATAAAAGGCTCATGGAACTCTATCTACAGCAGAGAGAGGAAGCTGCCAGACCAAGATAAACTATTTGGTAGTCATCTTCCACATCCATGGCATCTAGTTTTTTGTTTTCCTCTGACACTTTAGGCCCTGCCTGCTCCATCTGCAATGCTATCGACTGAGTCACAGAGTCTGCTCTCATAATATTTTTTTTTCCTCCTGATGCTTGGACTTATGAACATAAGAAAAGTCATACTGAGTCAGCTTAGAGTCCATCAAGCCAAGCATCTTGTCTCCAGTAGTTGCTAGTGTGGGCCACAAGAACCTGACAGATCCCCCCAAAAAAGGATCAATTTCTTATCGCTCATTTCCAGGGATAAGTGACAGCTTTTCTACCTGGTTAATATTTTTCTATGGACTTTATCTCCAGGAACTTGTCCAAACCTTTTTTGAATCCTGTTTTGTTAGTCACCCTGACCACATCCTCTGGCAACCGATTCTGCAGCATAATTGTGCACTGCCTCAAAAATAACTTTCTTTGATTTGTTTTCAATTTGCCGTTTCATGCAGTGGCTAGGGGCCCAACTACTTTGGGCTCAATACCACCCAAAATTGGCGCACCCTTGCTATGGCTGGTGGGGATCCCCAAAGGCCTGCCAGCCAGTGGCCAGAACTCTTTCCAAGCTCAGCAACCGGCAGCAGTGTTCCTGAGTTGCTGCTCGCACCTTTCCCCTCTCCCACACACATGCTTAATTTTCCTGCATGTGCATATGTGTAACAAGTGAGAATGTGTGGAGACCAGCACTCAGGGACACTGCTGCCGGCTGCCAAACTTCTACCAAAGGAGGACGTCTTCAGCTAGAGGGACTTGGGGATCCCCACAGTTCAGGTATTTTTATTTAATGTTGGGGATGGCACTGAGGCTGAGAGAAATTTCTTGTCCAACCACTTTGGGCTCAGGCTCACCCAAAATTAGCCATCTGGCAATGCCATTAACCTGACATCCCACTCCACCACCCTGCCAACTTTCACACCACCACCACCAGGAATATCCACTTCTGCTGCCTTGCTACACCATGCACCTATGAGACGCCCAGGCCCCATGCTAAGCACATTCTTTAGCATGTAGGACAGCATAAACAGTGGTTCTAACTTTGCCCAGTTAGCTATGCAACTGCCAGCACTGAATATTAGCCAGCATTTGCATAACTTCTGGGTACCAGCCTGAAGTGTTCTAATCACCTCTCCCTCCCTTTCACGCCCCCCCCCCCAGAACAACATGTGACCCCCACCCTTCTAATCTCTTCTCCCTCTCTCTCAACTCCCCTGAACAGCATCCAACCCCCCCCATTCTGATCCCCCCCTCCCTCTCTCCCACCACCCAGGAACATCATCTGCCCCTACCCCCAGGATTCCCCACCCCCTATAGGCCCTCACCCAAGCAGAGCAGGAAAAGCCTAGGCTGTGCTGAGGCCTGGGGTAGGCAGCCTATGATTGTGCGTATGCCTGATGACATCATTCATGACATCACGCACACACATGTAGAGTACCTGGGCTCCAGCACAAGTCTGCGACCTGCACAGAGGGAAGTTGGCCAATGCCAGGAAGAGGACCGGGGCCTCACGAAGCTAGAAGACATTGGAGAAAACCTGGGAAGGTTTCCTTGAAGATTTTTGTGGCCAGGTTTTAAGTGCTCCATGGGAGAGGTGCACACAGATGGAGTAGGAGGCTGGCAGGTGCGTGTCAGAATGCCGGCTCATGAATGCAGAGAGACGTGCTGGCTAACTAGAAGCAAAAGTGGAAAAAAGAAGTTGTAACACAGACAAGTTATGAATGGGAGGGAAAAGGTTAATTTAAGTTTATTGTGATTGTATGTAGAGAATGATGTGTACAAGGCGGATTGGGGCTGGTGCTTGTGGCTCATGTCACTGGCTGTAGGCACCTCAAGATTCCAAACTGTTGTCGTTGGCAGTTGGGAGGGAGCTGTGCTGGTGAAAGGATGTTTCTATAGGATCTCTAAGGGAATGATAGGGAGAGTAGATGGCAGACTGGATACGCCATATGGTCTTTATCTGCCTACATTTTTCTATGTTTCCATAGGAGGGGCTGTTGTCTGTGGAAATAGGAAAAAGTAGATTTGTGTTAATTTAGAAAATGTGAGAAGTGTGACAAGGTAATGTTTGGGGTTTATTTGATGTGTAGCAGTGACATGCTGACAGTGAAGAAAGGTGTATGTGTGTGAAGAACTGACACATGGTTGAGAAGTACCGTATTTTTCGGACTATAAGACGCACCGGACCATAAGACGCACCTAGGTTTTAGAGGAGGGAAATAGGAAAAAAAAATTTTTCCTTTTTCCCAACTCTAAAACCTAGGTGCTCCGGTGCGTCTTGTCCGAATCCCGCCCTCCCCCCGGCCCTGTCACCACTTCTTCCTACTCACGCGATCTTCCCTGGTGGTCTAGTGACGTCGGGGTAGGAAAGAGCCCCCTCTTTCCTGCCCAGCGCGCTGCTCTCCATCCTCCTGTATGCATTGCTGCCTGACGGTCTCGGCGAGATTCAAAATGGCCGCCGAGAATTGAAGTCTCGGCGGCCATTTTGAATCTTGCCGAGACCGTCAGGCTGCATACAGGAGGATGGAGAGCAGCGCGCTGGGCAGGAAAGAGGAGGGTCTTTCCTGCCCCGACGTCACTAGACCACCAGGGAAGATCGCGTGAGTAGGAAGAAGTCTACCTTCGGACTATAAGACACACCCCCCATTTTCCTCCCAAATTTGGGGGGAAAAAAGTGCGTCTTATAGTCCGAAAAATACGGTATATCAGATAGTATTAGCTTAAGTGCCTGTGGAGTGAATGGATATATGGGGTTGGTTTAGGCAGGGTTACTAATTATTCTGTTGATTTTTTTGGGAAGGTTAGGCAGGAAAAGTAAACTGCATTTTCCAAGGGAAAAAAAAAAGGTGTCATTTGTGCATACCTAGTTGGGGATTAGGATTTAATTTTGAGTTTGTAGGTACCAGAAGAAGACCTGGTCTGTGGCGCTGAAGATTTTCAAAGGAGGCCAATGTATCTTGCCACAGAGAATTGGACTGAGACTAAACAACTGAGGTATTTGGGTTAGTAGAGAGAGAAGAGAAAGGAAGAAACAGAAAAAGAAAGAAAGACATATCTGTTTGAGATCCTGTGCTTAAGGTCAACTCCATTAGGACATGAAAGATAAAAAAAAAATGACAACAAAGAGTCAAGTACTTAGTGGAAATTAAGTTAGCTGAACAAATGATACAAAGTATGTAAAAACATTATCCTTGAATGTGTGCACATATCTGAAAATTGTGGTATAGCTTTATGTTATATTCTTGAACCCTGTAATTAGAAAATAGATATATTGTTCTTTCCTGCCACTCGGAAAAAAAAAGAACCATATAGCAATTGAACCTCTAATTGCTCAGAAGATAATAAACATTACCAATTTAATTTTAAATTCTCTGGTTGGTGTTGAGTTTGTCAAGGAGTGGTCTAGTGGTTAGTGCACTGGACTTTGATCATGAGGAACTGAGTTCAATTCCCACTGCAGCTCCTTGTGTCTCTGGGCAAGTCACTTAACCCTCCATTGCCCCTGGTACAAAATAAGCACCTGAATATATGTAAACCGCTTTGAATGTAGTTGTACACACCTCAGAAATGCAGTATATCAAGTCCCCTTTCCCTTTGGCCATGACTAATTAACATCAACATTTATTATCAGATGTAATACTAGATTCTAACACTAGGGGCTTACATTTGGCATAGTCAGCAGGATTTCTCACCTATTTTACCATCTAAAGCAAGAGCCAACCTGTAAACGTTTAGAGTGAAATGTTTATAATGTTCTTGTATTTGGCTGTTTCTGGGCAACACCCATGTCTCTCCAAGGGTTGGAGTTCTCTCTCAGCCACAGTTATGGAGGGATGGCATGTAAATCTGCAGACCCGTATGGTCAAGAATTGGAACCAAGGAGCTGCATCCAATTGGAATGAATGTACTCTTGGAAATGGAGTAAGAGTGTAGATCGGCACCACCATTTTGAGTTATGAGTCTGACCAGAAAAGACTCTCATACTGGGATGAAGAGAAGAAGAAGCCTATAGTCTGTTATAGGTGTGGGCAGGTTGGACACATTCGATGGTTCTGCCGTGTAGAGAACTTCTGCATGAGAGGGCACTGAGGTCTGAGGGCCCTAGGAAGAGGTGTGAGTTAAGCCCGAGTCCAGAACGTCGAAGGGAGCCAAGCCTTAGCCCAGAATGGGATCACTGATGAAATCCCAGTCCAGAAAGATGGTATCAAGTTTTTCAATAGACAAAACCACACTAGAGTGACAAACTGAGAAAATATCAAGTACCAAAACAATCAGTTTGTGCTGCCTCGGGTACTCAAAATATTAAACAAAAGAAACCTCAAAGTCTCTGGGTGATGCTCAAACTTTCAGCCACATCCACTGACCTTCAAAGGCCCACAGTATTATCATCGGTTTCAATAGCAGGAAGAAAAGGAAAGTCACAAAAAAACTCCCAGTGTGAGAAAAACGGCAAATTCTGGAGGTGAGCCAATGCAGGGATTTGGTATGCCTTACAGGATAGGAAAGGAGAGAGGTAAGAGTGTCCAAAAGCACGAGGCTATAGTATTATAAGAAGAAATTGCAACAGACTCTGAAAATATTGAGGAGAGATGAGGCAGCAGTGAAGATGCAAGGGAGCCTGGGGATTCCTGAAGAGGTTGTCTAGTCTCAGAGAGAGCAGCCAAAGAGTGATCTCCATGCGGTGTCAATATATATATGTAGAATAATGAAAGGAGCTTAAAATAAGTTAAATTCTGTTCCAATGCCGCAACTGAATGACTCTTAAGAAGGTGGATGACAATCTGAACCTCTTCTCCAAGCAGTCACTGATTCCTGGAGAGTCACTACTAAAAAAAGAAAGTTTCATAGAAAACTGAAAAATTCCTAGCAATAACTTTAAATCATTTTTTTGTTTCTGGTTTGTTTGTTTAATTTCTTTCCTTGGTCAGGAATAAGGGAGGTTACTTTGACAAACTGACAACACAACAGTTAGCAATGGAAAACACAGGCACAGAAACAAACTCATTAATCAATGTTTTAAGTCCTGTTCTTTCTTTATTTTAAGTCATTATAGTTTGAAGCAAAATATCTGAACAAAGCAAAAAAAAATCTTCCAGATGAAAGGTAACACCGAGTTAATGTTGATTGTGTCTGTGTGTGAGGGTTTTTTTTTTTTTTCATCTTCTCTCTCTGTATGCTTCTGCGGTTCCTGAAACTAAGTGGGTTGGAGAAGTTCAGCCTCAGTTCAGGGAAGAGAACATTCTGTACTCTGTACACCAGGCAGGGCCTGGGCCTTGGTGGCCGCCCCTGCCGCTAAACAGGAGAATCAACAACACTACAGCAGGGGGAACCAGCCCTGAGGACGTCTGAATTTACAGGAAAATTACCCACACAAGCAAAAGGGCGTGTGTGGTCAAGGTCACAGAGACAGCCCCTCCCCCTTCCTCTCCTGCAGCCGCACCACCAGTTCCGTGACCGACGTTGCTTTTTTGTTTCAGGGAGAGGGGGATGTATTTTTCCTCTGTCCCTGAAAACGTACACTGACTGGAGAAACAACCCCCCCCCAAAAAAAATCTTCCGATCCTAACAGACTCCATTGGAGTATTTAAGGATAAATGCGTGCATGTGTATATTATCAGTTATATTAAAGGGGGGGGGGGGGGGAGACCTCTAGGGTGTCTTTTTTTGTCCTTGTTTTGCTTAGATGGTGATCAGCAGCACAGTGACTCTGCATTTTCTTTGTGGGAAAGGGACATGCTGTAGCTGAAGCTCAGCCTGCTGGAGTCTGCTCTCACGACCTGTTTACTGTTTTCAGACAGGCACCGGGTGCAGAAAGAAAACCTCCTCCCCGGGGCTACTGCTGCTGACTGCAGGGGAGGGGACCTGAAGGACTGTTTTCCTCCCCAGAGCCTGAGCTGGATGTGCAGATAATGATTCATAAAGCCCCGATGCTGTGGAACCAGTGAAAGCCTGTAAGGAAGAAAATCAAAGCAAGAATATTTTTTTTTCCTAATGAACTGCTCAGCTTTCTTAGGAAAGCAGTTCAAAGGGCAGGCATGCTTCCTGACAGGGAAAAGGCAGAAAAAAAAGGAGGGGGGGAGGGTGTTCCTAACATAGCTCCATTGGTGTATTTATTTGTTGGAAACAGACAAAAACTCCATTGACTGGGGTTGGTTGGAATCATTAGACTCATTTTTGGTGCGCAAGCTAAAGCAAAATCAGAACAACTCTTGGGTTGTTGTAGTGGTCATTTTATAGCACCTTCTTCACGTGTATATAAGAACATAAGAATAGCCATACTGAGTCAGACCAATGGTCCATCAAGCCCAGTATCCCGTTTCCAGTAGTGGCCAATCCAAGTCACAAGTACCTGGCAGAAACCCAAATAGCAGCAACATTCCATGCTGCCAATCCCAGGGCAAGCAGTGGCTTCCCCCCCCATGTCTATCTCAATAACAAGACTATGGACTTTTCCTCTAAGAATTTGTCTATAATAGCACTAACTTCCATGAGTCACACAGCAAGGGCTTACCTATTAGAAGGCAGCACCATACACATTTCAATAGAACATCAATACACCTATTGGGAAATCTGCATGTATAATACCTTTTATAAAATTGCCCCTCCCCGCATAAAACTATTTGGCAGCATGTGTATGCTTTTAGAGTAACTGGCACTTATTAGGCATGCACACATATATGCCTTATCAGATGATGTGTAGTTCACCTGCATCCTAATTTATAAAATACATATTTTAGGGAGGTCTTTTGCTGAAGATTAACGACACAAAAACTAATTAGTTAATGAGTCAATAATTATTAGTGTTAATTGGCACTCATTACAATTTACATGCAGATCTCCCCTGCGCCCTATTCTATAACATGCTCCAAAATTTTATGGCATGTAACTCAAAAGGGGGCATGGCCATGAGAAGGGCATAGGCTAGGGTTATCATATGTCCGGATTTCCCCAGACCAGTGGTGTAGCTATGGGAGGCCACGGGGGCCTGGGCCCCCCCAAAATTGTCTGTAGGCCCCTGGTTTGGCTGGCGGGGGGTCCTCAACCCCCACCATCTGAAGGCTTTGTCCAGTGCTGATCTCTGGCACCGTTGCATTGCCTGCCCTGCTCTCTCTTCCCCTCACATCTGGCATGCTCAATTTCATTAAAACGAGCATGCCAGATGTGAGGGGAAGAGAGAGCAGGGCAGGCAATGGAGCGGTGGCACCGGAGACCAGCGCTGGACAATGGCTTCAGCTTGTTGGGGTTGCGGACCTCTTCCAGCCAAGATATGTGCAGCAGTGGTGGTGGCGCTTTAGCTGGCAGGGATTGGGGACCCCCAGCAACCAAAGTGTGCACGGCAGTGGCTGTGGAGTGGCAGGGGGGGCTGTGGACCCCCACACACACACTTTGGGCTCTGGCCCCTCCCACCCTCCCCTCGAGGTCTGGCGACACCCCTGCACCAGACATGTCCTCCATTTCAGGGGACTGTCGAGGGTCTGGGCGGTTTTTCTAGCCTGCCTGTTTGTCCGGGTTTCTGGGCTGGCTGACCTTCTCTCCCCTCCCTTGAACCTAGCATAACACGCCCTGGTGGTCTAGTGGCCTCTTCAGGGCAGGAAATAACCCCACTTTTTCCTGCCCGCTGACCTGCCTGCTGCCGCTGCTTCTTTAAAATGGTTGCCAAGACTTTAAGTGGTGGCCTCTCAAGACCACTGCTTGAAGTCTTAGCAGTCATTTTCTAGAAGTGGTGGCAGCAGGCAGCTCAGCAGCAGCAGGTAGGAAAGAGGGGTTTTTCTTTTCATACCCCGAAGAGGTCACTAGACTACCAGGGATGTTACGGTAGTCGGGGAGGATGGATGGATTCATGTGTGTGTGTGGGTGGGTGGAGGGAGAGAGGGGGCTGTAAAAAAAGGTGGATGGAGTGTGGGTGCAGGGAGGGAGGGGGAGCTGGAAAAAAGATTTGTGATGGGGACGTAAATGGAGGGGGATGGAAAACGACATTGACCCAGACTCTATCTCCCACCTTACCTTCCTCTCTCTATCACCTGTCTCTACCTACCCATTCATCCTATTATTATGTTATACTTAATTTCCTACTTTACATAACAAAATTCTGTGTTACCTATTACTATGTAAGCCGCATTGAGCCTGCTTTTAGTGGGAAAGTGCAGGGATACAAATATAATAAATAAATAAATAAATAAATGGAGGAAATACAACACATGGATAGAAGGGGATGGCGAGGAGAGGGGTATATGCTGCTTATGGATGGGAGGGAAAGGAAAGGGGGACATACTGCTCATGGATGTTTGCCTTTTCTGAGAATGTACATATTTCCAAATTTTGTATTTAGCAGAGTACAGAAGAAAATGCATTTCTGGTACTTTCACCACTAATTTCAGTGCTTATAGAATCTGGCTTTTTGGTGGGGGTCAAGGTGACTGTGTGGCATGGAGGGGCATGGCAGGGGTGGGGTGGGGTGGCATTTTATTTGAACTTCTGACATCGATTAAAAATCTGGCTTTTCCATAAATATTATGAAACAACACACTAGGAACTAAACCACAGAACCTTCTTAAACTTTATTTACCACTAAATCCAAACCCATGCATACTCCTATTTCACCATCCTACATCACCTGTACATAATTTACATGTTCATAAATGGCTAGACATATGATGAAGTTATTAAGCTATAATGCCACTCTGTTTAAGTGTAACTGGTTTATTAAGAATGTAACCTGTTAGTTTACAATGTCCTCCGCCTTGAACTTTATGGTTAAGTGGATTACAAATGCCTAAATTAAATTAAATTACTTTTTTTTGTGTCCTCTTTTTTGTCTCTGCAAATATTGTAACCCTAGCATAGGCGGATCAGGGCATTCCCAGAAATTAGGCACAATGTTGTAGAATAGGGCAGAAGCTGACTGACCATCGGGACAATAGGGCAGTGACCGAGGGTCCACAGCAGTAGGGGACCCACTGTCCTCTAGCGTCCTTCTGATTTAATCACTTTTGATAAGTGGTTAGGGGCCCAGGAGCCTTATTGCCTGAAGTCCCAGATCACTGTCAGTCCTCCCCTCAAATAGGGTCATTTACACCAGGTTTCAGCAGGCATAAGTGCTCACGCCCAAAGATAATATTCTGCAAAGGGCGCCCTATGCAAAACAACCTTTGCCAAATACTATGTTATCACAGATCCTTCCGCTGTCTGGGCTCCATTTACTGAATTCTCTCCATGTGTTGTGGATCCAAGCGGTGTACAAAATTAAATAAAAGCCAAGAAAGGAACACCATTGTAAAATAGGGAAGAAACACCACAAAAATCATACCCATAAAGCAGCAAAACAATCATTCTAGAAAAACTCATACATACCAAACAGTAACAACAAAGCCAGCCAGCTCTGTGGATGATGCAGAAAACTACCACAAGTCTTAACTGTGCAGTTACTGTGCGTTGTACAGATATGTTACTGGCGTTGGTGTTAATTTAGGAGACACGGGCGCATAGTGCATTAAAATTAATGGTAATGAGGCCATTAAGTATTCTGGTGCAATGTACAGAAGGAAACAGTGGCTTCTGATGGGTGCACAACACAGGGGAATTTTTTGCCAGCTACATATGAGCATAGAAGGGTTGGTGGAGAGGATTTTATATCCTGTTTGCAATTTTAAATGCCTTGTGTTTGTAGTTTGTCTAGCCAGAACAGTACGGTAGGTAACAGCAATGATGTGCGCATGTTCAAACAAAAATGAAAGTGCCAGCACATACCTACTGCTGTTGTCCTGCCATAAATATCAGTCTCACAAACATTTCCTCAGCCTGGGTTTGTTATCAGTTTTGGTGGAACCTGAGACTTTACACCAGCTGCTTTTTCATTCCCCTGACGCAGCCATCATGGCCATGTCAGGCAGTTCTACACCTCCCCCCCCCCCCCCCCACCCCCTGATATTCAAAACCAATTAACTGGCCAGGAACGGTACCTTGCCGGTTAAATAGTACTTAGCCGGCTAAGCGCTAATATTCAGCATGATAACATAACTAAATGGGCCTAAGCCCCTAATGCAGTCCATTGGTTTTCTTATATTTTTAAAACATGGCAGCAGTGCAAAAGAGCAGAGACAGAGTAGTAGCAGTGGGCCCTCGCAGAGGCCACTACACTACCAGGGCAGACCCTTCAAGGCAGTGGCGTAGCTACGTGGGGCCTGGGGCGGCCTGAGCCCCCGTAGATTTGGCCCTGGACCCCCCGATGATGACCCGCCCGACCCCCCCTCCCGCCGCCAACCCGCCATCGCCTGCCTTGGCTGGCGGGGGACCCCAACCCCCGCCAGCCGAGGTCCTCTTCTTCTCGCAAAAGGCTTCCTTCTGTTTCAGCAAAGGTAGGTGACGGCGGGTTGGCGGCAGGAGGGGGGGTCGAGAGGGTCGGCGGCAGGGGGGGCAAAGTCAGCAATGGCGGGGGGGTTGGCGGCGCCGGGGGGGCTAAAATGTGCCCCCTCACCTCAGGCTCTGGACCCCCCTGCCGCCGAAGTCTGGTTATGCCCCTGCTTCAAGGTAGGACTTATGAATGCTATAGTGTTTGGCATCAGAACAGTGGAGCACAACAGGTAAACAAAGCATTGGCAGTTTCTGGTGCTCCCTCAAAGGTTGGCATCCCCGTGCCGTGTATACGCTGCTTACCCTGTGCAGTATTAAAATGAGCATTCTGTGCAGTGCACAGAAAGGAGCGCCTACCTTTAATATTCAAAATTTTCTGGCAGGTCTGGAGCTGTTGCATGAGGGCGACTTCTCGGTGGAGCAATCTGCTTGCCTATGATGTGGTTGTCGACTTTTTTTTTCCTGTGCATGTACAGAACATCGACGCTTACCGTGAGACTGTTCTGCGCACGTGCTTCCCTGCCAGGCCGCTTTCAGAATTTCTGCGCATCTCATTTGCATGTGATTTCCTTTGAGCATTGATTGCTGTTTCAAAATCGGTAAGTTCAACTATAAATGCATGCAGTATTTAACGGTGACTTTCGATCATCTGAGCTTCAGTCTTGATTGATAGTTACTAAAATACAAACATATATTTATTCAAACCCTGTTCTTTTTCACTTGCTATATGCAGTCTTGGAGAATGAGATCATGTATGCAGCAGAGAAATGAAAAACATATACTGCAAAATGCACATTTCAGCTTTTTTTGTTTTTGTTGTTTGCTGTTGTTATATTCGCCTTTTTAATAAAATATTTCTATTTTAAGGTGTATAGACCTGTTAGCGCTGAACTGTTCAGTCCAATGACACTTAATTTATTCACAGTGTAACACAACCAGTATCCAGCAAGGGGATGCCTAATTCTCAGAGCTACACTGCTACACCCTGATGGGCCAATGCTCAGAACTCCGGCAGTAAAGCCAACAGCACAGAACCCATACCGCCGGAACAGCGCAGAAAACTAGCTCACCAGAGCTCAAAGGAAATGGTAATCAAATTATATGTGCGCTGTAAAAGCGAAAGCAAAAGGAGGAACATGCTTGACGCATGTGCAGAACAATTTTGCGGTAAGCTCAGATCTGTGCCAGGCCAACCTGAAAGTGAAGCACATATTAGCGCCTGTTTTCTGCGCCGTTAGATATAAGCTTTTCAATTTTTTTTTAACCTGGAAGGATTATATTTAAGTGGAAGAAACAGACTCCAATGTGTGCTTTCACTTTCGTGTTTGCTCTGACTTGCACACATTCGTCTCTCACTACCAGCACTTAGGACTTGCATGGGCATCCTTCTGCTTCCAAATTAAATAAAAACGACAAATTTGAAAGAAAGAATCATGAGAAATCCTCTCTTCAAACACCCTGCCTGCTCCGAACTGGTATTATTTTTTTCAGCGATAAGGGCAGCTTTGTTTTGTGCGCTGTTCTCTGAGCATTGGGGAGGGAATTGGAAATGACCTCATTAACATTGCCTCCTGCGCTAGAGCTCTCTCAGCATTCAGCGCTCTCTAAGCCTGTGCTAGTCCGACGCTAATCACCTCTAGCACCAGCGTTACGTTTTGAGCATCAGCCCATGACTTAGGAGAGAAGAAATGATTAACTCCACAAATGCCAGCTTGCAGTCTGCATAACCGCTTTAGAAGGGCAGCACCATGTAGTAGGAATTCTCAACCCAGTTCCTGAGACACATCCAGACAGTCAGGTTTTCAGGATATTCATAATGAATATGTATTAGATACATTTGCATATAATGGAGGCAGGGCATGCAAATCTATCTCATGCATATTTATTGTGGTGATCCAGAAAACCCAGCTGGCTATGTGTGCCCCAAGGAATGGGTTAATAACCACCGCCATAGAGCATTACACATTCAGGAAGTACCTATGGCGATCGGCATGTCCGGAGTCCGCAATGGGGGGGGGGGGGGGGGAAACGAGCCAACCCACCTTTTCAAGTGCTCTGTACTCAGGCCGGGCCTTCTGGGGTCAGGAAGGGAAGGTGAACTTTAACACGGGCTATGCCTAATGCACGTGAGCATTGTTAGCCCTCATTGGGCTGTCATGCTTAAAATCCTGCTGGCGGGAATCACCTGCCAGTGGGGATGTGATTCTGGCAGAGGGAGGGTGGGTTTAGCAGTGCCAAGATAAGAACGGCCCCTCCAAGGACCAGGTTCCTTCCTACTCCTTATAGGCAGCATTCTCAGGTTCATTGCAGTTTGTTTTTCGATGTGTTATTTCCCAGGGGAGAAGTGTTTTTTGTTTTGTTTCTGCACCACAGTTCAGTAAACCTGATAGTGCGTTATTTTTGCAATTGGTCTGTGGCTCAGCAGTGAGTTGCCAGATTCTAATTACAAAGTTAGGGGTTTGAATCTCTACACGCTACAGCTGAGCCAGAGAGTCCTGTAAGGGGCATTTGTCTAGTATGGGGGTAGCCAATTATAAATGTTCGGCGACTCTGTTTTCCCCTGCAGTGCTGGAAGGTAAGGGGCGATCGTTGATTCCCAATTCCCAAGACTCCTGTGTGTAGGAGTGTTTAGTCCCTCACAGTCTAGTTGAGGCCTCCCCTCCCCCCCCCCCCCCCCCCCAGAAGAGGAAAAGAGGAGCCAGCCTCTGACAATTTCTGCTTAGTCATGACTCAGGGGAAGAAGCCGTTAAGGCTGAATGGTTCTTAGCCCCCCCCCCCCCCTTTCCCCAATGGTATTACTACAATATGTAACTACATTAAAGCGTAGCTTAATTCATTAGAGAAGCTGCCTATGAACACTGGGAGCACATAGATACCAGGTTTGAAACCTAGTATTTGCAGATGTAGCCTAATGGTAACAATAGAGTGTCAGCAGTGTTATTCAATTGCTAGCACACCGGCCTCTGCTGCTACAGTGGTGGGTTTGGGTCCTGCTGTAGCTTGAGGCTTCTGCCTCATGGCCTTTGATATTGTTTTCAGAATTCTCCATGGATGCTGGAGAGCTATGTTACAAGCCCTCCTCTCCTAAGTCTTTTAGGTCTTTGGAGTTGGGTCACTGACTTCTGGGGGGAGCCGGGGGGGAGGGGTGGTGGTGGTCATTGAGAGGTTCAGCGTGGCTGTACTGTTATGGTTTTGGATGTTGCTGTTGCTTGTTTTGCTTTCTTCACAGGTTCAGTTTGCCATGGTGACTCTGGAGGTGAAAGTGGATGCCGGATCTGGTGGCAAGCTCCAGAGGTGGGGGCTTTGAGACTAGTACTTCCCCAGCGAGCAGGCTGCATCAATTTCCCTGCTGCTCATGGAGCGGGCATGGCCGACAGCTGGGAGATTGTGGGGCCTCCTTGTATATGTGAGGTTTCTTTGGGGACCTGGGTTCGCTTCCTGTGGTAGCTCCTTGTGCCTCCTCGTGCCACCTAATCCTACATTGGGTGAATCTCTTCATATAGGCAGTAAATAAATCCCAAATAAATGAAAATATACGTGTAGACATAAGTAACTGTATGTGATATGTTTGCCATTTGATTATACCCACTGATGGGTGGCTTAGCAAGTCCATCCCTTTTGCCTTACTTTACGGTGCTGCAAGGGGTGTGAGGGAGGTGTGGCTGCTTCTAATATCCTTTCTGAGTTGATTCCTCTTATTCTTCAGCCTCTGCTAGATTGCTCTCCTTCCCCAAACAGGGTGCAGCCTCCACGGTTTATACTCCGGTTGGTTGTGGGCCGTCTGCTGACTGTTGTTGCCAAAAATTTAATATTCTGCTCCATTGGGTGTGATCCTTACGTGGATGTATTAATTTTACCGTCCTGCGCTTAGCTGGACTTTGGTGTCATGGATATTCTACGCCCTAGTGATTGTTGCTCAGAATGAAGCCTCTGCCAGGCTTGAGGGGCCTGCGAGATCTGTCTTTGGCTACTCGGTACACAATTATCTTGGGTGCCATGGTATCTGCCGGTCCCACTTTGTCAGTTGTGGAGCTTCCTGGTAGCATCATGGTTGTGATGGTGGGATTGCAGATCAGGGGCCCGTTTTAAACTTTTGGGTTGGCTCTGGTGGTCTTGGTACATCTTGTTGAGGTCAAGTGTTTGGGGGCATCTGTTAGCCCCTGTATCCATCTCCTTTTTGACCCTGGGCTTATCTCTGCTGGTCATCCTCTATGGGCATGAGCCTGGTCAGTTTGGTATCCTCGGGATAGCCTTTTGGGTGTTGTCAGTACATCCTAATTCTCCTGCAAGTATATCCTAATTCTCCACATTTGGCTTTTAGTCTCATGAGTCGTGTAATTTTGCTGGATGTATGCCTGAGGGCTGTTCTGATTCATGTGTTCACTTGGGGAGTTACTCTATGAGTGGTTGTGCAGTAGTCGGGCCTCTTTGCATGATACTTTGTAAGTTTTTCCGTCCTAGGCTATCGGTGTCAGTCTTGTGGGTTGTTGTCTCGTGCCCTGGCTAGTATGGGTGTGATGGTGTCCATTTCTCTGATGGAGGTTGGGAACTGTTGTAAGACTCTTCTGGTACTATTGACCTAGTGCCTTTGGCCAGCAGCTTTGTTTTCTGGTTGGGGGGCATCTGCCCTTTGAGCGTTCCCCTGTTGGGAGGTACCCAAGCTAGAGATTTTGCAGAAGGAGGTCCTTCTGGACAGGGCCTCAATGTTCATCCGGCGGTGTATGTTGGGCTACAGCACAATACAGACGTGGAGGTCCATGTCTTGATGGTTTAGCCTAGCTGGCATGGCGGGTTAAGGCATTACTCTTAAGGCGGAGCCTACTACTACTTATCATTTCTATAGTGCCACAAGACGTACGCAGCGCTGAACCTCAAGGTTCACCCAGTGGTATACATTGGGTCCCAACTCAATACAGACGTGGAGGTCCACATCTTGAGGGTTAAGCCTCGCTGATATGGTGGTTAAGGAATTGTGGGTTTTAATGCTTTGGCTACGACTCCTAGTTGTTAAATGGCAGGTAGTCAAGTGTTGCTACTGAATAAATAATGTTATCTGTTCTTTATTAGCTTGGGTTCTATATGTCACCAATATACAAAGCTGTGGCCTGTTTTATACCAAAAACAAGTTGTTGGTCTTAATTATTGATGTATTGGCATTATAGTTAATTGCATGCTATAGTTATATGTGAGGAAAAAGGTGGGTGATGGGTCTCGTATCTGTCCATTAGAGAGGATGCACTCAGTTAAAACTGCCAATATGCTCCAATCTTATATTGCTGTGTCTGTGGACTTGTAGCATTCACAATTTCTCTGATAAAGGAGGACAAGACATAACATAACATCAAAAATATTTATACCGCATCAACCAGTTAGCTCTGGGCAGTTTGCAATAAATAAAAGCTGGAAGGAATACAAAACAATTCAATTACTCTGAAAAACATAAGACAACATCAGTGTACAGTAGTATATTAAGGGGTCCTTTTACTAAATATCTACCCCAAGCCACTAGCTGAGCTGATTTGGTCAATGGGCACTCAGTTCTACATCTATGCAGATGATGTGCAGCTACTCATACCCATTGAACCTGACTTATCGACAGCCTTGAATAAACTGATTACCTGTCTAACATCAATTCAAGAATGGGCTAAACACAACAAACTTTGCCTGAACCCAAGTAAAACCAAGCTTCTCTGGGTCCCTTACACAAGTGGATACATACCTGACATGAAAATCCCTTTTAGGAAGTATGAACTCCCCCTCAAATCACAAGTCAGGAACCTTGGAATACAGTTAGATTCAACGCTTACTCTAATTCCCCAAATCCAAGCAACCTTCAAGAGCTGCTTCTACTATTTGCAACAGCTGCCTCTCTCCTTACATCGAGAAGGTAAATCTTATCCCAGTTGTAATAGGAAACGGTTAAGATTTTAAAAATGTTAACAGACCAGAAAAATGTCAACAAAATGAATATTATTACGGATGATTAATATCAAGATTTTGTTTTCCCAGAGTTCCGGGTATGACTCCTAAAGTTTTTTTCCTCTGAAATGATTCCTCAGTATATTAATTCAAAAGGAGTGAAGCCTGTGAAACTGGGATTACCTTAATCAGTGGGAATTGGATTAGAGATTCAAGTGTTTGTATTGTTAAATAATTTCTGGTTTTAAAAGAGAAAAAAATGAAATCAGGTGTATTATTTCCACTAATATTGGACAATAAGTATGTTTCCAATGAAATTAATTGACTATACACCGTCTTGGGTTTGAAGAAGCCAACCAGATGATCAAATCAATTAAGGAATAATGATTCAGATAAATAATAACTGGGGATAATCAGGTTAATACCACATTTTCTTGGTTTACTGTTGTTTAATTGATCTCCTTGTCTTGTTTCACTCTCCCTATTTATTTTGTGGTCTAAGAAAGAGAAAGATTGTATATAATCCAGATATCTAGTTGAGATTGTTTTCTTCTAATCAGTGGCGTAGCCAGACAGCCAATTTTGGGTGGGCCTGAGCCTAAAGTGGGTGGGCACAAAATTATCACTGCTCTGCCATACCTCCACCTCAAAATATAAATACTTTAGCTAATGAGGATCCTCAAGCTTTGTTAGCTGAAGACTTTCTCCAAAGGCAATTAATACCAATCGGTCTAGCACTTTTCTTCCTTCCCCGCCTCCAGTCTATGGTCTGGCACCTCTCCCTAGCTCCACCCCACTGACAATTAATACCTTTAAATAAATTTAGATATTAGATATGTATCATATGTCAAAGAATTTTAGATATTAGATATGTATCATATGTCAAAGAATAAAGTGGTTGCTCAAAGCATCAATGAAAGCGACAATCGCTCAACTGCAAAATACTATGCACAAATTTGTGCAAAAACACATTCAGAACCTTACTGTACCATAAATATTACACTGGGCAGACCCTAATACACCAATATACCGATACAGAAAATGCAGACCGTCAACAATATGAAATAAGGGATCATATCACATTTCTCATGTAGAGCCACAAAACACCTTTTTAGGGTGGATAGTGTTCACAATGAGCTCCTTTTATTAACGACCATATATAGTGTGTCATGATTTAGGCTCTACACCCTTTCTGATGTTTTGGTGCCACCTCAGTAAGGCCAATACACAAATTCTCCACTGCAAAACACTATACACAAACTTGTGCAAAAACACACTTATAACCTTACCAAACCATAACAGCACTAATTCCAAGGACAGGACGAGCTACAACCTTATGCGTGGAAAGGCAGCACTATAATTACACCGGGCTCTAAAACACCAGTACACAACCTAGTGAAACAAAAAAAACAAAACAAAAAAGGCTGCAAATACTACACGCTAGCAGAATACTGCACCTTGATCACACATGAAAAACACATGACACAACAGATATGAAGGCAAATTTCTGAACTGGAAAGTTACCTCAAGAAGTCAGACTCAGCATGCAGCAATACTAGAAAAACTGAAACTTACATGCAAAATATCACAGATGCACATTTCCAAAAGCTATAGTCTAAAGAGAATCCACAAAAAGTGGAGAACTCAATAGATCCCACGAGGCGTGAAATGAAAAATAAAAAAGGTGGGAATATAAGCCAGGCTATCCAAAGAATGGAATATTATATTATAGCCTGGCTTATATTCCCACCTTTTTTTATTTTTCATTTCCATTCTTTGGATAGCCTGGCTTATATTCCCACCTTTTTTATTTTTCATTTCCAAAAGCTGACATATTCCAATTAATAAATTCTGAATTAAAAAATGTTTTCTACCTTTGTTGTCTGATCATTTAGTTTTTCTATTCGCGTTGGTCCCAGTGTCTTCTGTTTTATGCAGTGTCTTCTTTGTATTTGATATTTTTTTCACTCACCATGTCCACCATCCTCCTATGTCCTTATGTTTTCTCCCCCTGCCCTCCCCTCCCTGCTCCATCCATGTCCAGCAATTTCCTCTCTCCCCTCCATCCATCCATCCATCTCCTGATGTCCAGCAATTTCCTCTGTCCCCTTCCCTCCAACAATGTTCTCTCCCCCCCCCCCCGCCCTCCTCTCCATGTCCAGCGAGTCTCCCTGCCCTCCCTAAGCTCCCCAAAAGCCCTCCGAATCCTCTCCGTTTCCCCCTCCCCTCCCACCCATGACCAGCGAGTCTCCCTGCCCTCCCTCAGCTCCCCAAAAGCCCTCCGAGTCCTCTCCGTCCCCCCACACACGAACCTGGCCTTTTTCTTTCAGTAGCAGCAAGCGACGTGAAGGCACTGCAACGCTCGCCAGCTTCAAGTTCTCCCTTTCCTGTTCACACAGTGTTCATCCCGCCTTCGCGGAAACAGGAAATACGTCATCGTAAAGGCGGGACGGACACTGAGTGAACAGGAAAGGGAGAACTTGAAGCAGTGTATTCACGTCGGTCGCTGCTACTGAAACAAAAAGGACAGGTTAAAAACATTTGCGTGGTGGGGTGGGGGGGCGGCGGACGGACGGACGGATGGAACTGAGAGGGGGAACGGAGGAGGAGCGGAGGAGGTCTGACGGTCGGGCGAGGGAGGGAAGGAGGAATGCCACGTGGGGTCTCTTATTGCGACTCAGGGTGCACCATTCCTGGGTGGGCCTTGGGCTTAAGTGGGTGGGCCTAGGCCCACCCAGGCCCACCTGTGCCTACGCCCCTGCTTCTAATATTGTATTAATGTACAGTCATCTCTGTATTACTGTTTGCAAGTGACCCTTGTAAAATGAAAAATTATAAATAAATGATTAAAAAAAAAATCTTATCCCAGTTCTGCATGCCATGGTAACATCAAGACTGGATTACTGCAGTGCACTATACAATGGTCTGACTACAAAGGGAGGGCCTGCACCAGCTCCAGTTGATTCAGAATGCAGCAGCAAGACTCATAAAAGGTTGCAAGCGATGTGACCACATCACACCATTTTTGCAAAAACTTCATTGGCTACCAGTACAATATAGAGCTAAATTTAAAATTCTATGTCTGATCTTCAAGGCCCTGAAAAGAAATGGCCCTCAGTATCTGAAGAATAAGATGATCCTCTACACACTGCCAAGGACACTAAGGTCCTCCCAAGGACTTTCACTAACCACACCCTCTCCAAAAGACATTACACAATGTGATACCCGCAAGCAAGCCTTCTCTGGAGTAGCCCCCACACTCTGGAATGCATTACCTGAAAGGCTCCGCTTAACACAAGACTATCTCTACTTCAGGAAGCAGGTGAAAGCTTGGCTCTTCAACCAAGCCTTTAATGGAAGAAGTAACTAACTTGTTAGTCTCACTCACACACACAAGGAGTGACTCGGGCTGCACATACTGCAGCGGGACATGTTTATCCACTCCTACCCTAGCTGGGATAATATTTAACCATCTCTCTGACCATCTCTCTGACCTCATGTGCAACTTTCTTCAAATCAGTCACCTTACTTTCTAACTCTTCCTACTTTCTTACCCATTTATATGTTACAACTTTGCCTTACCCTTCACTATCAATTATAATGTTCTATTACATATTGTGTTAACATTGCAAGTAGTACACCATGCCATACTTTGTATTGTTAGTTGAATATTTTTACTGCTGTAATTGCCTTTTGCTCATGTTTGATCTATTCATACTGTACACCGCCTTGAGCGAATTCCTTCAAGAAGGTGGTAAATAAATAATAATTAATAAATAAATAAATAAATAAAACAAACAAATAAATAAATAAAGAGTACTAATGGATTTTTCACACACTAGTGCATTAAGTGCCATGCAGCCCATAGTTATATATTTAGCATGCGCTAAATTAGTTAGCGCACCTTAGTAAAAGGACCCTAAATGATTAAGAGCTCCGTTAAATATTTTATAAGCAATCAAGTTTTCAAAAGTTTACAGAATATCAAATAGTCTTGTTGCAATCTGAGACATGGAGGGGCATAATCGAAAGGGGTGCCCAAGTTTTCCTGAGGACATCCTTGCAGGGCATCCCGGCAAAGGGGCGGGGAAACCTGTATTATCGAAACAAGATGGGCGTCCATCTTTCGTTTCAATAATACAGTCGGGGACGCCCAAATCTTGACATTTAGGTCATCCCTAGAGATGGTCGTCCTTAGACTTTGTCGTTTCTGATTTTCAGCGATAATGAGTAGAGAGGTGTGGTAACCGTGTTAGTCCACTTTTAAAGGTAATCAATAGAAATAAAACAAAATAAAACATGGAAAAGAAATAAGATGATACCTTTTTTATTGGACATAACTTAATACGTTTCTTGATTAGCTTTCGAAGGTTGCCCTTCTTCCTCAGATTGGAAATAAGCAAGTGTTGGTAGATGACAGTATATATAACTGAAACATCAAAGCATTTCAGTGACAGTCTAACAGGGTGGGGGTGGATAGTGAGAGACCAGGAGATATGCATGGGAACATCAAAGCATTTCAGTGATAGACTAACAGGATGGGGGGATGGACAGGTGAGAGGAGGGTGACACACAGAGCAATACAACTTTATGGTTTATAATGGGCTAGAAAGCCCAGATCTTTGTTAAGTCCTGTCTGGTGGGTGTCAAAATATTCAATCACCCTAGGGGGCACTGCAGTGGACTTCAGAAATTGCTCCCAGGTGCATAGCTCTCTTACCTTGTGTGCTGAGCCCCCCAAAACCCACTCCCCACAACTGTACACCACTACCTTAGCCCTTATGGGTGAAGGGGGCACCTAGATGTGGATACAGTGGGTTTCTGATGGGTTTTGAAGGGCTCACATTTACCTCCACAAGTGTAACAGGTGGGGGGGCGGGGGGTGGGCCTGGGTCCACCTGCCTGAAATGCACTGCACCCACTAAAACTGCTCCAGGGACTTGCATACTGCTGTCATGGAGCTGGGTATGATATTTGAGGCTGGCATAGAGGCTGGCAAAAAATATTATTACAATACAACAAGGCAGTGGGTAAAAAACCAGGAGTGCCAGAGTAAAGATGAACTAGATGTTGTATTGTGTTTATCCGTGGGACTTCGTTGAGTTCTCCACACCTGTGGATTCTCTTCTGCCTTGTTCCCCAAAAAATATTATTAAAATTTTTTTGAGGATAGGAGGGGGTTAGTGACCACTGGGGGAGTAAGGGGATTCCCTCCGGTGGTCATCTGGTCAGTTCAAGCACCTTTTTGTGGCTTCGTCGTAAGAAAAAAGGACCAGGTAAAGTCATCCAAGTGTTCGTCAAGGACACCCTTGTGTTAGGCACGCCCAAGTCCCGCCTTTGCTACGCCTCCGACACGCCCCTGGGAACTTTGGTCGTCCCCATGACGGAAAGCAGTTGTGGATGCCCAAAATCGGCTTTCCATTATACTGATTTGGGTGACCCTGTAAGAAAGACGCTCATCTTGCGATTTGTGTCAAAAGATGGGCGTCCTTCTCTTTCGAAAATAAGCCTGATAGTGGAAGAGAGTTCCAAAGTATCGGCAATGATCCCTGAAACAACTTTTTACGTGAAGACACTAATTTAAAAGTTGAATTAGCAGAGAGTGGAACACTATTCAAATGCAAATCTTGTAATATACTTAAATAAGGTTTTATATGAATATAAGAAGCAAGGTAAGTTGGGGTCACACCGTGTCATATCTGATAAGATAAACATAAGGCCTTCAATTCTGGCAACCACAGGGAGCCAGTGTAATTGTTGCAATAAAGGGGAAACTCTGTCAAATTTGGATTTACACAAAATAAGCCTCACATTGAAGTCTCATGAAAGATATTTTTGGTCACTCTGAGTACAGGATATTACAATAGTGTAAATGTGCTAAAATAATTGTGTGCACAATTTCTTGAAGATCGTTAGAAGAAAAATAATGCGAGATTTGGCGAAGCAACAGAAGACACCCTTGACTATCTGGGTAATCTGGAGATTCATATTTAAATTGGAATCAAGAATAACTCCAACACTACAAATTGTGGGACCCTTTTACTAAGGTGCGTAGGAGCCTAAGTACGTCCAACACATGTCAAATTTGAACTACTGCCCAGTTATCGCGTCCCCCTGGCAGTAATTCCATTTTTGATGTGCGCCCAAAACACATGGTAGAAAATATTTTCTATTTTCTACCGTGTGGCACTTACCCGGCGGTAATTGGCAGTTTACGTGCGCTGGCAGCTTACTGCACGGTTAATGTGCAAGACCTTACTGCTAAGTCAGTGGGTGGCAGTAAGGTCTCAGGCCAAAAATGGACACGCACTGTTTTTTTTGCCGCACGTCCATTTTGTAAAAATGTATTTTTTCCAGGTATGCTGAAAAATTGACCTGTGCATATCCAAAACACACACCTACAGCAGCGAAAACCACTTTTCGACTCGCCTTAGTGAAAGGGCCCCTGAAATAGCCAAAGCAATAATCACTCCATTGATCGATGGCCCAGCTTCAGTAACAGGAATTCTCTTATCACCAACCCGCAGCAATACAGTTCACAAATGCAGGGGAGCTAAAACAGTGTGCTGGTAACCCTACTCCGAGCAGTGCTGGCTAACATGTGTCCAGATGTGCTACATATTGTTCCCACTGACCAAAAAAATGGGGGAAAACCCTTTGCTATACCTGGCACCAGATGTTATTATAAATATAATGTTTGTTTTGGACTGCTTTGGGTCCTGCTGATCTGTACATCTGCTGTGTAGAATTTTGGAAGATGGAAATGAGGAAATAGAAATTAAGTTTTGGATGTACTCTTTAGAAGTTGTGGTTTACTTTTGCACTGTATGTATGGATGCCTGTTTTGGTGTGTGCACACGATAATGTTTGAATAACTATCTACAGTTACGGCTATGATTTCTGAACATATGGCATCATTAAAGGACAGACTTTTAAATACCCAGTTGGGTATATATGCTAATCACAACTTTGTTAAATGTTTCAGACGTAGCCATCTACTTGCTTCCATGATGTTACTGACTTCTGTTGTTCTGTCTCACTGTTCAAATGTAAGCCACATTGAACCCAAGTTTGCTTGGAACAATGTGGGATATACTTGTCAATAAATAAATAAATAATAAAATAATGCCCAGTCACTGTCCTTTGGCTCAGAGACATTGTAAGGGGATGCACGGTAATCCCTGCTGAATTTAGCCTCAGACCCCCAGGAACTTGGATTTGCCTAATATGATAATCAGAAAAGGCTGTGGAGGAAATAGATAAACTAATAATTATGAAGCTTCCTGTACAATAGAACTAGGTGCCCCATAATGTTCCAGACAACCCTTTTTTTGATGTGTAATAAATACGATTCCTGTGTAAATCAGAAAGTGAATGTCTGTGGGGGGTTCAAAAGCTGTTGCATGAATAGCTTAAGAAGCCTTTTTTATGTGGTGATCCCTGCAAATTCAGCCAGCAGAACCTTTTGAATGAGTTTGGAAGCCCCTAGAGCAAGGGGTTCATAACCAGTAGTGCCGCACCACCAAGAGGTGTGGGAAGATGTCAAACTGGGTGCAGCGAAAGGTAAATTTATTGAAATTCTAGCCGGAGTGAAGGCAGTTATTATGACAGTTGTTGGTAGTATAACTGTGAGCTACTGTAATTTTAGCAGGGCTTTATTTGAGGGGGTACTTGGGGGTACCGAGCACCGGCACCTTTTCCATTGTCTGCTAAAATTGACCCATGATGGACCCCAAGTTTTAACGAAAGAGCTCAGGCTCTACATACCAATTCTGCCTTGTCATAGATTCTGTGACTGTTTGCAGGGGGCCTGGCTATTGTGGGGTTGGTATCTCAGTGATCACCCCACCCCTAAAGGGTGGCTTGGCATTTGAGTACCGGCATCTTTTTTGTTAGAAAAACATGCACTAAATTTTAGTGACATGTTAGCACAGTTAGTAGCTAATGGTGACATATGTAGCTATCAGTAGTCACAAGTGGACATCTTGTTTAGGAAGGGGACGTGAAGGTTTCACTGATCAGTTAAAGGAGTGTGGGAGCTTAAGCACTCCTGCCTTAGTTTCAAGATCTACCAGCTGCAGTTTACAGGAGGGAAGCTGAAGAGCCAACATCTCAACAGACTAGATCCTATTACAGCATGGAAAATTTCAGAAACTCACCAAACTCCTAGGCTGGGCTTGCCTCATGTCCCTTGGAGGCCAATGCAGAGGAATCTCCTCCTTCTAGGAGTTTCCGGAGTCAGCATCTGATTACTGTGAGTAAATATCTCTGCCCTCTGGACCCTTTAGCTGGAATGCCTTAACCTTTC
This sequence comes from Microcaecilia unicolor, assembly GCF_901765095.1. NCBI lineage: Eukaryota > Metazoa > Chordata > Amphibia > Gymnophiona > Siphonopidae > Microcaecilia > Microcaecilia unicolor. The sequence continues at coordinate 243,391,870 of NC_044032.1, read as the reverse complement.
TAGGATTTCCAAGTAAACTGAGCCCGACACAGCACTACCAAGTTACCCAGGTCCTGCACTGGAGGGCGACTTTTTGGCCAGTCCTTCTTTTGAAACTATATCCCAGAGCAGTGTGGTATTTGTATCTCCTGTTTCTACTCCATTGAAATCAGTGCTGCAGGTTCCAAAAGGTATCAGGAAGGATTGCCAGAAATCACAGAATGGCCTAAAATCTTCCTCCTGGAACTGGGTAACTGGGAAAGCTCTGAAGTCAGCTCAAGAAAGTGGTGAATCAGTTCATAGCTCTAGTTTCCTTTTGAAGCCAGACCATAATCAGGTCTAGCTCTATCTAAGGTTGCCCACTGGATCCAGATTCACCTGGCAGGTTTGATCCAGTCCTCAGTTTACCCCATAGCATGCAAGGACTTGTAGACTTGCTTTCCTTAGGGGGTCTTTTACTAAAGCTTACCTCGAGTTATCTGCAGCAGAGCTCACAGAAATAAAATGGACCCTACTGCAGATAACTCGAGCTAAGCTTTAGTAAAAGACCCCTTAAGGGGGAAGGGGAAATGGGACTTGATATACCGCCTTTCTGTGGTATTTTGCAACTATATTCAAAGCGGTTTACATTTATACAGGTACTTATTTTGTACCTGGGGCAATGGAGGGTTAATTGACTTGCCCACAGTGGAAAGCAAGTCTACAAGTCCTTGCATACAATAGGGTAAATTCAGAACTGGATTAATTTTTTTCAGGTAAATCAATCAAATTGGCAACCCTAGCCCAATTTTACCCCCCCCCCCCCCCAAAAAAAAAAAGTCCTAAGGGAGCAAGATGTTTTATAACTACTACAACTGTGTCAAAGCATGAGAACGATAAGCATTTACAGTAAAGTTTTCTGTGGGTCCAACATGCAAATATTTCCTTTCTATACACAAACAGGCCTGTTTTGGAACCACAGGTATTGGGGTTACCTGGATTTACTACCAGTATTTATTTTCAGCTTTTATATTCTGCTAATACTAAAAATACTAGCTCATAATGGATCACAAATGTAGTTTCTGATCCAGTTCCAGGGTTACCTGCTGTAACTATGAGCCCAAATCCCAAATGCAGTATATAAGTTGTAATATTCTTTAAGTTATGTACATAACTGAGAGCCCCGCCTATGTCCTGTCCATGTCCCGCCTATACTCTGCTAATGTCCTGCCCATGCTCCGCCCATATGCACACCCATATGGCTTTGTCTTTTGGTGGCCCTGCCATGCCTACCTGCTTAATAGTTATTAATGGACATAGCCTTGTCTAAACCTTTTTTATACTACTAGCCTTGAGCATATCAAGGCCAATATTCAGACTGCGGGACTTAGCCAGGCTGACTCCCGCAGTCAATAGTAAAACCAGATATTCCGGTGACCATCATTGAATATCTGGTTTACTTTTGGCTGGTTTGACTTTGACCAGCCAAGCTGATATCCAAAGCCAAAGATAGCCAAATATCGGACCGCCTTGCATGCGGCCAAATATGGCCGCTAAATTTAAGTGACAACGTGCCGAAAATTGGCAGATAACCGGTTATACCTATCACCCAATATAACTGGCTATTTGCTAGCCGCTAACCGGCAATATTCACTGAGACATGCCCCACTGAATACTGGCAGATAGCTGGCAATGTGGCATTCAACTGGCTAGGTGCTGATCCTGGCCGGTTAAATGCTGGTTGACGGACAGATGCCAGAGGGTGGTGGTTAATGGAATTTGCTCGGATGAGGGAAAGGTGAGTAGTGGAGTGCCTCAGGGATCGGTGCTGGGGCCAATTCTGTTCAATATATTTATGAGTGACATTGCCGAAGGGTTAGAAGGTAAAATTTGCCTTTTTGTGCGTGATACTAAGATTTGTAACACAGTGGACACCCAGGAGGGAGTGGAAAACATGAAAAAGGATCTGCAGAAGCTAGAAGAATGGTCTAAGGTTTGGCAATTAAAATTCAATGCGAAGAAAAGCAAAGTGATGCACTTAGGGAGTAGAAATCCACGGGAGACGTAAGTGTTAGGCGGTGAGAGTCTGATATTTACAGACGGGGAGAGGGATCTTGGGGTGATAGTATCTGAGGATCTGAAGGCGACGAAACAGTGTGACAAGGTGGTGGCCGTAGGTAAAAGGTTGCTAGGCTGTATAGAGAGAGGTGTGACCAGCAGAAGAAAGGAGGCGATGCCCCTGTATAAGTCGTTGGTGAGGCCCCACCTGGAGTATTGTGTTCAGTTTTGGAGGCCATATCTTGCTAAGAATGTAAAAAGAATTGAAGCGGTGCAAAGGAAAGCTACAAAAATGGTATGGGATTTGCATTATAAGACGTATGAGGAGAGACTTGCTGACCTGAACATGTATACCCTGGAGGAAAGGAGAAACAGGGGTGATATGATACAGACGTTCAAATATTTGAAAGCTATTAATCCGCAAACGAACCTTTTCCATAGATGGGAAGGCGGTAGAACTAGAGGACTTCGAACATATAAAGAGGAATCCAATAAAGTTTATATGGAAATATAATGTTTGATTTTAACAAAATATTTCTAAAAAGCAAGGAAAAGACCTCAAAACGCCCGACCGCTTACTTTCAGTTTTCAGCGGCTTTAACTGGGGGCGTGGTGTTCATCACTGGTTATAAAACCTTGCTTGGAAAGAATTATTTTAACTTTTAATTTATTTCCAAATTAATTTTAACAATTTTGCTCTTTTTAATGTAACAGGGGGTTATGGGTTAAAGGGAAAAAAAATTTAAATACTTACCTGGGGAATCATTTTGGGGCGCAGTGCCAGCTTCGGGGCCATTGGATGGGTTTTCTGGGGTGGCTAGGATATTGAGGCGTCTGCTGGGGTGATTGGGGACCGGTGTAGTGGCTGGAGACGCTGCAGGAAGCAGCGCTGAAGTTTTGGCTCCCGGGGTCGGCTGAGGAGGTCCCCGGGCATGATAAGGGGTGGCCGATGTTTTGCTGGTTTCCGAGGATGATTGGGCACGTCCCCGGGAGTGAGAAAAGATTCGGAGCTCCGTTGGGAGGAGAGAGACACTCCGGGAGGGGGCATGGCAAGTTTTTGGGCCCGGGAGCGATGGAGCACGTTCCCGGGCCTGAAGCATGAAATGGGGCTGAAGAGGAGCGCTGGGCGTCGGCGCTGAGATTTTTGGGGGCCGATGTGGTAGTGAAGACGCTGCATAAAGCAGCGTTGAAGGGTTTTTTTGCTCCCAGGGCGAAGGAGCAAGGCCTCGGGAGTGAAGAGCGGTTCCGGCGAGAAGAGGGCCGGCGAGACGTTGAGGAGACGTGTGCATGAGGCGGCGCGCCTCATGCACATATCGGGATCGCGTTCTCCCGTTTAGGCCGAAGCTGGGGCCTAAATTTTGGGCCCGGTTTCGGAGCTTTTTTATTTTTGTCTCCGTTTTTGCGTGAGGACGTCGGAGACCAGAACCGGGGACACAGGTCGAGTGAGGGGAAAATCCTGGTCCAGGTAAGGGGTCTTTTGACCCGGAATTTTAATTCATGTATTTTTAAAATGTGTAAATTCGGGTTTTTATTTTTAAAAAATCAGGGATTTGTTCAATTTAAATTTGGTTTTTGGTTTCGGGTTCAGGGGATTTTTCCTGATTTTTCCAGTGGGTTACATTTTGAATTTTAATATTTTAAGGAGGTCTTTTGGGAGGGGTCTGTTTTTCAGGGGTTAATTAAGGGTTAATTTTTTTAATTCGATAGGGTAGGTCCGGAAGGGGAGTTGGAAATTTATGGGATGGTTTTTGGTCGGATTTAGGGATTTTGGAGGGGTTTAGAATAGTTTATTTGAGGGCGGACATTGGAATTTGGGATTTTTAAAATTGAAAAACAGGGATGGATAGAGAATGGAGGATTTAATTTTTGGGCCAAATGTTAAGTGTTTTGGGTAAACTGTAGGGTGGCTAGGATTTTTGGAAACATTTTTCCATTGAAATCTATGGGATTTTTCTGTTTAAAATGGAGCTGGAGCAGCGCTGGTCAACTTTCCGCAGGTCAGCTTGGCCAGTTTAGAATTTTTAAAGGGGATAGTGATTGGCTGAGCTGACTTCGGAATGGCAAGCCAGCGCTGGTCTCCTTGGCAACGGTGGTTGGGCAGTTGGTCAGAATGTGTTTGGAAGTCAAGGTGAGAGGAGGTGCGGTGTGCGTTGGGAGTGTGTGAGAGTGGTTTCAGAGTAAAAAGGGTAGAGGTTTGAGGAAATCTTGGGGAAGTATTGGAATATAGGATATTGGTTAGGGTTTAGGCTGTTTGGTAGAGTTGATATTCATTTTGGGGGGGATTTGGGAATTTGGGGTAGTTTTAAGGGGGGTTTGGAAAAGTGAATGGAGTGTATGGGAAGTTGGGGTATAGCGCAGGGTTTGGATTAATGTTAGAATCTGGGTGGGACAATTGGTTTTAAAGGTTAAGTTAATAGGGAGAGGTTAGGTATAGGGGTTATAGAATGGAATGTTAAAAGTATAACTAAGAGTATGGGATTTGATTGAGAGGTATGAGTGAATAAAGACTGCCAAGCACATTTAATAGGGAAGTTAGGTAAAATAAAAGTTTAATTAGAGAGAGTAAGCCTGTAGGATAGAGAATTGTTTAATTATTTTGATTTTATTAGTCAGACGGCCACAGTATAAAACTGTTACTGACACTAGGTATCCTGGTTACCTGATCAGCGAAGGGAGGGTCTTGCTTCCATTTATTTTATTAAAGAGTGAGGTTTAGGAAGAAGAGCTGTCGCCTGCCAGGAATTCCGGAACAGCTGACGCAACAATTACACGGGCTCCAACGCAAGAAAGGTTTACCGGCATACCGGAGAGAGAAGAACAGCCTATAGCTAAATGACTGTAAAGGGGATTCTGGAACTGGGGATAAAGGGAAAACAGTGGGGTTAGTTGTGAAACCTGAAAGAGGAAAGAGAACAAACCAAACAAGCACTTACCTGTACCTGGAAGGGTTGGGTGTAGACGTCTCCTGTAAGACATAAAGGTGAACACAAAGAATCACATTCTAGAAAAACACCTATTAAGGGAATACTTAAAGATATTAGTAAAGGTTAAGAAAAATAAAGAGGGAAAAAAAATGAAGAAAAATGCAGCGTTGAAATTCAATCTGTAAGAGAAGAAAATGAATGTATGGTAAATTTGGGGGTTTAAGAAATATTACTTGTTTTTATTTAACTGTGGTTACTGTTTCATTGAAAAGTTTTGAATAAATGTTATCTAATTACATGAAAAAGAACACCTGGTTACTATCTGATTTTGGGAGCTTGGGCAGGAAAGAATCCTAAAATTTTAGTTTATTTTCCTCTCTTGGTCTTAGAGACTAAGAGACGAGGTTAGTTATTGTACCCACTTTCCAGCCTGGGTGATTGGGGTTTCAACTAAGCTGTCACGACTACAATCATCCGGCTGTTGAGACACCCTTTACTTATTATAGCATACCCAAGGCTGAGGGGGTGTGGCACATTAACTGTGTAGCTCTGATAATTAGTGTAGAGATGGATTTAACATCACATTGTTTTGTGTGTTGACTTCATATAACACTGTATATTTAAGCTATGCTGCTGCCAAATTGTTGGGGCAGACTGGATGGACCATGTGGGCCTTTGTTACTGGCTTACAGAAGGTACATTGGTATCCAGTTATTTTAACGAACTTGGCAGCTACATTACTTATTATTTGTAATTGACCTATGAGTACATCCCAGGTATGCAGCACAGGATTTTGGACTGCAGCTGCAGAGGGCTGATTTCATCAGGATTTTGTATTTCAGAACACACAAATAATATGTACTGCACAGTCTGTACAGGAACTCTTGTGAAATATAGGATTTTAACATGCAGAACTTGGCAGGAAGAGCGCAAATAATTGAAACACAAGATTTTTCCTGGGGCAGCCCTTGACTCTGCAGTAGTCACTTCCCGGAGAAGCCTAGCATACTACCTTTTCCACTGACCCTTGCCATAAAAAAATGTGTGTTTAAGAGCCTGGTAGCAGGTTACAGGTTTTGCTTGCATTCAGTCAGGGCTGGTGAAGAGTACTGAGCACTCTTGGCAAACCTTCAGCCTTTTGCCCCCTCACCCTCAATTAACTTTCAGGGCCCTCCTTATTCTGTCCCACCCCAATACATCATGCAGCTGTTGTATGTGTGTGTATATTTATATTTATTTAACACACACACACACACACACACACACAAACAGAAATAATAAGGGCAATTTCCAAAAGTAATTTCTCTAGGTAAATGGCCTATCTGAAAATTCTCTATCCTTTCTGCAGGTAAAAGTGCCCGTTGATGTGCCTTTACATTTGCGAGGCTGTAGGTACTATTTTCCTTTAGCTGACTCTGCTCTTTGCTGCCCCCTAGACACTGCTGCCCTTGGCAACTCCTTAGTCTTGCCTAATGGACTGGCCCTGCCTTCTATTGCACAAACTTCCAGCTAACCTGCAAACACAGTCTGGAATGGCACGCAAAGGAGCAAAACAAAACAGTGGATAAGACATACAGTGGGGGCATGGAGCAAGGAAATTCTCACCTCATGCAATGTGCAGCCACAAGCTAGCAGAAAATATTGTGCAAAATAAGAAGTGCTGCCCTTGATAAACATTTGCTCCTACCGTTACTAATATGAATTTACACATGTTCTTTACAGCAGGTCCCTTTTTAACTAATGATACAGTAAGACACTTCAGTGTATCTAGGTTTGTGCAGAAAGCAGCATATTATTCAAATTCAGGTCAATTGTGCGATGCAGTGAAACAGTGCAAAAGAAATGCTACAGATACCCAAATAGTTTCTTGGCTTTTTTTGTTTTGTTTTTTTCCATCTCACACTGCAGATCTGAGTCAGTAGAAATAAAGATGATCTAGGTTGTTATTCTTTATAATAGAAAACTGTAGGGCAGGTGCAGTAGGATGGTTAGTGGAATGTGAAGGAGGGAATAGTTAGATCTGTGCATCCTGCTCATGTTTTGTTTCAGTTTTCTGCTTTTCCCCTGAAGTGCATTTGATTTATATTTTTGTTTGTTCATTTTTCTTTTTAGCACAACTTAATTGCAAATAGCATCCACTAAAGATGAGATAAAACACAATTTTAATTCTTCAGTTCTTTTGAAATGTTTCCTTGGTGGATTTTTTTTTAAGGGAGGGGTCTCCATTTCATCTGATTTCAAAATGAATGGACATCCCTAGTTTTTTTTTTGTTTTTTTTTTTGGGGGGGGGGGTTGTACGCACTCTCCTGTAGACCTGTGAATCTTGAACGTTAATTCCACTTTTTTTTCCTTACAGGTTAATAGGAAGGGCAATCATTTTATTTATTTAGAACATTTATACCCCGCTTTTTGCCACTGAAAGCAGCCCCAAAGTGGTTTACAATGAACTGAGAAAACAATCACAATGACAGGAGAGGAGGTAGAGGAACAGAGGAAGAAGGGAAGGGAAGGGAAGAGTCTAAAATGGACTGTTTAACTTTCCAGTCACTTTGCTGATACTGAACATAAAAATGAAAAACAATTATTGGCAACAGAAAAAATAAGAAACGAGCTTAGGTTGCACCTTACTTGATCACTCTATAATTAAAGAGTACGTATCTAACATTACCTAGCATTAGTTTTACTCACTATCATTCTAGTTGAGTCTCCTTATTTATCAGTTCTATATTGAAACTGTCAACTTAGTTGTTTTAGCTTATATTTCAACATGTGTACCATTTTGCTTCATTCCACACCTTTGCACAATTTATCATGCTTTCAGTGCAATACTTCAGAAATGTACACATCTGAGGTTTGATGCCTGCTCTGCACTAGAATCTAACAGGTACAATGGGCAAATGCCTCTGTGCCAGAGTTTTAAAGCACCACACTGGTTCAGAGTTCAAACCCCACAGGCAACAACTTGCCCAGCACAGAAAGACAGGAACAGGGATCCTGTGAGCTGACCTGCACTCAGAGGCCCTGTAACAGCCACACCCCTTGTAAAGATTTCCTTCACAACAGAAAGCCCATGTGGAAGGACAGGCAGGGTTATTGCAGGGCCTGTCAGCCTGCCCTGACCCACAGACCCTGTGCTAATCATCCTTGTATTGCTGCCATGGCCAGAGGTGAAGTGAGGACTGAAAAAAAGGGCCTACCATCAATACATTTACTAGATCAAGAAACTATCTCATACTACATTTTCCTAGCTATAAAAACATGAGGTATAAATCCATATTGAACAGAGATTTCTCACATACAGGTTGAAAATGGTGGAACTCCATATCTAGTGAGATAAGAAGGATTACCAACTATCTAATATTTTGCAAATTTCTCAAGGCATTCCTTTTTAATACGTTTTTGCATTGTCAGACAATAACTAAGCAGCAAATGCTGATATCTATACCATGTTTCCCTGAAAATAAGACACTGTCTTACATTATTTTTTGCCCCCAAAAATGCGCTAGGTCTTATTTTCAGGGACTGTCATATTTTTCGGGGAAACATTGGGGTTAGATCGGGGTTGGCCCGCCCGCCCTCCGTCGCTACCGGAACTAACCTTAAACGCCTCCTTTCACCTTCGCAGCAAGCAGCAGCAGGGCAGGCCACTCCTTCCTTCCGTGTCCCGCCCTCGCCTGACGTAACGTCCGTGAGGGCGGGGCACGGAAGGAAGGAGAGGTCTGCCCTGCTGCTGCTTGCTGCGAAGGTGAAAGGAGGCGTTTAAGGTTAGTTCCGGGAGCGACGGAGGGTGGGTGGAGGGGGGGCCCGGCGACCTTGGGTGGGGGGGCGGCCTTGTCCAGCTCTCGGCGGCCCTGCTTTCAAACAAAATTTGCTAGGTCTTACTTTCGGGGGAGGCCTTATATCTACCAATTCAGGAAAACCTCTACTAGGTCTTATTTTCGGGGGATGTCTTACTTTCGGGGAAACAGGGTATTTGTTTGCTCTTTTCAAAATCTCACTGTTTATGTTTTCTTCATACTTGTAAAAATATATTGTATGCTTTTCTAGTCTTAGTTATTGTAAGCCACATAGAACTGACTAGTTAACATTCGGAGTTTGTAGGATATAGAACCAATAAATAAATAAATAAATACAAAAGGTTTGGACAAGTTCCTAGAGGAAAAGTCCATAGTCTATTGAGATGGACATAAGGAAAGCTGCTGCTGGGATTGGTAGCATGGAATGTGGCTACTAATTGGGTTTCTGCCAGGTACTTGTGACCTGGATTAGCCAATGCTGGAAGCAAGATACTGGGCTAGATGAACCATTGGTCTGACCAAGTATTGCTGTTCTTAAACTCTTATTAAAATTTAATATACTGCTCAAAAAATAGCTAGGCGGTTTACAATACTAAAATCAATTAAAAATGTGAATAAAATGCCAATAACTGACAGCAAAGAAAAGCTAAAAAGCATACAAATCTTCACAACGCACAAACACAATCATATATATATAGCAGATCTCAGGGCTCAGAGACAGCAAACTGGGGAGGCAAACCAAAAATCAAAGGCCAAAAGCTGCTAAAAATAGAAAGGCTGTCAGTTGCCAGGCTGATATTTGGTAAAACACGATTCAAAAGTGCCAAACCCTTCCGAGAAAAACTGCATTGGTTCCCAATCAAAGAATGTATTGCCTTCAAAATCTGCACCCTGGTCCACAAAATTATCTATGGCGAAGCCCCAGGATACATGACAGACCTCATAGACCTACCAATCAGAAACACAACCAGATCATCACGAACATACCTAAACCTCCACTACCCAAACTGCAAAGGACTCAAATACAAAGCAACCTACGCATCCAGCTTCTCCTATATAAGCACACAACTATGGAACGCACTGCCAAAAGCCAGGAAAACAACCTACGACCATCGAAACTTCAGGAAATCACTAAAAACCTACCTGTTTAAAAAGGCATATCCTACCGACCCAACATAAGTGCCTGAACTCTGCAACACAGCAAAACCACAGCTCATAATGGACACCACACAACCCTTCCTCTCTTCTATCCCTATTGCGTCTGAAATTCATGAGCCTTATTCGACCACAACATCACCTTGTATTTGTTATCTACCGAACTTGGCGAACGCCTTTATGATACTGTGTAAGCCACATTGAGCCTGCAAATAAGTGGGAAAATGTGGAATACACATGTAATAAATAAATAAATAAATAAGAACTCTTCCTTCCTGATATGTATAGGCAAGGTATTCCAAACCCTAGATCCTGAAACAGAGAACATTCTGCTTCTAAAAGATTGTTGCACTATCTCTCAAACAGAATGGACCCTTAAAAAAATTGAAGAAGATGACCTAATGGTCCGAACAGGGACATAATTAACCAAATGATTCAAAAGATACTGTGGACAACCAGTGGTTAAAACCTTATAAATGAAAAAAAAAGGGTCTTAAAAGTTTTCCGGAACCTAATTGGGTTCCAATGTTCCTCACAAAGTAAAGGGGTCACAAGATCAAATCTCCTGGAACCAGTCAGAAGCTTAATAGTTAAATTTTGGACTATCTACAAATGTGACAGTTCTGATTTACGTAAACCACTATATAAAGCATTGCAATACTTCATCTGACTGATCAAAAGAGAATGGATCAGAGCATGCATTGACTCAGGGTATTTAACTCTGCCCCTCTGACTCAGCCTCAGCAGACTAATGCCACCTGCTTTAAGGTGGCTGAACTGCACCATCAGTGAGGGAGTGCTCCTCACTATACCATCCACTCTCTCACACCCCCCAAAACACAATAATGTTACCTCTGTAAAATATTAGGAATTCCCCCAAAATTAAACTCTAGTATGTAGAAATGGTTAACATCTAAAAAGGAAAAGACAGCTGCAAACGTTGAGCTTGTAAACTCACAATACCATCTGCCAGGTCTACTAACAAATGCTAGTTTTAAGTAAAAATCAACTCAGCAATTCAATGTCCCATGCCAATGTTCAAAAAGTTGAACTTTTAAGAAGTCTACCACCTCCAGTCATCAGAAAAAGAAGAGCGACAAACAAACCACCCCAGTGCCAAATCCAAAGATATTAACTAGTCAGGGAAAAAACCCTGATTCGAAGAAAGGTGCCTGCCTTTACACAGCAGAAGGAATTCAGAACCAGCAAAAACAAAGTCCTGATCAAACTCCTGGTGTAGTAGCCACTACAATGAGTTGGTTCACATATTGAAGGGCCTCCGGTGCCTTGTCAAAAACTTTTGCCAGATCTCCCTGTTACACCCAAAGGCGGGCTGGATAAAGCAATACAGTGGTAGTTCATTACAGTACAGTAGTGAACACGCTGTTGTGAATTCCCTACATTTATCAGCCACTTTACCAGAGAAATCCTGGAAACATAGTATCTTATGGTCGTCATGGTTCAAGGAGTCTTTCAGCCAAAAAACCTTTATAATTTTCACCTTATGGACATATTGTAGAACTTTAAACATGACCACTCTTGGACATATGGAAGTCTGTCTGCACAGCCGCAGCCTGTGCGCTCTTTTTTCAATATGCAGCCAGGGCCGGTCAAACCCGGTAAGCAGGGTAAGCACTGCAGGAGGGCGCCTGCCTTCAAGGGCGTCACTTTGCAAGCAGTCTAATCTCTGCTGCTCATCTCAGTCTGGCTCCAAAGCTGTCAGCTCTCTGTCCCATCCCCTCCCCCTCCCAAGCAGAGAAATATCCTCCTTGTGTTTGTCAGAGGACGTCACTGCTCCAACTGAATCTGGCTCTGAAATAACTTGTGGGAGCTCAGCTAACCTCTGTCCTCTGCCCAGAGAGGGCTCAGACAAAGACAGCACAGCAGAGCCTGGACCCTTGTTTTGTCAGAGACTGCTGTTTAGTGCTGCACCTGACCCACCCTTTTCCACCCCATCCCCCACCCCCAACACAGCAACTCACAGGACAGGAGGGCTAGATGCCTGCTTTCAATTCCTAACCATCACCTATCTCTCATTCCCACTTCAGTAACTCCTGTTAGTCTGTCCAACTCAGATTGTAGAATATGTTAGTTTATGCTGATTAAGTCTGTCCTAGCTAGATCCTAAGCTGTGCTCGATGGGAAGGCTATTGTGCTGCATGCAGAGTCTAACTTCTTAGGATTTCAGGTTAATTTTTGAAGAATTTGAAGAGGGGCTATCTCTGTTCTACATGTGTGACTGCAAGGCCAAGTGTCTGTATAGGGATCTGTTTGTTAGATTCTGAAATTTTGATAACACATTGTTTTTCAGAGTTGGCAAGACTGTCTGTTCTCCTAATTCCTGGTCTGTGTGCTAAGTTATTTTTCTTCTATACTGGTGTAATATTTTCAGTGATGCCATGGCTGGTAAAAGGGGTGTGTCTACTGTGGGGGCAGAGCCATAGTGATCCCGCCTCTGGTTCTTAGAACCACGGGTCTTCTCCTTCTCTTTTCAGGGCCATTTAGAAGCCATCTATCTAATAAACAATGTATTAAGCAGTTCAGGGGAACCAGCAAGCATTCCAATGTAAAAAGAGAGGGATTCAGGAAGAAAATTTGGCCTGGAGGGTTAGAAAAAAGGGCTGAGGCCTGGGAACCGATCCCACTCATGCCTGCTTCCTGGCTTAGCATCACGTGACCTCCTTCAGAGGTGATTTATTAAATTTATACTGTGCAGCTCCATGAATACAAACCAATAAACTCTGCCTTCAGCCTCTATGGGGTTACATCTATAACAGGGCACCTATGTGGAGCCTTTTCTATAAAGGAAAGTGGGGGCCTAAGTTCCTTTATAGAATATTAGCATAACAGGTTAAATACATGCCAAGAATTTAGACACAAGCACTTACCTCAGCCATAGAGCAGGTAGAACTTCTTGCACCTAGCTGCCAGAGATGCACGCATAACTTATAGTTTCTGTAAGTGCACACTTACCTGTGAAAGTGCCAGCAGGACACCTAAGCACTGTTCTGTAAGGCTGCACATAAGTGGCGTAGCGGGTAACTGCAAGGGGATCATACAACATGGGCAGGTATTTGCGCAAGTGCAGTCATGCCAGGTCTATGGCCTGCTTAACTATGGACGCATAAATGTGAGGCAATCTTATAGCAGGTTATGCTAATATTCTGTAATGGAATCTGGGCACCCAGATATCTCACTCTGTGGCCCTGGGGCAATTAAATGGAGGTGCACACTTATGGAATTGCCCTCTGTGCATGTACATGATTAGAATAATGGTATATACTTCCTTCTAAGCTGAGTGGGAGTCCTCCAACTGTACTGCTACCAGTAGGGGGTGGTGCTTCAATATTGTGTTTTCTGTCCCTCACTTTTGAAAATGTGAAAATGAAACAGCACCCCCCACGGGTAGGACTGTAGATGGAGGACTTCTGCTTTGCTTAGAGGGAACAGTGTGTGTATGTATTCTGTAAATATGCATGTATTTTATATGGCATGTTTTTTACATGTACTTTCTTTTACAGAACAGGTGCCCTATTATAGAATTACTCCCCCACCCCCACCCCACCCCACAAGTATTGAAAGACTACAAAGACTTGGCTGTATTGACAGGCTAGAAAATGTAGGGTTCCTTGCACTAAGGCATGCTAATGGATTTAGCAAGTGCTAAGTGACACCCTTAGGAATATAATGGGCAAATCAGTAGCATAGCCACAGGTGGGCCTGGGTGGGCTGGGGCCCACCCAATTAGGGATCAGGCCCACCCAACAGTAGCACACGTATTAGCGGTAGCAGGTGGGGATCCCAAGCTCCGGCAGCTGAAGATTTCCCCGATGGTAATGAAAACGCTATTCTTCACGATACCAGCTCCTGCGCATGCTCAGTTTTCAGCGCGTGCCTGCTGCAGACTGCTAAGGTGGAAAGAAGCGTTTTCCCGCCTGCTGAGATTTTTTTTGGTAGTGGGTAAAGGGGAGAATACTTGGTGCCCACCCACTTCTTGTCTAGGCCCACCCAAAATCTGTTGTCTGGCTAAGCCCCTGGGGCAAATTAGCAATTAGTGTGCGCTAATTGTTAGCGCATGCTAAATCCATTAGCGTGTCTAACTAAAAGAACCCCTTAGATTGGCCAATTGTATATTGAAATTCAGAGTAGCAAGATATTTTTACTTTACTTTACTTGGAATTTCTAGACTACTTCTACCCAAATAAGTTCTAAGCGGTTTACATTTTGGGTCTTGAATACAAAGTTGGGACCGAGACAATACCTCTGGACTTACAGCAAATATTATGGGTGAGGTCTGGTTGGCTTGAGTTGAGTTGGTTCTTCAATAAGATGCATGGTCCATTATTTTAAAGGGAAACTGGATATCTAATGCTTGTGGAGACATTTTAAAAAATATTTATTAATATTTTGTTTTTAAATTATATTATGTGAGGTCTGTTTATGTTCGTGTGTATTTATTGCATATATTATTTGCAGGATTTAACTGTGCTGCAGGCGGTTTGCTGAAACGTGACCACATTGGGTTTCCTTTGTCTTTATGTTATGTGTTGTGCATGTTGGCACTCGTATTGTTGATTCCCCCAGTATTCTGTAAGTTATACACATACGTTTTAGGCCTGCACATGCACTGCCCATGAATAAACCACCTTGCAAATGCACACTATTGGGCTCATTTTTGAAAGAGAAGGGTGCCCATCTTTCAACACAAATTGGAAGATGGGCGTCCTTCTCCCAGGGTCACCAAAATCGGCATAATCGAAAGCCGATTTTGGGCACCCTCAACTGCTTTCCGTCACGGGGACGACCAAAGTTCCTGGGGGCGTGTCGGAAGCATAGCAAAGGTGGGACTGGGCCGTGCTTAACACATGGGCGTCCTCGGCCTATAATGGAGAAAAGAAGGGTGTCCCTGACGAGCACTTGGCCAACTTTACTTGGTCCATTTTTTCTTGTGACCAAGTCACAAAAAGGTGCCCGAACTGACCAGATGACCACCGGAGGGAATCGGGGATGACCTCCCCTTACTCCCCCAGTGGTCACTAACCCCCTCCCACTCTAAAAAAACTTTTAAAATATTTTTTGACAGCCTCAGATATCATACACAGCTCCCTGACAGCAGTATGCAGGTCCCTGGAGCAGTTTTAGTGGGCGCAGTGCACTTCAGGCAGGGGGACCCAGGCCCACCCTTCCTACCTGTTACACTTGTGGTGGTAAATGTGAGCCCTTCAAAATCCACGAGAAACCCACTGTACCCACATGTAGGTGCCCCTTTCACCCCTTAGGGCTATGGTAGTGTTGTACAGCTGTGGGTAGTGGGTTTTGGGGGGCTCAGCACCCAAGGTAAGGGAGCTATGCACCTGGGAGCTTTTTCTGAAGTTCACTGCAGTGCCCCCTATGGTGGCCGATCGGTGTCCTGGCATGTCAGGAGGAACAGTGCACTACAAATGCTGGCTCCTCCCACAACCAAAGGGCTTGGATTTGGTCATTTCTGAGATGGACATCCTCGGTTTCCATTATCGCCGAAAATCAGAAAAGACCAAGTCTAAGGACGACCATCTCTAAGGTCGACCTAAATTTCAGGATTTAGGCGTCCCTGACCGTATTATCGAAACGAAAGATGGTCGCCCATCATGTTTCGATAATGTGGGTTTCCCCACCCCTTCGCTGGGACATCCTGCTAGGATGTGCTCAGGAAAATTTGGGTGCCCCATTTCATTATGCCCCTCTATGTAAGTTAAACAAGTATTTGCAGAATAGTGCTTAGGCAGCGGACCTTTGCCATTTACACATGTATGTCCACACTTGTATGCCATTATTATTATCATTTACTCTTGAATTAGACATGTAAATGTTAGCACCTGTATTATAGAATTGCCCTGATGGTGTTTTATGTAAAACTCTTTAGTAAGTAGACTTGCAATTTATTCGGTTTTATTAGTGTTTTGTAATGCTGGTTTTAAGCTAGGCCTATGTTATTTATATTAATAGATTTTATTGTTATAAGTATAAATTGTTATGACCCAGCTATAGAACATAAGAGCATAAGAGTAGCCATACTGGGTCAGACTAATGCTCCATCTAGCCCAGTATCCTGTTTTCCAAACAGTGGCCAAGCCAGGTCACAAGTACCTGGCCAAATGCAAATAAATAATGATAATAATGATGATAGGATGGCACTACATGGAGCACAGAGGAGCACTCTTGTAGACTGTAATGAACAATGAATTTGTCAAGAATCCCATTAGGGAATGAAGTGCTGATGCAATACAGTAAACAAGAGCAAACTGCTCAGCGCAGTCAGGAGCCAATGACATACTGCACATCAGCGCTCCCTCTCTTCCTCCTTAGTCAGACCACATCTTAGCATCCGATATGTATACTGCACTTGCTGACTGAGGGGCTGATGCTCAAAGCCTGGGCGCTAAAGCCTACAACATAGTGCGACAACAGAGTAGAGAAATATCTAACCAATGCTCAAATGATATTAAAATTTTATGCTGGGATAATTCATGCTATCAAACTGAAAACAAGGGGAGGAACGCGCCTGGCACATGCATACAATGGTTTTGTAGTATGTGCATGTCCAGACAAAACCAGAAGTGCAAACTCACATTGGCGCTGTTTTTCGGCGCCTTTAAATATAAGCTTTTCAAAAATTGCACTTAAATTTCTCAAAAACGTATATTTAAGCGCAGAAAAACAGTCATGAATGTGTGCTTTCTTTTTCGCTTTTGTTCAGACTCACACATGTGCTTGTTTCTCCCTATCAGTGCTTAGAAGCTGCACAGGCTTCCTTCTGCTTCCAAAGGAAGACAAAACCAGCAGTTTAATGTGAGAACCTGAGAAGAAATCCTCTCCCCAAACCTCTAGCTAGTGGTAAGTTTTCAGCATTTTAGACCATCATTTGCTTCTGGGCATTGCAGCTCTGCCGTCTGAGCATTAGAAAGGAGTAGTTAATAACCTCATTAGCATCCATTTAAATATATTATAATACAATCTGCGGCCATCTTTGGCGTACACGTTAGCATCAGTGCTCAAGCCCTCTGAGCATTCGGCGCTGTATAACCTGTGCAGAAATTTGACTTTGACCCCTTTTACTGCTGCCATTAGTTTTGGCTGGAGCGTCAGCCCCCGGGTTATCCTGAGATATGTCAGTCTGAATCTTTTGTGAATCACACAGATGTTATTACTATTGTTCTTCCCTGGTGAGCTATTAGATTGTAAGCTCTTTGAGCAGGGACTGTCTTTCTTCTATGTTTGTGCAGCGCTGCGTACGCCTTGTAGCGCTATAGAAATGCTAAATAGTAGTAGTAGTAGTAGTAGACAACAAAAATTGATTATTGCATTTACAATATCAGGAACTTCCTCAGGCTAGCCTCAGAAATCTACAACAGATACACAACAGAGGTGTTCAGTTCAGTACTGGAGTTAAGAAATATATTTTCCCTATTGTTGCACAATGTTCACTGGCTCTCTCTCATGAAGCCATATTATGGTTTAAATTGCTATAAGCTGTGTATAAAGTTGAGTATATGCAGTGGCATGATATAATTGGATACATTTTGTGAATATCTGCTTAAAGTTAACTGGATAATTTAATCATATATGCAGCCATTGAGTATCAGCCCCAAAGTGGTTAACAACAAGAATAAATCAGTTGAAAAGTGCACACTTACAGGGCAATTCTATAACTGAGCACCTGGTAGGAGCCTATTCTGTAACGGAAAGTAGGCACCGTTTCTAGGATAGCAGTCTAACTGGGTACACACACACATAGTATAGATCTGATGTAAAGTGCACATGCCTAAATTGCAGAGATAAGCACATAACTTAGAGGTCCTTTTACAAAGGTGTGCTGAAAATTGGCTAGGTGTGGGTTCTGGGCATGCGCCGATCCATTTTTCAGCGTGCCTGTAAAAATGGCCTTTTAAATATTTTTTTGCCAAAAATGGACATGCGGCAAAGTCAAAATTGGCATGTGTCCATTTTGGGTCTGAGACCCTACCGCCAGCCATTGTCCTAGCTGTAAAGTCTCACGCTGTAATCGGGCGGTAATGACCTATGCGTGTCAAATGCCACTTGGCGCGTGTCTGATACGCACAGCTGAAAATAAAATTTATTTTTCAGACACACGTATCGGGCGCGCGCCAAAAATGAAATTACGACAAGAACCAGTAACTCCACTTTGGCACATGTTGGGCGCACATAGACGCTTACACGGCTTAGTAAAAGGGCCCCTTAGAGTGTGAATGTGAGCCCCACCCACGAACCACACTGGCTCCACCCTTGTGTATATCGCCTTTGCAAACAGACACTGTGCAAGACATGCATGTTATTTTCAGAATAGTGCTTTGGCAGAATATTTGTACATGTGCAGGTATAAGCTAGCATTGTAAACATTTACATGAAGAATGCATGTGTAAAATCTTAGCACTTGCTTTCTAGAATTGTCCCCTTACAGTGTGACAAAACGGCATGTTTCCCCTTCCTCCATATGTAAACTTATGTGTGTCTGTTTGGGGACTGTGAAAAGACATGGTAAAGGGTATTTCATTATGGTGAGAGAGGCTGTATGAAACATGTGTCATTTGTGAGTGGGTGTGTGCTTTGGTGCTTATTTTAGAAGGCCTATTCGTTATTTGGATGTCTAAGTCCTGGCACATAAATGCCTACCTATGAAAAATGTCTTTAACCTGATTTTGGGAAGCCAGGGTTCAAAATGCCTAAATTGCCAGTACAAACATCTGGCAGGGAGGCATGGTTTGTATAGGATTAGGGTATCACAAGGGCAAGACTCACACTATTTCAGAATATCCACAGCCCCAAGATCAACTTTGGGAGTTAGACCTGCTCCTCGGGAGGTTCAAAAAAAGTGCTGTGGCCAGCTGTGACAGCTAGTGCATGAGATAAATGCCATGCATTAGTTGTCATGTCTGCCAATAGTTCAGCTGCACTTATAGAGGGGTCGATATGTGCATCTGGCTACCAGCAGTCCAGTAGTGTGAGAACAGGCACAAAATACCACCAACCCCCCCCCCCCCCCGAACATATCTGCACAAGCCCCCTATCCTCCCTGATCACAAGAGAACAAGCCTCCCACTCTTCCAATAAGAGCAGTAGAATTGGCCAACACACCCCTGAACCTTCCAGTCATCCCCAGACTCACTCTTATATGAAATGTTGACTCCTAGTGGAGGTACCATGAAACTATCGCTAGGGTTCAACACTGCCATTTTGACACTTGGAGCCAGACGGGGCAAGAATAGAGAGGGACTGCTCCTACTCTGTTCCAGAGTTGCAACAAGCGGGGACCCCAGGTGTGTCCCAGGGATGGCTAGAGGGTTTGGGGGGTTGCTGCTGTTATTGGGGGGGGGGGGGGGTTTGTACTTTTATGATCGGCGAATGAGGGGATTGTGCAGGTGTTGCTGAGGGTGTTTAGAATTTAGCACTGCAATCTCTGTCATATCTATCTGGTGGGATGGTCAATGTCAGTGTTCTCAACGGTTGCATGTCTAAAATAGGTTCATCCGTTGGATGTAGCCTCCATAAGTACATTGATGGCAGCAAGTATTGTAGAAAGGGATCTCTGTCGGCATATCCATTTTTTTTAAATACATGCAATATTGTAGGTAGCCTAACTTGGATGTCTCGATTCTGGTTTGTGTGTCCTTTCTGAAATGCTTCTCCTCGTATCTTTGTGTCTATATGTGTCTTTGTGCCTGAGGGCCAGACAGACGGAGGGAGCCTCCTCAATAGGCACAATCACTTGGGAAAAACGTGACTAAAGAGAACAATATAGAATAAAAACATCTATTACCCCAAACCCATATAATCAAGATAGTAAAAAGAGAAATCCGTGTCAAAGGCAGACCATGAAAAGGCAATAATAAAAACCAAAAACTTCAAACCATTAAATTCCACAGTCCCTAAATTATAAATACAGAAAGCTGATTTTTTTTTTAAATTTGTATTGTTATGACAGTGCTGTGTTTCTTCCTGACCCCCAAGCTGCCACTCTGTGAAGGGTACACATAATTGAGGCTTCCGCAGTGCTCCAAGAAATACTGCATACTATGCATGAGCTCACCTGCATGTGCCTATTTTGAAGAGGGTGAGGTAAGACTACTTATTTTCTTCCCCTATTATTTCAAAACCACAAACAGTCATACAGATGGGACCACACCTGGAATTACACACCTTGAGAAGTAACCACGTTTAAAAAATATATGGGCAAGGACAGCCAGATACATGAAAACTTACAAGCAAATAATTATATTGAAAGAAAAGGGGATGGGATATACCACCTTTCTGTGGTTACAGTCAAAACGGTTTGCATATTATATACAGGTATTTATTTTGTACCTGGGATAACAGAGGGTTAAGTGACTTGCCCAGAGTCAAAAGGAGCTACAGTGGGAATTGAACCCGCTTTCCGTGGCTCTCAGGCTACTGCTCTAACCAGCATGCTGTGTAATCTGGAGAAGCATCCTGTCCTGTTAAAAGAATAAATTTCCACACATCCTCAAAGATAAATATAAATCTTTATTTGTATACTGTGGTGCCCTTTCTAAACTTTCCAACTGACTCCAGATTCTGAGGACAGGCTGATCCGGTCCTGGTTTTACCCCCCCCCCCCCCCCCCCCCCCCCCCCCACTGCTTGCAGGGACTTGTAGTCTTGCTCTACTTGTAGTTCTGATTTCCCTATTGCATTCTACATTAAAAATCCAGAGCTAACTGGCAACCCAGTACCAACTTTAGGCTAAGGTGAGCAGGGCACCATCTGATGCCTGCTAGCTAGGATTAGATCAACATTATTTCATGTGGTGCACTTGTGTGGGACTAAGGAGGGTTCCTTAAGTGGCCATGCATGCATAACACACTTTAAGTCACTTAGACCCAGACCTGGACACGGTGCCACTGCAACATTCAATCCTCCCCATTAGTTCCATCCCTGCAAGCATATTCAGAACTCATGGACCAGTTTGTCCTGTATCCTGATTTTATTGTTCCAAAATCAGCACACAGGAAGTGCTGGCCTGCAAGTTTTGAACATGTATGCAGGGCTGGCACAGATAGGGATAATCAGTGCATTTTCTCTAGTGAAAAAGGTGCTGGTACTCAAATGCCAGGCCAACCTTCAGGAGTGGGGTGATCACTGAGGGATTCATAAGTACATAAGTAATGCCACACTGGGAAAAGACCAAGGATCCATCCAGCCCAGCATCCTGTCCACGACAGCGGCCAATCCAGGCCAAGGGCACCTGGCGAGCTTCCCAAACGTACAAACATTCTATACATGTTATTCCTGGAATTGTGGATTTTTCCCAGGTCCATTTAGTAGTGGTTTATGGACTTGTTCTTTAGGAAACCGTCTAACCCCTTTTTAAACTCTGCTAAGCTAACTGCCTTCACCACGTTCTCCGGCAACGAATTCCAGAGTTTAATTACGCGTTGGGTGAAGAAAAACTTTCTCCGATTTGTTTTAAATTTACTACACTGTAGTTTCATCGCATGCCCCCTAGTCCTAGTATTTTTGGAAAGCGTGAACAGACGCTTCACATCCACCTGTTCCACTCCACTCATTATTTTATATACCTCTATCATGTCTCCCCTCAGCCATCTGTTCTCCAAGCTGAAAAGCCCTAGCCTCCTTAGTCTTTCTTCATAGGGAAGTCGTCCCATCCCCACTATCATTTTAGTCGTCCTTCGCTGCACCTTTTCCAATTCTACTATATCTTTCTTGAGATGCGGCGACCAGAATTGAACACAATACTCAAGGTGCGGTCGCACCATGGAGCGATACAACGGCATTATAACATCCTCACACCTGTTTTCCATACCTTTCCTAATAATACCCAACATTCTATTCGCTTTCCTAGCCGCAGCAGCACACTGAGCAGAAGGTTTCAGTGTATTATCGACGACGACGACTCCCAGATCCCTTTCTTGGTCCGTAACTCCTAACTTGGAACCTTGCATGACGTAGCTATAATTCGGGTTCTTTTTTCCCACATGCATCACCTTGCACTTGCTCACATTAAACGTCATCTGCCATTTAGCCGCCCAGTCTCCCAGTCTCGTAAGGTCCTTCTGTAATTTTTCACAGTCCTGTCGCGAGTTAACGCCCGCTGCAACCAGTCACGGAATCTATGACAAGACAGAATTGGTGTGTAGAGCCTGAGCACTTTCATTAAAACTTGGGGACCATGGGTCAATTTTATTTTATTTTATTTTTTTATTTAATTATTTAAATTTTCCAATATATCACCACTTAAAGTGAATAGGCAATCGGCATTATTTAACATTAGGAAACAAAAATGATAAGTATATATCTTTACAGCCCATTTGTCCACAAGTTAAAGAAATTTGATTCCAAGATTAAGGAAATTAAAAAAAGAAAAGGAAATACAAAAATTAATAATCAATAGATGCTTCCTCTGGTTCAGACCCCAGCCTGCTAAATTAGGGAAGGTTTACTATATTCACATCAACTCTTGCATCAATAAACTCTTTCAACTGTTTTGGATCTACAAACTGAAAATGTTTACCCTCAAGCATCACATTACAAAAACAAGGAAATCGCTAAACAAAATTTGCTCCCAATGCCACCACCCTGGGGTGAAGTTCCAAAAAGGCCCTTCGTCTCATCTGTGTAGGCCGTGAGAGATCTGGAAAGATACGGACCTTTGAGCCCAAAAACAGATTTTCTAAGTGTCTCAACGAAAGCCATAGTACAGCATTCCTATCAGGCTCCAACGCAAAAGTGGCAAGCAGAGTTAACCTCTGAGTAACTATTTTAATGAGCTTTCTAGGAGTGAGGTAAGAATCTTACCTCATGGGTCAATTTTAGCAGACAATGGAAAAGGTGCCAGTACTCAGTACCCCCAAGTACTCCCTCAAAAAAAGCCCTGGGGATAAATAGCAGTAATGAATAGAACATAAGAACACTGGCTACCAGTACAATACAGAACTAAATTTAGCTATGTCTGATCTTAAAGGCCCATAAAGGAAATGGCCCAGAGTACTTAAAGAACAGGATCCCCCTCTACACACCTCCAAGGTGACTAAGGCCCTCCCAAGGAATATCCCTAACCACACCTTCTCCAAAGAATCACGTGATTTGATATCCTTCAATGACCCTTCTCCGGAGTAGCCCCCATACTCTGGAATGCACTCCCTGAAAGGCTTCATTCAACACAAGACTAGCTCTACTTTAAGAAGCAGGTGGAAGCTTGGCTCTGCACCCAGGCTTTTAATAGAAGAAATAACTAACTTGCTAATCACACACACAAGGAGTGATACTGGCTGCACATACTGTAGCAGGACACGTTTGTCCACTCCTAGCCTAGCTAAGATAATATTCAAGTACCTTTCTGACCTCATGTACAACTTTCTTTTTAAATTAGTTACTTATTTTCTAACTTCTGTTACTCTATCTGAGCGGTTTCCAACCTTTTTCATCTCACAACACACTATCAAGGCACACCATCAGTCCAACATTTGTTCTTTTCTCCCTCCCCCCACCTCACCAATGGTCCAACATTTGTTCTCTCCCCTGCCCCTGCCCCAAACACACACATAGTCCAGCATTTGTTCTTTTCTCCTCCCCCCCCCCACCAATACCTCAGCATTTCTCCTTCCCCCCCCCTAAAATAATCCAGCATTTCTCCTTCTCCCCACTCCCCATTGGCCCAGCATTCCCCTTTCTTACCCTCATTAATGGTCCAGCATTCCTCCCTTCTCCCTCCCCCCAATCAATGGTCCAGCATTTCTCCTTCCTGTTCCCTCCCCAACCAGCAGCAGCCCAGCATCTGCTCTTGCCTGTCAACCCCTCCCTCCTCACCGGCAATCCGAGCAGCCATTCACACATGCTGCTCGCCCAGAGCACACAGTTTTCTGTCAGATGCTTCCCGCCTATGTGGAAATAGGAAGTGCATCAGACAGAAGGCTGTGAGCTCTGGGTAAGCAGCACATGTGAATCGCTACTCATTGCCAGAGACCCCTGGAAGAAACAAACTACTTTTAAAAGGTAGTGGGAAGGGGGCAAGAGTAGATGCCAGATCACTAGCTGGGGAAGAGAAGCCAGACTGGGGAGGAGGCGAGGTAGCAAGGTGGGGGAGAACACTGGGGTGGTAATGTCACTTCCAGAGCCAGAAAGATCCCAGCACAAATTAAGCCCTAGACATGCCGGGCTGCAGGGCCCCTGAAAGTGTGAGACCCTTTGCAGCCACCCCTGTCAACCCTGCCTGAGACCAGCCCTGCAGTGGCGTTCCTAGGGGGGCTGACACCCGGGGCAGATCGCCGATTTGCCCCGCCCCCTAGGTGCAGCGCCCCCCCCCCCCCCGGATGCAGGCCGACCCCCCCTCCCCGGTGAAAGGACACCCCCCCGTGAAAGAACCCCCCCTGGGTGCACACCGCTGGGGGGGTGCCGTGCGCACCTGTCCTTCATTTGTTCCATGCTCCCTCTGCCCCGGAACAGGAAGTAACCTGTTCCGGGGCAGAAGGAACATGGAACGAACGAAGGACAGGTGCGCACGGCACCCCCCCCCCCCCCAGCGGTGTACACCCGGGGCGGACCGCCCCCTCCGCCCCCCCCCCCCCCCCTTGGTATGCAACTGCAGCCCTGGGTTCTACCTTCTTTCAAATTCCCCCAATGGCCCTACTAATAAATGACCCTCCCTCAAACTCCTGTAGCATACCTGCAGGCCATTCGTAACATACCAATGTGACGTGACACAGCTGTTGAAAATTGCTCTGTCTTATCTATCTATACGTTCCATCTTTGCTTACATCCTATGCTATCTATTAAAATATTGTATTGTGTTGACCTTGTAATGTAGCAAACTATGCCATACCTTGTATTGTTATTTGAATGTTTTTACTGCTGTAATTGTCTATTGCCTAGGTTTGACTTATTCTTGCTGTACACCACCTTGAGTGAATCCCTTCAAAAGGCAGTAAAAACATCCTACTACTACTACTTAATAAATAAATAAGGATTGCTATACTGGGTCAGACCAAAGGTCCATCTAGTTCAGCATCCTGTTTGCAGCAGTGGCCAATCCAGGTCACGAGTTTGGCAGAATCCCAAAACGTAGCAAGATTCTATGCTACATACCCCCTCCCTCTCTTCCAGGAGAAGTGGTGGCTTTCCCCTAGGTCCTCCTTAATAATGATTTATGGACTTTTCTTCAAGTAATTTGTCAAAACCTTTTTTAAACCCAGCTTTGCTAAATGTTTTAAACACGTCCTCTGACAAAGAGGTCCAAAATTTAACTATGCATTGAGTGAAAAAATATTTTCTCTGATTTCTTTTAAATGAACTAGTAATTTCATGGTGTCTCACCTAGTCTTTGCACTTTTTGAAAAAGTAAACCTTAGATTTGATAATGTTCCTCATAGGAGGCTCGTGATGAATAAACAGAGCAGCTTGAGGACAGGACCTAAGGTGGCAAACTGAATCAGAAACTGGTTGACTAGTAGATGGCAGAGGGGGTGGGTGGTACATAGAGTTCCTCAACATTGCTCAGAAATATATTGAACAGAATCGACCCAGGCCCAGACCCCCTGTGGCTATGCTGATTGTGTTCAATACAAAAGGAAGTGCATTTCTGTTATTATTTCTTCAGTGTTGCAATACTAGTCAAGTTTAACTTCTTGGGGTTCCCAGTTCAATTTTGGTGTTCATATTTTATTTCTGATCCCTTGTTCTGTATTTTGTGAAGGTCTGTCTGTGTTTTGTGTGTGAAGAAGTCATTTGAAGTTGTTTTACGTGTAGTAATAATGGTGGATGGGGAGGGGGCCCCTTTCTTAATTTCTGCCCTGGGCCTCAGCATGTCTAAAACCAGCCCTGATGAAGGTAAAACAGGGGAGCAACTCAAGATCAATAGGCAATTAACCACTGTTTGGAGTTTCACTCACCAGTAGAAAACCTCAGCTTAAGAGAGACTGACAGGCCTGGCTCCTCAGCTCTTCAAGACTCTTCCTCTCTCTTCCTACTATCAGTTCAGTCTTATATTGGCCCCACCCAAAGACAGATAAATACAGTTTGCTGTGCTGTTGGGCCCACTCGTTCTCTACAGGCTGAGACAACGCTCTAGGCCTGGACCAGAATCACATTTCTGTTACTATGCTGTGTGGCAGCAGCCAAGGAATAGCAAGAAAAGGAGCTGTGTTCTATTTTATTCCATTAAAAAAAGAAATGGAATAGCATTACTGCAGCATTATAATTCAATGATGAAGCACAAATCACTCGAGGCCCTCTTTTGGTTCAACCTATGCCACTAAATAATACTAAACTCCATACATCTCTATCACAGGCCCCTGATTTTGAGAATGAACTCCTCTTTCCAAACTGTTCCTTTAGTCCCTCTATCTTTTGATTCAGCTCTCTCCTTTAAGCTCCAAATCAATGCTGCCCTTCACTCTTCCTTCTTTGTGCTACATAGAGTACGTTCTATTCGCCATTTGCTCCCCGCTGGTTCACTTCACTCCCCTATCCTAGCACTTGTTATCTCACATATGATAACATTGTAAGAAGTAAACTATGCCATACTTTGTATTGTTATTTGAATATTTTTACTGCTGTAATTGTCTATTGCTCATGTTTGATTTATTCTTACTGTACGCCGCCTTGAGTGAATTCCTTCAAAAAGGTGGTAAATAAATCCTAATAAATAAATAAATAATATTCACTACTGCAACTCTCTCTATACTGATCTTCCTCTTTACTCAAGTGTCTGCAACTCGTCCAATCAGCTGCTGTTAAATTGCTTTACAATACCCGCAGATTTGATCAGGTTACACCACTCCTCCACTCTGAGCACTGGCTACCTCTGTCTGTCAGTATATAGTTCAAAATTCTTACACTGGTTTTTAAATCTAGGCTTCCCTCTGCTCCTCATATCTCATTCCTTGCACACCATTACGTTTTCTCCTTTCAGCAGACCACAACCTTCTCTCCGTCACATATCAGGTTAACCACTACGTGTGACTCCACTTTTAGCTATTTAGGTCCAAAACTATGGAACAATCTCCCTCTCTCTATACGTAACCAGCCTTCTTTTCCTGCTTTTAAACGAGCCCTGAAAACCCATCTATTCTCCATAACTTTCCTCCCATCCTGACTCTCTGACTGATCCCCCTGTCTCCTCTGGTTCTCCTTCCTTTTGAGTTATTGTTTTTATTCATAGTTAACCATTTTTGTTGGGTTTTGAAGGGCTCACACTTTCCAACACAAGTATACAAGTATACTTGTACTTGTATACCTAACCTTTAAACCTATTCAGGAAATCTGGACTGCCCCAATTTGACTGCCCCTATTTGATTGTCTGTACATTTGTCCTTTAGATTGTAAGCTCCTTGAGCAGGGACTGTCCTTCTATGTTAAATTGTACAGCGCTGCGTAACCCTAGTAGCGCTTTAGAAATGTTAAGTAGTAGTAGAGTGGTATATGGGCCAGGGTCCTCTTCTCTACAGTCCATGGCACGGATCACTAGACTACTCCAGGGACCTGCTTGCTGCTCTTTCCATAACATCTGAGGCTGTCATAGAAGCTGGTATGTACTGTTTCTTTCACATCTTTGGGAGGTGGGAGAGGGGTCGGTGACCACTGGGGGAGTAAAGGGGGTCATGCTTTAATCCCTCCAGTGATCATCTTGTCATTTAGGGCATCTTTTTGTGACTTAGGTGTGATTAAAACAGGTCTAAATTCTAAATTTTAGCCCTGGATGGTTTTGCTTTGTTCAATTATGGCAGAAAAATGTCCAGGTTTTGGAAACAACACATGCCTTTGTGATTTGGATGCACTGCAGAGAAAAATATCTCAAATCTGAGTTTTGAAAATCGCGATTTGGACGTTTTCCAGAGACAAATGTCCAAATGCCAATTTATGCCATTTTTGAGACGTTTTTCTCTTTTGAAAATGAGTCCAAGTATGTCCTTCTTTACAGAAAATAAAACAGAGCAACAAGTTACATGGGAGTCAGGAAAAAAATCTCACAGATGGTCTTAGCTCCATTGGCAAGCTTGCCTGACTTTATATTTCTTTAACACACAGTACACTGAAAAGGGGATGTAAGATATTATTATATAAAAGTCACAGAGTTGTTATAATTTAAGGAAAATAAAAGCTTCACGCAAATTCAAATGTTAAGCAAAAAAAAAATCAGGTTTTGAGTTCTATTTACCAAGGGCCTAATTCAGACGCAAATCTCATACCACACAAGGAAAGTTACACAGACCCACAAAATGTAAATAAATTATTGTCTGGCATGTTAAGAAAGGTAAAAAATGAAAAATAAAAAACAACAACACTATTGTTAACCAAAGAAGTAGGAAATACCAACAGTCACAAAAATAAAAAGGCAGGCACAATTACCAAGAGAAACCCTGATAGGCAGGAAGGGCAATTAAACATTCAAAGGCTCAAACTAAGCAGAATCCTGCCCAATCAGTAAAGGCAAGAGATACATCTTTATTTAGAAGTTTAAGTGCAGCCGTGCATTGCATTAAGTCCAGTCTCTTAATGAGATGATAGTATGATCCACTACACCCCTCTAGGTGTGCAGTAAGTGGATTCTGCTAGTAGAAGCTACAGAGACAACCCATTTGGATCCTTTTTCCATTCTTTGAAGGATGTTTTTTTGACTCTAATAGCCTCTTTCACTTCACCTTTTAACCATGCTGGCTGTTGTTTGCTTTTCTTTCCACCTTTGTTAATACATGGAATATATCTGGTCTGGGCTTCCAAGGTGGTATTTTTAACAGTGTCCTTACCTTTGCTGCCAATCCTTTTAGCTGCTTTTTAACCATTTTCTTCATTTTATCATAGTCTCCTTTTCGAAAATTAAATGCTGCTATAGTAGATTTCCTCAGTGACTTCACTCCAGATATCAGCTCAGATTTGATCATGTTATGACAACTGTTTCCCAGTGAACCCAACACTGTTACCTCTCATACTATGCCCTGCATTTCACTAAGGACTAGATCTAAAATAGGTCCCCCTCTTGTCAGTTCCTGGACCAGTTGCTCCAAGAAACAGTCAATTAGTATATCCAGGAACTTTACCTCCCTAGCACGCCCTCATGTAACATTTGGCATGTCAATATTGGGGTAACTGGAATCACCCATTATTATACTTTGAGGGATTTTTTTGATTTGGCTAAGGATCATTTACACTTTTATGCGAATGATATCACAATAATTTTTCAGCTACCCAACTCTGTTGAAGCTGGTATTAAAGAGGTAACAAGATATTTTATTAGCATGGAGGAGTGGCCTAGTGGTTAGAGTGGTGGACTTTGGTTCTGGGGAACTAAGGAACTGAGTTCAATTCCCACTTCAGGCACAGGCAGCTCCTTGTGACTCTGGGCAAGTCACTTAAGCCTCCATTTCCCCATGTAAGCCACATTGAGCCTGCCATGAGTGGGAAAGCGTGGGGTACAAATGTAATAAAAAAAAAGTAATTTGAATTTGATGAAACAGTGGACCATTCTGTAAAAAATGAAATGAAATACCAACAAAACAAAGATCCAGTGCTTTTCTCCTCCTTTGATTGAACCAGCTATTACTTCATTAACAATTATGCATTCCCATTTTGTGTTGGAATCATCCCTAAGTGTATTAGGGATCATTTTAGATAAGCAATTGTCTATGAAGAATCAGATTAAGAAACTTGCAAAAAGGGGGTTTGTTAAGTTGAGACAGTTTCAACGCATTAAAAAAGTTCATTACTCATGAACATTTTCAACTTGTAGTCCATGCGCTGGCACTGTCTCAGCTTGATTATTGTCATTCTTTATACTCTGGCTGTTCTAAATCAGTAATACGATGTTTGCAGATTTTGCAGAGCGCAGCAGCAAAATTGATTTTCAATAAGCACAGGTCAGATCATGTTTTACCTTTATTAAGAAGCATCCATTGGCTTCCATTGGAGGCTCATTGCTGGTTCAAATTATGTACTCTAGTACACAAGGTATTTTTATAGGTTTGTTCCTGATTATCTGATAGACATCCTTATGCTGGGGAAATTGGGTCAATCTCTTAGGTTGCGAGACCAAGGTTTATAGTAGTTTCCTACGCCCAAAGGAATCAGATATAAATCAATCCATGCTATGAGTTTCGCCTATATTTCAGCACAATGCTGGAATTCATTGCCATTGGAGTTAAGATTAACTCATAATTATTTACATTTTCATAAACTGCTACAAACCCATTTGTTTGGATTATATTTATAGCTACATGCATGAGGTATCCTTTTAGTAGTTCTTACTACTTGTTTAAATATGATGTTACTTCCTAGGGCTGCCTAGTCTCTTTTAATTATTATAATCCACACAGATCCAGTATGTAGCGGAATATAAATTTTTATTGTATTGTATACTGTTGCCCAATTTACTAGCTTTCCTAGGGCTTTTCAGCTTGGAGAAGAGACAGTTGAGGGGAGACATGATAGAGGTATATAAAATAATGAGTGGAGTGGAACAGGTGGATGTGAAGCGTCTGTTCACACTTTCCAAAAATACTAGGACTAGGGGGCATGCGATGAAACTACAGTGTAGTAAATTTAAAACAAATCGGAGAAAATTTTTCTTCACCCAACGCGTAATTAAACTCTGGAATTCGTTGCCGGAGAACGTGGTGAAGGCGGTTAGCTTGGCAGAGTTTAAAAAGGGGTTAGACGGTTTCCTAAAGGACAAGTCCATAAACCGCTACTAAATGGACTTGGGAAAAATCCACAATTCCAGGAATAACATGTATAGAATATTTGTACGTTTGGGAAGCTTGCCAGGTGCCCTTGGCCTGGATTGGCCGCTGTCGTGCACAGAATGCTGGGCTCGATGGACCCTTGGTCTTTCCCAGTGTGGCATTACTTATGTACTTGTAAATATTTCTTCATCTGTATTCGTTTGGTCCTGGTAGAGTACACTTCCTTTCACACATGGAATTTCTATCCATAAGGATTCCACACGGCTGTTTCATGTAGAATGTTTATTTTGTTTAATTCAATTCCCTCGTTAACATATAGCACAAGCCCCCTCCAATTTAATCCATACTATCATTATGATATAATTTGTACCCCGATAGCACAGTATCCCATTGGTTGTCTTTCTTCCACCAGATCTCTGAGATGCCTATTATATCTATCTCTTCATTTAGTGCTGTATACGCTAACTCTCCTACCTTATTTTTTAGGCTTCTAGCATTTGCATAGAGACACTTCAAATTGTGTTTTTTTTTCTTACATCTACAAGCTGCTTAGAAGTTGATTGGGATAATTTGCATCCTTTGCTCTCTCCTTAAACACTTCTGGCTTTCATTCACTATTGTTGAAACCTCTATTGGGATTCCCTAAATGTCCTGTTTCAGTAGCATCCTTTAAGGAAACTCCACATCGAACCATGCACTTCTGGGTGACTGTCAGCTTTCCCCTCCCCCCCCCCCCCCCCCCCCCCCTCCATTTTAGTTTAAAAGCTGCTCTATCTCCTTTTTAAATGTTAGTGCAAGCAGCGTGGTTCCATCCCAGTTAAGGTGGAGTCCATCCTTTCGGAATGGGCTCCCTCTTTCCCAGAATATTGCTTAGTCCCTAACAAATCTAAATCCCTCAACCCTGCACCGTTATCTCATCCACACATTGAGACTTCGGAGCTCTGCCTGGCTCTTGGGTCCTGCACATGTAACAGGAAGCATTTCTAAAAATGCTATCCTAGAGGATCTAGATTTCAGATTTCTACCTAAGAGTCTAAATTTGGATTCCAGAACCTCCCTCCCACATTTTCCTATGCCATTAATACCTATGTGTACCAAGATAGCTTGCTCCTCCCCAGCACAGCCTAAAATCCTACATAGGTGATGTTTGCCTCCTTCGCACCAGGGGCGTAGCCAGACTTCGGCAGGAAGGGGGTCCAGAGCCCAAGGTGAAGGGAGACATTTTAACCCCCCCCCCCCAGCGCCGCCGACCCCCCCCCCCCCACCATTGCTGACACCCACCCACCCCCCACCCCCGCGATTGCTGACCCCGTCACTGCCACCACCAACTTTGCCCCCCCTGCTGACGACCCTCTCGACCCCCCTCCCACCGCCAACCCGCCATCGCCTGCCTTTGCTGGCGGGGGACCCCAACCCCCGCCAGCCGAGGTCCTCCTCACAAAAGGCTTCCTTCTGTTTCTGACGTCCTGGGCTCCACACCTCTAGGGGGCCCCCGTGGGCCAGCATGTCCTCCCCTTCTCTGTACTCCATCCAGCATCCCCCTCACGTTCCCGGTCTAGCTTAAAAATATATTTTTTTAAGCAGAGGGTTTCCAGCATGGGAGTGATTGAAAAGCATGCTGCTTTTGGCGAAATTCGGCCTCCTCGGCACTTCCTCTGCTGCCACGGTCCACCCAAGCAGACAGAGATGCAACATTAAGGGGGGGAAGAAGAAGAGAGGGAGTAATGTTGGACCATGGGGTAGGGAGTGAGAGGAGGAAAGATGGACCTAGGGGGGAGGGGCAGAAGGAAAAAGAGATGGGAGAGAAAGATTCTAGGGGGCTGGAGGTAAAGGGATGGGGAGATATAAGGAAATGAGATTGGGTGGTCTACAAGAGTGGAGAGAGGGAGAGGAGATTCTGGAAATGGGGAACAATGTGGGAGAAATCAAAGGGAGGTGGCAAGAAGATGAGCAAGAGGTGAATAGTCAGTACAAAGGTAGAAATGTGGTAATGAGGAGTAGATGGAAGGAAATAGAAGGCTGGGAAAGGAGTGAGATGGGAAATGGGAGAGCTAGGGACTGAGAGGAGATGGAAAATTTTTTTAGGTAGTGGAAAATTAAAAAGACGAAGGGTGAGCTAGAGAGAGTGACATTTGAGTAGACAGAGGCAGAAAAGGAAAAAAAGGGAAAAAAATAGCTGAAAGGGAAAAATCAATATGTTAGAGACAGATGTAGTGAGGCAATGGAACAAGAAAGGAGAAAATAAAAATAGACAGCAGACACAGGAAAGAGAATTAGCAGAAGACAGACAAGAAAGCAGAAAAAGAGAAACTGGGACCAAGACGATGGAAAAACAACATGTCCAGACAACAGAGGAAGAAAAAGTGTTTTATTTTAAATTTATTAACTGGAATATGTTAAATTTGGGATATGTGCATCAAAGATGGTTTTTGTATTTTATTCTGTGGCATAGCCAGATGGCTGATTTGGGGAAGGGAGGGGGCTTGAGCCCAAAATGGGTGGGTACCAAATTTTCTCCCCACCCGAATGCAAAGTATAAATACTTGAGCTGGCAGGGATCCCCCAAGCCCCACCAACTGAAACCTCCTCCTCCAGTCTGGCATCCAGAAATTTCCAAGCTCTGCAGTTGGTGGCAGTATCCCCAAATTGCCACTGCCCCTCCCCCCCCCCCCCCCCCCCCCACAATCACACATGTTCAGATTTCATGAATGTGTGAAAGACGAGCAGGTGTGTGGGGGGGCAGCAGCTCTGAAATATTGCTGCTAGCTACAGAGCTTGGAGAGTTCTGGTCACTGGACCTGAGGAGAAGAAGGAGGTGGTCATCAGCTGGTGAGACTTGGGGAGCCCCACCAGCCACAGCAAAGGAGATGTTAATTTGGGTTAGGGGAGTCTAAGTCCTCTCCCCCCCCCCCCCCCCCCCACACACACACACTTCATGGTTATGCCACTGATTATGTTCAGTAGAAAATGAAGTATATTTCTATTTTTATTTCTCCAGTGTTGCAATACTGTTCCGTGTTACTTGCAGGAACACGGAACAAGCGAACTATTGGGAACTACAGTTTAAGTTTACAATGAGAGCATATATTCCTCCCCGGCGAGCGTTCCATATGGGACTATCGCTGGATGGAGCATGCCCCAAGTGCAAAGCAGAAGGAGCAACACTGGGCCACATGTTTTGGAGCTGCCCACGAGTTGGGACGTTTTGGAAAGCATTGACCCAGCAGATAGCAGCTATCTGGGACATAAACTGGCAAGCAGAAGTCAAGCTCTTATTTGGCCATCCGCGACTGGTTGGTCCCCTACCAAGGGGATGCCGGGCATTTGTCTCGCGAGCTATAATGGTGGCGAAGAAAATAATCTTGTTGGCTTGGCTGTCGGCAGAGGGCCCCACGGTGCCCCAATGGAGAGGGTAGATGATCCACCTGCTACGAACTGAGAGAACAAGCCTGAGAGCTCGAAAACCACTAATCATCAAAACCTTTTGGAACTGTTGGACCCCGTTCTGGCTGACGCTAACGCCTCATGCCAGGGGACAAATCATGAACTTGTGGCACAGATGCCGAAACAAGGAAGACAGAGCATGAGGACTGCGATTGAGACTGTGATGGAGAGTGGGAGGGGGGTTAGGATAGGGGAGGGGGAGAAAATTGTAAAAGTTACTGGAAAGCAAAGACGTTGAAATTCAGGACTGTGATGTAGGGAAGCGAGCTTTTTGATGCTAACTGACATGTAATGTGCTTACCTGTGGAAGATACTGTAGCAATACTTGTTAGACAATCAAGCTGCCATAATACCTGATGGAAATGTTATTATGTGATTTCTCCAATAAAAATTATTGAAACATAATTGCCGAGTTTAACTTCTTGGGGTTCCCAGTTCCGTTTTGGTGTACATATTTCTAATCTGTGATCCCTTGTTCTGTATTTGGTGAAGGTCTGTTTGTGCTTTGTGTGTGAAGAAGTCATTTAAGGTTGTTTTATGTGTGGAAGTAATGATGGGTAGGGAAATCGAGGGAGGGGGCAGGGAAAAGAAGGGATTGGGGGCCCCCTCCTTAATTTCTGCCCTGGGCCCCAGCATGTCTAAAACTGGCCCTGGTTCTGGCTACACAATTACTTCCTACTTCACTAATGTTCTCCTTTTAAGAGACCTCCCTCCTGTAAGGCAGCACAGGAGCTGCCAAACTGGAGGTGGGACTTCTCTACAACTTCCCTGTATGTCTCCTCTATGTACCTCTCTGTCTCCCTCAGCTCCTTCAAGTCTGCTACTCTAGCCTCAACAGAACAGACTCATTCTCTGAGAGCTAAGAGTTCTTTACATCGAGTGCACACATATAATGTCTCGCCAACTAGGAGATAATCATACCTGTGACACTCAGTGCAAAAGACTAGATAGCACCCCTCTCACTGCTGGACTGCTGTCTGCCTCTTAGTATTTTTCTATGGTAGTGTCAGCCCATAGCTGGAGGTATCTACTGTGTTTAATTATTAACACAGCAAATAACCTGACGCAGTTAATGTCACCTGAACAGGTGTAGCTAACTGTATTGTGTTTCGAAACATAGAAGAAGGAGGGAAAAGAGATGGGAGGAGAGCATAGTGGGCAAAGTGAAGAAAGTCTAGGGTACAAGAAGGAAGCAGTAAAGGGAAGGGGTGGAGAGGAAAGTTTCGGTGGTGTAAGGATAGGGAGAGAGAGGAAGAGAAGATAGCAGGGGTGAGAGAGGAAATTAGGAAACAACAGGATAAGGGAGAGGGGAGTATGGTGTGAAGGGTTGGAAGACAAAAGTAGGGAAAGCATAAGGTGGGGTTTTGGGCACAGTGTACAGGGAACGTGGATTGGGAAAGTGCTTAAATAAATAGTCTGACTGCTACTGTTGCAAATCCAGCCCTTTATTTTTATGAATAGCATATTAGTAATACAGACTTCTCCCACTGACCTTCAGCTCATGATGAAGCTTATTCTGAGTAATGAAGAAAGTTCTTTGTTTTCAACAAGTTAATATTTGAACCTTGGCCATGCTGTTGATTTCTTCCAGGAAAAAAAAAATTCATCTAGAGAAAAACAAATCTTTAAAGTTTCCATTAGCAGAGTAAATAACTGTATAATCCAACTTTAGGTGGAGCTTACAATCAGTAGTAAATGTCCCAGTGATTGTTGAGAATTGTGCATGGTTGTAAAGTAAACATATAACAAAATAATTCACAGGAAAGAACGTAAGTAAGATAAAAATAGCACAGACTGTACTGCAGATATGGCATGTGACTAGGATCAGACGGCTGAGCTTACACAAAAGGTACATGGCAGAGTTTATTACATGTTACCTTTCTTTTAAAAAGTTCTGAACTAATCTGAACAGGGCCCATACAGATAGCTGTGTGATAGAGCCGCTGACCATACGACTTCCACCACGAGCTTTCTGGCAAAATTTGGCCTTGGAATGCAGTATTAAATGAGCATGCAAATTAATGCCATGTTAAAATCGTGGCAGCAATCCACAGCTCATTGAAAAATGTCATCCTGCTTGTCAGTGCGTGAGCAGTGATGGGTTCATCATGCACTGACAGGCAGGATGACCTTTGAAAAAGGAAAAAAAAAGCAAGCCACCAGCAAAGCAACCTGACCTGGCCCCTTCCCCTTCCCCATAGCTCTCCCCCTCCCCTAAATATAAAGCTTCCCTGGTGTCTAATGTTACCGGTCCTGCCCTTGCTGAATTAAACAAAAGTAGTCCCTGGTGTCTAGTGTGACCCCCCCACCCCCTGTTTCCATACCCTGACCATTCACCAAGGCCCCCCACACCCCCGTACCTCAAAAGAGACAAGAGTGATGCCCACTCACTTCTACCTTCTGCGCTGGTTTCTTTGAAATGGCAGTGCCCTGCCTCGCACAGTGCATCCTGGGATGGACCAGGTTGAGCCAATCTGCCATATAAGGGCATTTCTCCTTTATATGTTAGACTGGCCTTGCTCAGTGCATCCCAGGATGCACTTCATGGGGCAGGGCGCCACCATTTTGTAGAAGATGGTGCTGGAGGCAGGAGTGTGTGAGCATCACTCCTGCCTCTTTTAAGATACGGGAGTCTGGGGGGTCTGGGGGACCTCGGTGAGTGGTCAGGGTGGGGTCCCCACTAAACACCAGGGACTATTTTTGTTTAATTCAGCGAAGGTGAAAGGGATGCCATTAGACACCAGGGATGTGTAATGTTGGGAGGGTGGGGTCAGAGAGAATGGAGGGGACCAATAAACTACTGGGCTATTTTGGTTATGTTATGGGAGCAACGAGACTACCGAGGCTTTTTGGTTATGTTGGGAGGGGGCAGGTAATGGATCAGTACTGAGGCTTTTGGGTTATGTTGTGGGGATGGGAAGAGGTCGGATCAGTTTGAGGGAAGGAGGAGGCAATAGACAACCAGAGAACGATGTAGAAAGCTACTGAGGGTAGGGGGATTGAGTCAGGGGCTCCCCATAACCTGTTTACACCACCTCAGACCTGGCAGTAAATTTCTCGTGCTGCAGTCATCAGTGCACAGATTATTAGCTCCTCACATTGCTGCAAATTAGCTAATAGCCTGTTTACCACGCAATTAAAAATGCTGTGCACTGATGTCTACCACATAGGTTAATTTTAGTGCTAAACACCTTTCTGCATCTTGCAGCCCATAACGAGCTTGTAGACTGCTCGTTAACTGTACACTGCAGCCCACAATCGCTTTCTGCATGGGCTCCACAGTGAGCAGCCTTAAGAGTTTTTGACATACCTAATGGCTGCTAGGATACAACATTCTGTAACAAGTCGGCAAGCAGGCAAAGGAATGACTTTGGGACTGTTTTCTAGCATTCAGCCAGAACTACTAATGTGTTATCACTGTTAACATGCATTATTCGTAGCCAGGTCCATTTGCATAATAAGATAAAAATGGTGTTTAACATGCGTTAATGTGGTAGGCCCGCATTAGTAACTCTGTTAGATTTATAGAAGGTATAAGTAAGGGGGTGGGGGTTGTAGTAACATACATAGTAACATAGTAACGTAGTAGATGACGGCAGAAAAAGACCTGCATGGTCCATCCAGTCTGCCCAACAAGATAAACTCATATGTGCTACTTTTTGTGTATACCTTACCTTGATTTGTATCTGTCATTTTCAGGGCACAGACTGTATAAGTCTGCCCAGCACTATCCCTGCCTCCCAACCACCAGCCCCACTTCCCACCATCGGCTCTGCCACCGAATCTCAGCTAAGCTTCTGAGGATCCATTCCCTCGGAACAGGATTCCTTTATGTTTATCCCACGCATGTTTGAATTCCGTTACCGTTTTCCTCTCCACCACCTCCCGCGGGAGGGCATTCCAAGCATCCACCTGGTGCTGCTGCTCAGTGGTGGAAACACATAAGGTTAAAACCACCATAAATAATTTGTTTGGTAGGGTTAGGGTTTTATTTGGGTGGGGGAGGGGGGGATTGGGTGGGGGGGTTGTATATATGTACATATGTTGATACTCTTGTGATGTAATTTTTTGATACTACTGTTATTATTGTTGTTATCTGTTTTATCAATAAAAGAGCTCTCCAAGCATCCACCACTCTCTCCGTGAAAAAATACTTCCTGACATTTTTCTTGAGTCTGCCCCCCATCAATCTCATTTCATGCCCTCTAGTTCTACCTCCTTCCCATCTCCGGAAAAGGTTCGTTTGCGGATTAATACCTTTCAAATATTTGAACGTCTGTATCATATCACCCCTGTTTATCCTTTCCTCCAGGGTATACATGTTCAGGTCAGCAAATCTCTCCTCATAAGTCTTGTAACGCAAATCCAATACCATTCTCGTAGCTTTTCTTTGCACTACTTCAATTCTTTTTACATCCTTAGCAAGATACGGCCTCCAGAACTGAACACAATACTCCAGGTGGGGCCTCACCAACGACTTATACAAGGGCATTAAAACCTCTTTTCTTCTGCTGGTCACTCCCCTCTCTATACAGCCTAGCATCCTTCTACTTACGGCCACCGCCTTGTCACACTGTTTCGTCGCATTTAGATCCTCAGATACTATCACCCCAAGATCCCTCTCCCCTTCGGTACCTATCAGACTTTAACCACCTAACACATACATCTCCCGTGGATTTCTACTCCCTAAGTGCATCACTTTGCATTTCTTTGCATTGAATTTTAATTGCCAAACCTTAGACCATTCTTCTAGCTTCCGCAGATCCTTTTTCATGTTTTCCACTCCCTCCCGGGTTTCCACTCTGTTACAAATCTTAGTATCATCCGCAAAAAGGAAAACTTTACCTTCTAACCCTTCAGCAATGTCACTCACAAATATATTGAACAGAATCGGTCCCAGCACCGATCCCTGAGGCATTCCACTACTCACCTTTCCCTCCTCTGAGCGAATTCCATTCACCACCATCTGCTGGTGTCTGTCCGTCAACCAGTTCCTAATCCAGTTCACCACTTCGGGTCCTATCTTCAGAAGTCCAGTTTATTCAAGAGCCTCCTGTAGGTATTTGTTGTGGTCATAGGTGAGGTGTGGAGAATGCGAATTTGTGTGTGCATGAATGAGTAGGGAGGGTGTGAGAGAGTCTATAGGACACTGCCCTTCCTCTTAAGGATACTCCCTCACAATCTCAGAACCACCTTAAGATCCGTAGTACTGTCCAAGGCAGAAGTGACATGGCAGAGGTGGAGCCAGAAGAGCAGGAACTAGGAAATATAAAATCTAGGAGTATAGCCAGGTTAAAGAGGCCCAGAAGGAAGCAATGATGCCCCATGTCATATGCCTCCGCTCCACCCTCTATGTGTGAATTGCTACTGCTACAGTCAGGTAGGCCAAACCTCACTTAGAACCTTGCAAACTGTGTTTTACCTGAATGCTTGAGAAACCAAGGCCAGGGGCAATTAAGTGTGCTACTGTTCTGAGAGACAGTAAGCGACACAGTGGCCCTGCAGAAGCAGGCCACCCAATGTCATTGTTATATTATGGATTAGTTTTATGTTGCTTTTTTTTCCTCCTACCTGTGAATGAAACAGGGTCCCTGATCTACAGCTTTAATATATGTTATTTTTCTTTGTCTGCCACCACTGTGTGGTTCTGTCTTACTTGGGCTCCAGGCCCTGCCCTGGTTTACATTACCACATACGGTTCTGGCGGTGGGATCTGAGCTTACCCCCTGCCAGAAGAAGCCAGAATCCTTAACCTCCTGGACTCTAGACCTTGTAGGACTACCACACAGGAAAGTGGGCAAAGGGGATTAGCCCTGCCCTAGTTAGGAACTGGAAGAAGTATAGTTAGTGCTGGACAAGCAAGTTTTCATTTGTGTTTCCCTCACACAGTGCACAACTTGTGTGCACTAGGGCTACAAAAGAAACATGGAAAGACTGCTTGAGGCCCTGGTCAAAGGGCAGCAACAGCAGCAGCTGCTGCAGACTATTGTGCAGCATCAATGCGAGCAAAAACAGGTCTTGCAAAATTCCTTGGAGGTACAGCGAAACTCCCTGGTACAAATAACCCATCGCTACAGGCACCCTGGCTACACACTCCTGTTCACCTGGCTGGGTGGCCAGAAGCGTCATGGATAGCATATTTTGGGAACCTGCTGACTGGTAGTAGCCAGACTATGTTTCAAGACGTCAACTCCAATGGGACAGCCACCTATGCAGAAGTAAAGGATGTCATTCTGGAGAGGGCAGGTTGCACTCAAGAGGCCTATCAGAAAAGGGTTTGAAAGGGGTCTCTACAAGTGAAAGACAGCCCTTGGAGTTTCTTTTACTGGCTCAAGGAGGTGGCCTGGAGATTGTTCCAACTAGAGAGCTAGACTGGCTTGGAGATAGCAAGAGTTGTCGTCCTCCTTGAACAGTTCCTTGAGGGGCTAACCCCATCCATGAAACAATGGGTGAGGTGACACTCTAAATTAATGCCAGAGAGTGCCCTGGAAGCGGCTAAGGCTTTTTTAACCAAGCACAACCAGAATCTGAACTCTACAAGGAGAAGAAACAAGTTAGAAGTCCCGGGAAGAGACGAGAGATCTGGGAACTGGAGGGACCCAAAGCAATCCTAAAGCCCGTCATCCCCAAGAAAGTGGTCAGAGTGGGCTCATCCTCATGAACCCAGCATACTCCACTGACCCAGTCATGAGACCCACAATCTATCACTTGCTTCAGATATGGAGAGAGAGGCCATATAGCCAAAGATTGCTCAGAATTAGACAATTTGGCCACAGATATGAATATGGTCATTCCACATTCTTGCAACTTTGTGGAGGCTTCTCAAACAAAGAACAAGAACTGTGTGCTGCAAGTTGAATTGAAATGGGGAACCAGGTGCTGATAGACTCTGGCAGTGTAAACATCCTTGTTCAGAGGTAAATAGCCAGCCGACTCCAAGTGAATGATGAACAAATTGTGAAATTGTCATGCATGCATGGAGACCAGAAACATGCTGATATGCTTTGTTAAGTAACTCCCTGAGAAAAAGTATTGAACTTCAGTCTATCCATGATGCTGTGGAAGAAGAGAAGAGAGGGTTATTGGAAACCATTTTGCAGCAGGCCGAAGAAATAAGGCAATTGGGGACCAAACCGTGGGAAGGGAATCTTGCACAAGCAGGATTGCAGTTGGAATCTAAGTTCCTGAAATTTACGTCAGGGTCCTGGGAAGAGAAGTGGGATACTACAGAGTTAAACCCCATTTTGGAGACCCAAACTGCAGAGGTGACCCAGCGGCCAGAGCAACTAATCCCCAAGAGACCTTTCCAGAAGATTATGTTTGGAGCAGACTGAGGAACTTCTCAAGCAACTGCCAAAGAGATCACCTGGGCGACCGAAGAACGATATGAGAGTGTAAGGGGGAGGTTAAGCAGCTGCAGCAGGATCTGGCAGGCATAGTACTCCTCTGGCAGTACTCTGAGCTGAAAGGGCAGATAAGGGGTACTTGATGAAGTTATAATATGGCACTAGAATGAGTCCAAATGCTGGCCGGCATGAATACCTCATTACAAGTTCAAGAGCATCAGGTGAGAACGTTAGGGCTGGACAGTGACACTTGGGTCCTGTGGGAACAACTGGCGCAGGTCCAGGCTCAGCTGGCTCAGGTAGAGTATTCTAACTAAACGATATATAAAAAGCTGGAGGACCTAGCTAGCCATCTCAGGGAAACTTCCCAGAGGAGAAACCCCTTCAAGAAACTGAAACACAGGATGGAAGACTAGCCCAATGAAGTCCTGGGGAGTACCAATGGAAAATCACTGGGAGCCCAGAAGCACCCTAACCAGGAAGTCCATGTCATTAAGAGTGAACTGCTCCATCACCTGGGAGGGTTAACCAGGGTCTCCCACTTGAATACTACTACTACTACTACTACTACTATTTAGCATTTCTATAGCGCTACAAGGCATACGCAGCGCTACACAAACATAGAAGAAAGACAGTACCTGCTCAAAGAGCTTACAATCTAATAGAGATTTGCCAGATAACGGGGACAAGAACCTGAGAGATCAGGTCCTGCCTGATCACGAGGTTTGCTGGGCCAAACTTGATCCCATGTAACTGCTGCAATAGGAAACATGGTGAGAACAGACCTGGAAAAGAAAAAAGGGGGAAGTCCATACAATTTATCTGGTGAGACGAGCCTGGTTTTGCATTAAAGGCTGGGGAGCAAGTCCATTCAGTGCCAGTTACTGGTTCCAAAAAGACTGTGGAGAGGAGCCAGTATCCATTGAGGTCACCCTTATCCATGAGGTGCCACAGAGCTGCAGCATGGGAACACGAACCACAGAGTGGGAAGTGAAAGCACTGACACAACCAGAAAACCTAGGCAGCCTATCCATCACCAGCACATGGCTGGAATCAACTGGTTGAGGCCGCCAGGGAAGTGGGGAGTTTGTACAACCCAGAGGCCATGACAAATGAGTTAGCCGGATACCCAGAGCAGTGATTTCAATTGCTGGAGATTTCCCCTTGTTAACAACTGCACCTGCCAGCAGGTTAGGCCAGAAACTCAAGAGCCCACTTGCGGCCATGATGACTACCACAGGAGCCTTGGATCCATTAGCCGGCCAACCAAAGTCCATCCCCATTGGATTAGAAGGGTTGACTTTTGGGAAGCTTCCTAGCAGGTAAAGATGAGTGAGCCAATTATGGACCAAAGGATGATGCAGGTAATAATGTAAGCTGCTGAAGCTGAGCTACCAATACCTATGGACCTGGATAAGTTTCCGCATTTAACCGTATGACAAGGGACCAATGCCAAGGAAGAGGATGCCATTGATGAAGGATTTGATGTAGATGCCCTTGATTTGAGCCAAGAAACTGATGGGCTAGACGATGAATGCAATGAGGACGAAGGTGAAGTGGACTGTGCGGCGACAGCAGCCAAAAAGGCAAACAGGAATGTGGGAATTATTAGGAGAGGGATGCAAAATAAGACCAAAAATATGTATCGCTCCATGGTGTCACCTCACCTTGAGTATTATGTTCAATTCTGGTCACCATATCTCAAAAAAGATATAGCGGAATTAGAAAATTTTCAAAGAAGAGTGACCAAAATGATAGAGGGGATGGAACTCCTCCCATATGAGGAAAGGATAAAGAGGTTAGGGCTCTTCAGTTTGGAAAAGAGATGGCTGAGGAGGATGTGATTGAGG
Organism: Microcaecilia unicolor; assembly: GCF_901765095.1. Classification (NCBI taxonomy): domain Eukaryota; kingdom Metazoa; phylum Chordata; class Amphibia; order Gymnophiona; family Siphonopidae; genus Microcaecilia; species Microcaecilia unicolor. Next base: position 243,348,630 of record NC_044032.1, on the reverse strand, counting down.
TCTACAAAATTCTGAGTGATGCGGAACGAGTGGAGGTGAATCGATTTTTCACTCATTCAAAAAGCACAAAGACCAGGGAACACTCAATGAAATTGCATGAAAATACCTTTAAAGCAAATAGGAGGAGATATTTTTCACTCAAAGAATAGTTAAGCTCATTGCTGGAGGATGTGGTAACGGCGGTTAGCATATCTGGGTTTAAAAAAGGTATGGACAAATTCCTGGAGGAAAAGTCCATAGTCTATTATTGAGATGGACATGGAGAAAACCACTGCTTGCCCCAGATTGGTAGCATGGAATGTTGCTACTAATTGGGTTTCTGCCAGGTACTTGTGACCTGGATGGGCCACTGCTGGAAGCAGGATACTGGGCTAGATGGACCATTAGTCTGACCCAGTATGGCTATTCTTATGTTTATATGAGGCTGTACTTGACTGCCTACCACTATGACTGACACCATGTGCCAGAGATTCGGATGGGTCAAAGCCACTGGTGTGGCAGGCCTAATAGCTATTATGAGTTTTTTGCTGTGCCTATGTTATAGTGCTTCAAAGCCTTGCCTGTCTAGGGTGGGCTTCTGAGTTTGCCCGGGACAGTTTTGGGAGCTCAGGGTGTTAGTGGCAGGTGCTTAACTGGGCATGGTTGAACTGAAGTTGTGAGGGAGTCTATAGGACGCTGCCCTTCCTCTTAAGGTTACTCCTTCACAGTATCAAAACCACCTTAAGATTCATAGTCCTGCCCAAGAGGGAAGTGACATGGCAGGGGTGGAGCCAGACGAGCAGGAACCAGGAAGTACAAAAGCTAGGGGGCATAGTCAGGTTAAAGAGGCCCAGAAAGAATCAGTGATGCCCCATCCACCCTCTGTGTGACTTGCCACTGCTACAGTCAGGTAGGCCAAGCCACACTTAGAACTTTGCAGATTTTACTTATCTCTGGTCTAGTTCCACAAGTACTCAGGGTAACACACAAAGTGTGCTATTATGCTGAAAGACAGTAAGATATACTGTGGCCCTGCAGGAGCAGGCTACCTGAGGAAATTGTTGCCTTACGGACTAGTATTATGCATCTGGTCTGGGTGTGGAGAGGATTCTGTGGATGGTTTATGTATAATAGGAATGTGTGTGAGGAGAGAATGTGGTTGGGGCAGTTATGCATATAGGGTTGTGTCTGGGGTGTCTGTGTAGTGTAAATTGAAAAGCTGTGTCAAATTTTCCCTGTCTCGCTGAGTGTCCCCTAGTCTTAGTACTTTTTGATAGAATAAACAATCAAGTCATGTTTACCCATTCTACACTACTCAGGATTTTCTAGACTTCTATCTTATTCTCCCTGAGCCATCTCTTTTCCAAGCTGAAAAGCCCCAACCTCTTATGTCTTTCCTCATTGAGAGGAGTTCCATTTCCTTAATCATTTTGATCACTCTTCTTTGAACTTTTTCTAATTCGCTATAACTTCATATCTTGTTTACTCTTTCCAAAAATACTAGGACTAGGGGGCATGCAAAGAAGCTACTAAGTAGTAAATTTAAAATGAATCGGAGAAAATATTTCTTCACTCAATGAGTAATTAAACTCTGGAATTTGTTGCCAGAGAATGTGGTAAAAGCAGTTAGCTTCTCAGGGTTTTAAAAAGATGGCGACCAAGCAGGATGTGCGATGAGGACGCTCCTAGAAAAACTCTCTAAAAGTTTTGTTTCCTATAATAACTATGCCGAAAAGGAAAGGAAAGCCGAGGGGACCACCTCTCCTGAAGCAAATTCCCTCCTTACCTGGGCAGCAGTCCATGTCAGCATATCTGGTTTCAACTCCAATTGCGGACGTATCCGCTAGCGGGGCAGGGAAGAGCCCTGCTCAGGAGAGCGATGTATCGCTCAGTCCGCTGGGACCTTTGACCCCAACGCCGCCGCGGACGCCCGGAGGTGTTGTGCCGAGCCCTGAAGGAAAGGAGAGCTCGGAGTGGCGCTCTCCGGAGACGTCCGTGCTGCCCGTGGAGACGTTTGGGATGGCGCAGGGAGACCAACGAACACCAGAAGTTCTAGTTGGGGCAATCGGTGGGAACTCGCCCGAAACAACAGCGCAGGCTACGGCTTGCGCCTTAGCGATTGAACCGCTGATTAAGCCTCAAGTAGTGTCGCTGGAATCTATCTGGGCAGCCCTGGAATCACTTCACAAGGTCTGTACTTCATTCATTACGTTGTCACTGAATAATTCTTCTCAGATAAATTCCTTAAAAGTTCAAATGGAGGGAATTTCACTAAAGCAGACTAGTCTGGAAACACAAGTTGAAAAATTGAATCGGCAACAAGCTCAGATCTCTGGGGATCGTATATTAATCCACAGAAAAATTGAAAATATGGAAAATTGCTCAAGAAATCTGAACTTGCGAATATTAAATTTTCCAAGATCTCAATTTGTGGCTCCTAAAGACATGTTCGCTAAATTCTTGAAGGAAATATATAAATACTCTGAACAAACAATTCCCCCAATTCAAAAAATTTACTACTTGGATGTGAAGACTCCTCCATTACAGGAAAAATCTGCACAGGATATACCATCTGAAATACTAGATTTGACAAACTTTCTAGAACAATCGAAGGATAATACAGAGACTAGAGCAACCCTGATAGTATCTTTTGTCTTTCTGCAAGATAAAGAATCTTTATTGAGACTTTATTTTAAAAACTTGTGTCCTGAATTTAAGGGAAGCAAAGTTTCTATATTTCCAGACATTGCTCGATGGACCCAACAAAGACGGAAAAAATTCCTGCTTATGAAACAGGAATCATTAAATATAGGAGCAGTCTTCCAATTACGTTTTCCATGTAAATGTGTTTTGATATTTAAAGAGAAGAAGTATATGTTTTTTGAGCCAGATCAATTGAGGTTATTCCTTGATACGAAGCGAGACCAGGCTTAATCCCAGATAAATGAGTCCTATATAACTATGGATAACCACTGCTTGGTTTTTGTTTTTTTTTTATTTAATAGTGTTCTAGCACCAACTTCCTTTGGTATTACTATATCTTGAATCTCTCAATTTGTGGACTATAATCACCAACTGAATATATACTTTTGTTTGTAAAATTTACCTATTAAGTTAGAATATGTTTCCTAGATTGGTGTATCCTATCAAAGAGTTATTCTTTGTATATTTCATATTAAAATGATAAATAAAAATAAAAAAAGGTTTGGATAATTTCCTAAAATAAAAGTCCATAAGCCATTATTAAAATGGGCTTAGGAAAATCCATTGCATATTGTAGGATAAGCAGCATAAAATCTGTTTTACTGTTCTAGGATCTTGCCAGCTACATGTGACCTGGGGCTTGATGGATGTTCAATCTGTCTCAGTATGGCAATGCTTATGTTCTTATGTTTCTTGAAATATGGTGACCAGAATTGCACACAATACTTAAGGTGAGGTCGCACCATGGATCAATACAGAGGCTTTGTAGTTTTCTTTGTCTTATTTTCTATCCATTTCCTAATAATTCCTAGCATTCTGTTTGTTTGTTTGTTTGTTTGTTTGTTTGTTTGTTTGGCTGCCGCCACACACTGAACAGAAGATTTCAGCATATTGCCTATAATGACACCTAGACCTTTTTCTTGGGTGCTGACTCCTAAGATGGAACCTAACATCAGGTAACTATGATTTGGATTAGTTTTCCCAATGTGCATCACTTTGCATTTGTCCACATTTTTCTCTGCTTTTGTTTGTAATACTAGGGAGAGGTGGCAGGATGAAGGGAGGCTTTTGGAATGCAGCAGTGGCCAACATTCTAATTGTTTATAGTTCTAATAACTTCCAGTAGTTTCCATAGAAAGCAACTGTGATTTCTTGGGGTGGGAGTGAAAATTCTCCGAAAATCAAGATATAACATTTATGGCTCTTGAACTCATTCAAGATATTTGCATGTTCATCCACATGCCAAATGGGGTAAAATTTCATCTATGTTTTGGAGAGTTATTATGCCTACAGATGGGAGATGGACAGACAGACATCAGTCTCTTTTACATACTTCTTTCCAACATTCCATTTTTTGGAAACTATGAAAAGGGTTGAGAAAACTCAGGTTTTTGATTTGTCAGTGTCACTTGACTGTGCCCAAAAAACCTTGACCTGAAATAACACACTGGATAGTGGCAGGGCAGCTTCATGCCATCAAGCAGGCTCCAGTCTTCAGAAGTTTCACTTGACAGAATTACTTATTTACCAAAAAATAGATGTTAGAATAGTTAGGCATCATTTGCATGTGAAAAAGCTCATTAGGTACTTATTAAAAGCTTATCTAGATATGGTGTATTTAGATTTTAGCTAAAGCTTTGACATGGTTCCACATAGATGACAAATAAACTGAGTGCCCTCTGTATAGGCCCTAAAGTGACTATCTGGGTTAGCGACTTGTTGAGTGGGAGTCGATGTAGTGGTAAATGGAGCTCACTCTGAGGAAAGGTACATTACAAGTGGTGTGCCTGAAGGATTGGTTCTTTTTAACATATTTTTATGCAATATTGCAGAACAGCTGTCTGGTAAGGTTACCTTCTTTGCAGATGATACCAAAATCTACAAAAGGGTAGGCACCCTTAATGGTGTAGATAACATGAGGAGGGATCTAGCGAAGCTTGAAGAATGGTCCAGAATTCAGCAGCTAAGATTTAATGCTAAAAAAATGCAGTCATGCATTTGGGCTGCAAAAACCCAAGGAAACAGTACATTTTAGGGTGGCAAAAAACTTTTGTGCACGAAAGAGGAGCTGGACTTGGGTGTGAACATAGGCAATGATCCTAAGGTGGCCAAACAGGTACGAAAGACGATGCTGAAAATTAGAAGATAGTTGGGTGCATAGGGAGAGGAATGGCCAACAGGAAAAAAGAGGTAATAATGCCTCTGTACAAGTCTCTGGTGAGACATCATTTAGAGTACTGTATATAGTTTTGGAGACCACGCCTTCAAAAATATATAAACAGGATGAAGTTGGTCCAGAAGGCAGCTACTAAAATGGTCAATGGTCTTCATCATAAAGTGTGTAAGGACAGACTTAAAGATCTCAGTATGTATATTTTAGAAGAAAGGGAGATGATAGGACATTTAAATACCTCCATGGACGCTCTGGATTGAGGGGGCATAAGATGAAGGTGAAAGAGGATAGACTCAAGAGTAATCTAAGGAAATATCTTTTTACAGAAAAGGTGGTGGATGCATGGAACAACCTCCCTAAGACTGTATCTGAATTCAAGAAAGCACTGGACAAGCATATTGGATCTCTAAAAGAGAAAAAGAGATAGTAGATAACGTGGAGGGGCATAATCAAACGTCGCCAGCGATCTATTTTGGCGGCAGCACAACAGCTGGCCGGAACCGTATTATCGAAAAATATGGCCGGCCATCTTTTTTTTCGATAATATGGTTTAGCCCAGCCAAATGCCAGAGTTCACCGGGTTTGAGATCACCGGTTTTGTTTTTCAGCGATAATGGAAAAAAATGCCGGCCATCTCAAACCCGGCAAAATCCAAGGCATTTGGCCATGGGAGGAGCCAGCATTTGTAGTGCACTGGTCCCCCTGACATGCCAGGACACCAACCGGGCACCCTAGGGGGCACTTCTAAAAATGTTAACAAAATACACAAATAGCTCCCAGCATAGTTCCCTTACCTTGGGTGCTGAGCCCCCCAAATCCCCCCCAAACCTACTCCCCACAACTCTACACCATTACCATAGCCCTTATGGGTGAAGGGGGGCACCTACATGTGGGTACAGTGGGTTTTGGGGGCGTTTGGAGGGCTCAACACTTAGCACCACAAGTGTAGCAGGTAGGGGGGGATGGACCTGGGTCTGCCTGCACTGCACCCATTAAAAACTGCTCCAGGGACTTGCATACTGCTGTCAGGGAGCTGGGTACGACATTTGAGGCTGGCATACAGGCTGGTAAAAAAAGGCTTTTATTTTTATTTTTTTAGTGTGGGGGGTTGGTGACCACTGGGGGAGCACGGGGAGGTCATCCCCCATTCCCTCCGGTGGTCATCTGGTCAGTTGGGGCACCTTTTTGAGGCTTGGTCGTGAAAATAAAAGGACCAAGTAAACCCAGCGAAATACTGCTTAACGCCGTTTTTTTTTCTTATTATCCACGAAAGCTGGCCATCTGGTAGCCATGCCCATGCCCGCCCATGTCCCGCCTTCGCTACGCTGCTGACACGCCCCCTTGAACTTTCACCAGCGCAGCAATAGGAAAGTGGCGATGGTGTCAAAAAAGCCGCTTTCAATTATACCGATTTCACCGCTTTTGAGAGATCGCCGGCCATTTCCCGATTTATGTCGGAAGATTGCCGGCGATCACTTTCGAAAATAAGCCTGATAGTAACAGTAAATTACAGCAGATAAAGACCTGCATGGTCCATCCAGTCTGCCCAACAAGATAAACTCATTTTACATGGTATGTGATACTTTATATGTATACCCGAGTTTGATTTGCTTGCCATTTTCAGGGCACCAACCGTAGAAGTCTGCCCAGCAGTGTTCTACTAAAAGTTCTGAAGCTAACGTCGAAGCCCCTTAAACACTCCAGCCCATCCATATCTATTCAGTTACGATCAGGGCATAGACCATAGAAGTCTGCCCAGCATTGGTTTTGCTTCCCAGTTACTGGCATTGCCACCCAATCTCCACTAAGATTCCATAGATCTTCCTAATTGATTCATGGCTGTTATTGCTGCCAAAAGGGCTTCCATGAACTATTTAGCCAAGAGGCATGCAGACTTAAGCAATCAAATCTATTTCAGTGATGCACAGAATATATTCTACACCAGGCTTGTCCAACCCATGGCTCGCCAACTTCATTTTCTTGGCTTACAGAAGCTCCGGGTGAATTCCTCTGATAGGATCCATTTCTCTGCCGCAACTGGTCTAACTGGGAGCTTGAGCTGTGCAGCACCGGAAGTTGAGGCCTTTCCCATGGTATCAAGTCTCATGAAACTTATACTGTTATGACGTGAGAACAGCCTCAACTTACGGTGCTGAGCGGCTCAACCTTGTGGTGAAACCAGTCGCGGCAGAAGCAGATTCTATTGGAGAACTTCACCCAGAGCTTCTGTGGGCCACTCACAGCAGTGGAACAAGTCTCTATCAAAGATGAGGGGAATGAGACAGGGTGAAGGGGGTGTCTGGCAGGGTGTTGGCCTCCCGCCATTCAAGTCACCTTTTTTGACTCTTCTCTGTATAGTAAACATACACATTTCAGTCCACATGGAGCCTACAGCTCACTCTAGCAAATTATTTCTTTTTCCACTTTATTAGCTGTACTCTCTTTTCTTTCTAATATCATATCCCTGCTAAAACCAAAGAATAAGCCCCTCATGCCTATTTATTTCTCTATTGCAGCCACAAGAAGAAAATTAAAGAAACATTAAGATATAAATTGGTCTCTTTTTCCTCTACAATAAAAGGCAGAGAGGTGCTTATGGAGTACAAGAAACAGGATTTTACAAAAAGGGTATTGTCTTCTTAAAACACTGGATTGATTTCCTGCTCCAGCTAGTGTGTGTGTGGGGGGGGGTTACAAATAAGACAGGGAGAATGGGGGGAGTCGGGGAGAGAGAATTAGAAAAATGGGACAGAGACTGGATGGATGGAAGGGGGGAGAGAAATGGGGCAAAGACTGGCCGGGGGGAGAAAGAGAAAGACAGAGAACAGAGCAATGCTAGATTAGGGGACAGAGAGAGAGACAGGGTAATAGTGATTATGAGGTGGGAGAGAGAGGCAGGCAATGTTGAATAGGCTGGAGAGACAGCAGGGAGTGGAAATACTGCATAGGAGGAGGGAGAAAAAGAGAGAGACAGGGGTAATGCTGCACAGGGGTGAGGGAGAGAAAGAAGTGTGGCCATGGCGAATGGTGCAGGGGGAGAGGAGGAAAGAAGAGAAAGACAGACAGGGCAAACACAATTAGAAAAAATTAAATGGCCAGACAGGAAAATTAGAAAAAATAATTTTCTTTTTAATTTAGGATGAAGTAATGTGATAGCTGTGTTAATCCACTTTATAAATTAACAAATAAAATAATAAAAATGGAAAATAAGGTGATGCCTTTTTATTGGACTAACATGTTACATTTAAACTAGTTTTCAGAGGCCAAAAACTCCTTCTTTAAGTCAGGACAAGCATACTATAACAACACTATCCAGATCGGTTTGGGCCTCCGAAAGATAGTCAAAAAAAGGTGCCACCTTATTTTCCATTTTTTTATATTAATTTTTAATGTAGCAACTGGAATATGTCAGTTTTTGAAATGTATATCTGCTGTCTATATTTGTGCAGGACAGAGGGACATGCATCACTTTCTGTTTTTCTCATGTTGTTCTGTATGTTGAGTGTGGCTTCTTGGGGGTTCAGGAAGATGCTGGACTAGGGAGCTAAGCCTGTCTGGGAGCCAAAGTGTTAACATACTTGTACATATTTCCTGAATACTGTAAATATTGTGGCATTATTTTGATTTTTTGGGGCACTTAATTCCTGGAGTATGAGTGTGTGATTCTCAGAAAGAGCATGAGTGCATGTGCGCACACGTGTTTCGGCCATCCAAATGTTACAAAATATAAAATGTGGCCCCTGATAGCAAAAGGTTGGACAAGCCTGTTCCACGCTTTCAACATGAAAGGACATAGTAACATAGTAGATGACGGCAGAAAAAGACCTGCACGGTCCATCCAGTCTGCCCAACAAGACAAACCCACATGCGCTACTCTCCACATATATCTTACCTTAATTATAGAAATATTCAAAAGTAATGAATACAAAATAAATACCTATTTTAAAGTATTCTGACTTATCATGTACACAGGTGTGAAGATCTTTACAGGGAACTCTATTTAAGACCTTAGACCTGTGATGATCTTCATTGTAAGGCCTGGGAGACAGTGGCATCCTTCATCAACCCTAAGTAAGGATCCCTGGCTTTCTACCCTCAATATATTCTCTCCTCAGCTTCTCTGGAGGTTTTCTGCCTTCCAGACCAGCCCTCAGTCAGTGAAATGGAGCTGTAGAATGCAAATTCCTGTGCTACAAGATTTAGAACAATGTGAGACTGGGAGCAGTATGTGGCTTAAATTTACTGAGAGCCATGTGGTGTAGAAAAACACAGCACAGCTGTTCAGAGGTGACACCAGCAACAGGCCTCTAGAAAAAGTTAGAGGGCTTAACAAACTGGGGAAGCTGACTGAGAAAGATGTGGGGTAAGGATAGCATGGTGGTGACCAGCTACTGTAGGGTTTGAGGAGAGTGTGGTGGAAATGGGGGGAGGGGGGACTGACACTTTGCTGAGGGTAGACAGTGTATGGGGGGGGGGGGGGGGGAGAGAAACAGATTTGATTTTAGTTACATTACTCTGACTGTTCTTGTGCAGCTGAGCCAGCTGCATGATTGGAAGGAAATTTTGCACCCTTTTCAATTGTAGCTCAAGATGAGTTACATTCAGGTACAGTATTTTCCTATCCCCAGAGGGTGTACTGCCTAGGTCTGTGCCTGAGGCAATGGAGGGTTGGGTAACTTGTCAAGGGTCAAAGAGACGTTCAGTGGGATATAAACCTGACTTCTCTGGTTCTCAACCCACTGCTCTGGCTATTGGGCTACTCCCCCTTTTCCATGGGCCTTAGCCTTTTTGGCACTGGTCCTGACTCGTGCTGAAAAATAGTAAAGATGTGACGGCAGTACATATGTTCAATATGATTATCTCTTTGAGAGTGGTCTAACTTGTAAATGTTGCTTATTTTTTCACATTGTTCAAGCTGACCTATTTCCTTAATGGGTGTGTTTGGGGAGGGGGAGTTCACTCTATTTGCTCACGCCACTTCTAAGAAAATATACTCAATCACTTCATCAGTTTTATTGTCCTATTTTGTATTAAAGCCATAGGTCTTGTGCAAAACTTGCAAGGTCATGATGAAAGTTATATGATGTACTGGCACAGATATATAAGATTTTTGTGTAGAAGTGTGTTAGTCCAATCCACTTTTACTCCCATTACTTTCCACTTGGTGTCAGGACTCTGTGGGACTCCATTTTGTTATGGCATCCACGCAGTCAAACTTCAGTTGCCAACAGCAAATATGTCTGCAGTCCTCAAACTATTGAATCTTTACTTAAACTGACTGCTACTTTTCCTAAATTTCTGAGGTACTCAGATTTTCTGCTGTTAATTCAGTGACAGGCATCACATTTATTTGCAGAATTTTCTTTATAATCTATTGTATCATGCCTTGAACATCTCAGGATTAAGGCATGACAGAAATAACACCTTTTACTTAATTCCAAACCTGTATATGGATTTGTGTTTGCAAGTTTAATAGTGTAAATGGAGTGGAGGAGTGGCCTAGTTGTTAGGGTGGTGGACGTTGGTCCTGGGGAACTGAGAAACTGAGTTCGATTCCCACTTCAGGCACAGGCAGCTCCTTGTGACTCAGGGCAAGTCACTTAACCCTCCATTGCCCCAGGTACAAATAAGTACCTGTATACAATATGAAAGCCGCATTGAGCCTGCCATGAGTGGGAAAGCGCAGGGTACAAATGTAACAAAAAAAAACAAAAAAAAATAAAAATCACCACACAGTCACAGCTTGTATTACAAATGTGAACTTGGGCAACTTTCAAACTATCTGCATAACTGGAAAGCATGTGGTTGCAAGATCTGAGACAATATGGTATTACCAAAGGAAAATTGTGCCAAATGAATCTAATTGATTTCTTTGACCCAGCGACTGGAGGATATGTGCTAGATGTGAAAGCGTATTTTCAAAGCATTTACACTTACAAAGGAGCCCTTTTACTAAGCTGCAGTAGGGCTACCATGCGGATAGCGCACACCAAATTGACCCTACTGCCAAGGTAGCATGGGCACCCAGTTGTAGTTCCAAAGTTCACACGTGCAGTTTCCCGCAGTAGAAAACAATTTTCTACTGCAGGGGGCATTCCCAGCGGTAATCAGCAATATGGCCACAGTGCCGCATGCTATCCAGTTACCGCATGAGTAGCGCGTGAGCCCTTACCACCTTCTAAATAGATGACAGTAAGGGCTCAGGCAGTAAATAACCACATGCTAATTTTAATATTAGCATATGACCATTTACCACCCCATTTTTAAAAAGGCCTTTTCCCCCACCGCAGTAAAAAATAGCCCAGCGTGTGGCAATTTCATGCGCTAAAACTGGCACAGGCCACTTTTTACCGTGACTTAGGTCCATTCAAAGGTAGTAAATGGAATCCGCTCGGAAGAAAGGAAGATGAGTAGTAGAGTACCTCAGGGACTGGTACTCGGGCCAATTCTATTCAGTATATTTGCGAGTGACATTGCTGAAGGGTTAGAAGGAAAATTTTGCCTTTTTGCAGATGACACAAAGATTTGCAATAGACTGGACACCCTGGAAGGAGTGGACATTAGAAGTAATCTACAAAAATTGAAAGACTGGTTTAATATTTGGCAGTTAAAAACTGAATGTAAAGAAGTGGAGAGTGATGCAATTGGGGTGTAGAAATCTGAAGGAGCTGTACGTGATAGGAGGCGAGAGGCTGATGAGCATGGATCAGGAGAGAGACCTTGGAGTGATAGTGTCCAAAGATTTCTTGGTGGCAAAACAATATGACAAGGCGGTGGCCAAAGCCAGAAGGATGCTCGGCTGCATAGATGGCGACATAACCAGCGGAAGAAAGGAGGTGTTAATTCCCCTATACAGGTCATTGGTGAGGCCCCACTTGAAGTACTGTGCTCGGTTTTGGAGGCCACATAAGTAGACGTGAAGAAGCGCAGAAGAAGGTGACAAAAATAGTATGAAGTTTGTACCAAAAGATGAATGGGAAGAGACTTGAAGACCAGAATTTGTATACCCTAGAGGAAAGGGTGACAGGGGAAGTATGATCCAAATGTTGAAATATTTGAACAACATTAACATAAAATTAGATCTTTTGCAGTGTACACCGCCTTGAGTGAATTCCTTCAAAAAGGTGGTAAATAAATCCTAATAAATAAATAAGAGACAGGTAAAAGATAGAACTAGAGAATATGAAAAGAGGTTGCAAGATGGCAGACTTAGCAGCAACATGAAGAAATACTTTTTCACGGAGAGTGTATGGATGCCTTGTGTGGATGCCTGGAATGCCCTTCAGGCGAAGGTGGTGGGAACAAAAAGGTAACCAAATTCAAAAACGCATGGGATAAGCACAGAGGATCTGTAAGTAGAAAGAGCATGGAATCAAAGCAAATTTAAATGACCTTAACACTTTAAACAGGCCATAGATGGGTGTAAGTTGCATGGAGGAGCAGGTGCAACTCTGGCCATTTTGTTGGGCAGACTGGACAGATGATTCAGGTCTTTACCTGCTAACATTTACTATGTTACTATCCAGCTTATTTTCGAAAGAGAAAAACGCCTATAGTGTGACCTAAATCGGGAGATAGACGTTTGTCTTGCAAAGGCGCCCAAATCGGTATAATCAAAAGCCGATTTTGGGCGTTTCCAACTGCACTCCGTCGCGGGAACGAATAAATGTGACGGGGGCATGTCGGAGGCGTGGTGGAGGCGGAACTGGGGCGTGGTTAGCCAAGGAGAGATGGGCATCCTTAGCTGATAATCGAAAAAAAAAAGGCGTTTTTACCGCGATTTTGGGTCACTTTTTTTGGACCCTTTTTTTTCACGAACAAGTCCCAAAAAAGTGCTCCAACTGCCCAGATGACCACTGGAGGGAATCGGGGATGACCTCCCCGGACTCCCCCATTGGTCACTAACCCCCTCCCACCAAAAAAACCCCACTTTAAAAACTTTTTTTCCAGCCTGTATGCCAGCCTCAAATGCCGTACCCACCTCCATGACAGCAGAATGTGTTTGATCCTGTCACAGCCTTTCCCTGGGTCAGATGTGGCTCTCGGGTGCACTACAGGGTCACATCAGCATTGCATTGTGGTGTTACAGTCTCACGATGTTGGTAATTGGTAGGCTCTTCTCCCATGGTGCTTTTCCCCCTGCCTACTGGGTCAGAGTGTGCCCTGTTGTGTTTCCTGTTGTAGTCCATGCGGTAGTGGCCATTTTTGTAAGCCAGTTTTAGTTCCCTTTCCTGTGTTAGCCACGTTAGACAACTTAGTTCTTCCCTTGAATGTGGCTGAAAGAGGGCATTGTACAGCATTCTGCCAGCTCTGACCTACTGCTCATCTCAGTACCAGGGAGACTTGTTGCCAGTGGGGCACAACCTCTGATCTGCAGTTAACTGTGAGTAAAGGCGGTTATTCCAATAAAGGACGTTTTCGGAGAGATTAGTCTTCAGGTGTCAACTGGCGTGCCAATGTTATATAGCAGCAACCAGTCCTAGAGGCCTGCGTGTATGCAGGTCCCTGGAGCACTTTTAGTGGGTACCGCAGTGCACTTCAGCCAGGTGGCCCCAGGCCCACCCCCCCCCCCCCCCACCTGTAACACTTGTGCTGGTAAATGGGAGGCCTCCAAAACCCACTGTACCCACATGTAGGTGCCCCCTTCACCCCTAAGAGCTATGGTAGTGTTGTACATTTGTGGGTAGTGGGTTTTGGGGGAGGGGGGTTGGGAGCTCAGCACCCGTGGTAAGGGAGCTATGCATGTAGGAGCTTTTTCTGAAGTCCACCGCACTGAACTAGGGTGCCCAGTTGGTGTCCTGGCATATCAGGGGGGCCAGTGTACTACGAATCCTGGCCCCTCCCACGACCAAATAGCTCGGATTAGGACGTTTTTGAGCTGGGCGTTTTTCGTTTCCATTATCGCTAAAAAAAACAAACGCCCAGCTCAAAAACGTCCATTTTTTCAAAAATACGGTTTGGCCCGCCCCTTCACGGACCCGTTCTCAGAGATAAACGCCCATGGAGATAGGCGTTTCCATTCGATTATGCCCCTCAATGTGTTCAGTGCAGATTTTTTTAGGTGCCATATATAGACTCTCCCCCTTGGGGGCTCATTTTTGAAAGAGAAAAACGCCCAGAAAGTGTCATAAAGCAGCATTTGGACGAATTTCTTCTCAAAACGTCCAAATTGGTATTTTCGAAACCTATGCAATTCGTCTGCAGTGCATCTAAATCACAAGGGGGCTTGTCAGGGGCGTAATATTCCTAACACTTGGATGTTTTACAGCCATAATGAAACAAAATGAACATGTCTAGTGAAGTAACCCTAAAAAAACATATTTAAAAATATTTCGTGCCAGCCTCTATGTCAGCCTCAGATGTCATACTCAGGTCTATGACAGCGCATGAAGGTCTCAGAAGCAGTTTTAGTGGGTACTGCAGTGCACTTCAGACAGGCGGACCCAGACCCATACCCCCCCCCCCCACCTGTTACATTTGTGGAGAAAACAGCGAGCTCTCCAAAACCCACCACAAACCCACTGTACCCACATATAGGTGCCCCCCTTCACCCATAAGGGCTATAGTAGTGGTGTATAGTTGTGGGTAGTGGGTTTTGGGGGGCTCATCACACAAGGTAAGGGAGCTATGTTCCTGGGAGCATTTTATGAAGTCCACTGCAGTGCCCCCTAGGGTGCCCAGTTGGTGTCCTGGCATGTCAGGGGGACCAGTGCACTAGAAATGCTGGCTCCTCCCATGTCCAAATGGCTTGCATTTGGACGTTTTTGACTTGGATGTCTTTGGTTTGGTTTCAAAAACCGCCGAAAGTCAAAGACGTCCAAATCCAAGGACGTTCAAATCTAGGGACGTCCAAATTTAAGGATGTCCGTCTTTGACGGTATTTTCGAAATGAAAGATGGACGTCCATCTTTTTTTCGAAAATACAGTTTTCCCCGCCCCTAGATTTGGACATTTTACAAAGAAGTCCAAATCACAACTTGGATGTTTTGAAAATGCCCGTCTATGTCACTTGCATGTACCCTTATAGAATAGCTCCTAGGGCACTTATGCGTACATAAGTGCCAGTTAACCCTACATTTACGCACACTAAGAGTGCATAATTGCAGGCATGCATTTATAGAATTGCCCTTGTACGTATATCAGCCTGTATATGTTTTGAATATCATCCTATTAATTTGGGTTTACCATGACCCGTGGGCTGCTCAACAATTGTCAGAGTTGGTTGCGTGGAGTATTTGAGGGGAAGGGTTTGGGCTGTGATGGGAGAGTTTAATATTCATTTAGAAGGAGAGCTCTCTCAGAATTTTATGAGTAGTATCTGGGATTTGGGATTTCAGCAGTTAGGAAGGAAGCTGAGTCTCTTTGGGGAGAGGAGTGGGAGCGAAAAGTTCAACTTCTTGTTTTCCTCTGATCCAGGCAATGTGTGGAAAGAGTCTTTTCTGCTAGAGTATTGATTTTGGCCTGACCATTATTAAATAACCAAGTTGTAACAAATTGTATTTCCATCATTTATATCATATTGTAAGCCACACTGAACCCGCAAAAAGGTGGGAAAATGTGGGATACAAATGCAATAAATAATAATAATAATAAATACAGTTTTATATTCAATGAGGTAGAGGACTGGAAAGTTATTAAAAGGAGGTTGTTTCAAGGGGTTTTTTCAGTCCAGTGTATTCACCAGAAGAGATTCCCAAAACCTGAACACCAGGCACTCCTTTATAGAAAAGGGACCATCAGAACTTATAGGGAAGAGAATAGCTAATATTGAAAGCTGATATAACACACCATAAATATTAGTCATCAGTTCCAAAATATAATAAAAAGCACTAAACATTAGTGCATAAATGACATCTCTCCAAACATGTAATTCATTGTGAACAGGCCATCTGAAAAAGCTGTTGAGGTCACACAGCGGATAACACACAGCAGTGTGCTGAGCTAAAGATCCTTTCGTATGTTTTCAGTTTTGCTTGGTTGTCTGTGCAGTAGTTTTTGACAGCTTTTTGAGACCTCAACAGCTTTTTCATTTGGATTATTAATTAGATGTTTGCATAGAGGTAATGTATGCAGTAATGTTTTGTGCTTTTTCCTACATTTTGGGACTGAGGATATTTTATATCTGTTTTTCTTATTAGCTGCTCTCTAGCCTACAAGTTGTGATGGCCCTTCCCCATAAAAGAGTTTCCTTCATTCGTGATCTTTCTCCTTTTATATGCTGGTTTTGTATAGTAGTTTGAGAGAGGCCCTTTTAGAAAGGTGCGTAAGGGTCTACGCATGTCTAGTGCACACCAAATCGGCATCACCACCCAGCTACCGCGTGTTCTGGGCGGTAATTCTGAATTTGGCGTATGCCAAAAACACGTGGTAGAAAATATTTTCTGTTTTCTACCGCGTGTGGCACTTACCTGGCGGTAAACGACAGTGTGCATGCGCTGCACGCCTACCGCCCGGGTAGCGCGTGAGACCTTACCGCTAAGTCAATGGGTGACGGTAAGGTTTCAGGCCAAAAATGGATGTGCGCTGGTTTTTATTTTGCCACACATCCATTTTATGGCCTCTTTAAAAAGGCCCTTTTTCCAGGACATGGCAAAAAAATGACCCAGCGTGGCCTAAACGATGCGCTGGCACTGCCGCAAGCCACTTTTTGCCTGAATTATCTGAAGCAGATGACTAAAGCTACTTTCCCCATGGATTTTAGACATTAAAACAGAGGTTCCCAAACTGTTCGCCACAGAAAACAGGGGTGCCACGGTGCATCGCTCCCAACTTTCCCCTCCTGCAGTTCTGGCATCTACCGCTTCCTGCTTCTTCCTCCGCCACCGCTGGAGTGCTTGCAGCTTACATTTTCAGGCTGTCCGCAATTCACACAGGCACTGTGGGGACTTCCTTCTGCCGTGTCCGGTCCTCACAACAGGAAGTTGCATCAGAGAGAGCCAGACACGGCAAACTGGGAAGGCCCCAGAGTGCCTGTGTGAATCAAGGATGGTCCGAAAATTTAAGCTGCAAGCACAGCAGCAGCGGCAGGGGAAGGAGAAGGAAGCGGCAGCGATCCTGGACCTGCAGGAAGGAAGGTAGGAACAATGCTGGATTTGGGGAAGGTGTGCTGGTGTGAGAGGCGGGGGCTGCAGGGAAAGGGAGACCTATGGCCGTGGGGGGGGGGGGGGGGGTGCGGACATCCATATGGTTATGGGGGGTGGTGCGGAGACCCATGTGGCCAGGGGGGTGCCACAGAGACCCATGTGGCCAGGGGGGTGCCGCAAACCAGAAAAGTTTGGGAACCCCTGCATTAAAACATTGTTTGTTAGAGGAAGGTCAGTGCCCTCCGTGATTTAAATTAGAAGTGGTAAAAAGGAGCAGGTACATGGTACTGCTTCTTAGGAAATATTAGGGAGATAAAATCATTAGTAAAACATATATGGAAAATGCCTATTAGAGTTTGAAAACATCAGCAATGGTTTTGTAAAGTAAAAACATGAGGAACCGCTGGTATGGAATGTCTGCACATATGCAACCACGCACCACACAAAAGAAAACATTTTCCATGTCTGCAGTCTAGTTTTTCCTTAATTGATGAAAAGTTCGCCATAAAAATGATAACACTATTTCTTCAGATGGCAAAGAGGGGAATAATCGGATAGCGCCGGCAAAATTGATGGCCGGCCATCTTCGGGCCCGGCGCCATAAGTGGGCGGAGCCAAGCGTATTTTCGAAACACACTTGGCACCGGCCAAATCGCTCACCAGGTTTAGAACAGGATCGCCGGGTTTAGATGAGATGGCTAGCTCCGATTTTCAGCCATAATGGAAACCGGACCCGGCAATCTCAAACCTGGCGAAATGCAAGCCCTTTGGCCATGGGAGGAGCCAGCATTTGCAGTGCACTGGCCCCCCCCTGACATGCCAGGACACCAACCGGGCACCCTAGGGGTCACTTAAAAAATAAAAAACAAAATTAGCTTCCAGGTGCATAGCACCCTTCCCTTGTGTGCTGAGCCCCCCAAAACCCACTGCCCACAAGTCTACACCATTACCATAGCCCTAAGGGGTGAAGGGGGTCACCTACATGTGTGTACAGTGGGTTTGGGGGGTTTTTGGATGGCTCAACATTAACCACCACAGGTGTAACAGGTAGGGGGGGATGGGCCTGGGTCCACCTGCCTGAAGTGCAGTGCACCCACTAAAAACTGCTCCTGGGACCTGCATACTGCTGTCAGGGAGCTGGGTATGACATTTGAGGCTGGCATACAGGCTGGCAAAAAATGTTTTAATTTTTTTGTGTGTGTGGGAGGGGGTTGGTGACCACTTGGGGAGTAAGGGGAGGTGATCCCCGCTTCCCTCTGGTGGTCATCTGGTCAGTTGGGGCTCTTTTTTGGGACTTGGTCCTAAAAATACATGGACCAAGTCCGCCCGGCAAAATACACGTTCGAGCCGGCGTTTTTTTTTTCATAATAAGGTGAAGCCGGCCATCTCGTAGCCCCGACCCGGCCCCCTTCCCGCCTTCGCTACCCTCCCAACATGCCCCCTTGAAGGTTGGCCTGCGCTGCAACGAAAAAGCAATTGTGCCCAGCCAAAACTGGCTTTCGATAATACCGATTTGGCCGGGATTGAGAGATCACCGGCGATCTCCCGATTTGTGTCGGAAGATCGCCAGCGATCCCTTTCAAAAATAAGCCTGAAAGCATGCCTAGCTCATACTTCAAAGAAGCTGTGCTGCAGTATTCTGATGCCATACTGACCCAGCTGCTTCCATAAGCTCAAATCAGGTCAAAGTAACCTCATATGTGCTATTTGTCATGGGTTCATTTAACAGAACAGCACCTGCAAAAAGAGGAAATGAAAGGACAGTCAGATCAAGTCACAAATGCAGACATCTAAAACTTTCATCAGTTAGTCATGACAACCATTTACACTAGGCCTGCATTTCGATTAAAAATTTTATCGCACAATTAAAGAAACGATTACCACTGGGTTAGCACCGCACTATAAAAAATAAAAAAATTTCCGGTGCACTGAAAATGGCACATGCTCAAGGCAGAACTACCAGTGTTGGCCGTGTTGGACCAGCAGTAGTTCCAAGTTAGCATGTGGTAAACCCATGTTGGGCTTACCAATGCTTTGTAAAAGGGCCCCTCTGCGCCTGTGTTCTTACAATTAGGTACCCAGAGGGCACCTAGTGGGTGTCTATTGTATAAGGGAACATAGGTGCCTACTTTCCTTTACAGAATACTAGTGTAATGATAAAAATATGCACCCATAATTTAGGCTCGAGCACTTACACCAGCTATAGAGCTGGTGTACATGTGTACGCCTAAGTTCCTGTGAGATCCAAGATGGCCGACATGATGTGACACTGTGCTGGCTGCTCTCAGGCCCTTCTGGTTTTTCTTCAATATTTCTTTGCTTAAGATGCCTAATAGGAGGGAGAAAATAAGGGAAACCTTATGTAGTACCTCATCCCTGGTCCAGGCTTTAATATTGTATTATTCCGCAACTCTTCAGGAGAAAGCAAGCAACACTTGAGGATGTATTACTCAGCTCACCAGCCCAAACTCCTCCTGAACCCCTTGCAAGCAGTTTGCAGATCTCAGAAAGGGTGACTGTAGTGCAAGGTGCAGCAGCGTTACTGGATGTGGGTGGTCTTCCTGGTATGACTGGACTCCCTATGAGGCCTGGATCTGCCCCTCCCTCAGGGGAAAACACAGAGGGGAGAAGTGCCAGTGAAACAGCTCTTACCGGGGACTGCTGCTGGTCATTGGACTGGCATAGAAAGCATCGAATGGGAGACTGGGTCGATTGAGTATGTGGAGGATTCAGCTAAGACCACGCTTACCTCTATTTGGAAGCCAATAACTATGCTGACTAACTGTGAGTAGCAGGGTGGATGAAGTGGAAAAAGTTGTTGAGATTGTAATATCTAGGGTTTCTAAGATTGAAACATCAAATGAATGTTTGACAAAGATAAAAGGTTTAGAGGAAGATATTATAAAAAGTTTGAAAGAAGAGCAAATGAAATTGGTTAAGTGTTCTGAGGTCATTCAGTTTAAGATGGAACAACTGGAAAATTCTATGCAAGCTTGTAACCTCAGATTTTTGAACTTCCCTAAAGTACAGATGTTATCTGCAAGAGAAATATTTAAGAAGTGTATATTGGAGATGTTGAAATTGCCCAATGAATCACTACCTTATAAAAAGAGACAGACGTTGGGACCATCTGGAGTGGATCTAAATGTTGGAGTGGAACCTGTGTCTCCTGATAGTTTAAATGTTTCTAAGTTTTTGGAGACCTCTCAGGACGTAATAGAAACCTGGGCAACTCTTTTGGTATTCTTCGTGTTTGAAATTTACAAGAATTTAGTAATGCGATTGTTTTTCAAAAATAGAATAATTATGTATATGGGTCAAAAGTTGGTGTTTTCTTGATGTAGGTATGGAGACACAGCAGAAACCATAAGTCTTTTCTGGATCACCGCCTAGGGTTCAACAAAATGATGGTGCATTTTTCTTTTCCAGGCATCTAGCCACCCAGTCATTTACTCGCCCACAGCTATCTATTGCACTCAACAACGGTCTTTTTCAAGACTGTTCTTATGCATCATCTATTAAGTTGCTCACAATTTTGAAGACACATTTACAGCTAAAAAAGACTCCTGAAGCAGGCCTAAGGCTGTAACACAGTCACTATGTCGAATCTTTGAACAATAAACTGTTTTATATTCCAGATTACCATCCCTGACTCTTGAGTTCATTGTCGCTTTCCCACTGTTTCTCTACTGCATCGGATCCTCTGTGGGTTTTCAGCGTTCTTCCACCTAGGTGGACTTTCACGGGTGAATTTTTCTTTTTTTTTCCAGTTAAGTGTTTCTTAGCTCTAAGACTTTGCTAAGAAACCCATAGGTATAAAATGGGCTTCTTAGCATTTAGAGCACACTAAACTTTAGTAAAAGGACCCCTTGGTTTGTAAAAGCTTGAATAATCTAATAAATATAAAATAAAATATGTTCCTGTAAAATATGAGTATTCTCTAAGAATTGCACATAAGTGTAAGCCCTGCTCCACCTATGTGTATGTTTTCCTGTGAAATATGTGCTTCTTGCTTAGATGAAAGTGTGGCATTTACACACATGCACAGGCCACCATTCTAATGATTTGTATCAGCTATTCATTTAGTTTCGGCCTCTCACCTGAAGCACCTACCTTTGATGCAGAGCCATTCTGGTCACAATGTACAAACTTCTACTCTCAGGAGCAGCAGATGCCTTTCCTGAGGATTGAGCTCAGGACCTAAAAGGTGCCACTAATTGGGACAACTTCATATATGCTAACCAGGATTCTGTAACATACATGGGGCAGTCCTTTTAGCATGCATGTGGAAGGGGGGCATGCCCGAGGGCAGAGTTTGTGTAGGCAATGGCCAGATCTCCCAGATACAGATGTAATTTACAGAATACTGTAGATTATGTATGAACTAGTAAAAAAGGCCCGTTTCAGGAAGCAATGAAACGGGCGCTAGCAAGGTTTTCTGCGATCAGCGCGATCACCGGTATCCGAGTCCTGCTCCCCGCTCCCATGTGCTGCAGCGCACGCGCGAGATTCTCGCCTACCTGACAATGTCCCATGGTATCGGCTGCAGGAGAGGAGGATGCAGACCGTTGGCCCTCGCTGGCGCTCTGTTCGGATTCCTGGACAGGGGAAGTAGTAGGGAAACAGTCACAGCTCCTCCCCTGTCCCTGACGCTTCCCTACTCCTCCACCTCCACATTGGACACTCGCGGCTCCTCCCCTCTCCCTGACGTTTCCCTACTCCACCTCCACATTGGACACTCATGGCTCCTCCCCTCTCCCTGACGTCACGATCTACTCCATGAAGGACACCACCACCGGAAGCCACCAGGCAGCCTCAGAACGTTGGAGGTGAGCTTTATTATATAGGATGTCATCCCACATAGGCAGGAACACATAAGCCAGCCATTAACATGGTATAAGTGTTGGCAGCTAAACATTCATGTATTAAGTCTTGCCTTATCCCCCTATTTTATAATGGTACATACCCACATACATGTCCTTGTAGAATCTCAGTTAGCACCATGGAATTTAGCACTTCTTTATAGATTTGCCCCCTAAGTTGCCCCTTAAGTTTATACCTAAGGCAATGGAGGGTTAAGATCACAAGGAGAGACCGTGGGATTTGAACCTGGCTTGTCTGTTCCTCAGCCCACTGCCCCTAACCATGAATATCCATAAAAGAGCTTTGCATAAACTGGAAGCAATATCTGTAAATCTCTCTCCTGCGTATTCATTGCTGATATCCTGAAAGCCCAACTGAATTATGTAGTGCTCAATGTAACATTTGAGCTCTCCAGGATACCGCACTTAGAGCATTCCTTTTACTAGAGCTATCTTGGGGCTGGAATGGGACCCAGAGCCAGGAGAACTGGGTTCAGTTCCCACTGCAGCTCCTTGTGATTCTGGGCAAGTCACTTAACCTTCCATTGCCCCAGGTACAAAATAAGTACCTATATATAATAAGTAAACCACTTTGATTGTAACCACAGAAAGGCAGTATATCAAATACCACCATACCTCTCCCCCCCCCCCCCCACCATGCAGTGCAGTAATGAACATAGTAACATAGTAGATGACGGCAGAAAAAGACCTGCACGGTCCATCTAGTCTGCCCAACAAGATAAACTCATATGTGCTACTTCTTGTGTATACCTTACCTTGATTTGTATCTGCCATTTTCAGGACACAGACCGTAGAAGTCTTGCCCAGAACTAGCCCCACCACCCAAACACCAGCCCTGCCTTCCAATCTCGGCTAAGCTTCTGAAGATCCATTCCTTCTGCACAGGATTCCTTTATGTTTATCCCACGCATGCTTGAATTCCGCTACCGTTTTCATCTCCACCACCTCCCACGGGAGGGCATTCCAAGTATCTACCACTCTCTCCGTGAAAAAATACTTCCTGACATTTTTCTTGAGTCTGCCCCCCTTCACTCTCATATCATGTCCTCTCATTCTACCGCCCTCCCATCTCAGTACAGTGCAGTAATGAAATATGGAAGTTTTATATATATTTGGTTTGATTTGGGCAATTTTATCCTGCTACTTTTGAGAGATCCGTGGCAGCTTACAGTCTCATGTCATCAATTATAAATCTTTAAAATATTTAAATACACAAGCATCTGAACATTGCTACAAAATAAAGCAGCAGTTACGATTAAAATATCCAATTAAATTATCACAAATCCTTTTGTTCTAACCATTGTACAAACAACCCAGTTTTGACCAGTTTACAAAACTAAGGAGCCCTTATATTAGTGGTTATGACTAGCAAATGGGTTTCCCGCGAGCTGAGGCCAGTTTTAGCACGGCTGTAAAATGGCTGCATTTCCTATTTTCCCATTAATGGCTATGCGCTAATTTCCCAATTAGCATGTGGCTATTGGTGCAGGAGCCCTTACCAGCACCTGTTTTCTAGGCAGTAAGTGCTCCCACGCTAACCACCCACTAATCGGTTAGCGTGCGGCGATGCAGCTGCATTAACCAATTAGCACTGGAAATGCCCCCTGCGCTAAAAAATAAAAAGTATTTTCTAGTGTGTGGGAAGCTTGCACTGATCTGAAAACTACTACGGGACACCTGAGCATGGTCCACACTAGTACTTTTTAGTCTGTGGTAAAAATGCGTTCGTTAGTGCTTACCGCAGCTTAGTAAAAGGGCCCCTAAAACATTTCTTTCCACTCTTACTTCACTTGGGAGTTTATTACAGACTTGAGGAGCCACTCCTCTCAGGATGCAATTCCGTAACTGGGGGCCAGATGCATTAACCCCACGTAAAGAGCCCTTTCCTTACCGATCCCTTAGCAAATTAGTAAGGAAAGGGCATGCATGAAGGAAATCGCATGCAAATGAGCTGCTTGCTGTTAGCTCATTCGCACACGATTTCCTTCCTTCCAGTCGGCCAGCTGAGCATGCGGAGAGCAGTCAAAGTGCGTTTAGCTGACACCAGTGACAGCTAAACACGCTGTAATTGGCTGAGAGAGACCTGGAGGGGCATAATCGAAAGGGACATCCAAATAGTTTGATTTGGACGTCCTCGCATGTCCCGATCCCCGATTCTCTCCGGCGGTGGTCATTTCGGGCACGTAAGAAAAACATGTCTGAGAAGGATGCACATCACAATCTGGAAATAAAACGTCTAAGTGCTCGTCAGGGACGGTCTTTTTTGTTTTTGACTGAAGGACGTCCATTCCCTCACAGCAGCCCCAACGAGAGGTGCAGAGACCTCCCATTAGGTTTTCCACGGTGCATGGGGTCGGAAACGGTAGTGCATCGCATCACATACACATTATAATACTAATTTGCTCATTTGCATTCCGTTTTCATTAGTTGCTACCGTGACAGGAAAATGGCTCGGAGAACCCATTTGTGCATGTCCAAGTTTACTACTTGCGCATTAAACTGGCTAGAACCAGTTTAAAAACCACATTACTGGCTCATTAAGTTTAGTGCATCTGGCTGTGGGTGTCTCCATAGGTGCCCCAAGGCTGTGTGGTAAGAGCCTGTTGTTTAATGGAATCTAGGCACCTATATGCATTCTAGAACACTAGCATAATTGAGCATAACTGAGTATGCATCAAGGAGGTTTAATAAGACAGGAGACGACATGAGCCTAACTGGCCCATTAAGTGGGCTGCAGCTTGTCGCCATATTAAGTGACTCAAAACATCTGCAGACACTGTTGGAAAACAATAGCCAACTTGTGAGATTTATATTGTTTTATTAAACCTCCTTGGTTTTGCATTCTTCTGTTAGGAGGGGAGTTGGGGAAGTTGGGGAGTTTTTTCAGGGTTTTATTTTGGGAACCCTCTAATTTATTCCACATCTACAAAAATCCAAGGTGCCACTATGGATAATACCCTCTCCTTCCAGACCCACATTTCAAAGATAGTTTCTTCCTCTTTTCTCACTGTCAGACAGATTCTTTCGATCCATTTCCTCTTGGAAACACATTCTCTTCAGATCTCCAGGACCCTGCAACTTCTGGGACCTGCTTGCTGCACTAATGGGAATGGCCATCATATCTGAATCTGTCATAGAGCCTGGTACATACTGTCACGGTCACAGCTTTTTGGGGTGGGAGGGGGTCAGTGACCACTGGGGAATTAAGGGGCAGGTCATGGCTTAATCTTTCTAGTGGTCATTTAGGGCACCTTTTTGTACCTTAATCATGTTTGAAACTCAGTGTTTGCCCTAGATGTTTTGATTTTGTTCCACTATGGCAGAAAAAAGTCTAACTTTTGGGAACGCCCAAGTCCCACCCAAAACACTTGCCAACACTGTGGAGAAAAACATCTCAAATCCGAGTTTTGAAAGTTGCAACATTGATGTTTTTGTGAGAAAAATGTCCCGCTGCTTTATGATTTTTTAAAAGATGTTTTTCTCTTTTGAAAATGAGAACCCTAGTGTTCTCCATGGACCAGGAGAAAGAGAGGCTTATATCTACCTATTTATTGATCTCAGCCTTCAGAAGCCTTGGTGGAGCATGAAGATGAAGGGCATTTTGCCCAGGAGTGTCCAGGAAACAAGTGGGGAATATTATGGATGCTTCAGCCGTGAAAGATTACAAGTTTGCACTTCCAATCAAGTTAGAAGGATATCCCATCCAAGCTCTCACGGATTTTGATTGTTGTAATTGTCCGGGTTCTGCCATGTCTGAGTAAGTGGAACCAACATTTCAGCCATCGTGCTGTAAGCCCATGGAATTTGGCAGCTAAGATTTAATGCTAAAAAATGTAGGGCCATGCATTTGAGCTGCAAAAATCCAAGGGAGAGATTCAGTTTAGGGGGAGAAGTACTTGGAGTGAGACTTGGGTGTGATCGTATGTGATGATCTTAGGGTGGCCAAACAGGTAGAAAAGGCAACAGTAAAAGCCAGAAGAATGCTTGGGTAAAAAGGGAGAGGACTGGCTAGCAGGAAAAATGAGTATTCAGAGTATTGCGTACAGTTCTGGAGACTGCACCATCAAAAATATATAATCAGAATGAAGGCAGTCCAGAGGGCAGCTATTAAAATGATCAGTGGTCTTCATTAAAAAGCATATGGCCCATTCCCCCTCCCCCCTCCCTTTTTGTACTGGGTTGTGCCTTTCTATCTCAATAGGTATATTTTGAAGAAAGGTAGCAAAGGAAAGATGTTATAGAGACATTTAAATACTTCCATGGTATAAATGCACAGGTGAGACCTTTTTAACTGAAAGGAATCTCTGGAATGAGGAGGCATAGGATGGAAGTCAAAGGAGACAGACTCAGGGGTAACCAAAGGAAATACATCTTCATGAAAAGGACAGTGAATGCATAGAATGGCCTCCTGATGAAGGTGGTAGAGAAGACTGTATCTGAATTTAAGAAATCTTGGTACAAGTACATAGGATCTCTAAGGGAGAGGAAGGAATTGTAATTCATATGGATGGGCAGACTGAATGGGCAATATGGTTTTTATCTGCTTTCATTTTTCTGCTTCTATGTTTGTCCACTAGCCAAAAAAAAAACAAAAAAAACAAGAGAAAGTCACTGCTTATGGATAAATTCAGGTAGTTTTTTGAGGATCAAATACAGATATGAAAGGGTGACCCTATCTCTGACCCCAGATCTAGAACTGTTATGTCCCAAACTGCAGGGTGATAGCTAAATCAGTAGCCCATCTGCAAGAGAAAAAGGCAGCAGAGAAGATTTTCTGGTGTGGGGAGTCAGAGATGACACTGGGCTGTCCCGACTTCCATATTGGGTCGCTTCTCAGTGCAAATAAGTGAGCAAATCCCAATTTAGACAGATGCTCGATCCTGGTTGTCAAGTTGAGGGGAAGGATATGTGAGATAGTATTTAAGAGAACCACAGTTCTCCTTTAAAACATTCCACTACTGAGCCACCTTTGAGAGACAGGGCTGGGGAATTCAGCCAGGAGGGAATGGTCCAACCAAGGAAGATAAAAATCCAGAGTGAAGAATAGTCAGAGGGTCAGTTTTTCTGCCTAGGGTCCATTCAGTCCTAGCCATGCCACCGCCTCCTCTTATAGCTCTTTGTCCTTATGTCTCGTTCATGCTCTGTATCTTTCACCCTTCCTTCCTTCCTTCCTTCCTTCCTTCACCAGTCTCACTCTGTCGCCCTGTTCTCCCCTTGCACTTTTGTCTTTCTTCCCTCTCTTCAGCCCTTTTCTACCTTGTTCTCCACATTTCTCTGTCTCTCTATACTTCTCCCTTTCTTTTCCTGTAACAAAGTGGGAGCTAGTAGCACAAAGTTTCTTGCACCTGCTGCATGCTGTCCTTTCCTCACTTGTGCCATA
This sequence comes from Microcaecilia unicolor, assembly GCF_901765095.1. NCBI lineage: Eukaryota > Metazoa > Chordata > Amphibia > Gymnophiona > Siphonopidae > Microcaecilia > Microcaecilia unicolor. The sequence goes on along the minus strand of NC_044032.1, from coordinate 243,321,429 downwards.
TGTTACTGTCCATCTCTTTCCTTCCTCCTTCCTCCCCAGTGCTGGGTTGTGCCCTGCTTTCTCTATGTTATATATGCCTCTCCTCCCCCAAAACTTAAAAAAAAAAAGTTGTTGAGGCAGTCAATAGTGCAGGAAAAGCATTAGGAGAGCCAAAACTCTCTCGCTCCTGTGTGCACTCAATGTAATTATGATGCTTAGTATGCAGGAAGTGGGCTTTGTATAAGCCCAGGGGGATCTGAGAAGTCTCCTAGAGGCTTTGGATGAAACCCAGAAGTCAAGGCTGGATTTAAGGTTTTGGCTTACGTAGGCAAGACCAGAGAGTAGTTCCCAATTGGAGGAATGTCAGAGATCCAAAAGAATGGAAAGCTGGAAAAGGAATAGATGAATGCAATAGTACCATAGTGGCATCTCTTGGAGGCAGCATGTTCACATGGCATTAAAATAAGCTCCTTTTTACCTGGGTATTTGGGGCCTTCAAGGAGCAGTGAAATGCCATTTGCTTGGGAGGACCCTAGTTCCAAACCTAATCCTGCCCCTCTGCTGCTCCATCCATCCTTGTGCTCCTCCATCTTTACCTTTACCTTGATTTGCTTTTGGTTCTCCCTTTGCCTCTCCCACCCCTCACCTCCCAATATCTGTCCTTCTCTTCCTTCTCCCACCATAGCCCCTACATCAGCCACCAGCCCCCACTTCCCCAGCCCAGTTTCCCACCTAACCCCTTGTTAGCCCTCAGCCCCCTTCTCCTGGGCCCAGCATTAGATCCCTCCTATCCCTAGTCCCTGTATTATCTCTAAGCCCCCTTCTGCCTCCCCTCCCATCTGCCAGTGTAAGCCCTCTTTTGCCATCCCCAGCCTCACATCAGCCCCCAGGCCCCTTCGCCCAACCTCAGCCACTGTATCAGGCCCATTTCCAAGCCCCAGTTCCCTTCTCACACCTGCCTTCTTGTTGACCCCCAGCCCCCCTCTTACTCCCAGCACCAGCACCTTTAAATCATCTGCAGAGGGACAGGAGCTTTTCTTTCCATATAGTAGCAGTAGGTAAGAGAAGGTGGCAGCTGCAGGAAAATTTTGGTACGGCCAGGCTTGTGTGCCACCCTCCTTCCAACAGCTATGATGCCAGCAAAATCTGGCACATTAACGAGTTGCCTCTGTTACCACTGCCTAAATCTGAGCCTGCAGAGAGTTCCTGGTGTGCATGAGATATCAGTATCATGTAGGTCCCTACTTATGACCACCTTCAGAGACGTCCTGCCCAAAAGTTTTGTATAATTTTCAGATTGGGCCAGTAAAAAGTATCATCGCCTAAAAAAACATACAGCTCTCAGCAGACCAGCATGATTGCCAGAATTGTACACTGGTTAATGTGTTGGTGATTATCTGTAATAATCCACAGCAAGACTCACATTAGATACTTTAACTCATACAAGAAGGCTGTAGTTTTTGAACCAAAATAATATGAATTTTGAAATAGTCACCAGTCCAAGAAAACAAAAGACATTTACAAAAAAATCAAAACAAACAAACATAACAAAAAAAAAAACAAGTGTTTCTATTCTTGTGTGTCTGCTGATAGCCTGCCACTGGCTTCCCAGCCCAGAGTCTTGCACTGCCTTTCTTTTTATGCAAGAATGCAGTCTGCCTGCTCAAATATTCCTTCTTTGTTTATCTTCCACGGTTTTCAGCAGATGTTTCTATGTGATGTCATCATCAGGGCCAGTCAAGAAGTTGTCAGGCTGTCACATGCAGGGAACACTGGAAAGCACCTGCTCCATCAGACTGCAGTGCTGTGGGTCAGCAGGTGCACTCTAGGCATGCCAGTGCTAATATAAGCAGGGCATGTCAGGACATGATCTTTCCTCATGCTCTCTGCTCTTGAATAGTGTCTGCAGTAAGTAGCATTCTGCCAAAATAAAGAGCATAACAAGAAGCACTCACTTTATCACTGCTACTGTGGCCCCAATAGTGCAGAAGGCAAAGCTAGAAGGCCAAAATATGATTTGTGGTCTTTCCGTCTGATTCTGCAAAAGTAAAGTTTTTTAAAGATATGAAGCAAAAAAAGTGAGGAGAATGAATGAGGATACCAAAAAAATGTGTTTATTCACATAAAAAAATGACGTAATTCACATAAAAAGTGACCCGACACGGCCTGCAATTATAAACGTCTCTTTGGAGAGGAGTATAACAGGCTTGTTCCTGGTCATACAAAAAAAATTTTTCGAAGAGAGGAGACCCAAGAGAGTTCTGTTTTATCATTTTCCTTGGAGTACACTTTTCACGTCACACTCTCTGAGGTTTTAAAGACCCCTGAGGCAGGCCTTTGGGCCGAAACACGGCCGTGTCAGGTCACTTTTTATGTGAATTACGTCATTTTTTTATGTGAATAAACACATTTTTTGGTATCCTCATTCATTCTCCTCACTTTTTTGCTTCATATCTCACGGTTTCGTGAGGGTTTTTACCTCCTTTTTGTTTTGTCTAAGTTTTTTAAAGACCCAGAACACTGCTTTGGCCTCTTCTGGACAAATGTTATTCTGTTGTTGGCAGGGGTGCCACCCCTTTAAAAGTGCTGGCAAGCCATGTCTATGCAGCTGATACTCTTAGCAATTGCAAAATACACTAACAGATTCAAGAAAGAAACTGGTGACTTGCTAGGAATGTTTCACAAATTATTGCAAGTTTCCCCCTAAAACGTAAAGGTCCAGCACTGTAAATTGTAAACTTCTAGTTATTTTTATCTTTATATCCATTTGGGGGGGCAAATCTATAAGTGGGCACCTCCATTTAGGTGCCCCCAGGCCAAGTGTTAGGAAGCTATTCTATAACAAAACCTTGGTGCCTAGATTCCATTACAGAATACTAGCATAACCCAGTAACAGCTGGCATCAGTGTGGGCAGCAAAATATGTCAGGAACACATGTAATTTACAGATTCTATAAGCAGTGGTGTTCCTTGGTCAGCTGGCACCCGGGGTGGATCGCCGCTGTGCACCCCTCCCCCGGATGCAGTGCCACCCCCTCCCCCTGGGTGCAGCGTCATCCCCCCCAGGTGCATCACCTCAAGGCACACACCCCCGGGGTGCATTGCCTCTTACCTTTTGGGGGTGCTGGGAGCAACCGCATGGCTGTTGGCTCCATCGGTCCTTCTGCCCCGGAACAGGAAGTAACATCAGAGGGAGCAGGAACTGGTGGAGCCGACAGCCACATGGCTGCTCCCTGCACTCCCTCTGCAGCTTGCACCCTGGGTCGGACTGCCCCACCTTTGGTACGCCACTGTCTATAAGTTATACATGTAAGTGGGAGCCCCACCCATGTGCTGTCCATTTTCTGTGTATATCCCCTTGCAAATAGGCACTCTGTAAGTTAGGTGCCATGTCTGTACCTCAGCGGGTATGTAGCACATAAGTGCTAGTGTTGTAAACATTTACACACACACAGATTCTATATATGGTGCCCAGATTTGTGTAGCCAAATTTGGGCACATGCGCAAATTAATTGAGTAATGAGCCTCAAGTACAAATAAGCTTAGATTGTGAGCCCTTTAGAGACTGGAAAAATACCTGTAAAAAATAGTATATGTAACTGCTTTGACTGTATTTACAGAAAGGCAGCGCATGAAGTGTGGAATGAAAATAAGAAGGCAACAGAGAAGAATTTCTGACTCTGGGGAATCAGAGATGATGCTGGGTGCTAACAACCACCAAGTGGGCATGCCAGGAGTGTTCTGAAAAGTTGCATACATAATTACTGAGTATTGCCTCCCCGTACCTAACTTGGGTGCCAGCATTTACACCAGGTTTCAGCAGGCCTAAGTCTGGCACCTACAGTTAGGCACATGCCCTTTATGGATTAGTGTGCCAATTTTTGTGGCACCCATTTTCAAGCACCATTTATAGAATTTCTCCCACAATAGGTTAGATTCTATATATGGCGCCTGAAAAATCTGTGCGGAACAAATTTCCACCTAAGCGTATCCTATAAGCGGTGCCTAGATTTAGGCGCGGTATAAAGAGTACGCTCAGTTGATATCCCAGTGCCTAGAACTATGCACATCCATTTACACCCATAGAAATGTAGTGTAAATACTGGCACATAGATTTAGGTGCAGAGGGACATATTCTATAACAGTGCATGTACATTTTTGAATGCCCACGAAACACCCATTTGCCTCCCCCCCCCCCCCCCCCCCCCCATAACCATGCCCCTTTTGGCTCTGCACATTAGAATTTAGGCACTGTGCATTGCAAAATACACAGCGAGTTGTGCACATAAATTCTAATTCTTGCCAATTAGTGCTCATTATTGCTTGTTAAGTGCTTTTTAAAATGCTGATTGGCTGGCTAAGCCAATTAAGTTATGCCAATCGTTATAGAATATATGCTTAGATTTCAGCACGGAAAGCTAGGCGCAATATATAGAATCTGGCAGAATGTGCTTGCAAATATAGGCACCTGGGTTATAGAATTGTTCTTTTTGGATTTTACAGCCATGCTGGCAGAAACGTTTCAGCATCCTTCTCCCATTTCCCTATCGAGAGTCAGTGATAAGGTGTGCTGTATAGTTCAGAGATCTATGGCTGTTGAATAATGAGATAGTTCAGCTTTTCTGTATCAAATACGTCTCTATTTAGAAGATCTTACCGCTTGCTAAACAGGAAGTACCCCTGGGCTACCGCAGCAGCCTGGAGGTACTTCCCACCCCAAGCACGCCATCATATATTTATTTTGTAGCGACAGAGTGTACCTGGCGGTAATCGGGTAATGCTGCACACTGCCTGGTTACCGCTGGGTTAGCACGGGAGCCCTTACCGCCACCTCAATGATTGGGCGGTAAGGGCTTCCCCCCCAAAAATGCCGCGTGGCAAGTGCTTTACATGCCGCACAGCCATTTCCTGCAGGAAAGAGAGACTTCCCTTTTACCCGCTGTGGTAAAATGGGGCCTCGGCGTGAGCGAAAAATCATGGTGAAGCCTCTTTAGGGATACAATGGTATATAAACAATAAAATGATATTGGTATTGATAGTGGGGAGATGTTTTATAGCAGAAATGAAAATGTCTCAATTTAGACCTGCTATAAAAGTGAATAACTCAAGCCACAACCTGTCTTCGAACCCATTTGTGCTTTTGCTGAGTTGAAGAGTGGAGAGGTGGATTTGGTTGTGTTCTGAAGGAGAGTGGAGAGTTGCTGTGCTGAGTGGTTTGTTAGCTTTGTTTGTCCGCCCCGGTCTGAAACCTTTGTCCCTCACATTTCCTGCCTTGCCTCCTCGCTATCTCATCTCCTGCAGCTCTTGCCTACACCTGTTTGCTCCCCCACCCCACCCAACCAACCACACCTATCCATTGCTCTCTATCAGGTCCCCCTACTCCTCTACTGTGTCAACCCCTCACTGTCCCCAAACCCTCAAATCTCCCTTTGTACCTCCTTGCCTGCATATACTGTGTCTCTCCTCTGTGTCTGTTCAGTCCCTGTGTCTCGGTGTGCTATGTGCTGGTGCTGTGTTACTGAGTGCTGTGTTACATGCTGGAGCTGGGAGAGTGAGTGCTATGTGCTGCAGTGTTTGTGAGTGCTGTGTTGTGTGCTGATGCTGAGAGAGTGAGTGCTAAGTGCTGGTGCTGCAGCAGTGTTTGTGAGTTTGTGCTGGTGGTGATTCAGCGTCACACCAGGTAGAGTAGGTGGAGGTGTGCAAAGTGGTGTCAGTGGGGTTAGTGGGTTGCACCTGTGGTGGTGGGACCACCTGCACATTAACTATGGATGTGCTGAATGCTGTTGTGGGTGATGCTTTGCTGGATGTGGTTGACAGTCTGGAGGAGAGGGCTAGGAGGAGATACCCCTATCAGAGAGTATTTAGGCTCAGGACCTGGTTCCTGGACCTCAATCACCAGGAGTGCCTAACTAGGTACTGCTTTGATAAGGGAAAGGGAATGGGACTTGATATACTGCCTGTGGTTTTTGTAACTACATTCAAATTGGTTTACATAGTATATACAGGTATTTATTTGTACCTGGGGCAATGGAAAGTTAAGAAAAATAAACAGTTTGGAACATTTTTACTGTTAGTCTTTGGGACTTGTGTTCTTTGAACTTGTGGCTTTGGTGCCTTACACATTTTTGTTTTTATTGCTGGGGGCACCCTAGCCAGTCAAGTAGCTGGGAGCTTCCCAAAGAACCTTCCATAGAGACATGTCTGTGCAAGAGTCATTGCGCATTCCCACGCCACCTGACTGCTCAAGGACCATGTTGGTCAACCCTGGCTGGAAGCCTAGCCTGAAGGAAGGCCACACTCACAGCTGCTCTACAGCCATGACCTGGGTGAGGGGAGTGGAAAAGGAGAACGCAGTGTTGAATTTGTGAACCTGACAGCACCTTCCAAATAGCTTGAACCATTGTCAGGTGCCGCATTTGTAAAACTCTAGCCTACTAGCGGTTCTGGTTTAGTCCACATTCCTTGTGCTCCAAAAGACCAACTGGAGGCATAGCCTGATGGTTTCTGCAGTGAGCTGGAAACACAGGGGTGGCAGGTTTCCAAGTCCTCCCCTGTCAGTAAGGTGTTGGTGGTATGGTTGTCGTAAACAGGTTCCCTTTGGACACATCCTGTAGATCCTATCCGCTAATTCCAGATCTTATACAAAGCTGGTTTTAGCATTGCATGTCATGTAATGAAAATTCCTTTGAAAGAACTGGAGCCAAAGACTTTTGTACAGAACAATATATAAGATGTAACTTGTATTTATATAACAAGTCAATATGTACACTGTTAAAGCAATAAACATGTTTATAACAGACATGATTGGTTCATTTCATTGATCCTTGGGGGTCTACTGATACTGTTGCTGCTCCTGGTGAAGGAGCCTTACCCCCTCCTGCAGGACCAGGAGTGTGGCCTGGATTGCCACCAAGCCCTGCTGCAAGTCATGTCACAGAGCTTGGACCAGTGCATACTGGCCACGTATGAGTCCTGCTGGGGGGGCTCTGCAGCCACCATAGCTACTAGTTCTGGTGCAGCCACAGTGGTGGAGGCCTACATCTCTGCCTAGGGGGCTGATCCTCAGGTTCCTCTTCCCTCTCCAGTGAGGACAGGTCAGCAAAGAGATCCTCCTCTTCATGTTGGGTGGGCCCCTGTGCTGAGGGGAGTGACATATCCGTGAGATGTGTGTCCACCTCTACCATCTCCACCTCAGCTAGGGCAGTGTCATCAGCCAGTTCTTCTGCTGCTGCTGTTGTTTCTGGTGGCACTGGTGCTGCTTCTGGGGCCACTGCTGGTGCCTGGGCTGCTGCTTGAGGGTGCCCTGTGAAAAAGGTTCATAGTTCAGTTCACTGAATCCTATTTTGCTAGCTTAGTAGGGCATCTGTGAAGTGTAATGCAGGTCCTGGGACAGGTGGGAGCTGTCTGTTGTCACCTGAGGGACAGCTATGATCTCTTTGACAAATGAGATGACATGGCAGGATACACAGGAGTGATCCCAGTTCTTTCCCCTGAGAGATGTGTAGGTTCCCATGCCTAGGGGGCCACCATCCCTCCCTGCCTTCTGCTCACCTTCCAGGGACCTCTATTCCACAGTCACTGTAGTACGTGCTAGGTAGGGAGACATATGTGACATTGTGCTGTCATAATGCTAACTAGGTGGTGTCCCATGCAGCTATCAGTGTCTCCTCATCACCACCTGACTCATGTGCATGCTCCTTGAGAGACCAAGTGGAGGAAGGGGCTATCTTCATATGTGGTGGTGTGGCTCTGGATGGGGTGTTGGCAACATATGATTTAGGGAGTGCGATGGCTGGTACCGATGGACATTGGACAGTGCTGCATACATAAATTTGGGGCTCACATTGCCACGGATATTGGGTACTCTGGGGCATGAGGGGCCTGATTTTGGGGTTGGCAACTGATGCAGTGACTGTCTATGGTCACTGTGTTTTCTTTTCTGCTAACTCCCTTCTCAGGTATGTAACACTATAGGCATGAGTTTGATTCCTACAGATGCTTTTTCAGATTGTTTTTTTTCTACCTACCACACCTGCTTTGATGTGCAAGGCAGCTTTATGTGACACGAAGCACACTTTCATTTAGCTCACAGAGGTGTGCAGTCCCACAAACCTCCTCCCCCCCCCCCCCCCCCTTGCCATATCATCTCATAGTTTGGTAATTGACTGCAACAAATTGTGGATCTGGTGGTTGTGAGCACACTGTGATGATGGTAGCTGCATACTCACAGCTTACTCAAAAACATAGCTGTTATGGGGGTGCAATGTTATTGTTACTCATGTTGGTCCCTGAGATGTTCCCTCGTGTGCCAGATCTGGCCCATATTCAATGATACCAGCCCTGGAGAGCCTCCAGGACCCGGTAGATCCCAACGCACCTGTAAAACACAATAGGATGGGGACAGAGTTCAGGTGATGGTCCTTTTTGCCTTGACAGACCAGCTTTTCCATAGACATGTGGTGCATTGCTGCTCACAGTGGCAGTGACAGGCAGGGGGCAGCAAGATGGGAGGGGGGCGCTTGTTGGAGGAGGCAGAGCATGTATGGGCATGGGGGCATGACAGGTGTCACTTTGTTTTGGGTGGCTGTAAATTTGAGAGCTGCTGCTAATACGCCCCTTGCTATCGTGTGCAGGTGCAGCAGGCTGGGGAAGAACATGAGCACCCCTTCATTTATACATGGTATGGTTAGAGGGGAGGCCCAAGGGAGGGGGGACATGTTCAGGGCTGTTCAGCAGATGTGGCACATAGGCACAGGTGAGAGGGCTTGATCATCTCCCCACCCCACCCCCACGCCCAGAAGTCAATGTATCTGACCCTGCCTATGTACAGTGATTGCATGTGCCTGATGCAGAGCTCCTTGGGACACTGATTCACACACACCTTTCCAAGGACCGCCTTATTCTTCTCCATGCCCTCATGGAGACACTGTGGAGGAGCAGATGGTGATGGTGTTTAACAATCTTGGGACACAGGAGGACCAAATGCTCTGGCTCCTCTGTGCAGAAATTTGGTTCTCTCCTGAGAGGCATCTCTGAACAGACTGAAGAACACTCTTCCATATGCAGCACTATATGTGGTCGTTTTGCACCTGCAGAAGACGTCTTGACATCAGCAGGGAATTTTTTCCGGCGCAGGGCCACGTCCTCATTTGGACGTTTTCCGCTTGCTATTTTTTATTGGTGGACACGACTATCTCATGACGTCTATCTCACTCTGTGGTATGTCTTCATTTTGAATGTTGTGAAGGTGTATTTTCGAACACCTATAGACATTTTTTCCAGTCATCTGTGATGGCGTCACTTTTTTGGGATGGTTTCTGATAGACATTTTTGGGGGACTTAGATGTCATATTAGAAATGCCCCTCCACATCTCCTCCCCTTCTTTTTTATTTTTATCAATTGGTTTATAATGTTTTTTATATAATTGTTTTTCATGTACTTATACAGTCATTTTTACAAAGTTGAACACATCATGTTCATGCAGATTTTAATGCATAAGTGAGAACCCGGGCAAAGGTTATGGGGTAGCCCTGTCAAATAACACAGTCGGACAAGATTGTAAACATAACATAAGTGCTTTTATTGACTTAAATCTGAGGCCTGTTCTTTCACAGGCCTAGAACAAAAGAAAAGTCTTTTATCTTCAGAGGGGGGAAAGAGTTTGCATCGCCCTGTGGCCTACAGGGCACAAAACACAGTCTATGGTCCTCTTTAACATATAGTGTAACCCCCTCCAATTTGATCCCCTCTAACATTGTGACATAATTTGTACCCTGTTAACACAGTGTCCCATTGATTGTCCTCCTTCCACCAAGTCTCCGAGATGCCTATTTTATCTACCTCTTCATTTAGTGCTACATACTCCAACTCTTTCATGAAGACTGAATTAGGCTCTGCTGTGCCTTCTAGAGGCTATCTGTTAATGTTGTAGGCTGTGACAGAATGTTCAAGTTTTAAAACTATAGGGAAAAGGGTTTTATACTATGGAAACTAAGCTGTGCTGCAGACTAAAGTTAAAACTCTAAAATGAGGTTTACATAACTATCAGTTCTGTTCTACACTGATGCTATAGTAAACTCTAGAATAGTTCGTTTAACTGCTAGCCTATGGAACTCTAATAGAGACTTTAAATTCTAAACATGCAAAGAAAATCATATTCCTTAGACTGCCTTAGCTAAATAAGTAGAGAAACTTAAAAATACACTGAGATAACCTTTTTTTTTTTTTTTGTTACATTTGTACCCCGCGCTTTCCCACTCATGGCAGACTCAATGTGGCTTACATGGGGCAATGGAGGGTTAAGTGACTTGCCCAGTACTCCATGTCTATTTTTTCCAAGTTTAAAATCAATTTCCCAGCAAATAATTTACCAATGAAGATTTGTCCTGCTCTGGAAGTCCTCACACCACCTCTTCTTCTTTGAGTGGCCCTAGCCACATCCAGAAATACCCATATCTGAGAACCCATAAATTGCTGGTTTGTTTCAAATAAGTACACCATGAGATATTTCCAGAAAGATCCAAATTATCCAGTGAAACATCTGATCTGTCAGTATCCTGAAGAAGTGGGACACAGAAAACGTTTGCCAAAGATGGAAGAGAATCTGAATTAAGCAGCCCTTTTACTAAAGCTTAGTACGTGCTAACAGAATTTGTGCATGCTAAATGCTAAGAAGCTAATTTTGTACCTATGGGCTTGTTAGCAATTAGTGTGTGCTAAGCTTTAGTAAAAGGGCCCCTAGGTGTTAAGATATCCATCATGTACTTCTTCAGCATATTCTCAGTAGATACTTCAGAAATCCTTTGAACATTTATAAATCATAACATTTCCATATTTTCCAATTTCCTATGGATCACCAAATTATCCTTGGCTATTACTTAATCAAGTGTATCTAATTTTTCAACTTCCAATTCCATGGCCTCTACTCTTATTTAAATCCGCCAGCTGAAAATACCGGAAAGTGTTTCCAAAAGATTCAAATCTACCAGAAAGAATATTTCTTAGTTGTTATGAAGAAACAGTGTGTTTTAAGAATGTAAAATGTATTGGATATTTTCCTGCATTGATTATGTTCTGAAGTGTATTTCTCTTATTTGGCCAGCAAGTGGTGTTCCTTTGCTGTAAAGCTGTTACAGAAAACTGAGTGTTTTTTCTTTAGTTTGAAACAAACAGGAAGCAAGAAGCAGTATATATTTGAAATCTTGTTGGCAGGGCTCTGATTGGCCCAGGAGCTCATCTCATTTGTACTGGTTTTGAGTTCCATTTCAGCCCAGAAGCCCTATTAAAAAAACAGTTACATTTGATGGAAGGTGGAAGGAGGGTGCTAGTGTAGAGCATGAGTGGCAGGTGCAGGTGGACCTGAGCTGTGCTGGGGATACACCCTCTAAGTGGCCGTGGGGTTACCCCAGGTAGGTGGCTAGGCACTTCATGATAGTTGTCAATAGCAATCCAAAGTGATTCCACTGTCACCTCAACAGGTTTTTCTGGCAAAGGGCTTGAGAAATGCTGAGGCTCACCAGAAACCTCTACCACTTGTGCCATTGCTGCAGATTCAGCTTTATAGAGATTTTCCAGAACCGAAACCGATGATCGTAGAACTAAAGATGCTCACCATGTTGGGCTGCTTCCAGTCCAGAATCTCCTTCTCCATGGTTTTCCACAATCCCCTTGGGCTGCTCTAGGAGCCTTCATTTTTCAGAGGAAAGTGCTATCAATGAAGCCCGGGGAGAGCCCATTCCTCCATCCAGCGAAGTCTCCCAGTGTCTGCCTCACCGAAGATACCATTGAAGCCAAGCCAAGTCTAAGAAATTGGTCAATCAGACCAGCCACTGAGGCTAAAGCAGGTTGGCTTACATCCATTCAGGTGGTACCTCTCCTCTTTTTGCCATAGCAAGGAAAAAATCTCCAGAGGTAAGACAATGCTCACATGGCCACCTCAACAGCCACCATCTTGCTCCACCCCACTGTTTTCAATTAAAGCTTAAGGGGTCCTTTTACCAAACTGCGGTAAAAGGGACTCTGCAGTGGCATTGGTGTGTGGTTTGCCACATGCCCATTTCCTGGGTGGAGCCCTTACCACCACCTATTTAGGAGGCAGTAAGGGCTCCTACGCTAACCCAGTGGTTAAAATATACAAATATTTTTCAAGCACCGGAAATGATGCTCGGTGAAGGTAGGAGCCACCGCCACCGCCGGGCTCCTGTGGTAGCCCAGCAGTAGTACCAAATTGGCATGCAACAAGCCCATGGTAGGCTTGCTGTGCCTTTGTAAAAGGGCGCCTAAGTGATACACATTATTTTAAGAATGTTTTACGGATGCCTAGAAATTAACAAGCCAAGTGTGAATAAAGTTTGAAAGGACAATAATAGGTATATTCTTGGTGTGAGGCTTGCATTTAACCCCGTCGTCCTATGTGACAGGCAGGGATATGCATCATCATAATAACAAGGAGGCACACTAAATTAAGTGATAAAATCATTAATTAAAATATAGCTGTAGGAAAGTCTGACATAAGCTTCAACTTAGATAAGAATTAAATTGGGGTAAAATTCAATAACTCCAACAGCAATAAGAAAAACTGCAGAGACATCAAGTGAGGGCAATTTTCAAGTAGGCGGTTTTCACTTAATCTCCCAAGCCAGGTCATGCCCTCCCCCCACTTCATCTCCACTGCAACACTTTTGCCAGCCATAACCAAGTGGTTAGAGCACCAGGCTGACAACCAGGGAAATCTAGATCAAATCCCACTGCTGCTCCTTATGATCTTGGGCACGTCACTTAACCCTTCATTGTCTCAGATAGAAACTTAAACTGTGCTCTGTAAGCCCTCCATGGATGGGGACATTCCTAGTGTACCTGGATGTAACTTGAGCTACTACTGAAAATGGTGGGCACACACACACAATTCTGCAGTGTAATGCACTAAACTGTGCTGCATACACAGAATCAGACCTGTGACACGGACAGCCACAAAGGACACATATGTGAGTCATAGGCATGTAGCAGTAGATATTCAGCCAGCAGCGCTCAGCATATGCAGTCGGACAAAACATTGCTGGTTAAGTGCGATATTCAGCACTTACGCCTAAAGATAGGACTGTGTTTTTTGCGGTCCTATTTATGCAGTTTCCTAGCCACTTAAGTGCTGAATATAAGCATTTAACCGGCTAAGTGGTGACTCTGCCCCAGGAACATCCACAAAATTGCCAGTTTCGGCTAAGGCGCTAACTGGACATTTTCAGTGGCACTGTCTGTTTAAATGCCATTCAATATGCCTGGTTAGCACCGGACAAGCCATTTCTGGCCATTTAAATCACTTTGAATATCTATCCTGAGTATATAAGTGCTGAAACTGTGACACAAATGAAGAAGCTCACTACATACATTAGCACAGGACATATTATTTATTTATTTATTTATTTGGATTTATTTACCGCCTTTTTGAAGGAATTCACTCAAGGCGGTGTACAGTAAGAATAAATCAAACATGAGCAATAGACAATTACAGCATTAAAAATATTCAAATAGCAATACAAAGCAGGGCATAGTACACTACTTACAATGTCAACACAATGCGTAATAGAACATTTTAATTGACAGTGTAGGGTATAAGCAAAGATAGAACATATAGATAGGTAAGAGAGTAAGAAGAGTTAGAAAATAATCAGACATACCTGTTTGTGGAGCAAGTTTTCCAGATTGTGCTACAACTTCATATAAGCAGCCTCTGTCTCAGGAGTGGGCAAACTTTATATTCAGAGGAGAGAATTCAATAAATGATGCCGAAACTTAGACGCCGAAAAATTCCGTGCTAAGCACTTTTCTATAAAGGGTGCACACCTTATATAGAATAGTGTTTAGCACGGATCCTGCACCTGACGTTGGGTCCTGGACTTACTCTCGCTAAAACCTGGTGTAAGCGTTGGCACCCAAGTTAGGCTCAATTAGGCAGTATTCTGTAATTCTGCTTGCAATTTTTCGGAATGCCCCCGACATGCCCATGGTCATGTTCCCTTTTGAGATATGCACCATGGGAGTCAGGCGACATGCCTTATAGAATAGCACACATCTGGATGCACATGCAAATTTTAATGAGTGCCAATTAGTATCAATAATTGGTTGTTAGCACCCGATTATTGATGGTTCAGAGCTCATACAACTTTACACACACAGGTGGCCAGGAAGAATGCCCAGAGTGGCTACACAAGACTCTCCACTGCTAATCTCTTAGTGTATTACATCCTTGGGGCATACTACAATACTACTACTAATCATTTCTATAGCACTACTAGACATATGCAGTGCTGTACACATTATATGCAGGTACTTTCCCTGTCCCCAGAGGGCTCATAATCTTTCTACTTGGGGCAATGGAGGGTTAAGTGACTTACTTAAGGTCACAAGAACGTGCAGTGAGACTTGAACCCAGGTTGCCAGGATCAAAGCCTGCTACACTAACCATTAGGCTAGTCCTCCACTACAGGCTGTATATTCTACCTTCTGATACCCAGGCAAAAAATGTGTCTTGCCTTTGCCATCCCAGTCTCTAGGCTCTGGTGAGTTTGTAAAACACAAAAGATAAAACACTATTTAACACATGACCTAGCAAAGGACAGAAAAAAAACAGGAATAGCATAATATTTTATGGTGCACAGTAGCTGAAGGAAAGGGTGAGTTGAAAAAGTGGAACTGGCTGGTGTCACTCACTGTCGATGATGAGTAGCAAGGCGTGATTCCTGCATTTTATACTCTGTAAGCATTTGGCACAGCTGAGAGACATCCTGTGATCATTTCTCACAATTAACAGCAACTTTTATAGAAGGAAAGAGGGTTGTGGTTTCCTTTCCAGTTGACCTAATAAGATGGCTATGTATTTGAGTTGCGTCTCTGAAACTGTATCTTTTCTACACAGGGCAGATTTGAAGGAGTTGACTGAGAGGCAGTGCCGCATAGATTCCAGTTGATCAGAGCACTTACTTCACAAGCTGTCACAGAAGATGATTGGGTGCCTGCTGTCCTGTTTAGATCTCATACACACTTTCTCTGGTGAGAGAAAAGACACAGCTCTTCATCATCTGACTACTGACTCCAGGGCCAGCTCTGGGCTAACATCGGTACCCGCCTTCAGTGGCAGCTTTGGCACAGCATTTCCTCCTTTGGTACTGGCTGTGGCTCTGGCACAGAACACCTATCTCTTTCTGCACCCTTAGCAGTCCCTATCTCTCAACTCTCCCACCCTCTGTTCAACACCATTATCCTTTCAAACCCCTTCTCTCTCCCCTGCTTCCCACAGTGTCCAACATCTCCTCTCCTTTCTCTCCCCACAATTCATCCAACACCTGTATCTCCCCTGACCATCTGTCTGTTTACCCTTCGCCACAGATTCTAGCAAACCCTTTTCTCCCCTCCCCCACAGCATCTTCTAATGTGGTTCCATGTTCCTGCCTAGTGGTGCCCTCTCTGTCTTACTTCTCTTCCTTCTTCAAGGGGGCTAATTCTTCTCCCTTTATTCAGACAAAAGTCTCCCTCCTCCTCCCTATAGCCACTCAGAAAAGCATTCACTGACAGCTTTGGTACATTGCTGACTGAGAGCTCTTCTTCTGGTGATGGCAGGGACTTCCTCCACAGAACAGCTAAGAGCAAGCAGAACTTCACCTCAGGAATGTATGCCTTTCCCATGTTCTGCAGCAGGACCAATTTTCTGGACTGGCTGCAGCTTGCAGCCTGCAGATATGAGTGGAAGGGGAGAGGGGCAATGATGACCTTCCTGAGCACGATGCCCTATGCAAGTCACATAGGTTGCACACCCCAAAGCTCAATTCCAGACAGCAACAGGAAACATAAGTACAATCAGTGATTTCTGTCTCAGATGTGCTTTCTGCTTTCTGGAATTCATGTTTGCCTACATATTTCATATATGCAGTATCCCTTTAGAGTATTGGAAAGAAGGAGCTTCTGTGAGACCTGCTGGTTTATTTATAGTAATTCAACATGTGGGTTTAGTTCCTGTATAGGTCTTGGAAGTTATCTACTAAAACAGCAAACATTATCATAGACTGAATATTCATATTTACTGTAACTATTGCTCGCTGCTGATACTTTTAATAACTAAACTTCCTGACCTCTGCTATGATGGTCACATATAGTTGTGTGCAAACATTTTTCTCTACCTTTCATTGCCAAACTCTTCTAGCTCAGAAACATTCTTAGGTCTCCTTGCATGTACTGAATATTTAAAATCTCTTCACAGATTTTCAATAATATTCAACTCTGGGGCTGTGAAGGCCCTTCTAAACTCTTCATTTATTTATTTATTTAATATCATTTATACCCCACATTTTCCCACCACTTGCAGGCTCAATGTGGCTTACAACGTTTAGGAAACAAACAGTAAAGTACAGTAAAGTGAAAGTGATATGGAAGGCGTAAAGTTACAGGGGTAAGATAAAGTAATTGAGTTCACAAAATCTTTATAGGATTTGTAGTCCAGGAATCACGGATGCAGGACTGGATCTTTAGAAACATTAATGGCAGATAAAGACCACATGGCCCATCCAGTTTGCCCATCCATACCATCTACTATCCCTTCCTTTCCCTTAGAGATCCTATGTACTTGTCCCAAACTTTCTTGAATTCAGAAAAAGTCTTCCTCTCCACTACCTCCACTGGGAGACCATTCCATGTATCCACGACTCTTACTGTGAATAAGTATTTCCTTAGGTTACTCCAGAGTCTATCCTCTTTCACCTTCATCCTATGCCTCCTTGTTCCAGAGCTTCCTTTCAATTGAAAGAAACTTGTCTCCTATGCATTTATGCCATGAAAGTATTTAAACATCTCTATCATGTGTCCCCTCTTTCTCCTTTCTTCCAAAGTATTCATATTGCGATCTTTAAGGTTGTCCCCATAGGCTTTATGATGAAGACTACTGACCATTTTAGTAACTGCCCTCTGGACTGACTCCATCCTGTTTATATCTTTTTGATGGTGAGGTCTCCAGAATTGTATATAATACTCTAAATGAGGTCTCAGAGACTTATACACAGGCATTATTACCACTTTTTTCCTGTTGGCCATTCCTCTCCCTATGCACCCAAGCATCCACCTAGCTTTTGCCGTCAACTTTTCTACCTGTTTGACCACCTTAGGATCATCAGATATGATCACACCCAAATCAGAGATTTTCGTAGTCTTCAATCTTGTCTTGACTTCAGCAGTTTCATGTAACTTCCATTCCTAATCAATGTTTTTGACATTTGAAATTGCTAGCTGGAAACATTTAGAGATTTTTTAAATATATAGCTTATAGTTGGGCACACTGGATGGAACGTTCATTTACTATGCTACTGTGATACTATGTTAGCTTTCTCCTGCTTCGTAAGAGTGAGTTATCTACATTTTCAAAATGCTCAGACCTGTTTAAAGGAGCCCATGGTTGTTGACAACAGACAGAAGAACAACCACAAACTAGGAGGTTATCAAAGCAAAGCAACTATGTGGTTTACAATAAAATAGGATTGCACAAATTTGCTAAATAGATACTTTTGTTCTGTTTTCACAGAAGAAAATCCTGGAGAAGGACCGCGATGGACTGGAAATAGTACAAATGAGATTGAAGTGGATAGAGCACCATTCACGGAAGAAAGTGTGTATCAACAACTTGAAAAGCTAAAGGTGGACAAAGCCATGGGACCGGACGGGATCCACCCCAGGATATTGAGGGAGCTCAGAGAGGTTTTGGCGGGTCCTCTTAAAGATTTGTTTAATATATCCTTGCAGACGGGAAAGGTTCCGAGGGATTGGAGAACGGCGGAGGTGGTCCCTCTCCACAAAAGTGGTGATAAGGAAGAAGCTGGAAACTACAGGCCGGTAAGCCTCACTTCAGTTATTGGAAAAGTAATGGAAGCGATGCTGAAGGAAAGGATAGTGAATTTCCTGGAAGCCAATAAGTTGCAAGATCCGAGACAAAGCGAATGCTACATACCTGTAGAAGGTATTCTCCGAGGACAGCAGGCTGATTGTTCTCACTGATGGGTGACGTCCGCGGCAGCCCCTCCAATCGGAATCTTCACTAGCAAAAGCCTTTGCTAGCCCTCGCGCGCCGATGCGCACCGCGCATGCGCGGCCGTCTTCCCGCCCGAAACCGGCTTGAGCCGGCCAGTCTCATGTGTAGCAAGACAAAGACAAGGGAAGACACAACTCCAAAGGGGAGGCGGGCGGGTTTGTGAGAACAATCAGCCTGCTGTCCTTGGAGAATACCTTCTACAGGTATGTAGCATTCGCTTTCTCCAAGGACAAGCAGGCTGCTTGTTCTCACTGATGGGGTATCCCTAGCCCCCAGGCTCACTCAAAACAACAACCATGGTCAATTGGGCCTCGCAACGGCGAGGACATAACTGAGATTGACCTAAAAAATTTACCAACTAACTGAGAGTGCAGCCTGGAACAGAACAAACAGGGCCCTCGGGGGGTGGAGTTGGATCCTAAAGCCCAAACAGGTTCTGAAGAACTGACTGCCCGAACCGACTGTCGCGTCGGGTATCCTGCTGCAGGCAGTAATGAGATGTGAATGTGTGGACAGATGACCACGTCGCAGCTTTGCAAATTTCTTCAATAGAGGCTGACTTCAAGTGGGCTACCGACGCAGCCATGGCTCTAACATTATGAGCCGTGACATGACCCTCAAGAGCCAGCCCGCCTGGGCGTAAGTGAAGGAAATGCAATCTGCTAGCCAATTGGATATGGTGCATTTCCCCACAGCCACTCCCCTCCTATTGGGATCAAAAGAAACAAACAATTGGGCGGACTGTCTGTTGGGCTGTGTCCGCTCCAGATAGAAGGCCAATGCTCTCTTGCAGTCCAATGTGTGCAGCTGACGTTCAGCAGGGCAGGATATGAGGACGGGGAAAGAATGTTGGCAAGACAATTGACTGGTTCAGATGGAACTCCGACACAACCTTTGGCAGGAACTTAGGGTGAGTGCGGAGGACTACTCTGTTATGATGAAATTTGGTGTAAGGAGCCTGGGCTACTAGGGCCTGAAGCTCACTGACTCTACGAGCTGAAGTAACTGCCACCAAGAAAATGACCTTCCAGGTCAAGTACTTCAGATGGCATGAATTCAGTGGCTCAAAAGGAGGTTTCATCAGCTGGGTGAGAACGACATTGAGATCCCATGACACTGTAGGAGGCTTGACAGGGGGCTTTGACAAAAGCAAACCTCTCATGAAGCGAACAACTAAAGGCTGTCCTGAGATCGGCTTACCTTCCACATGGTAATGGTATGCACTGATTGCACTAAGGTGAACTCTTACAGAGTTGGTCTTGAGACCAGACTCAGACAAGTGCAGAAGGTATTCAAGCAGGGTCTGTGTAGGACAAGAGCGAGGATCTAGGGCCTTGCTGTCACACCAGACGGCAAAACCTCCTCCACAGAAAGAAGAAGTGGAATCTTTCCTGGAAGCAAGCAAGATGCGGGAGACACCCTCTGACAGGCCCAAAGAGGCAAAGTCTACGCTCTCAACATCCAGGCCGTGAGAGCCAGGGACCGGAGGCTGGGATGCAGAAGCGCTCCTTCGTCCTGCGTGATGAGGGTCGGAAAACACTCCAATCTCCAGGGTTCTTCGGAGGACAACTCCAGAAGAAGAGGGAACCAGATCTGACGCGGCCAAAAAGGAGAAATCAGAATCATGGTGCCTCGGTCTTGCTTGAGTTTCAAACAAAGTCTTCCCCACCAGAGGAATGGGAGGATAAGCATACAGCAGACCCTCCCCCCAATCCAGGAGGAAGGGCATCCGATGCCAGTCTGCCGTGGGCCTGAAGCCTGGAACAGAACTGAGGGACTTTGTGGTTGGCTCGAGATGCGAAGAGGTCTACCAAGGGGGTGCCCCCACACCTGGAAGATCTGTCGCACTACACGGGAATTGATGCGACCACTCGTGAGGTTGCATAATCCTGCTCAACCTGTCGGTCAGACTGTTGTTTACGCCTGCCAGATATTGTGGCTTGGAGCACCATGCGTGCCGGCGAGCCCAGAGCCACATGCTGACGGCTTCCTGACACCAGGGGGCGAGATCCAGTGCCCCCCTGCTTGTTGACGTAGTACATGGCAACCTGGTTGTCTGTCTGAATTTGGATAATTTGTGGGACAGCCGCTCTCTGAAAGCCTTCAGAGCGTTCCAGACGCTCGTAACTCCAGAAGATTGATCTGTAGATCGCGTTCCTGGAGGGACCAGCTTCCTTGGGTGTGAAGCCATCAACATGAGCTCCCCATCCCAGGAGAGACGCATCCGTGGTCAGCACTTTTTTGTGGCTGAGGAATTTGGAAAGGACGTCCCAGAGTCAAATTGGACCAAATCGTCCACCAATACAGGGATTCGAGAAAACTCGTGGACAGGTGGATCACGTCTTCTAGATCCCCAGCAGCCTGAAACCACTGGGAAGCTAGGGTCCATTGAGCAGATCTCATGTGAAGGCGGGCCATGGGAGTCACATGAACTGTGGAGGCATGTGGCCCAGCAATCTCAACATCTGCCGAGCTGTGATCTGCTGGGACGCTCGCACCCGCGAGACGAGGGACAACAAGTTGTTGGCTCTCGCCTCTGGGAGATAGGCGCGAGCCGTCCGAGAATCCAGCAGAGCTCCTATGAATTCGAGTCTCTGCGCCGGGGAGAAGATGGGACTTTGGGTAATTTATCACAACCCCAGTAGCTCCAGGAGGCGAATAGTCATCTGCATGGACTGCAGGGCTCCTGCCTCGGACGTGTTCTTCACCAGCCAATCGTCGAGATATGGGAACACGTGCACCCCCAGCCTGCGAAGTGCTGCCGCTACTACAGCCAAGCACTTTGTGAACACCCTGGGCGCAGAGGCGAGCCCAAAGGGTAGCACACAGTACTGGAAGTGACGTGTGCCCAGCTGAAATCGCAGATACTGTGAGCTGGCAGTATCGGGATGTGTGTGTAGGCATCCTTCAAGTCCAGAGAGCATAGCCAATCGTTTTCCTGAATCATGGGAAGTAGGGTGCCCAGGGAAAGCATCCTGAACTTTTCTTTGACCAGATATTTGTTCAGGGCCCTTAGGTCTAGGATGGGACGCATCCCCCCTGTTTTCTTTTCCACAAGGAAGTACCTGGAATAGAATCCCAGCCCTTCTTGCCCGGATGGCACGGGCTCGACCGCATTGGCGCTGAGAAGGGCGGAGAGTTCCTCTGCAAGTACCTGCTGTGCTGGAAGCTGTAAGACTGAGCTCCCGGTGGACAATTTGGAGGTTTTGAGGCCAAATTGAGGGTGTATCCTTGCCGGACTATTTGGAGAACCCACTGATCGGAGGTTATGAGAGGCCACCTTTGGTGAAAAGCTTTCAACCTCCCTCCGACTGGCAGGTCGCCCGGCACTGACACTTGGATGTCGGCTATGCTCTGCTGGAGCCAGTCAAAAGCTCGCCCCTTGCTTTTGCTGGGGAGCCGAGGGGCCTTGCTGAGTCGCACGCTGCTGACGAGAGCGAGCGCGCTGGGGCTTAGCCTGGGCCGCAGGCTGTCGAGAAGGAGGATTGTACCTATGCTTGCCAGAAGAGTAGGGAACAGCTTCCTTCCCCCAAAAAATCTTCTACCTGTAGAGGTAGAGGCTGAAGGCTGCCGCGGGAGAACTTGTCGAATGCGGTGTCCCGCTGGTGGAGCTGCTCTACCACCTGTTCGACTTTCTCTCCAAAAATGTTGTCCGCACGGCAAGGTGAGTCCGCAATCCGCTGCTGGATTCTATTCTCCAGGTCGGAGGCACGCAGCCATGAGAGCCTGCGCATCACCACACCTTGAGCAGCGGCCCTGGACGCAACATCAAAGGTGTCATACATCCCTCTGGCCAGGAATTTTCTGCACGCCTTCAGCTGCCTGACCACCTCCTGAAACGGCTTGGCTTGCTCAGGGGGGAGCGCATCAACCAAGCCCGCCAACTGCCGCACATTGTTCCGCATGTGTATGCTCGTGTAGAGCTGGTAAGACTGAATTTTGGCCACGAGCATAGAAGAATGGTAGGCCTTCCTCCCAAAGGAGTCCAAGGTTCTAGAGTCCTTGCCCGGGGGCGCCGAAGCATGCTCCCTAGAACTCTTGGCCTTCTTCAGGGCCAGATCCACAACTCCAGAATCATGAGGCAACTGAGTGCGCATCAGATCTGGGTCCCCATGGATCCGGTACTGGGACTCGATCTTCTTGGGGATGTGGGGATTAGTTAAAGGTTTGGTCCAGTTCGCAAGCAATGTCTTTTTTAGGACATGGTGCAAGGGAACAGTGGACGCTTCCTTAGGTGGAGAAGGATAGTCCAGGAGCTCAAACATTTCAGCCCTGGGCTCGTCCTCCACAACCACCGGGAAGGGGATGGCCGTAGACATCTCCCGGACAAAGGAAGCGAAAGACAGACTCTCAGGAGGAGAAAGCTGTCTTTCAGGAGAGGGAGTGGGATCGGAAGGAAGACCCTCAGACTCCTCGTCAGAGAAATATCTGGGGTCTTCTTCCTCTTCCCACGAGGCCTCACCCTCGGTGTCAGACACAAGTTCACGGACCTGTGTCTGCAACCGTGCCCGACTCGACTCCGTGGAGCCACGTCACGATGGGGGCGTCGAGAGGTAGACTCCCTCGCCCGCATCGGCGAAGCTCCCTCCGCCGACGTAGTCGGGGAGCCTTCCTGGGAGGCGACGGCAGCAGGCACCGCACGCGGTACCGACGCCGGAGACCTCACCTCGGGCGATGGGCAGCCGGCGCCACGCTCGACGGTACTGGTGGCGGCAAGCACCGCCGGTACCGGAGGGGTAGGGCGCAACAGCTCTCCCAGAATCTCTGGGAGGACGGCCCGGAGGCTCTCGTTCAGAGCGGCTGCAGAGAAAGGCATGGAGGTCGATGCAGGCGTCGACGTCAGAACCTGTTCCGGGCGTGGAGGCTGTTCCGGGCTGTCCAGAGCGGAGCGCATCGACACCTCCTGAACAGAGGGTGAGCGGTCCTCTCGGCGTCGATGCCTGCTGGGTGCCGACTCCTTCGGCGACCCAGAGCTCTCGGTACGACACGGGAAGGGGACCGGTGATGATGCTTCTTCGACTTCTTGGGACGAAGCACGTCACCGGAGCTTCCCCGGTACCGACGAGGAGGACGTAGAATCCAGCCGTCGCTTCCTCGGGCCGAGACCGAAGAGGGTCGGGTCTCTGGGGGGGCTGTACCGCAGGAGCCCTCAGGGTAGGGGGAGACCCACCCGAAGGCTCACCGCCACCAGCAGGGGAATGGACAGCCCTCACCTGCACTCCAGACGAAGCACCACAGTCCGACGACATCAGCAGACGAGGTCCCGGTACCACCGACGTCGATGCAGCTATCGATGTCTCGGCGCCGATGCAGAGGGCCGATGCCTCGATGCACTCGATGCACTGGCCGCCGAGGTTGAAGGTCTGGACGCTGAAGACGTCGATGCACTCGATACCCCCGGTGCCGATGCCGACGAAGAGCCCGAGAACAAAATGTTCCACTGGGCTAACCTCGCTACCTGAGTCCGCCTTTGCAAAAGGGAACACAGACTACAGGCCTGAGGGCGGTGCCCAGCCCCCAGACACTGAAGACACGACGCGTGCCTGTCAGTGAGCGAGATTACCCGGGCGCACTGGGTGCACTTCTTGAAGCCGCTGGAAGGCTTCGATGTCATGGGCGGAAAAATCACGCCGGCGAAATCGAAAGACGAAATGGCGAAATTTGGCACAGAAAAAGAAAAGGGGAAATTTCGACCGGGGCCTAAGAAAGGCCTACCCCGACGACGAAAGAAAACTTAACGGGGCGAAAAAACTCGAAGTAGAGGAAGGAAAAACCGAAAGTGGCTAATCCAAAGGATTTCTGGATTTTCACAGAAAAATGTCGAAAAACGACGCGCGGAGGTCGACTTTCCGGGGCACGAACGGTAAAACACAACCGTACCGAGCGCGGAGAAAGAAGACTGGCCGGCTCAAGCCGGTTCGGGCGGGAAGACGGCCGCGCATGCGCGGTGCGCATCGGCGCACGAGGGCTAGCAAAGGCTTTTGCTAGTGAAGATTCTGATTGGAGGGGCTGCCGCGGACGTCACCCATCAGTGAGAACAAGCAGCCTGCTTGTCCTCGGAGAACATGGTTTTACCAAAGGGAAATCGTGCCAAACGAATCTCATTGAGTTCTTTGATTGAGTGACAGGAGAATTGAATCAGGGACGAGCTATGGACGTAGTCTACTTAGATTTCAGCAAAGCTTTTGACACGTTTCCCCACAGGAGGCTCTTAAATAAACTGGAGGGGCTGAAGATAGGACCTGAAGTGGTGAACTGGATTAGGAACTGATTGACGGACAGAAGCCAGAGGGTGGTGGTGAATGGAATTTGCTCGGAGGAGGGAAAGGTGAGTAGTGGAGTGCCTCAGGGATCGGTGCTGGGGCCGATTCTGTTCAATATATTTGTGAGTGACATTGCCGAAGGGTTAGAAGGTAAAGTTAGCCTATTTGCGGATGATACTAAGATCTGTAACAGAGTGGACACCCGGGAGGGAGTGGAAAACATGAAAAAGGATCTGAGGAAGCTAGAAGAATGGTCTAAGGTTTGGCAATTAAAATTCAATGCGAAGAAATGCAAAGTGATGCACTTAGGGAATAGAAATCCACGCGAGACGTATGTGTTAGGCGGGGAGAGTCTGATAGGTACGGGCGGAGAGAGGGATCTTGGGGTGATAGTATCTGAAGATTTGAAGGCGACGAAACAGTGTGACAAGGCGGTGGTCGCAGCTAGAAGGTTGTTAGGCTGTATAGAGAGAGGTGTGACCAGCAGAAGAAAGGGGGTGTTGATGCCCCTGTATAAGTCGTTGGTGAGGCCCTACCTGGAGTATTGTGTTCAGTTTTGGAGGCCGTATCTTGTTAAGGATGTAAAAAGAATCGAAGCGGTGCAAAGAAAAGCTACGAGAATGGTATGGGATTTGCGTTACAAGACGTATGAGGAGAGACTTGCTGAACTAAACATGTATACTCAGGAGGAAAGGATAAACAGGGGTGATATGATACAGACGTTCAAATATTTGAAAGGTATTAATCCGCAAACGAACCTTTTCCAGAGATGGGAAGATGGTAGAACGAGAGGACATGAAATGAGATTGAAGGGGGGCAGACTCAAGAAAAATGTCAGGAAGTATTTTTTCACGGAGAGAGTAGTGGATGCTTGGAATGCCCTCCCGCGGGAGGTGGTGGAAATGAAAACGGTAACAGAATTCAAACATGCGTGGGATAAGCATAAAGGAATCCTGTGCCGAAGGAATGGATCCTCAGGAGCTTAGTCAAGATCAGGAGGCGGGGCTGGTGGTTGAGAGGCGGGGATAGTGCTGGGCAGACTTATACGGTCTGTGCCAGAGCCGGTGGTCGGAAGCGGGACTGGGGGTTGGGAGGCGGGGGTAGTGCTGGGCAGACTTATACGGTCTGTGCCAGAGCCGGTGGTTGGGAGGTGGGGCTGGTGGTTGGGAGGCGGGGATAGTGCTGGGCAGACTTATACGGTCTGTGCCCTGAAGAGCACAGGTACAAATCAAAGTAGGGTATACACAAAAAGTAGCAAATATGAGTTATCTTGTTGGGCAGACTGGATGGACCGTGCAGGTCTTTTTCTGCCGTCATCTACTATGTTACTGTGTTACAAGGGGGATAGTATTTCTTCAGTTGTGGAATTGATTAATTAAAGGCTCACTGAAGCACTACATTTTTTGACCATTATTTACAACCTAAATAAAAAGTAGTAATGAATCAACTGGAAAGGTGTCCAAACTTTTCAGCCTGCCATATTTAACTGTTTTCTCACTTTGAATCTGTAAAATATGCTATGATGCGGTTTATAGAACACTGCCCCTCACCCTTAAGAAAAATTCCTCTCTATCTAACCTGGGCCATCTTAAGAACACTGATCCTGCCCTGGGAGGAAGTAAGCTGGGAGGGGCGCAGTCAATACCTGGGAAGTTTAAAAGACAGAGCCTGAAAGAAATCTCAGTGAACCTGGAAGACGTACTGAGCCAAACTGACAAATTAAAGAGTAGTAAATCACCTGGACTGGATGGCATGAATCCAAGGCTACTGAAAGAACTCAAACATGAAATTTATGATCTGCTGTTAATAATCTGTAACCTGTTGTTAAAATCATCCTTAGTACCTGAAGATTGGAGGGTGGCCAACATATTTATAAATAATTTGCAAATTGAAACGACAAGTGAGGTGATTACATTTGCCAAATGACACAAAACAATTCCAGGCTGTTAAAAACACATGTGGACTCTGAAAAATTGCAAGAAGATCTTAAGAAATCGGAAGACTGGGCATTCAAATGGCAGATGAAATTTAATATGGACAAATGCAAAGTGATGCACATTGGGAAGAACAATCCAAATCATAGTTGCCTGATGCTAGGGTCCACCTTGGGGATCAGCACCCAAAAAAAAAAAGATCCAGGTATCCTTGTAGACAATACGCTGAAATCTTCTGCTCAGTGTGCGGCGGCAGCCAAAAAAGCAAACAGGATGCTAGGAATTATTAGGAAAGGAACGGTAAATAGGACTGAGAGTACTATAATGCCTCTATATCTCTACATGGCGCGACCTCACCTTGAGTATTGTGTTCAATTCTGGTCGCCCTATATCAAAAAAGATATAGCGGAATTAGAAAAGGTTCAAACAAGAACGACCAAAATGATAAAAGGGATGGAACTCCTGTCATATGAGGAAAGGCTAAAGAGGTTAGGGCTCCTCCGCTTGGAAAACAGACAGCGAGGGGAGATATGATTGAGGTCTACCAAATCCTGAGTGTGTAGAATGAGTAGAAGTGAATTGATTTTTTACACTCAAAAAGTACAAAGACTAGGGACACTCAATGAAGTTACATAGAAATACTTTTAAAACAAATTAGCTGTCCCCGATGGCATTGCTCAGCAATAGATTAGTACTTTGTAATTGAGAAAAACAAGGTTTTTTTCTGTGTAATAACACTAAGTATGCTGAGGGGTTAGTGTGCGTGGAGGTATGCTACTCTGTGGTGCGTGAGAACGTGTGTCAGTGGGGGTGTGGTACGGAGGGGTGAGTATGAGTGGGGATGTGCTATTCTGGGGTGTGTGATTGGAGTTGTTTTGCTGAGGGGTGTGTGAGAACAGGTGAGTGTGAGTGGGGTGTTTTGCTGTGTGCTGTATTAGAATGGGTGAGTGTGAGTGGGGGGGTGAGAATGAGTGTAACTGGGGTGTTTGCTGAGGGGTGTGTGAGAAAGGGTGACATTGACATTGAGTTTAATACTCCCTTAAATCAGAAAATGTGTTTAGGTCGATTTTCTCGATTAGTTGTTTCTTTCAATCTAGCAAGTGCCTGCCGTTTGGCTTTCATAGCTTTCCTGTCAAAACACAGCCTTCTTTTCAAGGGCATGTACAAATTCAGTTTCCCACCCTTTTCGAAGAGCATTACCCTGGTGGGGTAGTGAATTCACTCACACACACATACACACGTCCCAGCCTGACCCCAATACTTTCTCTCTACCCTGTTCCCAGCAATCTCTGAAACCCCCTTCTACTGAAATTGTTAGGGAAGAGGGCAGAGACGCCGAGAGGGGGGCAAGGGGGACAAAATTCCCTAGGCCCAGCCTCCAAGCACTTCTTCTTGCTACCTGCTTCTGGATCTGTCCTCCCCTGCTCCTGCGTGCTGCCCAGGACCCGGATGATTGCAATAGCGCAATATTGCTTTAATGCAATAAGTACATAAGTAAGTACATAAGTATTGCCACACTGAGACAGACCAAAGGTCCATCAAGCCCAGCATCCTGTTTCCAACAGTGGCCAATCCAGGTCACAAATACCTAGCAAGATCCCAAAAAAGGGCAATACATTTTATGTTGTTTATCCCAGAAATAAGCAGTGGATTTTCCTCAAGTCATTTTAATAATGGTCTATGGACTTTTCCTTTAGGAAGCCGTGCAAACCTTTTTTTAAACCCCGCTAAGCTAACCAGCTTTACCACATTCTCTGGCAACGAATTCCAGAGTTTAATTACACATTGCCCCCTAATCCTAGTATTTTTGGAAAGAAAAACTTAAACGATTAAAACCTTTTTTCCCGAGAGAAAGTTTTCAAAACCTAGTACAATCAATGGTCCTAAGCCATGCAGATTACTGCAACGGAATCTACGCGGGATGCAAAGAAAAACTCACAAACAAACTCCAGACCGTCCAAAACACAGCAGCCAGGCTGATATTTGGTAAAACACGATTTGAAAGTGCTAAACCCCTCCGAGAAAAGCTGCACCGGCTCCCAATCAAAGAAAGGGTCATCTTCAAAATCTGCACTTTGGTCCACAAAATTATCTACGGCGTAGTCCCAGGATGCATGACAGACCTAATAGATCTACCAATCAGAAACAGAATCAGATCATCACGATCATACCTAAACCTACACTACCCAAATTGTAAAGTACTTAAATACAAAACAACTTATGCATCCTGCTTCTCCTACATAAGCGTACAACTATGGAATGGTCTCCCAAAAGTTGTGAAAACAATCCACGAGCATCTAAGCTTCAGGCAATCACTAAAAACCAACCTCTTCAAAAAGGCTTACCCCCTCGATCCACCATAAATCCCCACACCCAGCAACACAGCATAACCAATGATCGTACTGGACAATATACAATCTATATTCCCTTCGACCCTCATGGTGCCTGATACACACCTACCTCATTAGACCACAATCCAGCGGTATAATCGAAAGCCGAATTTGGACGTTTTCAACTGCACTCTGTCGCGGATGCGGACAAAGTTGATGGGGGCGTGTCGAAGGCGTGGTGAAGGCGGAACTGGGGTGTGGTTATCGGGCGATCAGAGATGGGCGCCTTTCGCCGATAATGGAAGAAAAATATGCGTTTTTAGCGAGAATTTAGGGCACTTTTCCTGGACCCTGTTTTTCCACGAATAAGGCCCCAAAAAGTGCCCTAAATGACCAGATGACCACTGGAGGGAATTGGGGATGACCTCCCTGACTCCCCCAGTGGTCACAAACCCCCTCCCACCACAAAATATGCCGTTTCACAACTTTTTATTTTCACCCTCAAATGTCATACCCACCTCCCTGGCAGCAGTATGCAGGTCACTGCAGCAGTTGTTAGGGGGTGCAGTGGACTTCAAGCAGGTGGACCCAGGCTCATCCCCCCCCCCCCACCCACCCACCGTTACACTTGTGCTGGTAAATGGCAGCCCTCCAAACCGCCCCCCAAACCCACTGTACCCACATGTAGGTGCCCCCCTTCACCCCTTAGGGCTATAGTAATGGTGTAGACTTGTGGGCGGTGGGTTTTGAGGGGGATTTTGGGGGGCTCAACACCCAAGGGAAGGGTGATATGCACCTGGGAGCTCTTTTACCTGTTTTTTTGTTTTTGTAAACGTGCCCCCTAGGGTGCCCGGTTGGTCCTGGCATGTGAGGGGGACCAGTGCACTACGACTCCTGGCCCCTCCCATGAACAAATGCCTTGGATTTATTCGTTTTTGAGCTGGGCGCTTTCATTTTCCATTATCGCTGAAAAACAAAAACGCCCAGCTCACAAATTGTCGAATAAAACATGGACGTACGGTTCGGTCCGCCCCTTCACGGACCCGTTCTCGAGATAAACGCCCATGGAGATAGACGTTTTTGTTCAATTATGCCCCTCCACATAACCTGTATTTGTTATGAACCGAATTGGCGAATGCCATTATGGTACTATGTAAGCCACATTGAGCCTGCAAATACAGTGGGGGAAATAAGTATTTGATCCCTTGCTGATTTTGTAAGTTTGCCCACTGACAAAGACATGAGCAGCCCATAATTGAAGGGTAGGTTATTGGTAACAGTGAGAGATAGCACATCACAAATTAAATCCGGAAAATCACATTGTGGAAAGTATATGAATTTATTTGCATTCTGCAGAGGGAAATAAGTATTTAATCCCTCTGGCAAACAAGACCTAATACTTGGTGGCAAAACCCTTGTTGGCAAGCACAGCGGTCAGACGTCTTCTGTAGTTGATGATGAGGTTTGCACACATGTCAGGAGGAATTTTGGTCCACTCCTCTTTGCAGATCATCTCTAAATCATTAAGAGTTCTGGGCTGTCGCTTGGCAACTCGCAGCTTCAGCTCCCTCCATAAGTTTTCAATGGGATTAAGGTCTGGTGACTGGCTAGGCCACTCCATGACCCTAATGTGCTTCTTCCTGAGCCACTCCTTTGTTGCCTTGGCTGTATGTTTTGGGTCATTGTCGTGCTGGAAGACCCAGCCACGACCCATTTTTAAGGCCTTGGCGGAGGGAAGGAGGTTGTCACTCAGAATTGTACGGTACATGGCCCCATCCATTCTCCCATTGATGCGGTGAAGTAGTCCTGTGCCCTTAGCAGAGAAACACCCCAAAACATAACATTTCCACCTCCATGCTTGACAGTGGGGACGGTGTTCTTTGGGTCATAGGCAGCATTTCTCTTCTTCCAAACACGGCGAGTTGAGTTCATGCCAAAGAGCTCAATTTTTGTCTCATCTGACCACAGCACCTTCTCCCAATCACTCTCGGCATCATCCAGGTGTTCACTGGCAAACTTCAGACGGGCCGTCACATGTGCCTTCCGGAGCAGGGGGACCTTGCGGGCACTGCAGGATTGCAATCCGTTATGTCGTAATGTGTTACCAATGGTTTTCGTGGTGACAGTGGTCCCAGCTGCCTTGAGATCATTGACAAGTTCCCCCCTTGTAGTTGTAGGCTGATTTCTAACCTTCCTCATGATCAAGGATACCCCACGAGGTGAGATTTTGCGTGGAGCCCCAGATCTTTGTCGATTGACAGTCATTTTGTACTTCTTCCATTTTCTTACTATGGCACCAACAGTTGTCTCCTTCTCGCCCAGCGTCTTACTGATGGTTTTGTAGCCCATTCCAGCCTTGTGCAGGTGTATGATCTTGTCCCTGACATCCTTAGACAGCTCCTTGCTCTTGGCCATTTTGTAGAGGTTAGAGTCTGACTGATTCACTGAGTCTGTGGACAGGTGTCTTTCATACAGGTGACCATTGCCGACAGCTGTCTGTCATGCAGGTAACGAGTTGATTTGGAGCATCTACCTGGTCTGTAGGGGCCAGATCTCTTACTGGTTGGTGGGGGATCAAATACTTATTTCCCTCTGCAGAATGCAAATAAATTCATATACTTTCCACAATGTGATTTTCCGGATTTAATTTGTGATGTGCTATCTCTCACTGTTACCAATAACCTACCCTTCAATTATGGGCTGCTCATGTCTTTGTCAGTGGGCAAACTTACAAAATCAGCAAGGGATCAAATACTTATTTCCCCCACTGTAGGTGGGAAAATGTGGGGTACAAATGTAACAAATAAATAAATAATCCAATCCTCAATCTATTTCACACATTTAGTGATACCATTCAATGTAGTTGTCCAATCCCTAGCCACAGGAAACAGACACTAAGAAGAAAACAAACGATCTCACCAATTACCACCCTGTAGCATCTATCCCACTAGCAGTCAAGCTGATGGAAAGTATGGTAATCAAACAATTGACCGATTACATACACAAATTCTCAATACTGCACGAATCACAATCAGGATTCCGCCCCCACCACAGCACCGAAACAGTGCTAACCACCCTCCTAGCCAAATTCAAACAGGAAATAGCAGCAGGCAAAAGCATACTTCTCCTCCAATTCGACATGTCCAGTGCATTCGACATGGTAAATCATAGCATATTACTAAGACTCCTAGACTACTTCGGGATCAGCGGAGCAATGCTCAGTTGGAGCAAGGGCTTCCTAACCACTAGAACATATCAAGTGAAAGTAAACTTCAACATATCATCACCTTGGAAGGCAGATTGCGGAGTACCTCAAGGATCACCATTATCACCGATCCTGTTCAACCTAATGGTGACCCCACTAGCCAAGTCCTTATCCACTCAGGGCCTTAACCCATTCATCTATGCAGACAATGTCACAATATACATCCCTTTCAAACACGATCTAACAGAAATCACCTACGAAATCAATCTCGGCCTCCATATCATGAACTCATGGGCAAACGCATTCCAACTAAAACTCAATACAAAAAAAATGCACTGCCTTATCCTCACATCCCAATACAACACGAATATACCCACAAACTTAGTCACTCCAGATTGTGCCCTCCCCATCTCAGATAGCCTGAAAATCCTGGGTGTCACAATCGACCGAAACCTTACACTCGAGGCCCAAGTTAACTCCACAATCAAGAAAATGTTCCACTCAATGTGGAAACTTAAACATGTAAAGCCATTCTTCTCGAGGGCAACTTTCCGCAACATGGTTCAATCAATGGTACTAAGCCATGCTGACTATTGCAATGGACTTTATGCGGGATGCCAAGAACAACTCATAAAGAAACTACAGACTGCTCAAAACACAGCAGCCAGGCTCATATTTGGAAAATCGCGATTCGACAGCGCCAACCACTACGAGAAAAACTGCACTGGCTCCCAATCAAAGAACGTATTACTTTCAAAATCTGCACCCTGGTCCACAAGATTATCTATGGCGAAGCACCGGGTTACATGTCTGACCATATAGACCTACCAAAAGAAACACAATTGGATCATCACGATCATACCTAAATCTTCACCACCCCAGCTGCAAGGGACTCAAGTATAAATCAAACCACGGATCCAGCTTCTCCTATATAAGCACGCAACTATGGAACACATTACCAAAACCCATAAAGACAACACATGACCACCTCAACTTCCGGAAATCACTAAAGGCCGACCTGTTCGAGAAGGCATACCTTACTGATCCAACTTAAGTGCCTGGACTCAGCAACACAACAAAGCCATAACCTGCAACGAACATTATATAACTCTTCTCTCGATTCTATTATGTGTCTGTAACACATACATCTCATTCTCTACCACATCGCTCTGTATTTGTTTCATCACCGGAGGCGGCTTATGCCTCATGGTGCTATGTAAGCCACATTGAGCCTGCAAATAGGTGGGAAAATGTGGGGTACAAATGCAACAAATAAAATAAATAAATCAGCATAAATGAAAAATGGTACATTGAATTTCTCCAACACTGTGCCCAAGGGTTGGAGTAGCACATTGAATAATGCTGGTGATAGTGAGCAGTCCTGCGGCATCCTACAACCAGGATTCCAACTAGCTGAAAAACTGCTATTTTTTTTCCAGAAAAACCACTGAACTAGTTGAGTACCTTATCACGTATACCTATATAACTCAACCTTGCAAACATGATGTTATTGTTGACTAGGTCAAAGGCACTGGACAGATCAAACTGAATGATAATTGCATTGTGGCGCTGACTTATTAGAGCGTTACCATGAGCCACAATAGAGGCTATGATAGTCTCGGTACTATAGTTTTTCCGAAAACCAGACTGTGATGGATATAGAATATTATGTTCATCCAAATAATTATCTAACATCTTTGAAACTTAACCTTCCATTATTTTTCATGAATAATGGTATCGAATCCACAGGACAATAATTACTAGCTACATGCAAGTTTCCACTAACATTCTGTGGGATCGGTGTCAAAATAATCTCCCCCCATTATACTAGAAACTTGCCATTTGACAATTATTTAACCATAAAGACAGCTAAAACAAAAAAAACCTGATTCATAGAATTCATAAAGTATATTGGACAAGGATCTAGACAACAACTAAATTTAGCATATTTAGTAGTTGGCGTTCTAGCTTCTTTAGTTGTCATAGGTGGTTATGGCTATGGTTATAGCCTCCCTCTCCTTCTCTGCACATATTCAACAAACTGCTAAAACCTGTCGTTTCTTTCTCTATAATATCACCAAAATTCGCCCTTTCCTTTCTGAGCACACTACCAGAACCCTCATCCATGCTCTTATCACCTCTCGCTTAGACTATTGCAACTTGCTTCTCACAGGTCTCCCACTTAGCCATCTCTCTCCTCTTCAATCTGTTCAAAATTCTGCTGCACGACTAATATTCCGCCAAGGTCGTTATGCTCATATTAGCCCTCTCCTCAAGTCACTTTATTGGCTTCCTATCCATTTCCGGATACAGTTCAACCTCCTCTTATTGACCTATAAGTGCATTCACTCTGTAACTCCTTAGTACCTCTCCACTCTCATCTCTCCCTACATTCCTCCCCGGGAACTCCGTTCACTGGGTAAATCTCTCTTATCTGCACCCTTCTCCTCCACTGCTAACTCCATACTCCGTTCCTTTTATCTTGCTGCACCATATGCCTGGAATAGACTTCCTGAGCCGGTATGTCAAGCTCCATCTGTGGCCGTCTTCAAATCTAAGATAAAAGCCCAACTTTTTGATGCTGCTTTTAACTCCTAACCCTTACTCACTTGTTCAGAACCTTTATTTTATCATCCTCACGTTAATATTCCCTTATCTCTTGTTTGTCCTGTTTGTCTGTCCTAATTAGATTGTAAGCTCTGTCAAGCAGGGACTGTCTCTACAGCGCTGCGTACGTCTAGTAGTGCTATAGAAATGATAAGTAGTAGTAGTAGTATAGTTTATTTGAATTTGCTATACTGCCATGATTAACTGGCAGTTCGCAGTGGTTTACAATGAAAACAATACAAGATTCGAGAAAAAGAAAGGAACTACAATAATTTATAGGAAAGTGGATAGAACGGAGAAAATAGACTTGCAAGTAGACAGAGCAATGGAAGAGGGAGGGGCAGCATGCGGTGGGCAATAGTAAAAATGCAGTTGGGTCCTAATCAGCAGAGAAGTATCAGTAAAGAGCCATGTCTTTAGTTCTGAATGTTTTCAGAGAGGTTTCAGCACAAATGTGAAGTGGGAGAGAATTCCAATGAAATGACGCAGCAAAATAAAACGAACGGTGATGGGCAGATGCAAATCAGTTCCACATACAGTTAACAGGGATGCCAGTCAACCTCACATTTATTTCACAAACCTCAATAACGTTTGAGTGGAGGAGTAACCTAGTGGTTAGTGCAGTAGACCTTGATCCTGGGGAATTGAGTTCAATTCCCACTGCAGCTCCTTGTGACTCTGGGTAAGTCACTTAACCCTCCATTGCCCCTGGTACAAAATAAGTACCTGAATATATGTAAACCACTTTGAATGTAGTTGCAAAAACCTCAGAAAGGCAGTGTATCAAGTCCAATTTCCCTTTCCTGTTCCCTTTGAATCTAGTTGCCCATGAATAATTGCTACCTTCTTCCTAAAATAGGAGGCCAAACGTTTAGGTGTAAGGTGCCAGATCCAGTATCTAATAATAAATTATCATTATTTGAAAGATTGCCAACTATAGTAAACAATTTATGAATGTTTAAAAAGTTAATATCAAATTGGAGTAAAATTTTCTCTTCTTTTTAGTTATTAGTTGTTTATACGAAGTAATCTTTGAGCACCAAATTTGTTTATGCTCTTCCTACAATCTGGTTTTAGAACATGTAGCTCAGCATCAACTATTTCTCTGACTTATGCAGAACTTTCAGTTTAGTCTTAAGCTATTGCATGTGTATACTTGAAATATGAGAATGCCAATTATTAAATAGATCCGCGTGGAAGAAACTTCAATCAGGCCACCTAATTTTCCCCAAAACAGGGAAACATATTTTTTCCTCTAATTTGTATAAAAACTTTTGGCTTACGATTTTTAGCATTAGTCATGCTAAAAAATTGTAAAATCCATTAAAAGATGATCCATCCAAGGTAATGGGGTACAAGTGATAAACCGCAAATAACAATGTTATGAATCTCCACTAGCCATTGTAAGAATGTCTAATAAAGGTTCCTTATCATGTGAACTTTCTTTGTTAAGCCAAACAAACCCCATATACTCAAGAAAATCCAGAAACACCCCTGCTTTGGGATCTAATCTATCTTAAAGATATAAATTTACATCGCCAGCTAGTAATGTTGACTGATATTGCATAGCATATTTGATCACAAACTCTTGTATGGTGTTCTTACTGTAATCAGTATGAAATAATTTTTTTTCGTTACCTGGTCCCTGGGGGGGAGGGGCTCCAGGGTCAAGTTTCGGTCCGGGCCAGGTCCGTCGTGGGATTGCGCATCCGGCACAAACCACATGATTCCGGACCACCACTGGAGGAGAGGAGACAGGGCATGCCTGATAGGAAAAGCCCCAGGCTCCCTGAGGCCTGCAGGAGCCCGGGGAATGCTGCAGATGCGTCCGCGATGGCATGCGTGCTGACATCATTGATAATGTCAGATGCGCATGCGTGACGCTCCGCATCTATCCGATGGCTCCAGAGTTGTCCCGGAGAATTGGGGACCATTGCACCACCAATGTTTATTTAAAAATGTGAAAAGGGGGTTAGTTTTGACCCAGGGAAGGGTCCAATTATAAAAATATACATGCGGCCGAAATCGGGCATTGTGTGCAATTGCTCATGCATGAGGCACATGCATGTGGTGCATTTATAATTATTTTGACCCAGAGATTGCTGGGAATTGCAAGGGGGGCTTTGGAGGTGACACAAAAATGGCGCAAATTTCAGCGCAGGCGCAGTGACGTCAACAGAGACCTGCACTGACACTTGCAAATTAAAAAGCAATAAAAATACATTTTTAAAGCATTTGCATAAGTTTTAATGGTAGGGGTTAGGTGCAGGGAGCCTGTAGACACTTGCTATGAGGTTAGTTAAGCTTAAATTATTATGCAAATTAGTCCGATTTTATGAGGTTCTAGTTTGGCTATTTGGGGGTCAATTTAAATGAAATTTTCCATAGAATAGACATTAGGGCATTGCTCTGATCTGCGTTATGTAATTAAAATCCAAAAACGAAGGTTTTATGTACTGTTTTTAACCCAAAATGCATAATAGAATGTCAGTATGGAAATATGTCCTCAAAGGGAGCTTCCTGATTGGCTGTACTGCTCTAGTTAGGAACCTAGCTAGTGACAGTTGATGAGAGAGCAACAGAAGACTTTGATGAGAGAAGACCTGTACCCTGATGTGTCTGTGTGAGGGGTTGAAAGCAGGGGCGTAGCTAGGTGCAGGACGTCAGGACTCACAGATACAGAATCCAGATCAGCGAACGTGCTGGACTCAGAGACCGGCGCTGAAGGGGACTTCGGCTGGTGGGGGTTGGGGACTCCCCCCCCCCCCCCAGCAAAGGTACCTGGCGGTGGCGGGGGAAAGTTGGCGGTGGCGGGAGGCGGGTTGAAAGGGACGGGGAGGGGCGGCGGTGCCGGGGGGGGGGGGGGGGTCAAAAGTGGCGGGGGGGTCAGAGGCCCCAGGGGGGGCTAAAATGTGCCCCCTCACCTCAGGCTCTGGAACCCCCTCCTGCCAAAGTCTGGCTACGCCCCTGGTTGAAAGGAAGGAATAAATGAAAATGTTTTGAGTGAAGTAATAACAAGAGTGACTGAAATTGTAATAACTGAGAGTAATTACATTTATAAGGAGGTTTGTACCCATTTAAGAGAATTTAATTTTTCTCTTCAGAAAGAAAGCTTGTATTGGACAGGCTTAATCTGTAATAATTGATAGTAGTTAATGTAAAGAATAGTTAGAATACTATTTAGAAAATATTTTGTTCTGGACAGTGCTGGGTAGCATTGAACTTCAGAAGCCCTGCAGTGGGTTGAAGTAATTAATATAGGAACTGATATGATATTATTCCTGAAAGATCTCCTTTGAGATATAAAGATACTAAACCTATTTAGAAAGAATTTATTGAAAACAAATAGATTAATATTTGAAGTCTGAACTTCACAGAAACTTGAATTATCTGATCTTAGGAAAATAAAGAAAATATTTAACTCAAACCAAACCTCTAAGGGCTGTGTGAATCAAATGTGGCTGTGTGTGAGTGGTATGTACATTTGATGATCTTCAAGAGTTCAGCAAATTCCATGAAGAGGACCTGCTCTCTCCATAGACAGACTTAGGAATTAAAAGTTTACTAGAAATAGTCAGAAAATCAGACTCAGGACAAAATTAAATGTTATTTATATTAGAATAACCAGTTCAGGCTCCTGAAATAGGCAGGCTCATTTCTAGATACACATACTCTGCAGGAAGGTAGATTCTTTCCTCGTATTTTCTTTTGAGGCATAAGTTTAGGGTGAAGATCAAGGCAAAGACATCCAAGAGATGAAATTTCCAAAAGTCAAGAAAGCTGGAATTTGAGCTAAGTAAAGAAGAAAAATTAATTCTACTGGACTGTTGAACTGAGAGAGATATTTTACATTTACATTAGTTACTCATACTTACCTTAAGGAACTTGGGACCTGAAAAGAGAAAAAGAAATGTTAAATTAATTTAATTACTTATGACAATATAATTGATCTTTGATATTATTACGTAATACTTACCTTAAAAGTAAATCCTAGAAGAGAAAAGATTTTATTGTTAAGTAAAATTTTAATAGTAATATTTATTCAAAATTCACTATTAGTTTTTGTGCAATATTTATCTATAGTCTTAGTAAAAACAGTGATTTCTATAAGAAAGAGAAACATTTTAGTACTGTAGACCTGGATCCAGGAGGGATTTTAATTATTTATTATAATTATTATATTTATGGTTTTTAATGTTTTTAACTAATTATAGAAAATTCTTAGTGCAATAAAATCATTAATTGCACTTTAATAAATAACTTATTTATATTTACTAGGGTCTGTTATTTGAATATATGTAACATAAATTGATTCTCTTAACAGATATCAAAACATACCTTAATAATTTTCATCCGGTAACACCTTTTATTGATGAGGTATTTTCTTATGTTCATCCTACTAACTAACTAACTAACATTTCTAAAGCGCTACTAGGGTTACGCAGCGCTGTACAATTTAAACATAGAAGGACAGTCCCTGCTCAAAGAGCTTACAATCTAAAAGACAAGAGAACAATCTAAAGACAATTCTGTGGGCTAAATACAGGAAGAATTTAATATTTAAATATTTGAAAGTATAAAAAAAAATGGACCGATGGAAGAAATGAATATTTGAATGTTTGAAAGTATTAAAAGAATAGACCAATGAGGAAAGAGGTGTGAATGAAAAAGCCTTGTGCTTACCATTATTACCTACTATTTGGCACAAACATGTATTTAGGTCTGAGAATCTTTTGGATAACTAGTATCCCTTTCAAACATAAAAAGCCATAGTGATGTTTCACCTGTTGGTTGTACCACTGTAATTGTGGACTACTGCTGATCCTGCTTCTGTAACTGCTGTCTGCCAGGCTAGTCTGTGAGTACCTCATCATGAGTCATTGATAGTTCTCCTCTCTGAGAGAGGATTAAGTTACAAACACAGACTATTCTGTATGGACAGAGTTCTAATCCAGATTAATTCTATGTACAAGTGTTCCATTTGTTTATTCATTTGTCATCAGTTCTATTAAATGTGAATTTGGATGACGGATTTGGAGTCTCCCTTATTCGGAAGAAAACCGTTTCAGTACAGCCACAGTTTTACCCATCAGGATATACTAGGTAAGAAGACCTTGTAGAGGCCTGAATACTTGGTTTGTAGTAACTGTACCCACATGCAACCAGACCACTTTAACCACAACTAAAGCTCTACAAAAACATTGGTTTAGCCAATTTGGTTCTCTGGTTCAACTTCATTCAGATCAAGGAAGAAACTGTGAATCTAAAGAGCTATGCCAGTTATACAATACTAGTAAAACATGCCCGTGTCTGGAGCAAATGAAACGGGCGCTAGCAAGGTTTTCCTGCCGAACCCCCCCCCCCCCTCCCTACCCACCCCGGCGTTGTGAAGCCACTCACCACCATTGCTCCACACCTCGTCAACGCACGCCACCTTCATCCACTGACGCCATTGCTCCGCCCTCGATCTTTGACGCCATTGCTCTGCCCTCAACGTCATCACGTTTGACGCGAGGGTGGGGCCCAGACACAGTGATTTCGGTGGCTTCACCACCATGAACCCTTCGAACCCGAAGGAAGTGCCCGCAGGAAGTGACACTGACGTCAGTGTCCTCAGAACGTTGACGGTGAGTTTTATTATATAGGATATGAAAAAGTAGAACTACTCCTTATCATCTGCAGGGAAATGCGGCCTGTGAAAGATTATACAGAACAATGCATGAAATGCTAAGAAGCTTACCAAATTTAAAAAAAAAAAAAAAAGAATTGCACTCGCATTTACCCGAGCTGATATTTACTTACAATTCACATATTCATGCAACTACAGGGTATTCACCGTTTTATCTAAAGTTGGGACCTGACCCAAGAATACGGAGAGATATCACTAGCTTGAATGAGGATGATGTGGACAGCCTTAATCTTGATCACCGGGTGTGAGAACATATCAAGATATGCCATTACAGTTGGCTGAACAAACTACTGAAAACAAAGATCAAATCAGAGAACAACAGTATGATAGAAGAACCAAGAATGCCATTCTTTGTAGAAGAGATTGTGTATTGTTAAGGCAATGAAAATTCAAAGGCAGACCCAACATTAAAAAAATAATACAAATGTGCAACAAATAGAGGGGCATTTTCAAAAGAATATCCAAGTCAGAATTGGGATGGCCTGCTCAGAATGTCTAAAAAAAAGTCCATCTCACAGCCATTTTTGAACAGGAAAAATGTCAGGGTTTCTTGTTTGAAAAAACATAAAAACGTCCAAAATGAACAGCCACTTTCCAAAAAAAGCACATCCAAATTATGAACACCAAAAAACCAGGGACATCAGTCTCAGAAACAGAAAGAAGGAAGAAGAGGATCTCAGCTGGCGGGGGTTGGGGTCCCCCGCCAGCAAAGGTAGGCGACAGCGACAGCGGGGGAGGGTCAAAGTTGGTGGTGGTGGTGGTGGCGGCGGCGGCGGCAGTGGTGGGGGGGGGGTCGGCAATGGCAGGGGGGTTGGTGGCGCCGGCAGGGGGGCTAAAATGTGCCCCTTCATCTCAGGCTCTGGACCCCCCTCCCACCGAAGTCTGGCTACACCCCTGATTCCTCCCCTTACATTACACATATGATTTGCATGTCACTAGCGTTGATCATTAAGAGACAAAGTTTTTGCACTGTTCCCACGGTATTGCGTGGGCACTCTTCGTTTTAGAGCCGGGGTTCTGAGCATTGGGGCCTAAGTTAGGAGAAGTAGCTTAATGGTTAGAACAGCAATCTAAGAACTAAGGATGCCAGGATTCAAATCCTGTTTCTCTCCCTGATGCTCCTGGTGAACCTGGGCAAGTTGCTTCAACCTCCATTGTGTCTGGAAACAACTTAGATTTTAAGCCTGTTTGGCAGGGAAATAACTTGTGTACCTTCTTGTAACTTGCCTGGAGCTTGGATTTGGAAAAGGCCAGTATTTAAATCCAAAAAAAACCTGTTCTCAAGTTTGCAAACAGAAACTTTGCAGCCTGTCTGGCATGTATCCCCTTTGTTAAGCACTAGAGAGAAAAGCTGCTGGGACTGGTTTATAAAGCTTTCAACAATCCTCAGACTCAAGTTATTATCTCTAGTTGTCATGCCAGCAAGCCTCAGGAGAAGAGTAAATTTGTACACTCCATAGAACAGGCCCTGATGCAATATTTATAGATTGTGGTGTGAATGTTCACTGTACAGGTATACCTTAAAGCCAAAGTTTTGGGGGATGGTCACAAAATAAGCCTAGTTTTCAGGATATTCACAATGAATATTTATCAGGAGTCTAATACTTAAAAGCACTTTAAGTCAGCAGCAGTACTAACCACATAAGTGCTCTTTAAAAAAAAAAAATCTGAGGCTCTTGAATGGATAGTTATGAACACATAAATCGTTATCCCCCTAATTCTATAAATTTGCGCACCGAAATTTATGCATGCACAAATTTGCACAGTTTATAGAATAAGGCCAATTGCACACACAACTTAATTTAACAATTTTCTGTTAATTGAAGTTAACAGTGAGGCAGTGGGCAAAGAATAATTCTAAGAAATCATACTTGTTAATTCTAACTTTTACTCTGCAAGTAAAGTGAAGGAATGCCAGATGGTTCAGATTATTTTCAATGTCTAGCTTGGCCGAGCAAAAGGTTAGAAAGGTCAGTGAGAAATGAAACTCTGTCCCTTGTGATTGATGGATTGCTAAATGCTGGCACAGCTGTAAACTATTATGAATGAACAAAGGAATGAGCCAGACATACTGTAGTTTAAAAGCAGGCAGTTTGTTTAGGATTAGTTAAAAATGCTTAGAAGGAGATAGCTTAGATATAGATATAGAGACCATTATAAGTATGTAGAATATGTCTTATAAGGATGCTTACTTTAGAATATGCTGTATTCTGTGTAAATTAATAAGTTTTGTGTCTGTGTAGAATGTCTGTTAAATTCTGTATTACTCTTTGTCTGCTGTTTGAGAGGTCAAGCAAGGACTGCAGTGAAGAGGTCAAACATGTGTTTTGACTTATCTGCAGTTCTGGCTGGTTTAATGTATGGAGCTGATAGGTGAAAAGAGGTCAGGACTAGTCAGCTCTCTTCTCCTTGATTAATTATAGGTAAAATGTAGAAATGGTCTTGAAAGTAATAACTGATATGTATACCATTAAGTAAGATTGGCCCTTGACCCCTTTAATGAATGCCAGAGTTTAGTTAGCAGTTAGTACTAGGAATATGAGAAATCAATCATAATAACATGTAAGAGACTGGAGCCCAAATGTCTGGTGTAAGGGGCCCCAGGTCACAGGTCAGTTTAGGATGTCTGGAACCTATGTAACTGATATTTGTATAGAGCTGATTGGTTGAGGCAAGGTAATCAATCTATTCCTTAACCAACTGGAGAGTAAGGGGGGCTAGGCTAGGCTAGATAGAACTGTATTTAAGTGGGAGAAGAAGCAGTTTACGTCAGAAGGAGCTCAGAAGAAAAAGAAGGACAGAAGGAACAGACAGAAGAAGGAGAAGACAGCATAAGAAGAGAAGCAGCTGAGACAGAAGCCACAAAGACACAGAGAGCTGAGAGAGAGACAAAGAGAGCTGAGAAAGAGAAGAAGAGACTTAATGCTGATGTTCTACTTTGTTTGCTGGCAAATAAAGAAGATTTCTCTCTCATTCTGGTGTGCTGTCTGACTCCTGAAGTATCATAAATTCATGCATCCATTCCTGCAACAATTCTTGGTGGCAGCGGTGGGATCCTGAATCCTGCATTAATCCCAGCACCCAACAGACTGGAGAACATTCGCCGGGTATGTATTTTGTATTCTGTATTGTAATCCTAGCTAGGAAATTGTAAACCAGCCCCTCAAAAATTGGGGGAAGGAGAGTCTGATCAACTCTCAGCGAAGGCCCTAGTACCTTCTAGTCTAGTGGAGATTAGAAGCGAAACCGCTTGAGCTTATCTGTATCTGAGAAATCTGAAATTGTTGGGTGGGATTTTTTGTGCAGAATGTGTGATGCGTGAATGTTAAACGAGTGCAGACTTCTTATAGCTGCATTTCCAATTAACGCGAGTTCAATTGGCCAGCAACGGAAGGAAGCG
This sequence comes from Microcaecilia unicolor, assembly GCF_901765095.1. Classification (NCBI taxonomy): domain Eukaryota; kingdom Metazoa; phylum Chordata; class Amphibia; order Gymnophiona; family Siphonopidae; genus Microcaecilia; species Microcaecilia unicolor. Next base: position 243,277,958 of record NC_044032.1, on the reverse strand, counting down.
ATTGTTGTCTGTCTACCATTTTGTTTCTGGATCTGCAGACCCCTTACCGCAAATCCAAAAAAAATTTCCCCCCCTCTTTGTGTGTTGTAACTGTAAGCATTATGGGAGGGAAATCGTCTAGACAAATTGATACTCCCCTAGATTGTATGCTTAAGAATTTCAAGAAAGGATTTTTAATTAATGACTATGGACAGACTTTAAGCTCAAGTACTTTAAGAACCTTGTGTGAAGTTGAGTGGCCATCTATGGGAGTGGGGTGGCCCCCTAGTGGAAGCTTAGATATTGAAGTAATCCGGAAGGTCTACAGCATAGTTGTAGGAGAACCAGAATATTCTGAACAACTCCCCTATATAGATTCCTGGGATAGCCTTGTGACTGACCCTCCCTCTTGGTTGAAAACTTATATGGGATCCCCAGTAAAATTCATGTTAGGCCGAGCTCAAAGAAAGATTAGAAAATCTAAACTAGAAGAGGGAAAGAGCCCTAGGAAGCCTACCACCCAATCGGTGGCTTCCGCCCCTACCCTGCCTGAGAAACCCATACTCTCTGATGACCCCTCAGACCTTGAGCCACCACCTTATGGCCCATTGTTGGGGTTCCGTGCCGCCCCTAGAGATCCACGCCGCCCAGCCCAAGCTTCTCCAGCACAGGCTTCTCCGGATAGCTCCTCTTCTGTGCGAACCCCACCACATCCTAGGTTGGACTTTTCAGCCAGTCTCTACCCTCCTCTGCCACATCCTTCCCTGTTAACCTCCGAAGACCCGCTTTGGGCTCCACTCCCTGACTCCTCAACTCCTGACAGCCCAGCCTCTCCTTCTAATACCCCTCCCCACTCATCAGGGGCCCGGCATCCCTTTCAATGGACTGAATCACCTGTGACTACCTCTCAGTCTATGAGTACCCCTCCCCATCCCTCAGGGTTTCAACCTACCTCCCCTGAATGGGTTAGACCTGCTGCAATCACCTTTGAGCATGATAGGAGGGTAGCTCCTAGCTCTACCTCAGATTCCATTCCCACCTCCTCGAGAGTTCTGCCACTCCGTCAGGTAACTACCACTCGACCGGATCCTAATAATCAGGGTCAGGTTATACAGGCACAGGCCTATCAGTATGTACCCTTCACAACCACCGATCTCCTGAATTGGAAGACGCATTACCCCTCTTATACTGAAAAGCCTCAGGCAGTGGTGGACCTAGTGGCTAGCATTATGGCCACCCATAACCCAACCTGGACTGATTGTCAACAACTTCTCCTGACCCTCTTCACAACTGAGGAGAGGCGGAAGATTTTGCAAAATGCTGAGGCCATCACGCGAGCGCGTGCCCCCGAGGGGACACAGAACCTAGAGGAATGGGTTAGAGCTCGGTTTCCTCGCGCAGCTCCAGTTTGGGATCCAAATGATGGGCAGCACTATGAACTGTTGTCTGGCTATTGCCGGGACTTGCTGGAAGGTATGAGGAAAGGCATAAAGAGGCCCATTAATCTGGCAAAGGTCTCTGAAATTCTCCAAGGGGCAACTGAATCCCCTGGGGCCTTTTTAGAGCGACTAATTGAAGCCTACAGAACATACACCCCATTTGACCCTGAGGCACTAGAAAACCAGAGAATGGTGAATAGTGCATTGGTGGCCCAGAGTATGCCAGATATCCGGAAGAAGTTGCAGCATCAAGAGGGATTCGCAGGGATGAATACCACCCAGCTAATTGAGATCGCAACCAAGGTTTTCATTAATAGAGATCAGGAGGTGCGCCGAGAGGCTGACCGGAAGATGCAGAAGAAGGCCGACCTTTTAGCGGCAGCCATTACTAATTCCACCCTTAATCGAGGTCGACCTCTAGCTAATGGGAAGCCAAAGTGGGACCCCGGACCACCAGCCAGGCCCCGAGATTCCTTCAATCAATCCCGGCCAAGGGGGGAGAATCCCAGACCAAGATTGGAGAGGGACCAGTGTGCCTACTGTAAGGAAAGAGGGCACTGGAAAGATGAATGCCCCCAGAGGCGCCAGGGATTGAGAAGGGGACCAGGAGATCGAGGAAGCCGAGGCCGAGTTCGAGAGGGAAGATATGAGCCTGCTGAATCTGACATCATCGGGATAGCCGAGATGGCAGAATGGGACGAATAGGACAGACCGGGTTCCTACAAACTGGGCTCCCAGGAACCTATGGTCAAGTTAACTATAGGGAGCTGCTCAATTCCATTCATGATTGATACAGGAGCTGAACATTCTGTTGTGACGGAGCGATTAGCGCCTGTGTCTGGAAAAACTGTCCGAGTGGTGGGAGCCACGGGGGTGCAGAACCGGAGGCCTTTCCTGACAACCCGTAGATGCCAATTAGGCTCACACACAGTCACTCATGAATTCCTGTATATGCCAGACTGTCCAATCCCTTTGTTAGGTCGAGACCTGCTGTCCAAGCTTAGGGCCCAAATTTCCTTTGACTCTGATGGCCAGACTTCGGTCTCCTTTCGGCCCCCGATATCCAGCCCTAAGGGTATATTGAGTTCTGCTGCCCCCTTGAAGAAGAATGGCGGCTGCATCAGTCACAGGGCCAAGTTGACCTACCCCTGGCAGATAGCTTTCAGGTCAGAGGGGTATGGGCAGAAGATAATCCCCCAGGGTTGGCCCGAAATATTCCTCCTGTCCATGTAGACTTACTTCCAAGTGCCCGGCCAATCCATCTTCGCCAATACCCAATTCCCCGAAAGGCTCTGGAAGGGATCCAAGCACACCTGAATCGTTTGTTATCCCATGGAATTATTCGACCTTGCCAGTCTCCATGGAATACGCCACTATTGCCAGTTCAGAAGCCAGGGACTGAGGACTACCGGCCAGTCCAAGACTTACGAGTGGTCAACAAATCCACTATCTCATTACACCCTGTAGTGCCTAACCCATATGTCCTGTTAGGATTGATACCTTCTGGAGCTACCCATTTCACGACACTTGATTTAAAAGATGCCTTCTTTTGTATTCGGGTGGCCCCCGCCAGTCAACTGCTTTTTGCCTTTCAATGGGAAAACCCAGTAACAGGAAGGAAGCTTCAGTATACATGGACCCGCCTGCCACAGGGGTTCAAGAATTCCCCCACTATTTTTGGGACAGCCCTAGGGCAAGACCTTAAGACTTTTAAATCTGAGCCTTCCAGGCGAGTTTTACTCCAGTATGTAGATGACCTCCTGATTGCAGCAGTGACTCAGGAAGAGTGTTTTGAGGCTACCAGAGAATTGCTGGAGCTACTCTTGGATGCAGGCTATAAGGTCTCACGCTCAAAGGCCCAACTTTGTCAGTCAGAAGTGAAGTATCTGGGTTTTTGTATTTCCCAGGGAAGTCGGAGACTGGATGTCAGTAGGAAGCAAGCAGTTGCTGCAATTCCTCAACCCAAGTCCAGAAGAGAAGTTAGGGAATTTCTGGGAGCAGCCGGATTCTGCAGAATTTGGATTCCAAATTTTGCACTGATGGCGAAACCCCTTTACCAAGCCACAAAGGGGGGTGAAAAGGAACCATTTGAATGGGGACCTACAGCTCAACAATCCTTCATTGCCATAAAGAAAGCCCTACTCCAAGCCCCTGCGTTAGGCCTTCCTGATGTGGAGAAACCTTTCTCATTGTATGTCCATGAGCGACAGGGGGTTGCTCTGGGTGTGCTGACCCAGATGATGGGATCCTGGCAGAGGCCTGTTGCATACCTGTCTAAACAGCTGGATGGAGTGGCTAAAGGATGGCCAGCCTGCATGAGGGCCATTGCAGCAACAGCCTTACTGGTCCAGGAAGCTGATAAGCTGACCTTGGGGCAAGAACTGGTTGTTAAAGTCCCCCACGCAGTTCTCACCCTCATGGAATATAAGGGCAACCACTGGTTTACAAATAACCGCATGGTTAAGTACCAAGCTAGCTTGTGTGAGAATCCACGGATACACCTGGAAACAGTGGCTACATTCAATCCCGCCACTCTTTTGCCAGCATCTGAGGGACCTCCGGATCATGACTGTATCCAAACCATGGATGAAGTGTACTCCAGTCGACCAGATCTTAAAGATGTTCCTTGGAGGGACCCAGATGTAATTTATTTTACAGATGGAAGCAGTTATGTGGAGAACTCCAAGCGATTGGCAGGCTATGCTGTGGTGACAGAAGACAAGGTGATAGAAGCAAGAGCCCTGCCCCAAGGAACTTCAGCCCAGAAAGCAGAACTTGTGGCCCTCATACGAGCTCTGGAGCTAGCAGCAGGACTGGTAACCAACATTTATACTGATTCCAAGTATGCCTTCACAACTCTACATGCTCATGGAGCTTTGTATAAGGAAAAGGGACTCATAAATGCCGCAGGCCAACCTGTTAAGTATGGACCTGAAATACTTCAGCTGCTAGAGGCTGTTTGGGCCCCTAAGAAGGTAGCTGTCATTCACTGCAGGGGACACCAAAGGATAGATACTCCAGTGGCCCGAGGGAACCGCCATGCTGATCGGGTGGCCAAGGAAGCTGCTCGAGGACCCCCAGCAAGTACTGTGACTCCCCTGTTCCAAATTCGACTGCAAGAATGGACGCCTATGTACACCCAAATGGAAGAGAAATGGGCTCAAGAGGAAGGTGCAGTAAGGAGACCTGATGGCTGGTTACATCTCCCTGATACCAGAGTTCTGGTGCCACGCCACCTAGCTTGGCCTGTAGTGTCTCAAGCTCATGACCTATCACACTTAGGGAAAACAGCACTAGCCCGCCTACTCAGTCGAGTAGTGGTGCTGGAAGGATTGGATAGTCTGGTTGCCACTGCCTCTGCCTGATGTACTCTTTGTGCCCAGAATAATGCTCGTCAGGGACCCCGTATTCCACCAGGAGTTCAGTCTAGGGGACTAACACCCTTTGAGTCTCTAGTTATAGACTTCACAGAAATGCCCAGGAGCGGTAGGCTCCGATACCTCTTGGTCATGGTCTGTACCTTTTCTGGGTGGGTGGAAGCATATCCTACAGTCACTGAAAAAGCCACAGAAGTAGCTCGAGCCCTCCTTAGGGATGTCATCCCCAGGTATGGACTGCCCCTTGCCATAGGTTCAGATAATGGTCCCGCCTTTGTTGAAGCTACACTTCAGGCCCTGTCCCGCGCATTGCGCATTACCTGGAAATTGCATTGTGCCTATCGTCCCCAGAGTTCAGGGCAGGTTGAGCGGGCAAACAGAACCTTGAAAAATAGCCTAGCAAAGATTTGTCAGGAAACCCAACTGAAATGGCCACAGGCACTGCCACTAGCCCTCTTCCGCCTCCGATGCACTCCAACTAAAGGAACAGCCCTCTCTCCATTTGAAATTGTGTATGGGAAGCCCCCAGCCATTTTGCAGGGAATTAAGGGAGACATAGGGATTTTAGGGTCTGCCCAGGTCCAGGAGCAGGTAGCTTGGGCAAGATAATTTCTGAGCTTCAGTCTTATGTGAGAGAAATAAACCCTGTCCCCTTCCAGGCTCAGGTACATTCCTTCCTGCCAGGGGATAGAGTTTGGGTGAAAGACTGGAGGCTCCAGCCTTTGGGGCCCCGATGGAAAGGACCTTTTACTGTTTTGCTTTCTACCCCTACAGCTGTGAAGGTCGCAGGGATAACTCCATGGGTCCATTGGTCTCGAATTAAGTCTGCTGACCAGACTGAGCCCAGCACGGATCAGACGGAGCCTAAACAGTGGAGAGCAGAAAGTGATCCAGCGGAGCCATTGAAGTTGCGCTTGACCCGAACCAAAGAATCTACTAGCTGAAAAGAAGGGTCAACTGCATACTGCAGGAGCTGCTGAACTTCGGCTTCACACTGAGACTCTTTCTTGCCTAGATTCTGGCTTTCTTGGAATTTGAGAGCTTGATCCTTGTCAGTTGAGGGTCTATCCCAACTGGTATAAGAACTCAAAGACTGAGAACATTATATGAGAGTAATCTGTGATTAGCACAGACTGTTGAAATATTATTGCTTAATTAGTTTGCTGTATTTGTTTTAGATTAGGAAGAAAGAAAATGTTAGTAGTTTGGATGCTTTTGTTGTTTTCTACTCCTTGCCTCCTTGTTCCTAAAACCCCAACTCGCTCCAACCTTTGGTTACACTCTGTCCAGGAACTAATTAGCCAGGCAAAGATTACTTCCCCTTGTATTGTGTGTTCCCGATTTTCTCCTTATACTACAGATGTCCCAGCTGTTCCTGTCCCTGTGCAGCTCCCAGCTCTTATACCTCCCTACTTTTCGAGTTCAAGCCCTTGGAGCCAGGATTATACTTGGTGGTCCTTTTATAATGCTACTTCCCCCTCTGACTCTTCTCTAAGGCCGGTTTTTACGTCTCCCTATCCAGCTTCTGGAGTGTTTTGTTTAACAAGAGACATCTCAACTGTTCTTCCCATTCCCTGTAACTATACTAATGTTCTCCCAGAGAAGGAGGAACCTGTGTGGGTAGTTTCTCCAGGTACTCCTATGTGCCCTACTACCATACCTGCAGATTATGACCAAGGTGATTATCTGGCTCCTAACTATACTACTGAGAAGACTATAGTGTCCCATCCTATTTTCTACTTTCATAAGTCCCCGGGGTATGAAGGGGTTGCATCATATGAGCGGTCTGTTACAATTGGGGATTGGCACCTATGGTGTACAAAGTCTCCATTTCTTCTTCGTTCCCCCTGGGATAGGGGCTCGCATTATGGGCATCCTAATCTCCATCCTGTGCCTACATTTATTGGGAACTTTCATCGCCCTCTCCTTGGTCATTACTGGCTCTGTGATAATGTCCTCCACATGATTCTTCCCCCCACATATGATTTTTGTGTATTGGTAACTTTGAATTATTTTCCTAAAGTTATTCCTCTTCTCAAACCACCATCCCCGCACCGCTCTAAGCGAGAGGCCTTGTCCTTACCCTCCTCCGTTGCCACAGAGGATGAGGCGATTGAATTAGCCCTCCAGTATATCAATTCTACTTATCCTCTGACTAAAAAGAGACTTGTAGCCCTTTCTGCCACGGCCTGGATTCCAATTGGGGGCCCGGTAGCGGGTATTACTGAACTAGGTATGGCCACCCGGAGACTTCAATCCCTACTTCATGTTCTAGTTCATGAGCTGAACGTGGTAGTCAATGCATTGCAGGATCAAATTAATGAATTAAGTATAGTTTCTCGGTATAACCGTATGGGTCTTGATTATCTCTTTGCAGCCGAGGGTGGCCTCTGCACAGTGCTAAATTCTTCAGAGTGCTGTACCATTGTCATAAATAGGACGCATGTAGTTAGGCATGCCATGGATAAAGTCCTACAGTTGGCCAGCCTTAATGTGGAGGATTACCGAGGAGGATTAGACCTTACCTCCTGGTGGTGGTCATTGACCTCCTGGATACGTCCCTTGTTCATTTCCCTAATAGTCTTAGTTCTAGCAGGGTTGTTGTTTTGTTTCCTGGCCTCATGTGCTTCGGCAGTATGCCGTCGGACCTTAACAAGTAGGGTAATGGTGGTTCATAAGTCTATTCCTAGTTAGGATCACTATAATCTCCAGAGTTTGAGTAGTGAGACTTATCTCTGCATAAGCTGATTTTAGTCTCAAAGGGGGGAATGAGGCAGTGGGCAAAGAATAATTCTAAGAAATCATATTTGTTAATTCTAACTTTTACTCTGCAAGTAAAGTGAAGGAATGCCAGATGGTTCAGATTATTTTCAATGTCTAGCTTGGCCGAGCAAAAGGTTAGAAAGGTCAGTGAGAAATGAAACTCTGTCCCTTGTGATTGATGGATTGCTAAATGCTGGCACAGCTGTAAACTATTATGAATGAACAAAGGAATGAGCCAGACATACTGTAGTTTAAAAGCAGGCAGTTTGTTTAGGATTAGTTAAAAATGCTTAGAAGGAGATAGCTTAGATATAGATATAGAGACCATTATAAGTATGTAGAATATGTCTTATAAGGATGCTTACTTTAGAATATGCTGTATTCTGTGTAAATTAATAAGTTTTGTGTCTGTGTAGAATGTCTGTTAAATTCTGTATTACTCTTTGTCTGCTGTTTGAGAGGTCAAGCAAGGACTGCAGTGAAGAGGTCAAACATGTGTTTTGACTTATCTGCAGTTCTGGCTGGTTTAATGTATGGAGCTGATAGGTGAAAAGAGGTCAGGACTAGTCAGCTCTCTTCTCCTTGATTAATTATAGGTAAAATGTAGAAATGGTCTTGAAAGTAATAACTGATATGTATACCATTAAGTAAGATTGGCCCTTGACCCCTTTAATGAATGCCAGAGTTTAGTTAGCAGTTAGTACTAGGAATATGAGAAATCAATCATAATAACATGTAAGAGACTGGAGCCCAAATGTCTGGTGTAAGGGGCCCCAGGTCACAGGTCAGTTTAGGATGTCTGGAACCTATGTAACTGATATTTGTATAGAGCTGATTGGTTGAGGCAAGGTAATCAATCTATTCCTTAACCAATTGGAGAGTAAGGGGGGCTAGGCTAGGCTAGATAGAACTGTATTTAAGTGGGAGAAGAAGCAGTTTACGTCAGAAGGAGCTCAGAAGAAAAAGAAGGACAGAAGGAACAGACAGAAGAAGGAGAAGACAGCATAAGAAGAGAAGCAGCTGAGACAGAAGCCACAAAGACACAGAGAGCTGAGAGAGAGACAAAGAGAGCTGAGAAAGAGAAGAAGAGACTTAATGCTGATGTTCTACTTTGTTTGCTGGCAAATAAAGAAGATTTCTCTCTCATTCTGGTGTGCTGTCTGACTCCTGAAGTATCATAAATTCATGCATCCATTCCTGCAACAACAGCACATTATTGGCTTAAATTGGTGTTAATTAGTTCTAATTAACATCAGTTAGCAATTGGGCATCCAACTGCCCTTAGGCACTATTCTAGAAATTTTGCACACAAATTCAATTGCGCCCAACTTCCAAGGGGGACACGGATGTGGGAGGGGCATGAGCGGGTCAGGGGCATAACTTGGAGTTAGGCGCACATGTTCCGGAATACTAAGAGTTACATTCCTAACTGCCAACAGTTAGGTGTGAGTACATACAGCACCCTTTGACATTGCATATGTGCTTGCGCCTACAGTTATACAAGAAACTGAAGACACGCTAGTATTCTTTAATGGCAGTTCCCTGCAGAACTGCTGTTATAAAATTCGCATTTAGTGCTCATCATCCCAGCGCCTACATTTTGGCACTCTTTCTTGAATCTACTCATATACAGCCAAACCTATCCATCCAAAAATATGTTGGAATTTAGAATATCTTGAGAGTGGTATCACCCCCCCCCCCCCCCGCCCCCCCCCCCATCCTGCAACCCCATCTAGGCCCACCAACTGCATACCTCAAATGAGGTAGTAGCAATGCCCACTCACTCCTGCCTCCAGCATCTGGCACACAGTGCAGAACCCAGTAGCGTGACAACAGCACAGAAAAATAGCTAACTATTGCCCTAAGCTAATCATAGTTAAATGTTATGCGCAGTGAAATCAAGCTATGAAGCCAAAAGTAGAGGAAGTTACGTGCTTGACACATTCGCACAAGGGTTTTGCGGTAAGCAGGACTCTTGTGCACATGTTCAGATAAACTGGAAGTGCAGGCACACATCAGCACTGTTCTGCACTTTTAAATATGAGCCTTTTAAAAATTATTTGCACTTTTAAGGCTCATATTTAAGCGCAGTTAAACAGGCGCTAATGTGAGCTTTCAGTTTTGGTTCTACTGGGGCTCGTGTACCTGTTTGTTTCTCACTATTGGCACATAAAACTGGCACAAGTTTCTTTCACCTTACAAAAGAGGATAAAACCCACAATTTAATGTGCCAAATCAACAAGAAATCTTCTCTTGAAAACTTTCAATGCCACCCCCAAGCTGGTAGTAAGTTTTCAGCGTTAAGGCCAGCATTTGCTTCTGCGCTACCATCTGAGCATTGGGAGGGAATACCGACCTCATTAACAGCCATTTGAAGGCATTTAAATACAATTTGCGGCCATCTTTGGCATGCACATTAATACTCATACAAGAGCCCTCTGAACATTCTGTGTACATTAATGTGAACGCTAGTCTGGCGCTAACTGCCTTTAACGCTGACATTATAGTTGCCAACTACATCCAGATTCGCCCGATGGAGTTGATCGAGTCCTGGCCTTACCCCATTGCTTGAAGGACTTATGGTTCTGATTTCCCCTTTGGATTCCCTAAGAAAAGCAAGGCTACAAGTCCCTGCTTGCATTGGGGTAAGTCCAAAACTGGATCAACCGTCGGGCAAATCTGGTTCGAATTGGCAAACCTAGCTGGCATTAGCTTTTGAGCATCGGCCCCCATGAGTCTCCCAGAGAAACTTGGATTGTTTTGTGCTTTCACATCAATATGAGCCCTGGTTCAGTTAAAAAGGAAACACATTGTTGTCACTTATAAAATAAAAATGAACTTCAACTAACCTCAATTTGAAGATTAATTTCCCAACCTTTTCTTATTAGTTTATTATTTTTGATTTTACAAGCTTCAAAATGTGACTTTCAGGGGCATTTTCGAAAGAGAAGGGTGCCCATCTTTCGACACAAATCAGAAAATGGGTGTCCTTCTCTCAGGGTCGCCAAATCGGCATAATCGAAAGACGATTTTGGGTGTCCTCAACTGCAGTCCGTCGCGGGGACAACCAAAGTTCATGGGGGCGTGTCGGAAGCATAGCGAAGGCAAGACTGGGGCATGCTTAAGAGATGGGCGTCCTTGGCCAATAATGGAAAAAAGAAGGGCGTCCCTGACGAGCATTTGGTCAACTTTACTTGGTCCATTTTTTTTCACGACCAAGCCTCAAAAAGGTGCCCAAACAGACCAGATGACCACCGGAGGGAATCGGGGATGACCTCCCCTTACTCCCCAGTGATCACTAACCCCCTCCCACCCTAAAAAAATTGTTTTTGTTATTTTTTGCCAGCCTCTATGTCAGCCTCAAATGTCATATCCAGCTCCATGACAGCAGTATGCAGGTCCCTGGAGCAGTTTTAGTGGGTGCAGTGCACTTCAGGCAGGCGGACCCAGGCCCATCTCCCTCTACCTGTTACACTTGTGCTGGTAAATGTGAGCCCTTCAAAACCCACCCGAAACCCACTGTACCCACATGTAGGTGCTCCCCTTCACCCCTTAGGGCTATGGTAGTGGTGTACAATTGTGGGGAGTGGGTTTTGGGGGGATTTGGGGAGCTCAACACCAAAGGTAAGGGAGCTATGCACCTGGGAGCAATTTGTGAAGTCCACTGCAGTGCCCCCTAGGGTGCCCGGTTGGTGTCCTGGCATGTCAGGGGGACCAGTGCACTACAAATGCTGGGTCCTCCCATGACCAAATGGCTTGGATTTGGTCGTTTTTGAGATGGGCGTCCTCGGTTTCCATTATTGCCAAAAACCGTGGACGACCATCTCTAAGGTCGACCATCTCAACATTTAGGTCGACCATCTCTAAGGTCAACCTAAATGTTGAGATTTTGGCGTCCCAGACCGTGTTATCAAAACGAAAGATGGACGCCCATCTTGTTTCAATAATAGTGGTTTCCCCGCCTCTTCGCTGGGATGTCCTTAGAGATGGGCGCCCTTATAGATTGTCGTCCCCGTTCGATTATGCCCCTCTATGTGGATTTCACTAACTTCCACATATTTAAACCTAGTTGAATCTCTAGGGAGTTGTGATTTATGCCAGAATAAGTATTTTAAAGTTCAAAATATTCACTGAAAGGGATCAATAATGTAACCCTATGGGTTCAAAATGTTTTGTTTTGGTTTTTTTATTTAAATTACTGGGCTCTCCGGGTGGGGGGTCTGGGTTTGGTATAGAGGTAGCATTGTTGTGGTTGGGGCTTCCAGGGTGGTTGGCGCCGAGGCAGGGAGTAGGGTCGTGCTGCGGATGCAGGAGAGCCAAGGTGTCAGCAATGTTGTGTCAGCGTCACTCCAAGTGGCTGGAGGACTGGCTGAGTTGACGCTGCTGCGTGCCGCATGGCTGTGGGAGCCGTGGAGTGGAGCTGCATGGAAGCAGCAGCTGGGAGTCTGGGCCATTGGTGCGCATGTGCGGCTTTCCACAAATGAGCAAAAGGAGCTTCAGTCGGGCTTGAGAGGAAGGAAGAGGACAGCTGCGGTTTTGTTGCTGGATGTTGGTGAGAGCTCTGGAGAGCCTCCTGAAGATTTTGGGGTCAGATTCATGTGAAGGATCGGACTGCCATGAGCGCATGCAAACTTGGAGGGGAGTGTTGGGCACGAGAGCATGGCAGCTTGTGGGACAGCCGCTCAGCGGTTGCATGAACAGAAGAGGAAAAAATTATATTTAAAGGTATATGGAAAGAAGGAAAAAAATTGTATTTGAATTGCTTTGAGTTTGTGGAACTTTTATTTAGGATGTGAGGGTGGTATTTCTTTTGTACAACACTGTTGTCAGTACAGTTTAGTAGGTTTTGGATCTGTGTAATGTGGAGAGTGATTAGCTTAATGTTAATGATTTTGTGTGACATGCGGTTATTTCGTGTGACATGCGGTGTGGAGTGTTAGTTACAGTTTTGCATTAGAGAGCCAGTGTGAGGCTAGAAGGCTCTGAAACAGATTGTGTGTATGATGATTGAGAGTGAAAATTCCTTTGACTGGGAGGAAAGTGATATTTTGGGGTTAAAGTAAATATGGGTTCTGTTGAATAAGTTGGGTCAAGGGTTAAAGGTCTGGGATTTTAACTATGAGTAGTTAAAAGGGGCTGTAATGGGGAATGGGGAGCTTGGGAACTATGATCAACTTATGATAGATGCTGTGGGCTGGTGTTGCGGGTTGGAAAGAGTAGGGACTCATGCTTATTTGTCTGTATTAAATAATAGTAAACACAAAAAATTTATGTACTGAGACAGAGCACATTTAGGAGGGAGCACACACTCAGGGAGAGAGTTTTTGTTACTGAGTTTTAAAAGAAAGGATAGTAGAGAGAAGATGTTCTGGTATTGAATTGCCAGCCAACGCACGAAAGAGAAGACAATGAGAAGGCTTCATGGGAACTGAACTTTGGACTAAGTTAAGTGATTTCCATACTAAAGACTGAGATATGGGACAGAGAAAAATAAATAGTAAGACAGAGAAAGAAAGCCCAACTTACTTGATTCCAGGGTTGTTCTTGAGATGATTCAAAGCTCCTGAAAAACATAATTAGTTCACAAATAATCAATTCAAGGAAAGGGTTAATTTAGAAATTTACTTCTTGCTTTGTACTGTTAGAAATAAGAGGAATTGATGCTTATCTGATGTTGTTCCAGAAAAAGCTGAAATGTGTTTGGAAAGTTCACCAAAGTTGCTATAGATATCTGAGCTCTGTAAAAGAAAAGACCGATAAAAACTGGTGTTGTTTGAATGTTTTCAAATAAAAAATATTTTTATTGTTAAACTCCCTGGTTGGCATAGTGTTTATTTGTGAAAACTTTGGGGCCCTTTTGCTAAGTCGCATAAGTGTCTACGCTTGCCCAACGTGCACCAAAATGGAGTTACCACATGGCTCTTGCGGTAATTTCATTTCTGGCACACGTCTGATACATGCATCTAAAAAATAATTTTCAGATGCGCGTATCAGACATGTGCCAAGTGACACTTGATGTGTATAGGTCATTACCCCCCCGGTTACTGCGTGAAGGTCAATGGCTGGTGGTAAGGTCTCAGACCCAAAATGGACGCGCAACAATTTTGATTTTGCCGCATGTCCATTTTTCGCAAAAATTTTAAAAAGGCCTTTTTTACAGGCTCACTGAAAAATGGATTGGTGCACGGCCAAAACCCGCACCTACACTACCACAAGCCATTTTTCAGCGCACCTTAGTAAAAGGACCCCTCTATGACAAATTTTGTAACTCTGGTGTAATATCTTGCTCCTCCACCAGGGGGCTTACAATAACATAAAAGAAAATAAAATTAGTGCCAAAGCCCATGTGAATTAAAATGTATGTATTGTATACCAGCCCTATTTGTTGGTGTTTTTACTGGTTTGGTTTTTTTGTAGTTGTTGTTTTGTTTTGATTTTTCCTTATGGGAAGTTTAATTTCCCTGGTTTGGCTAGGGTTGACAACCAGATAGTTTTCAGCTGGCCTGGCTGATTTTTAAATGGCCAGCCTGGCTGCCAGCAGAGCATTAAAACTGTTACACAGTTTGTGAAATAATCATAGAACATATATGTACACATATGAGCCACACTAGCTCAGTTTCATGGGTCCGGACAACTTCTCTTACCCCTGCTCTCTGACCTGGGGCATATTATCAAAACTCATAGTCCTTCTTTCCTCCACTCAACTCTCCACACAGAGTCAGTGCTTTCACCAGTCGAGCTTGGGAGCGGGTCAACGGTCCATAATAAAGACCCCCCCCCCCCCCTCTCCTCTAAGGATCCTGGCAAGGGTTTGGGCAACCAAAGACCCTGAGTTCCTGTCTGTAATCTCTTTTTATCACGCCTGACTCTTCCCCAACTATAAATCGTTGCTCAATAGCACTTTTCCTCTGCAAGTTATCCCAGAATCCACCCCCTTAAGCCAGATCCCCACTCCTCTTACATCTCTAACCCTCTCCCCCCCAGTGACTCTGGAGAGTTCTACTCCTACCTCTTACTAATCCCTATTATAATGTGGCAGTTTTTTTCATTTGAGATGCCAACCCTTGTGTGGACACTGGACAGATGGTTGTAGAAGGGCAGGAGAAGGGTACAACAGTAAGTTGGCAAAGCAGTTGGAGTATGGCATGAGTGTGGAACAAGGGAGGGGCATGGGTGTAGCATGGAGCAAGGCAGGTGTTGAGTTTTTCTTTGGCATTGCATTACTTTGCATGGCGGCAAGCTCCATCTACTGGCTTCAGGACAGATAATGGGCCAAGCAAGCTCCAGCCATCTTCTGTCAATTAAACTTCCTTGGTTTCAATTATACAGTTTCAGCTCAAACTGTCAAGAAGGACTATCTTTATCTCATGACTCCTTTCCTTCACAAGTGACCTTAGCCAAATGTGTGGTCCATCAAATATGATTTTTTTAAGTAAAGTTTGTTTCTCAGATATAGCAGAAAAATCTCTGATCAGTATTCTTATTCCCTAGTTCTTTCTACTATGTATTTATTAGTAAGGGTCGTTTATTTTGTTACAAAAACCAAAAAAAAAGACCTGGGAGATTACAAAAGAAAAAAAAAATTCCAGGAACTACAGGTCTTTCAAAGAACCAGAAAAGCAGGCTGCCCCCTTTGCAAAGCCGTTCGATCTTTCCCAGACCCGATCCCTCTAAACAGAATCGGGAGTCTGGGAAATACATTACTGGGAAGTCTGGAACTCAGCCTCCTCGCGTGAGAAAGAGCTGCTCGCGCTCAGAGGGCGGGACGGGAATCGGGGGAGGGGAGTGGATCAGCTCTCCACGACCTGACACCTACACACCCACCACTGGACGTAAACACCGTTTCTTAGAAGTCTCCTGACAGCAGTGGGCTACACTGTAGGTCTCCCCCCCCCCCCCCCCCCCTTCCACCTGTGTCGCAGCTGTTGTGTGAGGAAGGCTAGGGGATAAAGCGATTGAGAGGCTTCGCGACCTCTCTGCTTCGCCCGCGGTCTAGTATCCAGAAAGCAAAGCATCGCCTGCCCCGGCCGGTCCCCGTCACCCATGCATCACAGGCTCAAAAAGCGCCGGCGACGGCGTCCCTCCTCTGCTCCGCGTTTTTTTTTAATTATTATTATTTTCATGCTCCCCCTCTCCCTGCTCCCCCCCCCCCCCCCCTATCTGTCTATGTTTCGCGCGCGCGCGCTCAGGGCGCCGCAGGCGGCGGACAGCACTCGATGACTCCTCCCCCTGTCCCCTCTCGTGCCAAGTGCGTGACAAGAACAACCGGGGAGAGCTGACTGCATGGAAAGTTTAAAAAATTCAGTACAAACAATGAAATGTATCATGAGTGTAGGCTCCCCGGTTCCCAGAAAAGTAGCCACCTATTCCTGTAAAAAAGAGCTTATTAAAAAAAAAATCTACGAATGTACCAATAATGCGAAAAGCAGTGGCGGGCGGGGGCTGTAGCGTGGGGGTGGCGGCGTTCAGCTTTGCAGTGCCCGCTGTTCTGTGGCTCAGGAAAGGCGAAGGAGGTGGGGGAGGGAGGGAGAATGTATCTGTCTGGCTCTAGTTGCACAAGATGATGATGATGAAACGTGAGAGGATGTTATTTACCAAGGAGGTGCGGGGAAAGACAAGCTGTACCATTGGCATCAAAAACACATAAATTATCAGGGAACACACGCTACATGCAGTACTACAAAAATAAAGCGTGTGACAAGGCCTTATTTACCTGCAGATAGGGAGAGCCACGGACTTCAAGCGCAGTGAGCCGTGCCAACATTCAAGTGCCCCTTCACAGTTTTGGCTTGGCACTATCAGCCAGGCTCGTCATTAACCTGTGTGTTCGTCGGTAACACAGCTAAAGCTGCCAAACAACATAACCTGTCACGCCCCATCCTAGCATATCACATGCAAGTCTGGCATTATGTTTACTGGAATTTGGGGGCAGTTAGAACAATCTGTTGTGTCCTGATCTGCAGTTGTTATGTTGATTGTCAGGTATTCATTTTTTTTTTTTTACAGAGAAATAAACCAAGTGAATTATTTATTACCTTAGTTTACACTTTTTGGTGATAATCTCTGGAATAGGTGCTTGAACAAAATGAGACTGTGTGAAAGCACTGCAAAGCACATTACCTTTTGACTTGTAACCTCTCGCTTCCACCTACCCTCCTCTCCTCTTTCCTCTATACATTAATTGATTTGCTTGCTCTATTTTTGTCTATTAGATTGTAAGCTCTTTGAGCAGGGACTGTCTTTCTTCTCTGTTTGTGCAGCGCTGCATAGGGCTGTGTAGCGCTATATAAATGCTAAATAGTAGTAGTAGGGACTGCCCTTGATAACTGATTCCAGTGCCCAACTAATGCGGTTTCAGATACTCTTGAATCTAAATCATTATTGATTTTATGGAAGAATGGTATATTGAGTTTTTACTAAACATAAATAACACATACACTGACTCAGTATGTGCTCTACAGTGCACCCACCAGTTCAGACAAGCTTTGACAAGTCTGCCGTCTGTTTTAAGGATCATTATTCTGGCGCAGAAACAGGTGTGAAAGTTGGCAAACCCGAGGCCCACATGGGTAGGCAATCTAAACTCATGTATGAGGCTATAACCTGGCTATAACCTCACAAGACACTGAGGACTAAATTCTAATGGTGCCTAAAAAAAATCATCCCTGAAAAAAATAGCGCTTAGCACTCTTCTATAGATAGTGCTTCAAGTTAGGTGTCGTTTATAGAATAGCACTTAGCGCCAGGAACCACAACTACATTTAGGCAGTACCATTTACACCAACAAATCCTTGGTGTAAATCCCCACCCCTAAATTAGGTGCAGATCCCCTTTATTCTATAACAACACGCATAAATTAAAGGAATGCTCCCAATCCACTCATGACTCTCCTATGGCTGCGCCCCCCCTTTTTGGACCCGTTCATAAAATGTACACACAAATCCTGCATCTAAATTTACACACTCAAATTTTAATTAACTCCAATTAGCACCAATAACTGCTTATTAAAATCTCAATTATCGTTAATTGGCTCATTTATTTAAATTGCACATGAAATTTTTAGCAACATTTATAGAATTTGGGGGTAAACACATCACTAAACTGATGGTGAAGTGTATTCATATTATATATAGCTCTATGTATTACAAAACTCACCCCCACCCACCCAAAAGAAAACTGTCGCATAAATACAGAAGAACAAAAAGTCAGGTGCTATATTATAATCATTCTAGAATTTATGTTTTGGTTTATTTCAAACATTCAGCATTCATTTCCTAATAGTTGAAGGAAGTGACATCTGCACTTCATATGATCAGCCTTTCACTAATGCAGCCTGCAGCTCTCCCTTTCTTACAGAGTTTTGCAAATGAGCCACCAGAAACATTTAGCTCCCAATTCAACAAAGGCTTAAATGGAGGCTGGAGCGCTCTGCTGTTTTGTTCCTGTGCGAGCCGCAGCGCGCCCCAGCCCAGTCCCAGGCACTATGTTCATGTGCAGCAAAAACGAGAGCTCGATGTTCCAGCACTGAGGGGATTTCTGAGAACTTGAGCTGTGTCCTCAGATGAACTTCCCTGCTGCTTGCTGCGGTACATTTCTTAAAGTGGCAATGGCAAGATGAGCCAGCTCGGAGGATGGCCACCAGAGGTTGTAAACAATGGAAGACTGGAACTACAAGGATAGTTTTGTGTTTTTTAAATCACTTGAGTAATGGATAAAAAAGTAGTAGGTATGGATTCAGATTCTGTTTCTGCCAATGATCCTGGTAACTTTAAGCAAGTAATTTCCTTTGTTGCCTCAGGATCTCACTGAAACCGGTGTAAACACTTTGTTATGTGTTACAAAGAGTCCTAGGTTTAGGCATTATATGAATGCTGAAATGGTAATAATAATGTATATATTTCATGGATATTCTATATTTATTTGTCTCTTAGGGGTGTAGCTATCATCATGGGCTACCGTTAAGATGTGATATTTTGCCACTAACTCATGCTATTTTAGCACAGGTCCCATTTTATGCAGTGAGATCTAGTTACTAATAACTGAGGTTAACACTAAAATAACACATCCTAATGATAGTCCATGTTGATAATTGCCCCTCTGTTAGGGCTCTTGAGCTCAAAGTATGATTTGTAAAGGCCCAGAAAATAAATAAGCACCTATCATTGCTCCTTAACCTTCCTTAACACTCCCCCCCCCCCCCCCCCCATTCTCTATTTCTGTGGATAACACACTCATCCTTCCTGTCTCATCAGCTCATAACCTTGGGGTAATCTTCAACTCCTCCCTCTCCTCTGCACATATTCAGCAGACTGCTAAAACCTGTCGTTTCTTTCTCTATAATATCAGCAAAATTCGCCCTTTCCTTTCTGAGCACACTACCAGAACCCTCATCCACACTCTTATCACCTCTCGCTTAGACTATTGCAACTTGCTTCTCACAGGTCTCCCACTTAGCCACCTCTCTCCTCTTCAATCTGTTCAAAATTCTGCTGCACGACTAATATTCCGCCAGTGTCATTATGTTCATATTAGCCCTCTCCTCAAGTCACTTTACTGGCTTCCTATCCATTTCCGGATACAGTTCAAACTCCTCTTATTGACCTATAAGTGCATTCACTCTGCAGCTCCTCAGTACCTCTCCACTCTCATCTCTCCCTACATTCCTCCCCAGGAACTCCATTCACTGGGTAAATCTCTCTTATCTGTACCCTTCTCCTCCACTGCTAACTCCAGACTCTGTTCCTTTTATCTTGCTGCACCATATGCCTGGAATAGACTTCCTGAGCCGGTATGTCAAGCTCCATCTCCGTCCGTCTTCAAATCTAAGCTAAAAGCCCCCTTTTTGATGCTGCTTTTAACTCCTAACCCTTACTCACTTGTTCAGAACCCTTATTTTATCATCCTCACTTTAATATTCCCTTATCTCTTGTTTGTCCTGTTTGTCCTAATTAGATTGTAAGCTCTGTCGAGCAGGGACTGTCTCTTCATGTTCAAGTGTACAGCGCTGCGTACGTCTAGTAGCGCTTTAGAAATGATAAGTAGTAGTAGTAGTACTATAAAGCCTTGGGTTGTGACAGACAGTGTTTGATTGTGATGTCAGACATAAAATGTTCTCTCACACACATATGCTTTGATGGGAAAAAAAGCAGAAGCAGATAAGCAGATAGGAACACAATATTACTTTTCTGTTAAAATTCTTAACAACATAGCAATAGGGCATCAATCAAAGGTCTATGTCTTCACATAATCTACATTTATTGGTGAGAAAGCAGATTGACAAAAGTCTTGATTTGAGCAATCCAAACAGGAACACGTTGCACCAGATCTAAAGCTTTTCTCAGCTCTGATGCAGGTTTCAAAATGGTTTGAGTCAGCAGAAATGAACAAAAACTCTAGCTGAGCAATCCCCACTGCTGCTGTTTTTTTAGATTACACACCCTGGTGACTGTTTTGCATTTTAGAGAGAAATAATTTGCCCAAGGTACTAAGGGACCTTTTTACTAAAGCTTAGTGTGTGCAAAAGTCTAAGAAACCCTTAAGTATAAAATGGGCTTCTTAGCATTTAGCACACACTAATACTGTTAGCACATGCTAAGCTTTAGGAAAAGGGCCCCTTAGAGGTAGGGTTACCATATTTGTGGAGACAAAAAAGAGGACAGAAAAAATAGAAACGGTTGCTACCTTTCCTAAAGAAAGTGACTTACAGTACAGCAGTAGACATTCTACATTTCAAGAACTTCTGGATTTCAGTTCGACTGAGTTTGAGCCTAAGCATACTTATCATAAGAGCGCATATCCCTTTGGCTTCTGTGATACATGTGAAAATCTTTACATGACATATGCTTAAAATTTATTTATTTATTGCATTTGTATCCCACATTATCCCACCTCTTTGCAGGCTCAATGTGGCTTACAATTCTTCATGGATGCTGGAGGTAGAAGAGAACATACAGTTGGTTTTACAGAGGGTTTTGGGTTACATGGTGGTGAAATACATGATGGTTTTAAAGCAAAAGACATAAAAGAACATTTCTGAATATATTAGAGATTGTGCAGTTATACGTGTTAATCTTTATGATATATTTTCTCAAAGAGATAAGTTCTCAGTAGTTTGCGGAAGTTGGTCAATTCATAGACCGTTTTCAGGTTGCGTGGCAGCACGTTCCAGAGCTGTGTGCTTGTATACGAAAAGGTTGATGCATGCATTGATTTGTATTTCAAGCCTTTGCACTTAGGAGGATGAAGGTTAAGGAATGTGCGAGAAGATTTTTTTGCGTTTCTGGGTGGTAGTTCTATTAGGTCTGACATATATGCTGGGGCGTCACCATGGATGATTTTATGGACTAGGGTACAAAGTTTGAATGCACAAACAAAATTCCTTTGACAGATTCAACCAGCAGGGGAACAGAGGAGATCAGCAATGCCCTTTTCTTTCTTTAGCACCTCCATGTGTCTAGACTGACTAATAAGCCAGGGAAGGGTTCTCTCATTATGTAGGTAGGTGTTTTGGTCATAGGTGCATAAAAGAAAAAGAGGACATTTCCCTAAAAATTAAAAATCCTGGAGGACATATCTGAAGATGTCCAAAAAGAGGACATGTCCTCTTAAAAGAGGACATATGGAGGGGAATAATCGAACGCGAACGCCCATCTCCATGGGCGCCTATCTCCGAGGACGGGTACGCGAAGGGGCTGGACAGACCGTATTTTTGAAAAAGATGGGCGTCCATCTTTTGTTTTCGATAATACGGTTTGTGCCAGACAAATGCATTGCATTTGGGCGGATTTGAGCTAGGCGGTATCGGTTTTCAGCGATACCTCTCTCTATCACCTGTCTCTACCTACCTATCCATCCATTTACTACCCATCCATCCTTCTATTATGTTAAGCTTAATTTCCTACTTTACAAAACAAAATTCTGTGTTACCTATTACTATGTAAGCCGAATTGAGCCCGCTTTTAGTGGGGAAAGTGCGGGATACAAATATAATAAATAAATAAATAAATAATGGAAACTGAAGGCGCCCAGCTCAAAAACGAACAAATCCAAGGCATTTGGTCGTGGAGGGGCCAGGATTCGTAGTGCACTGGTCCCCCTCACATGCCAGGACACCAACCGGGCACCCTAGGGGGCACTTGTAACAATTAAAAAAAAATTTAACATAGTAGATGACGGCAGAAAAAGACCTACACAGTCCATCCAGTCTGCCCAACAAAATAACTCATATGTGCTACTTTTTGTGTATACCCTACTTTGATTTGTACCTGTGCTCTTCAGGGCACAGACCGTATAAGCCTGCCCAGCACTATCCCCGCCTCTCAACCACCAGCCCCGCCTCCCGCCACCGGCTCTGGCACAGAACGTATAAGTCTGCCCAGCACTATCCCTGCCTCCCACCACCGGCTCTGGCACAGACCGTATAAGTCTGCCCAGCACTATCTCTGCCTCCCAACCACCAGCCCTGCCTCCCACCACCGGCTCTACCACCCGATCTTGACTAAGCTCCTGAGGATCCATTCCTTCTGCACAGGATTCCTTTATGCTTATCCCACGCATGTTTGAATTCTGTTACCGTTTTCATTTCCACCTCCCAAGTCCATAGCTCCCTTACCTTGGGTGCTGAGCCCCCCAAATCCCCCCGAAAACCCACTGCCCACAACTCTACACCATTACCATATCACTTATGGCTGAAGGGGGGCACCTAGATGTGGGTACAGTGGGTTTTGGGGGCGGTTTGGAGTGCTCCCATTTAGCAGCATAAGTGTAACAGGTAGGGGGGGTGGGCCTGGGTCCACCTGCCTGAAGTCCACTGCACCCACTAACAACTGCTCCAGGGACCTGCAAACTGCTGTGATGGAGCTGGGTATGACATTTGAGGCTGGCATACAGGCTGGAAAAAAAAGTTTTTAAAGTTCTTTTTTTTTGTTAGGAGGGGGTTAGTGACCCCTGGGGGAGTCAGGGGAGGTCATCCCCGATTCCCTCTGGTGGTCATCTGGGCAGTTGGGGCACTTTTTGGGGACTTGTTCGGGGAAAAAAGGGTCCAAAAACGTGACCCAAATTCTCGCTTCTGGTGCCCTTCTTTTTTCCATTGGCCGAGCGCGCCCATCTCTCCTCGGCCGATAAACACGCCCCAGTCCCGCCTTCACCATGCCTCTGACACACCCCTGTCAACTTTGTTCATTCCCACGACAGACTGCAGTTGGAGGCGCCCAAAATCGGCTTTCGATTATACCGATTTGGGCGCCCATGAGAGAAAGGCGCCCATCTCCCGATTTGGGTTGAAATATGGGCGTCTTTCTCTTTCGAAAATAAGCTGGATGGAAACCCTACTTAGAGATAATAGTGAGAAATTCCATTTTTCTCAGAAGATATCCACCCCAGCTTTGGGGCCAATGCAGAAAGATAGCACGGGCAAAAGTGTGCGGTTAGCAAGATATCTACGTGCAATTTTATGACCAAACAATGCAGAAGTGCTTCATGCAGAAGATAATGCTGTGCAAATCCACACATAGGATACTGGTGCACAATATATTAAAATGAATAATAATGAAGCCATTAGCTATTCCGCCCCAAAGCTGAGAAGAAAACAGAAATCTATAAAGTGTACACAGTGCTAAAACTTGAACACCAGGTCTGAAGAGGTATAGAAAGGTTAGTTGAAAGAATCTGATGCCACATTTTCCTTTTGCTGCCAACATAACAGTACCTGCATTTTTTTTTTTTTGGATGAATGGGAGGTGATAGTTCTGAACACAAGTCTGAGCAGAAAAAGTATATTGGTATTACAAAAATGTTATGTACAAGAAATTTTTTCAAGGCTGATATTTATCCACAGAATAACATTCCAGCACATGCGCAGAGGATTGCTGGTGCTTTCATTTTTTTTTTTTTTATTTATCATTTATATATATACTTTACAAGTTTCAACACTTAGCAGAAAAATAATGCAAATGGTTATGTTATCACAAGGAAAAAAAATAAAAAAGAGAAAAATTTTTCACTTATAGGTATAAATTCCTCATTGACATCATAAAAGTCCACAAATTCTGGAGTTCAATAACCCAACTAGGGAGAACAAAAAGGAAAATATTTTAACAAACTTAGATCAAGTCAGAAGCGTTTACAAGCTAGATACAACAACTTCTTGAGAAACCTTTTTTGATGTAATGAAAGAGGATAATTGAGAAGGCTCAAAATAAACATATTTTTCAGTTTGATACAAGACCAAGCACTTGCAAGGATACTTTAAATAAAAAGTTGCTCCAAGTTGCAAAGTTTCCTGTTTCAGTTGTAGAAATTTCTGTCTACGTTTTTGTGTCTCACGTGCCAGGTCTGGAAATATTCGTACTAAAAGACCTTTAAATAGTTTTCCTCTTATTTTAAAAAAATTTTTCAGTGTCCAGACCTTGTCTGTGAGTAACGCAAACGTTACTAATAAAGTGGATGGTACAACTTGTTCCGAATCGGATGTTTCCAAAATGGCCGACAGATCAAGCGCCTGATTATACACTTGAACTTGAGGGTTTTTCTCCATCTTTAAGGGAATGTAAAAGGCCTGTGACACTGGTGGAATACAATCTTCAGTTATTTCAAAAATTTCTTTATAATAAATCTTCAGCATTTCCCTTGGGGAAATCATAGGATGAAAAGGGAAATTTATAAGACGCAAATTATTGCCACGTAAAGCATTTTCCATAAACTCTGACTTCCTCCTCAGGTTCACTAAGTCTTTAACCATCGTAGTTTGTACTAGTTGTGTCTGTTGAAGTTCCTTTCCCACCTTATTTACCCGTGTTTCCAATGATTTTATTTCAGTGTCCATTTCTCTCACTTTCCCTTCAACCACAATTATATCTTCTTTCATTTGCTTTATTTGGGGGCATATCGCCTTACCCAACTCTACTGTTAACATCCAAAGACTGTCCAAGGTAACATCCACTGGTTTTCTTTGAAAAAGAGTAAATAGAGTATCTGCAGGCTCACCCTTTTGTTGAAGTTCCGTCTCAATTACTCCCCGTCCCTCCTCAGTAGATCTCAATGTGGTGTGTGCAGCAAATACATCCGATTTAGGTGGAATAGCCTCCCACCCTAAGGATCCCGCTACCACTTCAGAATTCGGGTCCAATGGGGCTGACATCGGCGAGCTGCTAAACACCGGCTGGGGAGGTGGTTCTCTACCGTCGGGACTCAAGGTGGTTTCCAGCCCATTACTCCTTCCGCTAACTCCAATTGCGGATTGAGTTTGCAGGCCTCTCTCCGACAGAATCGTCGAGCTTGCTGCCCTCTGCATATACTGAGTAATCAAACCCGTTGAGGTTGGAGTTCTTTGCTGCTGGGAGGCAGCAGCCGCAGCGGCTCTTCCTCTCCTCTTCGGCATAGTAAAGGAAAAAAATTTTTTTTAGGCGAACGCAGAGGAGCACTCAAACGCGTCTGTCTTAATCGGCAGCCATCTTGAACTCCTGGTGCTTTCATTTTTTCCGACATGTGCACACTATTAGCTGCCTTCACCACAGAATCGGTATAGAGGCCAACCAAAACCAGGTTTTTCAGTGTTGGTTGAAACCAAGTCTGCAGCTGAAATTCGCCGCTCAGTTTTGACCAAAACTGAAGCCGAGCTTGGCTCAGCCCTTCCCCCCAAACAGCAACCAATCCTTCCCTCTGTGACCAGACCGAGCCTCCCTTCCTCCACCTCCACCCCCTACAACCAGTCAGAGCCCCCCCCCCCCTCCCACACCCACCTGTGAGCCCTCACAGACCTACCTTAAACCCTGGTGGTCCAGTGGCTTAACCGGGGCAGGAGTGATCCCCAGTTGCTCCTGCTCCTACTGTCTCCGCCATCGAAATGGCTGCCAAGACCTTCAGTGGCAGTCTCCTGCCTGGTTAAACCCTGCTGAGCTGGCTGGCTGCCAATATTCAGTGACACTTAACTAGGTAGTGCTACTGAATATCTCCACCAACCAGCCATTTCCTAACTAGCTAGATTAGGGGCAGTCTGGGCATAGAGTTTGGGTGAAACCACACTTAGGGGTCCTTTTACTAAGGTGCGCTGAAAAATGGCCTGCGCTAGTGTAGGCTCCTGTTTTGGACACACGCAGTCCATTTTTCAGCGCACCTGTAAAAAATGGGGCCAATGGGGGGAGGGGCCAAAAGTGGACGTACGGCGAAATGAAAATTGGCGTGCCTCCATTTTGGGTCTGAGACCTTACCACCACCTATTCACTTAGCAGTAAGGTTCTCACACGTTAACCGGGCGGTAATGGTCAACGCACGTTCAAATGCCGATTACCGCCCATGCGCCGGAAAATAAAAATATTTTCCGGCACGCATAGTGGATGCGCATAAAAAACTGAAATTACCGCACGGGCCACACGGTAGCCAGGCAGTAATTCCAAATTGATGAGTGTTGGGATAGCATTGGCGCCTACGTGGCTTAGTAAAAAGGCCCCTTAGCTGGTTAGTGGTGATACTCAGTTTGCTAACCTGCTAAGTGAGTGCATAAAGTTAGGACAGCAAAAAGGCTGTCCTAACTTTATGCACTGAGTTAACCAAGCACCGGAATCAGCCAGTGCCTGTCTGGGTCAGTGCCCATACCTGGATACTCAGTACCAGGAGCTAGGCATGCCCTGGCATTGAATATCAGGGGCATGAGTGAGTCCCCAGCTGGAAGCAGCTTACAAGTCAATGCTTAAATAAATAAGTCTTCATAAGTCTCATTATAGGCCTTGTAAGTTGTAATTTTTTTCTTGTCTGAGCTCACAAAGAAGGTTGTTCCATTCTGCTCCTGCTCTATAGTACATCAATCTTTCAAAAGCACTTTTTAATTTAAAACTCTTAGAAGAAGGAAAGATATGATGTGATAGTTACTTTTATACCGCAATTACTGATAATAATCAACTCAATGCAGATTTACAATCAAAGAACCAGACATGTCTGGGATGTCACAAAATTAAACAAGTCAAATAATGCAATATAGGATGAGACTAGACATTATGAAATTTCCTAAAGAGAACAGTTTTCAGCTGCGTACAAAATGACTTATAATTGTTTTCAGTTCTTATAATTAAAGGTAAGGTATTCCAAAATGTTGCCGCTTGAAAGCCAAAAGATGTAAGAGCTGATTTATGTTTAATGTTTTGAATTAATGGGAAAGTAAAAGGTTAAATAATTGACCAAATTGTTGAGTTTATTTTGTTGACCCACACTACTAGATCTGACTGGCATATTCAGCGGCACTAGATTTACCAGGTTGGAATGGAATGAAGCTACAAAGTAGTAAATTTAAAACAAATCAGAGAAAAGTTTTCTTCACTCAACATGTAATTAAACTCTGGAATTCGTTACCAGAGAATGTGGTAAAGGCGGTTAGCAGGGTTTTAAAAAGGTTTGGACGGCTTCCTAAAGGAAAAGTCCATATTAAAATGGACTTGGGGAAAATCCACTGCTTATTTCTGGGATAAGCAGCATAAAATGTATTGTACTTCTTTGGAATCTTGCCAGGTATTTGTGACCTGGATTGGCCACTGTTGGAAACAGGATGCTGGACTTGACGGACCTTTGGTCTGTCCCAGTATGGCAATATTTATGTACTTATGTAGGTTTACTGGAGCCATACCCCAAAAATGATTTTAAACATAAAAGTTAGCAACTTAAATATAACACAAGCTTGGATTGACAGTGGAGCTCCATCAAAAATAGTGTAGCCCTTTCCCAAGATTTCTCCTCAGTACTGTATTTATTGAGCAGCTACATTCTGCATTATTTGCAGCCTTTTCAGCAAATGCTCTGGTAACCTCAGATAACTGATGTTGCAGTGGTCCGATAAAGGTAGAATCATTGCTTGATGCACGGGCCTCAAGTTGTCTGATGACAAATTATATTTGTTTTTGTCTTTTCAATCATAGTTTATAAAATACCTTCTTTACTTGGCCCCCTATACTTACTCTCATAGCTAGCGAAGAATCAAGGATTACACTCAAGATCTTCAATGACGTCACCAGATAAATCCAGAAAATATATACCCTCTCCTCCAATCCACAGCAAATTTGCTTTACCGGGATTTAATTTCAATTGATTTTTTCATCATCCACATGCAGTCTTTTAGAACAACTTAACAGATTGTAAGTCAAGTCTAATGAGTCTTGAAAAGGAATCAAAAGTATTATACGATCTGCATATAAATCCAGAGAAATACCCAAATCCTGGAGGTCTAAACCCAAAGAAAATATTTTCTGAAAAGGGAGATAAGGGTGATCCCTGAGAGACCCCACAGACTAGTTTCCAGCAAGAGTCAATCTAGTTGATCCATGTACAATTCTTTAAAAATCCCCAAAAACTAATTGAAAACTTTCCTTGTTATTCTCAGTTCACCTAGCTTATGAAGTAAACAATCTATTAAATCAAAAGCGGCCAAGATCAACTTTCATTAAAATTGCCTGTCCCCCTTTATCAAATATTAACCATATCTCTTGACACGCTGAAGCAAATTGTCTCCATATTGTGTATATGCCTGAAACTGGAATGTGCAAAGTGTAGAAAGTCATTTGAATGAAAATATAATTGTAATTTGGGAAGCTACCACTACCTCAGAAACTTAGCTAAGAACATGAGGCTGGCTACAGGTCTATAGTTTCTACATGCAATACAACCCAGACCTGCCTGAAATATGTCCTTAATAAGAACCTTCATTCCAAAAGCCAACCCATAGACAGTAGTCATAGATACATTATTGAGCAGGTATGTTGGACTTTTAAAAAGTTTTCAAATCAGTCCTTTATTTTCCATATAGGAAACAAAAGAAGATTCACTCCAGAGGCAATCAGTTTTAAATGTCATTTAAATCCTCTAGTATAACAGAATCTCCTGACATTTCTGGAAGGCTGTTTCTCAAAATATTCAGCTTTGTCCCCATAAGAGATATAGATCTGAGTATAGTCTGTGACCACTGGAGCTAACAAATTATTGTCAGGGTGAAAGAAGAGGCAAGGATCCATAGCAGGTGGGATTCTCTGTTTGTTCTGCTAACAAAATATTTACAAACTGAAATAACTCTTCATGTCTATTCTGGGCCTTAGTGGTAGTCTCTGAGTACAAATTCCTGTTTATAATTCTGAATTTTAACCTTCCACTGCTTTCTCAGTTCCGGGTCCAAGGTACCTCTCCAGTGACGTTCTAAACGTCCGGTTGGAATTTCATTGGGCCAGCTTAGAGCAGTCCCAAGCATTACTCCTCTGAGTTTTCAATATGCGCAGTATGTAAGATGCAGCTGTGTCTGAAGAATCCCTGATTATTTGATGCAAAAGTTCAACAAGGCCAGTACAGATGTACCTGAAGTATCCTGAGACTGGGTTTCACTATAGACCACAACTGCTCTATATCAATCCTGCCTCTAAAAAGATGTTTTCCTTTGAAAGTACACAGCGTCCCTACAGATATCCATCTGGTTACTCGTTCATGGCATCTGTGTATAGAATTTTGTGCCTCACTCTCGATGGAGTGTTTTTCTCACTTGTTGCACATGAGTATAGCCTGTACCCCATTCCCCCCAAGATTAAAGGCATATTAGTGATCTAGACACAATATAACTGCCCGATCACAGGGTGGGAACCGAAGAAAATACCCTTTATTCTACAAAGATGGTAAATTCTAGCAAACTATGATCAGACCAAATGAGAGGTGTAACTGTACCATTCTCCAAAATGGGTGGATTCGTCTCCCTGTTTGAGGTAATAATAGCATTGAGTACTGATTGTTCACAATACTTTCAATTTCATATTAGCCATAACCACTTTCTTTTCTACCACAATAGGATCATTTTCATCATCCAAATGGATGTTTAAGCCCCCCACCCTAAGAATTAAACATGCTGAAAAGCCAAATTGTGTTGATACAATAGCAAGCAATTAATAATTCTGTACTTCTATCCAGTTCGCTGTGGTCTACAAATTAAAAGTACTAACACAGAGGTAACTAAAGCCAAACTAACACTAAAAAACATTGTTTTGAGTCTAGACAATAAAGATGGATGGATGTAAAATCCTAAAATCAAAAATAATTTATAAATAACATCAAGACACCCCCTCTTACCAACTCAAGGACTATATTGTTTCAAATAGCAGGCACACAAATATAAAAAGTCTTTCTTGCTGATCAGTTCAGAAAGCCTATTGTGAGACGTGTCGACGTGGCCATGTTTCGGCTAGTGTGCCTTTATCAGGAGCCTTGATCCCTTAGCAATTGGCAATACAGAAGAAACAAAGCAACAAGCACGCAAAGTGCATCAGGTGCAATGCAAACAGGCCTCTGTCCAAGGAGTGATCAAGGCTCCTGATGAAGGCACACTAGCTAAAACATGGCCATGTCAATTCTTCCCACAATAGGCTTTAGAACTGATCAGCAATAAAGACTTTTTATATTCATAGACTTGATTTCATCAGAAAAAAAACAGAAGTTAAGGACAAGACTATCGATGTTTGCGGGAACCCCTATTTGGGTCCTTTCCTCCTTCAGGGTGTATGTACAGGGAATGTTTTAACTCGGGGGCTATTTACCTATAGACACATGCTCCTGTCCATGTCTATCCTGGTAACCAGATGTCATTTCTAGGGCTGTATTTCTCTTACTCCAAATTTCTCCTCTTCCAATGGGTCAAAAGCCGCTTTAGGGCTGTCCTCCTTCCACGGGTGTACTTTGCTGGGTCATCCCCCAGCCTTGAACAGATGCTGTTCAGCTCTAAGTACTGCTCCTGGGTAGAACCCCCCCCCCCCCCCCACACACACACACACACACCAATCCTCCCAGAGCTCTTACTCCTTCTCCAGTTACTGTTTCTGTGACAATAATTGCTCTTGATTTCAGCCCCATTCTAATTGACAATTCAGGACTCCCCTTTACTCCTATCAGGTCAATGACAGGGGGTAGTGCAGGTAGATTGCACCAGAAGTCTCTTAGAGAATCCCAGGTACTCAAATCGTGCTACAAGCACCCAAAGGCACCTCGGGCAACCAAACACTATGTGCTTTGTCATACAACTGCTTTTATTATCTCCCAACTCCTCCCAGAACTGTTACTCTACAGGACATGGGCATCATCTTTCTGCATTTTGTTGCATAAACTCTCCCCCTGGGCTGGGCTTCCTCCCCTCTGGGACCTCCCAGTCATTCCCCGCCTCGGTGACTTTCCACCGGGACCTACTCGCCTTATTAATCCCAATTTAACAGGGGATTGCATTATGTTAACCACTCTCACCCTGCTCTTTCCCCAGATGTTGTCAAGGCTATCCCCACAACTCAGGCCCCTTCTTTTGATATTAGGTAAATTAACCAAACCAAACTCCATTCCACCTCTCTGAGCACACCACCCGAACTCTCATCCACTCTCTCATTACCTCTCGCCTGGACTACTGCAACCTACTCCTCACTGGCCTCCCACTTATTTATTTATTTTATGGCATTTGTATCCCACATTATCCCACCTCTTTGCAGGCTCAATGTGGCTTACAATTCTTCATGGATACTGGAAATAGTAGTGAATATTCATTTGGTTTACAGAGGGTTTTGTGTTACATGGTGGTGAAATACATGAAGGCGTTAGAGCAGAAAGACATTATAAAACATTATAAGACAGTCTGGAAGTTTTAAGACTATACAGTTATACATGTTAAATTATACAGTTACACATGTTGATCTTTGTGATATATCTTGCCGAAGAGATACGTTTTCAATAGTTCGCGGAAATTGGTCAATTCATAGACCGTTTTCAGGTTACGTGGCAGCGCGTTCCAGAGTTGCATGCTCGTATAGGAAAAGGTAGATGCATGCATTGATTTGTATTTCAGACCCTTGCACTTGGGAGGATGTAGATTAAGGGATGTGCAAGAGGATCTTTTTGCATTCCTGGGTGGTAGATCTATCAGGTCTGACATATAGGCTGGGGCGTTACCATGGATGATTTTGTGGACTAGGGTGCAAAGTTTGAACGTGATGCGTTCCTTTAGTGGGAGCCAGTGTAGTTTTTCCCGCAGGGGTTTCGCGCTTTCGTATTTTGGTGTGCCGAATATTAGTCTGGCTGCTGTATTCTGGGCTGTCTGGAGTTTTTTAAGTATTTGCTCTTTACAGCCAGCGTAGAGTGAGTTACAATAGTCCAGATGACTGAGTATCAATGATTGTACCAGATTGCGGAAGACAGTTCTTGGAAAAAATGGTCTAACTCTTTTTAGTTTCCACATTGAATGAAACATCTTTTTAGTCCGTTCAGAACTCTGTTGCACGTCTTATCTTCCGCCTGGACCGATATACTCATATCACCCCTCTCCTCAAGTCACTTCACTGGCTTCCGATCAGGTACCGCATACAGTTCAAGCTTCTCCTACTAACCTACAAATGCACTCAATCTGCAGCCCCTCCTTACCTCTCTACCCTCATCTCCCCTTACATTCCTACCCATAACCTCCGCTCTCAAGACAAATCCCTCCTTTCAGTACCCTTCTCCACCACCGCCAACTCCAGGCTCCGCCCTTTCTGCCTCGCCTCACCCCATGCTTGGAATAAACTCCCTGAGCCCATACGCCAGGCCCCCTCCCTGCCCATCTTTAAATCCTTGCTCAAAGCCCACCTCTTCAATGTCGCCTTTGGCCCCTAACCACTATACCTCTATTCAGAAATATAGACTGCCCCAACTTGACATTTCATCCTTTAGATTGTAAGCTCCTTTGAGCAGGGACTGTCCTTCGTTGTTAAACTGTACAGCGCTGCGTAACCCTAGTAGCGCTCTAGAAATGTTAAGTAGTAGTAGTACTGTAGCCCCTCCTAGGTTTTCACAATCATTTTCTAGTACTCTTTCCTCTTTTTCCAGTCCTGTCATCCCTAGATTACCCGTATTGAGTCCGCCATCACCCACCAAATCCAGAGCCAACCAATTAGCTCTGCAATAAAATCCCATATTTGAACTGCCTAAGGATTGCAAGATGGGGCATAGCCCTTTGTTAGCACGACCTCAGCAGTGTGTCACACTTACTAGGGAAACCAGGTGTCTGTGGATGACATCACTAGGGACAGAATTCACGGATCCCCGGACATCTTAACGTGCTCAGTGTGTTCACAAATTGGTTTTAACAGCACACTACCGGAGACAAAATGGGAGTAGGAACATCAGAACCAAACTGGGAGAGAACAACAGGAGAACAATCAGATAACAGGTAAACCCCAGGCTAAGCAACCTTTCACTCATTTATGTTCAACAGGTCAGCTGTTGTGCATAATCTTTCATGATATAATGCCCTAGGCCATGCTGCCACACCGATCAGATGATCAGATCTATTTTCCCAATATCAGTCCAGCTGCTGCTCCAAACAGACGAGCTTAATTCATTTATCAAAAAGCCTCTCAATTTTTTCCTATGGCAAGGCCTAACAGAAGTTGTAAAATTTTTTTGGTGACCCCATCAGTTCTGATAATTTCTAGTCCACTGTCTGCTCCGTGATTTGTACCCACTGAGCTGGCAGGAATACACCACAGCAGGCCACTCCATAAATCTGTTGGCCATCCACCTTCCCTTGCTCCAAATCTTTCATTCCTCCAAACTCCCCTCTCTACTGGACCTGACAAAGAACTTCCAAACTGTTATCCCTTCCAAAATTCAAGCTAATTTCTAACTTGGACTGATTATCAGTCATTCTGTTCAATCATTTTCACAACCATTCACCCCTTACGTCATTTGCTTCTGCCAAATTTACAATGTCAGTGGCACACCCTAGTTTATGCTGAAAAGAAATGAGATGTGTAAAACTATCTCCTGTTCTGTATCAATATTCTTTAAAACAGCTAGATTATTCAAAATATACATTTATCTTTTTCTTGGTGTCATTGTTTCCTTTTATTGTATTTATTGTTATAATACTTCTTCTTGATAAAATAGGTTTAATTTTTGTATTTCTCACTTGTGTTTGGAATAGAAGGTATGCATCTTTTATTATGGGCACACATTCATATTTTTTTTTTAATTCTTTGCTGTGTCTAGCAGTGAATTGCATTAATATGTAGAATCCCACAAAGACACCATCTGCAGGTGGCCACTCAGGTCTGCATAATAATTTATGAGATCCCAGTGGTGAAAAAGAGAACACAAGGTTCGGCTCAAAAGGAATATTTATTTACAGACTCTTTCTGGGCATATCAAATCAGCAATAAAGAATAAAAATTAGTTAACTAATAACTATGATACTGTTTCCAGGATCCAGGTTTAAATAATAGAGTAACATAGTAAATGATGGCAGATAAAGACCCACACAGTCCATCCAGTCTGCCCAAGGTGGCCAGAGCCGCACTCACGACTCTGTGCGGCCCCAGTCACTTCTGTTTAAACGCTGGTTGTCAAGTCTCCCTCACGTCAACCATAGAGGTAGCCAAACACGATGGAGTCTTGGTTAGAACCACATAATCATCCCCAAGTATTGCTGACAGTATTCGACTTAGCAATCAAGATGTCTTCCCTCCCCTGTGAGCTGCACAGCACCCTCATTCACAGGATAAAGAGATCTACAACACTGAAGTTGCCAAAACTTCACCTGTCTTTTGCCATTTGCGGGACACAGACTGTAGAAATCTGTCCTGCTTCAGCCTCAGTTCCTCCACACTGGATTTCTTTCAGACTTTTGCCATTAGCAGGACACAGATTGTAGAAGTCTGTCTGGCATCAGCAGGGGCGTATCTGCGTGGGGCCACAGGGGCCTGGGCCCCCGCAGATTTCGCCCTGGCCCCCCTCCCCGCCGTCAACCCTCCCCCGCTGCTTACTTTTGCTGGCGGGGTCCGACCCGCAATCTCCATATTTCGGCTTCCTCCGTGGCCATGTGCTTCCAGGAAGTAACGCTGCAGCGCTGATTCGTTGAATCTAGTTCGGCGTCTGACGTCCCACACGTCAGACGCCGAACTAGATTCAACGAATCAGCGCTGCAGCGTTACTTCCTGGAAGCACATGGCCACGGAGGAAGCCGAAATATGGAGATTGCGGGTCGGACCCCGCCAGCAAAAGTAAGCAGCGGGGGAGGGTTGACGGCGGGGAGGGGGTGGAGAGAGGCGGCGGCGGCGGTGGGGGGGGAGGCAAAAATGTGCCCCCCCTCTCTGGCTCTGGCCCCCCCTACCGCCGGATTCCAGATACGCCCCTGGGCATCAGCCTTGGTTCCCCCAGTGCTGGAGTTGCTGAATCTTCTTTCCATCTTTTGCCATTTGCAGGATGTAGAAGTCCTTCCAGCATCAGCCTCAGTTCCCCCATGCTGCATTTTCTTTCAGTATTTTGCCATTTGCAGGATACAGGCTGTAGGAATCTGTCCTGCATCGGCCTCAGTTCTTGCCCAAGATAACACCACAACATCAATGTTGTTTCCATCCTCTTTCTATTTAGGCATCCCTTGTGTCTGTCCCATGCATTTTGAATGTGCTTACCGTTTTTGACTCTACCACCTCTCCTGAATAACTCCCCCTATCTTTATTTATTTAGGGGTTCCATATACTAACGCATGCCTACCGCAGCAAAAAGGATACACCAAAATGTTCAGCATTAGTTTTGCCATCTGCACGCACTATCCCCCAGATTCTATACATAGTGAACTTAACTACCAATAATTGTGTGCTAACAACCAAGTACTGCAGTTAATTGGCATCAATCATGAGTTGCACAAGTATCTGGCTGCATGCCATTATTTAAGGCATGCCCCCAGAATCTATATAGCGTGTCTAGATATCCCCCATGCCAGGCCTCCTTACCATGCCCCCTCCACCTCCCTGCGGCATATGCCCCCAGGTCTTCCTTAAGCATTGGTGGTTTAGTGAGGTAAGTTGAGTCAGAAGCAATACCCACTCGTTCCTGCCCATGGTCATGGCCACGTTCTTAGTCTCACAGTACCACAAGGTTAGGGTACAAGGTCATGGCCATTATATTGAAGGCGTTGAAGACCATGGGCAGGAGCAAATGGGCATGGCTTCTGCTCTAACTTCCCCTGCTGGACCACCAATGCTTAAGGTAGGCCTGAAGGAGGGGCATGGGGCTGCAGGAAGGATGGGATAGAAAATGAAGCCAGAATCGTGGGGGGGGGGGGGGGGGGGGGGGAGAGAAGGCTTTCCTTTCTGAGCATGTCATTAGCAAACAAACCTCTGCTTGTTTTCATTTGCCAATGACAGGAAATGACTGCCTATTCCTACTATCTACATGTAGGGTAGCTTCTAAAAAATAATGGTCATAATGCACTTGGAATTCAGTAAGATCTTTGTCTGAAGAAAGGGGTGTGAGTTTAAAATCATATGCATTGTATACGATATTGAGGGGTTCGGACTATATTATTTTACACATATTGGGTCAGATTCAGTAAATAGTGCCCTTTATAGAATAGCATTTAGCGCTGATTCCCGCACCCAACTTTGGGTGTGAGGATTTATACCTGCTGAAACCAATATTCTATAACACTTTGCCTAAATATTTGGAATGCCCATGACCTACCTATGCACCTCCCATGGCCATGACTGCTAGGTGTGCAGCATTATAGAATAGTGTATAGGCAAATGTGTGCATAAATTCAAATTACTGCCAATTAACTCCATATAACACCAATAATTGATTGCTGACAGCTTCTTAACTAATTAATTTGCACAAGCATATGCCCTGCATACCCAAATTTGAGCATCATATATAGAATCTGGGGGATTACATAAGTACATAAGTAATGCCACACTGGGAAAAGACCAAGGGTCCATCGAGCCCAGCATCCTGTCCACGACAGCAGCCAATCCAGGCCAAGGGCACCTGGCAAGCTTCCCGAATGTACAAACATTCTATACATGTTATTCCTGGAATTGTGGATTTTTCCCAAGTCCATGTAGTAGTGGTTTATGGACTTCTCCTTTAGGAAACCATCTAACCCCTTTTTAAACTCTGCCAAGCTAACCACCTTCACCACGTTCTCCGGCAACGAATTCCAGAGTTTAATTACGCGTTGGGTGAAGAAACATTTTCTATGATTTGTTTTAAATTTACTACACTGTAGTTTCATCGCATGCCCCCTAGTCCTAGTATTTTTGGAAAGCGTGAACAGACACTTCACATCCACCTGTTACACTCCACTCATTATTTTATATGCCTCTATCATGTCTCCCCTCAGCCATGTCTTCTCCAACCTGAAAAGCCCTAGCCTCCTTAGTCTTTCTTCATAGGGAAGTCGTCCCATCCCCGCTATCATTTTAGTCGCCCTTTGCTGCACCTTTTCCAATTCTACTATATCTTTCTTGAGATGCGGCGACCAGAATTGAACGCAGTACTCAAGATGCGGTCGCACCATGGAGCGATACAACGGCATTATAACATCCTCACACCTGTTTTCCATACCTTTCCTAATAATACCCAACATTCTATTCGCTTTCCTAGCCGCAGCAGCACACTGAGCAGAAGGTTTCAGTGTGTTATCGACAACAACACCCAGATCCCTTTCTTAGTCCGTAACTCCTAACGTGGAACCTTGCATGACGTAGCTATAATTCAAGTTCTTTTTTCCCACATGCATCATCCTGCGATTAGAAACCAGTTGTGCTTTGCAACCTTATATCTCTTGAATTATCCTATCAGGCAATTAAAATTTGGAATGTTCTTCCCCAGCAGCTTACATCTGCACCTTCTCATACTCTCTTTCATAAGAATTTGAAATCTTTTTGTTAAATATTATAAAGTGTAATTCTTTGTTTTATGTTCTGATTGAAGCAAAATAGTGAAGTGGCCAGGGCCACAGATGAAACAACAAGGCGAAGCTAAATGCTGGAGGAAGTGGATTTATTAAAGAACCTGATACAGCCCGTGTTTTAGCAAAAGCCTGTCTCGGGATTCTGTATACATAAAAATACACAAATTATTAAAATATATTAAAAACAATACATAAAGGAAAAATATATAAATAAGAAAGTAGCACGTCACACTAGTGCAGCACTTCCCGTGTAATATCACCAATGATAATGCCAAAAGGTCCTGGAGGATAATAAAAGATAGAAGAACAGCAAAAAAGTAGTGAGATCAACACGACACTCTCAAGACACCGTGGGTATGAGTAATAAAATGTTTAATTAGATGAAAATTAAAAAAGACTCAACACGGAGCCGTGTTGCGGCGAAAAACGCCTGCTTCAGGAGTCTGTTTGTTGTGTAAACCAATGAATGGAACATCATAAATGAGGTAGTCAAATCAAGCCTTTAAAAAGGTTAATGACAGATAAATGCGCTTAAAAAACAATCATTCAAAACTGGAGCTGAAAACAGCCGCAGTGTCGCTAAACTAGCAGCGTGGAGGCAGCCATGCACAACCTGAGAGAAAAAGCAGCCGCAGGGGAAGGCCACCCAGCAGAAGGAAGAAGAGCAGCACTGGAGGATGAACACTTCTGTTGGCGGGGCTTTGGGATCCCCGCCAACCAAGGTACTTAGCAATTATGGTGGGTGGGTGACAGCAGCAATTGGGGAGGTTGGGGTGGTGGCAGCGGCAGCAGCGATCAGGGGGCGCTGGGGCGGTGGCGACAGCAGCAGCAATTGGGGGGGCACTGGGGTGGTGACAGCAGTAGCGATCAGGGGGGCAGCAGCGGCGACGACGATGATCCTGTGGGGGGGGGGTGGGGGGGAAACGGCAGCAGCCTTGCCTGAGGACCGGCTCAGTCTCACAGCGGCCCTGATTTGCATCAGCAAAACATGGTGCAAATGTCTGTGCCTAAGTTTACATGCAGAGCACCGTTATTCTACAATTACATGTATAACTCAAAACCACGTCCCCCATCCACTCTGAAACGCCCATGACCCTCCCATTTCTATGCCCCCTTTTTGGACCACGTATAAATTTGAGGCGCGGATCCCATGCCTACTACTACTACTATTTAGCATTTCTATAGTGCTACAAAGCATACGCAGCGCTGCACAAACATAGAAGAAAGACAGTCCCTGCTCAAAGAGCTTACAATCTAATAGACAAAAAATAAATAAAGTAAGCAAATCAAATCAATTAATGTGAACGGGAAGAAAGAGAGGAGGGTAGGTGGAGGCGAGTGGTTACAAGTGGTTACGAGTCAAAAGCAATGTTAAAGAGGTGGGCTTTCAGTCTAGATTTAAAGGTGGCCAAGGATGGGGCAAGACGTAGGGGCTCAGGAAGTTTATTCCAGGCGTAGGGTGCAGCGAGACAAAAGGCGCGAAGTCTGGAGTTGGCAGTAGTGGAGAAGGGAACAGATAAGAAGGATTTATCCATGGAGCAGAGTGCACGGGAAGGGGTGTAAGGATGGACAAGTGTGGAGAGATACTGGGGAGCAGCAGAGTGAGTACATTTATAGGTTAGTAGAAGAAGTTTGAACAGGATGCGAAAACGGATAGGGAGCCAGTGAAGGGTCTTGAGGAGAGGGGTAGTATGAGTAAAGCGACCCTGGCGGAAGATGAGCCGGGCAGCAGAGTTTTGAACCGACTGGAGAGGGGAGAGGTGACTAAGTGGGAGGCCAGCAAGAAGCAGATTGCAGTAGTCTAAACGAGAGGTGACAAGGGTGTGGATGAGGGTTTTGGTAGAGTGCTCGGAAAGAAAGGGGCGGATTTTACAGATGTTGTAAAGAAAGAAACGACAGGTCTTGGCAATCTGCTGGATATGAGCAGAGAAGGAGAGAGAAGAGTCAAAGATGACCCCAAGGTTTCGAGCTGAGGAGACAGGGAGAATGAGAGAGCCATCAACAGAAATAGAAAACGGGGGGAGCGGGGAGGTGGGTTTGGGGAGGAAAATGAGAAGCTCGGTTTTGGTCATATTTAATTTCAGGTGGCGTTGAGACATCCAGACAGCAATGTCAGACAAGCACACTGAAACTTTGGTTTGGATGCAAGGTGAGATATCAGGGGTAGAAAGGTAGATTTGGGAGTCATCAGCATAGAGATGGTAGGAAAAGCCATGGGATGAGATTAATGAACCAAGGGAAGAAGTGTAGATAGAAAAGAGGAGGGGACCAAGAACAGAACCCTGAGGTACGCCGACAGGCAGAGGGATAGAAGTAGAAGAGGATCCACCAGAGTGAACACTAAAGGTGCGGAGGGAGAGGTAGGAAGAGAACCAGGAAAGGACAGAGCCCTGGAACCCAAGTGAGGACAGGGTATCGAGAAGTATGCTGTGATCGACAGTGTCAAAAGCAGCGGAAAGATCAAGAAGAATGAGGATGGAATATTGACCTCTGGATTTAGCCAGTAATAGGTCATTGGAGACTTTAGTAAGCGCAGTTTCGGTTGAGTGGAGAGGGCGAAAACCAGATTGTAGTGGGTCAAGAATAGCATGTGAGGAAAGAAAATCAAGGCAGCGGCGGTGAACAGCACGCTCAAGTAATTTGGAGAGAAAAGGAAGGAGGGAGATGGGTCGGTAATTAGAGGGACAAGTAGGGTCGAGTGAAGGCTTCTTAAGGAGAGGTGTGACCACAGCATGTTTAAAGGCAGCAGGGACAGTCGCAGTGGAAAGTGAGAGGTTGAGAATGTGACAGATAAAAGGAATAAGAGCAGGAGAGATGGCATTAAGAAGGTGGGTGGGAATGGGATCAGAGGAACAGGTGGTACATTTTGAGGAAGAAAGGAGAACTGTAGTTTCCTCAATAGTAACTTCAGGAAAGGAGGAAAGGGAATGAGGGGAAGGAGAGAGAGGGGAACGGACTAGTGGAGGGAGAGGTGGTGAGGTAGAGAAAGCAAGGTTTATCTTTTGAACCTTGTTGTGAAAGAATTCAGCAAGGGTCTGAGGAGATAATGAAGGGGGAGTTGGGGGAGGGGGCACCTTGAGGAGAGAGTTCAATGTGGTGAAGAGAAGTCGAGGATTAGAGCCAAGAGAGTTGGTCAGTTGGATATAATAATCCTGTTTGGCACGTAAAAGAGCAGATTGGAAGGAGGTCAGCATGAACTTAAAGTGTAAGAAATCAGCAAGGGCCCGAGATTTCCGCCAGAGGCGTTCGGCGGAGCGGGTACAGGAACGTAGGTAGCGGATATTAGAAGTCAGCCAAGGTTGGGGTTTTGTACGCCTTACAGGGCGGGTCATCAAAGGTGCAAGAGTGTCTAAGGCAGAGGATAGAGTATTGTTTTAAGAAGAAACAGCCTCATTGACAGACGTGGATGGTGCCACAGTAGAGAGGAGGTTTGAAACATGGGAGGATACAGATGAAGGGTCAATATCGTGAAGATTCCTAGATAAATTAGATAAGATAGGACGGGACTGGGAGGGAGGAGATTTAAGTGTGAAAGTTATAAGATGGTGATCAGAGGAGGGAAGATCAGAGGCAAGGAAACTAGAAGGTGAACAGTTGGAAGAGAAGATGAGATCAAGACAGTGACCATTTTGATGAGTGGGGGAGGTGGAGCATAGTTGGAGATTAAAGGACGACGTTAAAGCGAGTAACTTGGAAATATAAGAGTTGGAAGGATCATTAGCAGGAATATTAAAGTCACCAAGGATGAGAGAGGGGGAGGATCATGGAAGAAGGCAAGCCAGGCGTCAAAGTCACTGAGAAAGGATGAAAGGGACTTATGAGGGGGACGATAAATGACCGCTATTCGAAGAGGCAGAGGAGAGAAAAGGCGGATAGAGTGGACTTCAAAGAAGGAAAAACAGTGAGATTGAGGTGGAAGAAGGGGTTGAAATCTGGAGGAGGGAGAGAGAAGTAGTCCAACACCGCCCCCACGGCCAGCAGGGCGAGGAGTATGTGAAAATAGATAACCGCCATGGCACAGGGCTGCGACTGAAGCAGAGTCATCAGGGCAGAGCCAGGTTTCTGTTATGGCGAGCAGATGGAGGTGACGTGAGATAAAGAGGTCCTGGATATAGAGGAGTTTGTTACAGATAGAGCGGGCATTCCATAGGGCGCAAGAGAAGGGCAGAGAAGAGGAGGGGAGTAGAGGAATAGAGATGAGGTTAGAGAGGTCACGGTGAGACCTGTAGAGTTTGGATAATAGTTGGTGAGGAGGGCCAGGATTGGGATTGATGTCACCAGCTGAGAGTAAGAGAAGGAGTAAAAGAGAGCGGAGGAGAGTAGGAGAGGTGTGGCCAAGAAGGCAGCGAAGGCGAGAGGTATTTAGGTGGAATGGGGAAGGCAAAATGGAGGGAAGAAAGAGACGGAGATTAAAAGCCAAGAGGGAGGAAGAGGATAGGAGAGAAGGTGAGGTGATGAAGTCAATGGATGGGAAGTGAGTTCCTGTAGTGGAGAGAGGTAGGGGGTGAGGGAAAAGATTAGGAAGGGAGAGAGCTAGGAAGAGAATGTGAATAGGGGCCATAAACGATTAAGGTACTTTAGCAACTGGAAAAAGATTAGATACAAAGAGAAAAATGCCGGCACCTAGAGCGGGGGCCCTGAGTGGATCGGAGTGGACCTGGGTGTCACCCCGGAGAAGGCTGTAAGGATATGCAGATGAGCTGCAAGTCCTCCACAGCACCTGAAAGGCAGCCGGTGGTAGAGCTGGGCACCTCTCAGCTGAGGAAAGGCTTACCAGGGGATAGGCCGAAGCCAGCATTCCTCCCCCTGAGGGTCGCCTGACTTTATGCAGGTAAGTCTCAAATAAATCTAATTAGTGCCAATAATTGCTTGTTAAAAATCCAATTATTAAGGGAGGGGGGAATTGGAACTTGATATACTGCCTTTCTGAGGTTTTTGCAACTACATTCAAAGTGGGTTACATATATTCAGGTACTTATTTTGTACCAGGGGCAATGGAGGGTTAAGTGAGTTGGCCAGAATCACAAGGAGCTGCAGTGGGAATTGAACTCAGTACCCCAGGATCAAAGTCCACTGCACTAACCACTAGGCTACTCCTCCACTAATTGGCTCATTATTCTATTAAACTGTACATGCAAATCGGGAAAGCACCTAAATTTGCATGTGCAATTTTTGGTGACCTTTAAAGAATCAGAGGGATATAACTGCCAATTTATGTGTCAATCAGTGTGTGTATGCAGCTATGCTATAAACCTGGGCCCTTATTCTACAAAGCTTATGCTCCTAAAATTTATGCTCCTAAATTTACCAGCATAATTTATGCTCCTACATACATTTAGGAGCATAAATTACACTCCTAAATTTATGAGCATAAGCTTTGTAGAATAAGGCCTCTGGTGTGCAAAATGACACCTTACGTTAGGTGTGCACTCTCCAGCAATATAATTCGTTTAAAAAATATTAACCATTTCTGCCACAGATAACCTTTTCATTTACCTTAAAATGATAAAGGATTTTGTTAAAAGTGAAGACTGTTGTCATCAGAACTACTTACAAAGGAATAATGGTTTAATTGTTCCTACTCAGGGAATACATTTCAATTTTAGCTAGGCTAAAAACTGACTGATATTGTTCTCTGAGCTATAATTGTACAATAATCCAGCCCCAAATGGTTTGATAATAGGAAGAGAAAAAAAAAGTCAAGAGCAGCGCTCTGACTCTGCCACTGCTATAACTGGAGAATTCAACAACAACATTATTCAACGCAAATACTTCAAACCTTAACTAAAAGGCACAGCTTGGCACAGCCCATGCAGGCAAGCTCTTCAAAAATTAATAACTGCACTGCGATTACCAATTCATAGACACTGGAATTTTGTAAAAGCTATTCAGAATGGCCATAAATTGCAATGATGTGGAAACCTGAATTCAAATATATAGTCTTGCTTTTCATTTTCTTTTTTTTCCCTTTAAATGAAGGTGACGATTGAGAGGTCAGGGGAGAAAACTGAGCTCAGAAAGCAGAAGGTGACATGCTGGCAATCTAGATTTTCTAGCTCTTCTGTTTCAAAAAGTTATATGAATATGCACATCTCAGTGTAAATATATGGGACCTTTTACTAAGCTGCTTACCGCAGCTTAAAGGAGCCTTACTAAAGGGCCGCTGCGCAGCAACCCGGAACTACCACTGGCCCAACACGACCGGCAGTGGTAGTTCTGCCTTGAGCATGTGCCATTTCCGGTGCTATGGAAAATAATTCCGTAATTTCTAGCATGGCACTAACCCGGTGGTGCTGTCCGGTTATCACTGGGTTACCACGGGAGCCCTTACCTCCACCTCAATGGGTGATGGTAAGTGCTCCCCTCCACATGGCCATGTGGTAAGAATAATTTAACCACATGTCCATGTCTTTTTCAGGGACTTTTTACCCACTGCCCTGGCACGTGGCAAAAACGGCCCCCACCGCTACCAAAGGGCCCTTTTTACCGCAGTTTGGTAAAA
Organism: Microcaecilia unicolor; assembly: GCF_901765095.1. Classification (NCBI taxonomy): domain Eukaryota; kingdom Metazoa; phylum Chordata; class Amphibia; order Gymnophiona; family Siphonopidae; genus Microcaecilia; species Microcaecilia unicolor. The sequence continues at coordinate 243,234,182 of NC_044032.1, read as the reverse complement.
GGACCCCAAAATGCCTTAGTGCGGGGCATGTCCAGACGTCTTGTGGTAATTTTGGCATCGAGGCAAAAAAACAGATTTTATTTTTTAGTGCTGCAAACAGGTCTGGGAGTGGATAATAGACGTATTCTGCACTAGTTGGTTAGCACAGCTACATTGCTGCACACTAACCCCTGATTTTATTAAAGTCACCAAAAATTGTGTATGCAAATTTAGGCACACCCTTGATTTCCGTGTACAATTTAATACAATAACGAGCAAATTGCCAATAATTGTTTTTTTAGCAAGCAATTATTGGCACTAATTAGGTTTAATTGGGACTTACAAGCATAAATTTAGCTGCAGGATCCACGCCTAAAATTTACACACAGCCCCAAAAATTGGGGCATGGAAATGGGAGGGGTCACGAGCATTTTGGTGTGGATTGGGGGGTGTGGTTTTGAGTTACACATGTAATCATATAATATCGGTGCTCCACACGTAAATTTAGGTACAGGCATTTGCACCACATTTTCACTAGTGCAAATGGTGGTGTCTAAATTTACGTGCAACCTCTCTGCTTATACATTATTCTATAAACCGTGCCAAACCTTTGGCGTGGCTTATAGAATACCACTTAAGCAGGCTTTTTTTTCAGTGCAGATTTTTTAGGTGCAATTTATAGAATCCACCTCTAACTGATCAGCACATGGCAAGCGCATGAGCCCTTACTACCTTCAGAATAGGTGATAATGGGGCTTACGTGCTAATGGCCATGCTCTAATAGGAAAATTAATGTGTGGCCATTAATAGAAAAAAAAAGCAGAAATTTGGTCGTTTTACCCATGTGGTAAAATGGCCTTAGTGCACAGGAATGACCCGTATAAACACGTGCTAAGGTCAATTTTTACCACAGTTTGGTAAAAGGGCCTCATAAAGACCAACAGGTCACAATGATGAGAATCCAAATATAGTACTTTATTCCAGAATATGTTCTGCCAAAAAAAAAGTCCAAATCGCAATTTGGGAATGGCAAAATTTGGATGTGCTACACAACAGTGTAGAAATAGCAAGGGAGCATGTTGTGGATGTGTTTTGGGCGGGACTAGGGAGGGCCCAAAATCAGGATGTCCAACAGCAATAATCGAACAGGAAGAAACATCTAAATCTAAAACTAAGGATGTTTGTTTTTATTTACACCTGTTTCAATCATGTCCAGGGTACAAGAAAGGCGCTCTTATTGTGCAACTCACCACTTGGGGGGGGGGGGGGGGGAGATTAAGTCATGACCTCTCATGAATCCCCCAGTGGTTACTGTCCCCTTCCCTCACCCCTGAAAGGGAAACCAGAAAGAATATCAGGCTCTATGATAGCATCAGATATTATGGTCATTCTAATCAAAGTAGGAAGCAGGTCTAAGGACTAGCCTAGAGGTCAGTTTAGGGGACTATAAACCAGGGGACCCAGGTTCAATTCCCTCTTCAGTTCTCTTTTTTTTATTTCCTTTAGATGTTGAGCCCTTCAGAAACAGACACATACCTACTGTACCTAAATATTTATGAAACCTGCAAGCCTGAAGGCTATTGAGATGGTGTACAGACAGGGACGGTAGGTATTTCAAAGTTCTTGGAGGGCTCAGCTTTTAAAATAAAAGTTGTAGGAAGATATGAACTTGGATGCCCTGGTTTACATTGCACTGCAGTAACTACTACAGGCTGCCCCTCTGCTCTGCAAGGATGTCTGTGTGGCCATTTCTGATGTTGCCAGACATCCTTGCCCCTGTTTTTTTGGCGGTCATAATTTGGATATTTCAGTTTGTAAAATGGCTGTTCATTTTGGACATTCTTGGGTATTTTCAAACAGGAAACCCCGGCATGAGAAGAACTCTTTTTTTTTTTTTTGGATGTTATGAACAAAATGTCCTGATTCTGATTTGGACATCATTTTTTAAAATGCCCCTCCACATTTCCCTTTTTCTCATTACTCTTTTTCTCTGTGGATTGCTTCACTGAAATTAGAAAACTGCAAATCCTTCTATCACAAAGGCATTCAGTGATTAAAACTAATCTGATCTGCAAGATCCACCCCTTCCTGTGCAATTATCTGGTTCTTGTGGAATTGCTGCGGAGTGGAGGAGGAGCCTAATGATTAGTAAAGTGAGCTTTGATCCTGGCAACCTGGGTTTGATTCCCACTGCAGTGTATACAACATAATTATCTTAACAAGCCAAAAACTTAGATTGTGAGCCCTCTATGGACAGAGAAAGTACCTTCATATAATGTGTGTAGTACTGTGTACATCTAGTAATGCTATAGAAATAATTACTACTACTAGTAGTAGTAGCTGTAGGAAGTCAAGGGTCCATGCTAGACTGGGGAGCTGATGATCTTCCTCTAGCATATTCACAGTCTTTCTCTCCCCCCACCTCCCAAATGATTCCTGCTGGAGGAGGAGTGGCTGCCTCCTTGTTATGCAAATCTATCTCATACATATTCATTGTGGATATCCTGAAAACCTGACTGGCTGAGGTTCCCCCAGGACAGCTTTGGGAATCACTGTTCTAAGATTTACTATTGGGTACACAGAACTCTGTTTTGTTTCTTCACACCTTGAGGTAAGTCAATACATTTATTCAATATAGAAAATGGTATGCATGTTTATTTTTTAAATGTGAAATGGTGGTTTCAATATAACATATTACAAATGTTTTGTCTGTTCTGTCCTTAATATTTTTACTTTCCAGGTGTATCTGCTGTTGCTATTCATTTTTGTTGCTGCATAGTGGCATTATAGGGAAAAAAGGGAAGACATTCTCCCCTAGATTCTATATAGTGTGACTTGAATTGTGCATACAAATCAGGTCATATTCTAATTACTACTACTACTTAACATTTCTAGAGCGCTACTAGGGTTACGCAGCGCTGTACAGTTTAACAAAAAGGACAATCCCTGCTCAAAAAAGCTTACAATCTAATGGCATGCGTAACTTAATTATCTTAGCAAGCCAATCAGCATCGATAATTGCCACTTAAGCAATAATTGACATTAATTGGCATTAATTAGAATTTTTACACACAACTTTCTACATGTATTCTGTAAAGTGATGCATGTAAATTCTAAGACACAGATTGGAAAGGGGGTGTGGAATGGGTGGATCGTGGACATTTCTAAAAACCATGGGCCCTGTTTACTAAGCTATAGGTGTGCGAATGTTTTTAGTCTGCGCCATAAGTGAAGCCAGGTTGATGGCGCAGGGGGAGCGAAAGTGGCACGAGAGCGGACTTCCGCCGCTGCAGTCGCACATTTTCAATGCAACACAATGAGAAAAAAATAGGCGCCGGCAGAACCCATGGTGCCCCACCTAGCTATGCCACTGGTCTGCACTAATATTTAAGACACCTGTAGGAATATATGGGTGCTCTAGCATTAGCATGCGCTAAAAACGCTAGTGCACCTTAGTAAACAGGGCCCTTTGTGTGCTGTTATAGAATACACCTGCTCCACACCTAACATAAGTAGGGATTTACACCAAGTTTTACTTGGTATAAATGCCCATGACTAAATTTACTTACTCAGATAGGCAATAGGTGTAATTCTATAAACCGCGTCTAACTTTAGGCGTAGTTTATAGAATATGCCTAGGCATATTTGTTCTGCACCAATTTTTAAGATGCCATATATAGAATCTAGACCTATGGGGCCAATTTGGTAAAGGGCACCCATTGGGGTGTCACACAATTAGCCACACCATTAGCGCCAAAAATTATGGTGCAAGCTGTACTCAATATAAATTTCAGAAGGCACTTAATACAGAATCACTGTTATTGTCAATAACTGATACGTAACAAAGGGTGAATCACTGTTACAGTTATTTATTTAGTTATATTGGATTTGTCAGCTGCCTTTGATATGGTGAATCATGTCATTCTGGCAAACAGACTTAAATCATGAGTGTGAAGAAACAGTGTGTTTTAAGCCTGTAAAATGTATTGGATATTTTCATGCATTGTGTTCTGAAGTGTATTTCTCATATTTGGCCAGCAGATGGTCCATATTTCAGCTTAAAGCTGTTACAGAGGACCGACTTCTCTTTCTTTTACTTGGTACACAGATAATAGGAAGTGCCTTGCAGTGATATAACCAGTTTTTATTTGAAACTTGACTGTTCTGGGCTCCGATTGGCCTGGAGTTTTGAAATTACCCAGCAGATGCTGGCTGTTGCTCCAGTTTTAGCCCAGAAGGAAAGAGAGACAGATCTCTTTGCTGAGACTCTGTGAATTATATGTCCTGACCTTCCCAGGTACTGATTAGACAGAATATAGATGTTTAGTGTTATAATTGATTCATATTTCAGTTACCTGCTATTGTTTGCTAATTGCACATTTTTTGTTCATTGTTCCAATGTGAGAATAAACACATTTGTTTGTTCGTTCTGCCTGTCTGGACTGATAAAGAATCCTAGTGGTTTGTGTGTTGGGTCTGTGAGTGCTTTCTGGGAACTGTGGGACCACTGGGAGTGTGGCCCCCAGTAACCTAGAAATCACTGGTTATAATTGGAGAGTGGGAGACTTGCCTAGGGGCGGTTGTGACCCATTCATGGGAGGAGGGTGCTAGTGTAGAGCACAAGTGGCAGGTGCAGGCAGACCTGAGCTGTGCTGGGGATAGACCCTCTAAGTGGCTGCAGAGCAACCCCAAGTGGGTAGCTAGATGTTGTGTGACAATGAGTATTTTCAGGGATTGTTCTTAATTGGCTGTGTTTTTTCTACAGAATAGAAACCAAAAGCTGCAAATTGGCAACTGTGTTTCAGAGAAGAGAGTTTTAAAAGCAAGAGTTCCACAAGGCTCTTTGTTGTCACCTGTCTACCATTATTATTGTTGTCTACCTGTCTAAAATCATTAGGGACCAAAATCTATAAATAGCACCAAAAAAATAACATGCTAAGCACTATTCTATAAATAGTGCTGAAAGTTAGGTGCTGTTTATAGAATACACTTAGCGCCAGGATTGATGCCTAATTTTAAACATGAGGATTTACATCAATGAAATCACGGTGTAAATCCCTATGTCTAAATTGGGCATGGATCCCCCTTATTCTACAACAGTGTGCATAAATTGTAGGAATGCCCATGATTTGCCCATGCCCGTGCTCTCTTTTTGGAGCCTTAAGTAAAATTTATGCATAGATCCCGTGACTAAAAATGTAGGTGTAAATTTCAATTAATGCCAATTAGTACTGATGATTATTAGCACCTAATTATGGTGGTAATTGGCTCTTTATTCAATTAAATTGCACATGCAAATTAAGTGTATGCCCAAGTTTGCACGCTGAATTTTTAAAACCATTTATAGAATTTGGGGGGTAAATGTTCAATACAGTATGTACGTAGATGATATTCAATTTTTTTTTCATTTGATACACAAATTTCTAGTGATTGCAGTCTTTTTTTTTGTGGCAATTACAGATTGGCTACATAGAAATAAACTGGTCTTTAATATTGACAAAACGGAAGTCATGTTGGTTGGCGTTATGAGGAAAATGTTCCTGAAAAAATTAGTCTTTGTAATCAAGAAGTTTGTTTGATACAACAAGTTTGTAATTTGTGGTTCGTCTTCGATGCACATCTTACTTTTAAACCCCATAATTACGTATGTTGAGTAAATTGAAAGGCTGTGGGTCCGAATTTATAGAATTGCTTTTATTATCTTCTTATTGGAAGCCACAATGTGGCTCCATGGGGTCACCTCTTTCTCCTGGGGTTTTTTTTATTTTTTTTGGGGGGGGGGGGGGTTAGTGTATACATGAGTAGATTTGGCCAAGGATTACAGGAATTAGTGATTTGTTTTTATTCTTATGCAGATGATATGTTAATTCCCACAGCTAATATTAATGAGTGCATACAATAGAAATTGTTGAAAGACTGAAGCTTAACAAGGAGAAAACAAGACTGATGTGGTTGTGTAATTATCTAAGGCTTAATGTCTGCACCAGGTTTTGTCACATTACCATCAGGGATCACTTTTCAAGTAGAAAAGCCTATTAAAGTTTTAGGAGTCATATCAGGTTCCATGCTTACTCTAGACTCACAAGTAAATCCAATAGATAAAAAAGTATTTTTCATTATGTCAATTAAGAGGAATACACTATTTTTTTTTAAATGAAGAACATTTTTGCCTTTTAGTTCAGGCATTGGGACTGTCTCATCTGGATTGCTGTAATGTTTTGCACTGGGATGTCTATACAATCAAGATCTAAAGTGCAGCTGCTGCAGAATACAGCCAATAATTGATTTACAGATTCCATAAATATGATGGAGTGTCACGTCCATTAATCCAACTGCATTGGGTACCTGTGCAGGTGAGAATTATATTTAAAGTGGCATAGTAACATAGTAGATGACGGCAGAAAAAGACCAGCACGGTCCATCTAGTCTGCCCACGATAAACTCATATGTGTATACCTTACCTTGATGTGTACCTGTCTTTTTCAGGGCACAGACTGTATAAGTCTGTCCAGCAGTATTTCCCGCCTCCCAACCACCAGTCCCGCCTCCCATCACCGGCTCCGGCACAGACCCCATATAAGTCTGCCCTCCCCTATCCTAGCCTCCCAACCACCAACCCCTCTTCCCCCCACCTGCTCCGCCACCCAATTTCAGCTAAGCTTCTGTGGATCCATTCCTTCTGCACAGGATTCCTTTATGCCTATCCCACGCATGTTTGAATTCCGTTACCGTTTTCATCTCCACCACCTCCCGCAGGAGGGCATTCCAAACGTTCACCACCCTCTCTGTGAAGAAATACTTCCTGACATCTTTCCTGAGTCTGCCCCCCTTCAATCTCATTTCATGTCCTCTCGTTCTACCGCCTTCCCATCTCCGGAAAAGATTTGTTTGCGGATTAATACCTTTCAAATATTTGAACGTCTGTATTATATCACCCCTGTTCCTCCTTTCCTCCAGAGTATACATGTTCAGGTCAGCAAGTCTCTCTTCATACGTCTTGGAACGCAACTCCCATACCATCCTCGTAGCTTTTCTTTGCACCGCTTCCATTTTTTTAACATCCTTCGCAAGGTACGGCCTCCAAAACTGAACACAATACTCCAGGTGGGGCCTCACCAACGTGTTATACAGGGGCATTAAAACCTCCTTTCTTCTGCTGGTCACACCTCTCTCTATACAGCCTAGCAACCTTCTCGCTACGGCCACCGCCTTGTCGCACTGTTTCATCGCCTTCAGGTCCTCAGATACTATCACCCCAAGATCCCTCTCCCCGTCCGTGTCTATTAGGGTCTCCCCACCTAACACATACACCTCCCTTGGATTTCTACTCCCTAAGTGCATCACTTTGCATTTCTTCGCATTGAATTTTAATTGCCAAACATTAGACCATTCTTCCAGCTTCTTCAGATCTTTTTTCATGTTTTCCACTCCCTCCGGGGTGTCCACTCTGTTGCAAATCTTGGTGTCATCCGCAAAAGGCAAACTTTACCTTCTAACCCTTCGGCAATGTCACTCACAAATATATCGAACAGAATGGGCCCCAGCACCGATCCCTGAGGCACTCCACTACTCACCTTTCCCTCCTCCGAGCGAACTCCATTTACCACCACCCTCTGGCGTCTGCCCATCAACCAGTTCCTAATCCAGTTCACCACTTCGGGTCCTATCTTCAGCCCTTCTAGTTTATTCAAGCGCCTCCTGTGGGGAACCGTGTCAAAAGCCTTGCTGAAATCTAAGTAGATGACGTCCATAGCATGTCCTTGATTTAATTCTCCTGTCACCCAGTCAAAGAATTCATGTTTGATGTGCAAAATAGTTTAGGGTTCAAGCCCAGAACGTTTCATTTATGGTCTTTCCCAAGGCTTACGGTCTAAGAATAATCAAATCTTGCTTTTTCCCCTCAGTACAAGGTTTACATCAAAGTACAATATTTGATCAGTTCTTTGGTTACCAAGCACCTATGATTTGGAATAATTTGCCCAGAGAGCTTCAGTCTCAGACATTGTGTTTAGGGGGCCTTTCACTAAGGTGTGCTGAAAAATGGGCTGCGTTAGTGTAGACGCTTGTTTTAGGCGTGTGCAGATCCATTTTTCAGCGCACCTGTAAAAAAGACCTTTTAAAAATTTTTGCCGCAAAATGAACATGCGGGCAAAATAAAAATTGGCGCGCGTCCATTTGGGTCTGAGACCTTACCACCACCCATTGACTTAGCGGTAAGGTCTCATGTGGTAACCATGTGGTAATCATCTACGTGCGCAGGAAAATAAAAATTACTTTCCGTTATGCGTAGCGGACACACGTAAAAAACAAAATTACTACCTGGGCCACGTGGTAACTCCAAACTGATGCATGTAGGACGCGTGTACGTGCCTACATAGCTTAGTAAAAGGGCCTCTTAGACTTTTGTTGTCATTTGAAAACCTTTTTATTTTGGCAAAGTTTTTTGCCCAATGAATGTCCTTTGGAAGATCTGTATTTCAGCAGCGTACCAAGGGCGGGGCAGTGGGGGCGGTCCGCCCCTGGTGCACGCCACTGGAGGGGTGCAGAGAGCAGCCGCGTGCCTGTCGGCTTCGCTGGTTTCCTTCTCCCTCTGCCCTGGAACAGGTTACTTTCTGTTCCGGGGCAGAGGGAGCCGAGAACCATGCGGCTGCTCCCAGCAGCCAAGAATGCACCCTGGGGTGGTCGTGCTGCACCCGGGGGGGGGGGGGGGGGGGGGGTGCGCATCGGCGATCCGCCCCGGGTGGCAGCCGACCTAGGATCGTCACTACTGTATTTATATCTGAATTGTATTGCTTGTAATAATGTACGTCCCAGTTTTTGTTCAGTTTCTTTACTGTGATCTGCTTTGGGCCCATATTGGGAGTAGGTGGAATATACACAGATGTTATTGTATTCCACTGGTACTGAATTATGTTATTGCATAACAACCCCTGATGCAGGCATAACCTGAAATATGGAAATGTTGAGTTTAATGCCGTGTTAAACTTTTTAAATTATTTTTAATAAACTCTTTTTGGATTCTGTTTTACTCTTTGCTGTCACCATCCTATTAGTATATTTGTCCATTATGGGTGTAACTGTCAATATATTGATTGCAGGGTCGGTGCAAGGGTATTATACACTCCACTTAGACTTACAAAGTTCCATAGTGACCGATGGAAATTTGTAAGCCTAAGTGCTTTGAAAATATGCCTCTAAGTGAAACTTTAGCCCTGTGCCCCTTCAGTTTTCCCTCTGAGATTTTTATAATTAAACTCAATTTTCATGATTACCCCTAGAAAAATCCTGTGTATCCATACCTATAGATAGATTATATGCACATTCATACACACATACATATAAATACAACCATGGCAATTTCCAAAACACTTTTAACCAGGTAAGGGAGATATAGTTACTAAGCTGCAGTAAAATAATGAGCATTACTAACCTGTGGAGTGCTGCAACCAGAAAAAGTATGCACTGTTATTCAGCAGCTTGATTCCTAGTGGTAGCACTATGAGACTACTGCTAAGAGAGAATGGATAGATGGACTGCTAGGGAAATTGGGGGTAGGCGTTTCCTTCATTTGTTTCACTATCCTTTAAGACAGCGGTTCCCAACCCTGGGCCTGGAGGCATCCCAGCCTGCCAGGTTTTCAGGGTATCCACAATGAATATTCATGAGAGAGATTTGCTTGTAGTGAAGGTTTGGGTATCACTGCTTTAAGAGTATTCCTGGTAGCATCAGGCTATATATTAGCTAACATTATCTTTCTATGAATAACACAGCTTATGATGTTAAATGCAGACTGCATTTTTTTAAATTTGCATAATAATGAGCTGTTTTGCATCTCATAATTATTTAGCTCATGTTGGGCACAAAAGGTTTAAACTATGTGCTTCAGGCAGTCACTGAGGAAGGGAAAATAAAATCTGTTTACACTTTACAGCAGGAATAGCATTTGGCACCATCAGATTTTTTTCGTCTACATGCAGCTTCATCATTATATTTCCTCATTGCTTTTGACACACTTAACGGAATATGTACAGGAGACCTTGGCTGAAGTTTTAACCTTGGGCTCTCAGTTACAGGTACATTTGACTTTTCATCACTGGTATCTCAAAGAAACAACACCAAATTTTGACTATGTGCAGTTGGCAAAAACGTGGTCTCTGGACTTGTGTGCCTTTGAGTCACAGTTATTGCAGTCTTATGTGGTAGGGCTGCAGAAAAAGGTGGAATGTCTTACACAGGGAAACACTATACAAATTTGTGCTACGCTTGTATGTTTTGCCACAATGAGCTTTTCAGGTGGGTTATAGCTCTCGTGGACAGTATCCTAAATATACCTCAATAACAGAATCTTTGGCTGCCCGAGTATTCAACAGTTCTGGCGGCACTTGATGGATTCACTTCAGACATGGTGGTCATGTAGTGTGAAACTGGACCCCTTGCTTTTATTTGGGAAGTTTGTTTTGAGTGATCCAGTGCCCCAAGGTTTTCGTCTTTGTCTACAATGAACTATTTTGTTTGGACTAAAAACTATTATTTTTTTCTTGGCTACAACCCGAGCCTCCATCTCTTCAATGATGGTGTATCTATCTCATAGAACGCCTGGAGCAGGTGCAAGTAACTGACTTTCAGAGCCCTAAGGGTCAGGTTTTTCAAACTATTTGGGAGTCCTTTTGCTTATCTTTGTCTCACCAGGCTCACAGTAGACTTTTAAACATTTAACCTTTGAGCTCTAATCTGGGCACAGATTAGCGATACTGACTTCCAATAGTGGTATTCTACATTCTGTTTTGTACATAAAGTGGGGGGGAGGGGAAGGGGAGACTTTTTCTTGACCATCTATCTGTGAACGTTACCCGATTTGTCATTTCTGTTTTGTGGTTTTTGATTAATAAAAAAAGATTTAAACAAAACAAATAGGAAGAAACTAAAACACAAATATTTGTGGTTTTTCTACTTCGCGCGAACAAGCACAAAAGAGCCACAAATTTTTGTTTGAGTTTTGAGTTTTTGAAAAGTTAACATACAGTGCCAGTTCTCTAGCACACATGAGAAGTTGGCCTAACACTACAGACGGACATATTTCTATACAGAGTTATTCCTCAAGAGGACCAATAGATATCTTGGCTTCATATTATTTGACTGATAGACTCCTGAAGAAGGCAGCAATCCCGAAACATGATTCCATGTTGAGTCCTTACAGTGACTTTACAATAACATTTTATAACAACTTATAAGCTATTATGTTGATATTGGAAGACTCGTGATAACTCTACTTTTTTGCTGTGTTTATATCAAATAATATCATCTCAATTTAACAACTCCCAACTAAGAGACTCAGTTGCCACTCTCTCTCCCCATCCCCCCTTCACCATCAGAAATCAATACATTATGAATGTCCCACTCATAAGGAATTCAAAAGAACGCTACACAATCTCATAGTCAAGGAGCCAAAAAAAAGGGGTCTACATTACCAAAAGATTGCCCTCTCCCCTGCCTGAAGCACAAAAAGTTTCGCCATAGCTCGTGCATATGATTTTTCCATAAAGAAACTGTAGCTGGATCTGGGTGTATTCACTGAATTAAAATGCATTTTTTCACAATCACACAGGACCTGTGAAGAAACAATTCATGCTTGTTATTTTGCAGTTCAATATCATCAATGTTATCCATGAGACACACCTCCTTGGTCATAGGTATAGTTTATCCTAATAAACTATGCAAATGAAGCCAGAGCTTTCCAAATCTGCTCAATCCAGAGGCAATGGATATAAGTGCCTTCTACTGGGCGGTGGGTTTGGAATTATATACTAGAGCCTGATGCTACAGTGACAGAGGAGGCTGCTTGTTTTCTCTCTCTCTCCTTCTTCTTCTCACATTCTCTTCCTGTCTTTTTCTTTCAACAGTTGGCATTCTTTTCTGTTATTGATTTTAGATTTTTATTATCTCTTGTACTCCACTTTGATGGTTGTCCTTATGCGGTTAAATCAAATAAACCTAGACCTAACAGCAGGTTTGCCCTATCTGGCCAAACTTTAGCCATCCAAGAAGGAGGCATATAAAGCCTGTGCAACAGTTTAAAATAGGTCTCCCTTAATTGAGCCGATTCCACCAGAGCATGCCCACCCAAGAGCTCTTCCAAAAAATCTTCGGATGCGCAGTCTTGTGCCCAACTCCTTCTCCCATTTAGCAACTGTAGCTCGAAAGGGATTCCACCAAAATGTAATTTGAAGATAAGTACATAATCTAGCAATCATGCCCTTTTGTACCTTGATCTGCTCCCACAGCTGATCCCAAGAGATGGCTTGCAGGCAAGGACCCTCTTGACTCGGTAAGGCTGCAACATGACACACTTGCATATATTTAGACAGAGCAAATGGACCAAATGCATATTGTCAGGACAAATATGGATGTTTTAAAAGAGATAAAATATATAAAATCATAAGAACAAAAATGAAAACAAGCAAAAACTACATATGCAGCAGGTATGGTACAAAAAAGTGCTCTATCCACTATTTAGATAGTGCCACTGAAAATTCATAGAAACTGCCTCAGTGCTAGCCAGCTAGTGTTGGGGTGGAGTAAGGATGGAGAATTGACATTCCTGTTAAGTCTATGGACAGCTGGCAATATTTTGCTACAGGAGTGTAGCCAATGGTGGGCCTAGGCCCCTCCACCTTTGCCTCAGGCCTCCCCAGCAGCTGGATGCACCTGTCAGCTGAGAAGTGAAGAAGTGCAGCAGTCTGCAGCGCCATTTCAAGTTGTTGAAATGCAATGCAAACACACGTTCAGTTCTTACATTAGAACTTCCTGACGGTGAACTCATAAGATCAACATAGGGCAGTACTAGGCCCACCAGTACTCAATGTGCTAATGGTGCTAGCGACAGCAGCTTCCAGAACTGCTGCACTTGTTCATTTCTCAACTGACTCAGGCTCCAGATTTCTTCACTTGGCGGGGCTTGGGGATCCCTACTATCTACAGTATTTTTTTTCTGAATTTTGGTGTGGGGAGGGGAGGGGGAAGAGTAAAGGGAAAGCAAGTGACAGGTGCTTGGGCAAGACAGAGGAAATAGGTTGCTCACCCCCAGATTCTATAAAGGTCACCCAAATTTGGGTGTAGATCTCAGAACTGTGCACAGACTAATTAGTTAATGAGCTATTAACACTTACTGACATGAATTGGCACTAATTAAGACTCACACACAGATCTGTATATGCACTATTCTATAACACTGCATGCCTGAACTGACTCATGCGCAACTCGAAAGATGGCATGGGTAAGTCAGGCACATTCCCCAGATTTAGGTGCAGTGTTATAGAATAGGATAATTTATGCACCCAATCTGCTGTTAGTTATGCCTGCTTGAACCTTGGTGTAAATGCTGGTGAGCAAGTCCTCACACCCAAAGCTGGGCAAGGGAATCCACAGCTAGGCGCTGTTCTATAAAGGCTGCTTAGGGCTAAGCGACCTTTATAAAACTGGTGCTTAGAGTAGATTGTGGAGGAGTGGCCTAATGGTTGGTGCAATGTGTTTTGATCCTGGAAACCTGGGTTCAATTCCTATTGTAGCTCTTTCTGACCTTGGGCAAGTAACTTAACCCTCCAGTGCCACAGGTACAAAAACTTAGACTGTGAACCCTCTTGGGACAAAGTACCTGCATATAATGTGTACAATGCTGCATACGTCTAGTAGTGCTACAGAAACGATTTTTAGTAGTAGGATGTTAATGGCCCTCTGGGCTTAGTGCCCACCTTTTGTCCCCCCTCAAAAAAAAAATTCAGTTCTGGCTATGTTGCCACTATGTGGATTAATCTAGGCCAGCAAAAAGGATGTCTAAATATCACCATTATGGAAGGAATAGTGCTGGCTGCCACTGTCCAGATCTATTCCGCACCACTCACTAGCCAGACAGCAGGCATAGACTTAAAGCTAACGCTGTGGCTGTCATTTAAAAAAAAGTGTCTGATTACTGACTCAACAGAGTCATCATACACATAATCTAAGTATGCCAGGACAGCTCACAGAGGTGCCTCATATTACACATTTGACCAAGCCTCCACATATTTTTGTTCAATCTAGGTGCCAGCCCAAGCACTTGGGAGCCAGAGGCTGAGGATTCTCTTGCTTCTCCTCTTTCCTACTTCACCACCCTTGTGCACAGTGAATTTGAAGTGTGTGCGGGGAGGGCGAGGGAGAAGGAGGAGGATGGAAATTTCCTCTGAGATCAGCAGCTCTTTTAGAAACTCAAGAGACTTGAAACCACAAGATCAGTCCAAAGTGCCTCCACCAAGCGGCCCAAGATTACAGAAAGCTAGCTCATAGTGGGAAGCAGGAAATTCACTGTCTCTTTGGCACCACCTTATAATAAAAATATATTTGGGGGGTATGAAATACTGGGCACCATAGTGCAATTTCTAGGCACCGTGGTAACCTGGTAACTGAGATTTGTCAAGCCACAATTTGGAGAACTATTTTATTTTAGTTATTGGGATTTATTATCAACCTTTATGAAGAGATTCCACCAAGGCAGAGTACGAGTACTGCTTGACATAAACAACTGATACTGTGTTAACAGCATAACAGTAAAATGATCAAATGTAGGCATAAAATATAATCAGTGAGCAACAACATGACACAATACCATAAATATGCATAGTAAAACAGCACAGTAGAATATTTATATAACTGTTAGCAGAACACAAATGATACCATAATAGATACCACAGAAAGAATATTCATATAACGTAGATATTATACTCATCATGCCAGCACAATATAAATTAAACAATAAGCATCCATTAGAATATTCATATAATATGTATATGATCTTCACACTGTCAGGAAGATACAATGAAACATGGGGGGGGGGGAGGGGGATTGGGAGTAGAGTGCAGTTGAGACATATAGACAGACAAGATGGATAGTACAAAAGCAGTGCTTTTTTTGTGCCGGTACGCACCGGTACGGCGTACCGGCACCTTTTTTGTAGGTCCGGCGATGTGTTGGAGCCGGCACGCAAGAGCCAGTTGCTCTTGAGAGCGAGCCGGCTCTCCTCCCTCCCCCGAGCTAGCCTACAGGGTCCCTCCTTCAGTGGCGTACTCCATGCCACCAGACGACCCTCTTCTCCTGCCACCCGACCCGGCCAGCACCTGACCCAGCCTTTAAAAAAATGTACAAAGTGGTGGCGCGGTGCCTCGCGTCTCAGTGTAAAAGAAGAAAAATTGCATCGGTCGGCCTTCCCTCACTGTCTCCGAGTCCCGCCCTTGCGGAAATAGGAAGTTACATCAGAGGGCGGGACTCGGAGACAGTGAGGGAAGGCCGGCCGACGAGGTGATTTTTCTTCTTTTACACTGAGACGAGAGACACCGCGTCACCGCTTCGTAGATTTTTTTTTAAATCTGGGTCAGGTGCCGGCTGGGTCGGGTGGCAGGAGAGAGGGTCGTTTGGCGGCACGGAGCTGGTAGGCAGGTGGGGACTGGGTTGGGGAGGGGGGCTCAGATGGGTATGGGTGGCTGGAGGGAGGGGAGCAGGGGAAACAAGGACAAGAGTCGCTGGACATGGGTGGAGGGCGGGGAGGGCAGGGGGAGGAGGGTTGCTGGACATGGGCGGATGGCAGGGGAGGGCAGGGGGCAGAGGAGGGTTGCTGGACATGGATGGATGGCAGGCAGGGGAGGGCAGGGGGGACAGGATGGTCGCTGGACATGGGTGGATGGAGGGGAGGGCAGAGGAGGGTTGCTGGACATGGGTGGATGGAGGAGAGGGAAGGGAGAGAGAAGAAATGCTGGACATGGGTGGATGGAGGGGAGGGCAGGGCGGAGAGGAGGGTTGCTGGACATGGGTGGATGGCAGGGGAGGACAGGGGGCAGAGGAGGGTTGCTGGACATGGGTGGATGGAGGGGAGGGCAGGGGGGAGAGGAGGGTTGCTGGACATGGGTGGATGGAGGGGAGGGCAGGGAGCAGAGGAGGGCTGCTGGACATGGGTGGATGGAGGGAAGGGCAGGGGGAGAGGAGGGTCGCTGGAGATGGGTGGATGGAGGGGAGAGGAAGGCTGCTAGACATGGTTGGATGGAGGAGAGAGAAGAAATGCTGGACATGGATGGAGGCGAGGGAAGAGTGAGGAAGGAGATGAAATGAGGGAAAAGGAAGAGAGGAGAAAAACTGCACATGGATGTAGAAAATAGGCAGAAGCTGGATCCACTGGACAGTCAAGTCTGCGGAGGACCCAGCTTTTACTTACGGATGTAGGGCAAGAAATGAAGAAGAAAGGAGGAAAGTAAAGAAATAAATGGAAAGGAAGCCCTGGAAACTGAGTTAAGAGGACAGATAGCAGCAGAATCGGATACTGGGCCAGCATGATCAGAAAAACAAAGTCACCAGACAACAAAGGTAGAAAAAATCATTTTATTTTCATTTTAGTGTCTGAAATGTCCAATTTGAGAATTTACATCTGCTGTCTTATTTTGCACTGGGTATACTGGAGCTGTAACAGCTTACAGAAATTATAATGAAAAAAAAACACGTTATTTTTTTCTCCTATACTAGTATAATATTTTCAATGATGTCTGTTTATATACGCTATGGCTGGTATAAGGGGTGTGGCTAATGTAGGTGTGGCTATAATAGGGGTGAAGTTATATGTGGTGACTCCGCCCATGAGTAGCGGCACCTTTTTTTCTACAAAAAAAGCACTGGACAAAAGTACTAGGATAAATAAATGAAAGCCAGATGCACTAAACTTAATGAGCCAGCAACGTGGTTTTTAAACCAGTTCTAGCCAGTCTAGCCAGCAAGTAGTAAAACAAGACATGCACAAAAGGGTTCTCCGAGCCATTTTCCTGTCACGGTAGCAGCTAACGAAAACAGAATGCAAATGAAATAAAAGTTATTATAATGAGCTAATTAATATTATAATGTGCATAAAAGGCAGATGCACAGCCGTTTTCCGACCCCATGCACCGTGGAAAACCTAATGGGAGGTCTGCACCTCTCATTAATGCCTGGCTGGGGCTGCTGTGAGCGGGACCCATGCAAAGATCAAGGGAGACCAGTGGGAAGAGGACGCCCATCGCAAAATCGGAAGAAAAAAACCATCCAAGTGCTCGTCAGGGACATCCTTTCAAGTGCCTAACACTTGGACGTCCTTCACTCAAAAATAAAACAAAGGACGTCCCTGATGAGCACTTGAATGTTTTTTTTTCCCTTCTGATTTTGTGATGGGCATCTTTCTCTTGGACATGTTTTTCTTACGACTAAGGTGCCCGAAATGACCACCGCCGGAAAGAATCGGGGATCGGGACGTGCGAGGACGTCCAAACAAAACTATTTGGACGTCTCTTTCGATTATGCCCTTCCAGGTCTCTCTCAGCCAATCACAGCTGATTGGCTGAGAGAGACCTGGAGGGGCATAATCGAAAGGGACGTCCAAATAGTTTTGATTTGGACGTCCTCGCATGTCCCGATCCCCGATTCTCTCTTTCTAGGGTCCCGCTCTCTCCCTCTGCTGCACAATGCCTAGCAATTTATTGGTTGTAGATGGCTATTATACACGCAGCTTGTCTGCGTGTATGAAGCTATCTTTGGCATGCGCAGAGCAGCCAGCATAACGCTTGGCTGCTCTGCACATGCTCAGCTGGTCGACTGGCTTCCCTTCCTTAGGAAGGAAATCGCATGCAAATGAGCTAACAGTGAGCAGCTCATTTGCATGCAATTTCCTTCATGCATGCCCATTTTTTCCCATTCGCTAAGGGATCGGTAAGGAAAGAGCACTTTCTGTGGAGTTAGTGCATCTGGGCCTGAGTGACCAAATTGAAGGCAGATTATATGTACAGTAGAATAAGGTATGTGGAACTGGTCTGAGGGGTAGATGCATCAACAAAATGTAAAAGAACCAAAAATGTAAAAGTCACGTAGTAAACTTACCGATTTATAAAAAAACAATGGATGCTCTTAAAAAAACAACTTGCAAATGTTCGACGCGGTATTAAAAAGGTGGATGCATGAAAGTATCACTAATCTGGTGAAACCCCCGCTAGCGGTGTAGGAAACACATGCGCACAATAGTCATTCACTAAACACATGGTATCACTGTGGCTGTTGTATGCATGTCACACATCATAGACGTGCGTCCGGGGCATGTAAGATACACGTCACTCGGAAGCGGAGCTTATAGGCACGTGACTTTTTGATCACAACGGCTACTGGCTTATGGTGTCTGCCTCGTTGCTTGACTCTGGGCTCGATTTCCCGTTAGGTGCTTGCGCGTGTTCATAGGTAAGTGAGACATTTAATTCAGAGAGATGAGCTTATGAATGGGTGGTAAGTGTGCTTCTTCTTGCATTTTCCTGATGTTAACTTCTCCTCCATTTTATTTTATTTAAGGTGTGTGGTGTGTGCCACATTGTTTTTTCTTTTGTGCTTTCAAGTTTTCATTGGTAAGTGAGACGTTTCATGCAGCGAGATGAGCTTATGGCAGGGTGATAAGTGTGCATTTTCCACATGTTAACATCTCCTCCATTTTATTTTTCTGGAAGCAATGGAGGATAATGTGCCCCGACGGGAGGAGGATGAGGAAAGAGTGCTTAAAAGTGTGGGCCCTGATGGCAATGGTAAGCGGAAGCGTGCACCAGAATTCACAGACGACGAGCTTGAAGTTTTGGTGATTCGTGTATGCGAAGAGTTTGGTCGGCTTTTTAAAAAGTCCAGGCTCTCGCTTGGCCATAAAAAACAAATATGGAGGAAGATTGTGGAGGATGTGAGTGCTGTCGGTGTGCAGATGCGCACTGTGGAGCAGTGTAAGCATCGTTGGCAAGATTTCAGGGGTATCGTCAAAGCCAAGGCACGGAAATGGAAGCATGGAAGGGTACAGGGGGTGGCCCTCGATGTGCCTTGGAGCTGACTCCCCTGGAGGAGGCTGTGTTGCCCACCCTTGGCCGTGAGCAGGTAGTCGGCCTGTGTGATGGCGTCGACACGTCGGAGGAGGCCATTGGTGATATGGAAGGTGAATTTGTTTAGCGTATTGCAGATAATGGGGTGGCGGTAAGAAGTTTGGTCATGGGCGGGTTTGTGTCAAACTCATTTGTGTTTGTCTTTGTAGGTGCAAATATTACTTCAAAACGAACAACCCTAATTGCAGATATTTCACGTATATTACACACTAGACTGACTGCAATTATATATATTGACACGTGTTGAGAGATTCACTTAATTATGGAGGAAAAAGGTCTCAAAATGCCAGCTTGCCCATATACATGAGTAAATCATAAGGCATATCTCAGGCTAAAATCATCATTGACCTAAAAAAACCTCCTTCAAATTGTTATTCAGGTAACTTTTCACAAAAAGAAAACTTCCTTTGACTTAGCTTTAAATGCTGGATGGTCTCATGTCTTTACTCTTGTCTACCCAACGGGGACCCGTTTCGCTCCACCGCTTTCTCAAGGGAGGGATATAGACGTGCTAGTGTGTCTCTCTCTGTACAGCAGGACCAACCTGCATGTCTATATCCCTCCCTTGAGAAAGCGGTGGAGCAAAACACTTCCACAGGGGTGCCAGACACAACATCGAGGATCCTATGGTTTGCATCACACACCGCTTGCACATTCAGCGAGTATCCCATCTTGCGGTAACGGTACTGCATTTCTTGATCCATAGGCGGGGTGAAGGCAACATGTGTGCAGCCAATAGCCCCCAGGACATTGGGCATGCCAGCAATCTTGTAAAAGTCCTGCTTGATCCTCCTCCGCTCTTCTTCCCCCGTAGGGTATGCAATGTGCTTGCGAA
This sequence comes from Microcaecilia unicolor, assembly GCF_901765095.1. Classification (NCBI taxonomy): domain Eukaryota; kingdom Metazoa; phylum Chordata; class Amphibia; order Gymnophiona; family Siphonopidae; genus Microcaecilia; species Microcaecilia unicolor. Next base: position 243,214,427 of record NC_044032.1, on the reverse strand, counting down.
CACATTTTTTTCAGGGCGCACAGCACCTGCAACATAGAGCAAAGGGGTTTATTTGGTCATGCACTTTTTAAACAGTAAGAATGATATGAGAAGGGGGTGTAACAAAGGGGGAGGAGGGCAGAGCAGACACCGTGGACGCAAGACAGGGAGGGGGTAGTGCAAAATTCAGAGTAGTACCTGTGTTAGATGTCTTGAAACAGTAGACTGGTCCACGCCGCTGTTACCCCCTAATACATGCTGGAATGTCCCTGTGGCAAGGAACTGCAGAACAATCTGCAGCTTCACCAGCCCAGGTACTGCATGAGATCTTGCAGTGGGTGGTTCAATATCAGCTCATATTTCCTTGTACAGCTTAGTTACAAGGTGTGCGGTAAGCAAGTCCAGATGCAGAGTGAGCCATAGACATTAAAGGGTTTTGTGGAAAAACCCAGGCTTTCACCTGCTTCATGACGTGGAGGTAATCAAGTACAGATTATATACACAAAATTATATAGACGAGCCCAAAATAAACACATATCAACAGAGAATTGGTGCTATGCCCAAAAGCATGCGACAGCAGCAGCAGAGATCTTCCATCTAATTTGGGAATGGATTTAATTTCCTCCGGTGCATGATAACTAAAAGTTATCCTCCGAGAATCGACCTTAATTTGCGTGAAGAACAACCAACCAAATCAGCCCATAAAATTCTGGAGTTTCACTCCTGGAAAACTGTAGTTCCGAGCCTAAAGTGAAGGTATCGATGATAACCCAATTCAACTTTCACCTGACAGCCACCCCTAAAACCGCTCTAAAGTAATTCACACCTCAAGAAGGTAACAAAACAAACAAGTTTTAAAATAATAAAATCATCTCCTACTTCCTTTTCAAACACTGGGACAGAGTATCGCCCTTTTAAATTGCGGCAGTCAGGCAGGTGGAAGTAGCACGTGGGAAAAGAACGGACAGTTCTGATTGGCTAACTCTGGGCCCTAGAGCCTGTCGCGCTTCATGATTGGAAGGGGGAGAAAGTAAACAGACTAGAATTGCCTCCGACCCAACCAATGAAAGCGAGCTTCAATTGTGACGCGTGGGATTCTGTGAAATTGTTACCGAGCTGCAGAATGCCGGAACAGTAAAGACTACTAGAAAAAAAGGGGTGGGGGAGGAGGAGGAGGGGGGCTGGGAGTGAGTCAATCGGTGGGAAGCCCAAAAAAAAAAGTGTGTGCTTTATAACTAGATGTGGAGCTTTGTGTGGTATTTCAACAGGCTCTTTATGTCTGGGTGAACGCAGTGATGTTAAGACAGACAAAGAGCCCGGTTAAGCCAATGGAACAGTCTGCCTTTTAGATGGAATAACTTGGAATCACCACGTGTTACATTTTTCCAAGAAAACTGCATTACATAACTTTGCCAGCCGGTGCAGGGGGAGAACAGTGAGATCTCAAAGCCTTTGCTGACACAGGGGGAAGAGAAAGAGCGAGGCAGCACCTTTATTAGCCTCTCACATACAGCCCGTGGATGCTGCGCTGGGTGGCACCGGGCACTCTTGTCACGATGCTGCTGCTGCGGCTGAGGGTTTGAGGAGGAGGAGGAGGAGATCTGACTTTCGGATACTGAGAAACGACACTGTTTCTGGGATCACCACTGCAGTGGAAAGGAGTTCACCCTTCTCACTGTGATATAAGCCCTGTATTATTGTTTTTACATTTGTGCGTGCCAGGACATCGGTTCCCGGACTGTGGCTTTGGTACCATCTGAACGAGATGACAGCTGTCGCCTACATGGATTTCTTAGCAGCTCAATGCCTGGTGTCCATCTCCAACCGAGCTACGCTGATGCTGCCTCCGCCGCCCCCCCAGCCGCAGGAGCAGGCACAACAGCCCCTGCCGAGTGCCCAGGAGCTGGACCTGCGGAGGTTGCCCGACAAAGAAGTGATGAAGGACTTGAATGACCCCGGCGACGCCTGGAAGGATTACTGCACGCTGCTGGCCATCGCCAAAAGCCTCTTGGATCTGAACAAATACCGACCCTTGCCCTCGCCCGTCTTCAGCAGCCACAGCGGTGAAAGCCACGACGACGACGAGGATGCGGGCTCGGAAAGCGACGTGACCACCGAGTGCGGGCTCAGCCCTGCCCACAGCCCCGAGAATAACCACGATTGCAGCAGTAGCAGCAGCGACGCGTCCCCTTCTCTACCTCTGCCCCAGGGCAAAGGGGTCGCCAAAGGCAAAGTGAACGCGGAGAAAAGACACAGGTGCCCCTTCGCTGGCTGCGGCAAAGTGTATGGCAAATCCTCTCATCTCAAAGCCCACTATAGAGTACATACAGGTTAGTGTACGGGGTGGGGGGTCGTCCCAAAGCTAAGGAGGGTGCTGCCAGCAGAATTTGGGCCACATTGGCTGGGTGCTGGGTTTATTTTTCGGCCACTACTCAAATATTTTCTGTGGATTTTAGCCATATATCTATATACTAAAACTGGAGTTTTATGTTTGTCCGTGTTGTTGTTGTTGACTGTCAATTCATTGAACTGAATACGTCATGATGAGCGGGACACCTTGTTCATACATGTCGACAGGCAGGATTTAGACGTGAGAGCAGTCAGAGTAGCATTTTTCACCAGGAAATGAAAGGATATGATAGGAAGGAGAGAAATCACCTAACGTCTGAGTTATCAAAGACAGCAAGGAGGAAGCAGAAAACAAACCACAGTTGGGTGTTAGTGAGCTCTCATATTGCCCAGTTAAGTGCTGCGTGCCCTCCAATGATGGGTGACGGGCCAACACTTGTGTATTCCTAGCGGCTAAATGGAAATTTTCGAGCGTGAATCACAATCAGTGTTTGGGTTTGTCACGAATTTGGTCTGTGAGAGAAAGGGTGTGGTAAAAAAAAATCACGTCTCGATTAAAACACACACACACTGTAATTTGGGTTAACCCTCCCGAAGCCGATAGTTAACGAGGAATAAAATCCTGTTTCTGAGCGGTATCCTAAGAAAGCCCTTGTGCAAATTTGCACTGGTCCGGAAGCCCTTAATAAATGCATCCATGCACACTAAAACCAGCCACGATGATGAAATGGTTTTAATTTTCGGAGACGGTGTATTAAGTCTCGCTAAAGATTGGTCATGTGCAATACCGCAAAGTACCAGCGTGTGCTTTCCCTTGTTTGTACCTGCGACTCCTGTCTCGTCCTCCTTCCCCCTCCCCCCCACCCCATGTCTGTACTGTGCAGCGCCCCGCCCTGCCGCTTCCTCCTTTTGCCTGTAGGTTACTTGAGGACACACTGCCGGAAGTGATCGCGGACTGCCGGGTGGCACTGTGATAAGGAGAAAGCACGCAAGAGCAGCCGGCGTCAGCCCAAAACCTTGACGATTGTTTAACCTAATTCCCTCCGGAACTATGCACTTGCTAAACCTGCTAGGGCAAGGTGGCGGTGGATGATTGTTTCATAAACATAGACACCTCAATCGGATTCACAATAAATCTTGGCTGCTGGATGTGCGGTTTATTTAATTATGTTCTCCAACTTAAGCGATTGTGCATAAAATGAGGGCAGGCACCCACTTAACTTTTCTAGATGGCCTTAATAAAGACTCATGGGCCAATACTCCGGTTCACAGTAGAATTTCATTCGACAATGAACCTAGCACAGGACAATTGTTGCAGCATAAACAAATTAGTACCACGTTAAAATCACAGCAGCAATTAGGTACTGAGTACTCGGTGGTACAAACAGGAATTAACAGATAAGTGGACAGCAATGTGTTGAAAAAAAAAAGTATTACATTGCAATCCCTAAGAGCTGTTCCTACACCCTCTTCCCCCACCCCCTGCAAGCATATCCCTTACAAAATGCCTGGGTGGTTCAATGCCCCCCCCCCCCCCCAAACTTAAAAGCCCATGTGGTCCTGTGACCCCCCCCCCCCCCCCCCCGACTTAAAAAAAAAAAAAACCCTGGTGCTCTAGTGGGTCTCCCAGGCAGTCAGGTTAGACCTGGTGGCCTACCCCTGTAGCTGTAAGTTGGAAGCAGGAGCAATGTCCACTCGTGCCTGCTGCTCCAGGCCACCATCTACAAAATAGCAAGGCCTAACTTCCATACAAGGGAGTTTGGGTCACCTTCAAGAAAATGGCAGCACCGCACCCATTGCATCCAGGCCTAACTCCCCTATATGGAAGTTAGGCCCCATACAGTGTATCCCAGGATGCATTGTGCATGGCACCACCCTTTACAGATGGTAGACATCGCTCCTGCTTGCTGGTAGGAGGGTGGGCCACCAGGGATAACTTCAGACTTGGGGGATGGGATCCTGGCCTAGGTGGGGGTTCCCCTTCGCCACCAGGACTTTTTGTTAAGTTTAGGGGTGGGTCAAGGGGGGGCCACCGGACCACAAGAGGTTTTCTTTTTTTTTTTAAGCTGGGGGGAGAGAAGGGGTGGCAATACACAGACACCTCTTCTCTCAATAATCCCTTTTAACACTGGCCCCAGACCTGGCCTTACATTTTCGGTACTAAATGCGGTCTGTGCTGAAACCATTACAGCATTCTTCACACGGCACTAACCCCCTTGTAGTGTCAGCCCTCAAATCGGGCCATTCGGTACCATCATCCTAAAATCTAGAGTCAAGCTGCAATGGTAATTGTAGATCAATTTATTACATTTGTGAAATGTAGAATGCTGTGTGCACGGGTTGTTTTAAAACTCTTACTATCAATATTGTACAGATCAAAACTAGGGTAACTAAAGCAGCAGTTTTCCAGATGGCAGCATAATTTTGCCTGTGTTATATATACAGTAACTATAGTGGAGTGAGATACATTGGAACTATGAAACGTAGTAATACTAAATTCCCTGAAAATGCTAGATAAAAGATACACGTAAGGGAGCATAGTCAAACTACAGAAACACACGACTTCAATTCTTATTTGTGACCAGTGCACATACAACCAATCATTGCAGAGAACACGACAGCCTGATTGACCTTCCAAATAGAAACAGGCAAGAACCCTCGCAAACCTACATCTTCCCAACTGCAGAGGAATAAAGTACAAAACCACCCATGAAACCAACTTCTCCTTCAAAGGCAGTCAACTCTGGAATGCCCTACCAAGATATATCTGAGCGATCAACGACTATCTACTCTTCCGGAAACTGCTGAAAACCCACCTTTTCAAACAAGCTTACCCAAATGACCCGACTTAACCTAGGGGCCCTCCCACACAACAACAACAGATCAGACAACAATCCATATTATCTTAGACCTCGTCCTCTATTAATGCCCTTATCCTCGCCCTACCTATCCCACATCTACCTCATACCCCATCCCCTATTAATTCCACTCTATCCCCCGCCTCTCTCACGCCAATTCTACCCCTTCCCCTGTTCATCTCACATGCACTATAACATACGTTCTCTCTATTACCCTTTCAGCCTTATTTTCGAAAGAGAAAGACGCCCATATTTTGACCCAAATCGGGAGATGGGCGCCTTTCTCCCGTGGGCGCCCAAATCGGTATAATCGAAAGCCGATTTTGGGCGTCTTCAACTGCAATCTGTCGCGGAAACGGGCAAAGTTGATGGGGGCGTGTCGGAGGCGTGGTGAAGGCGGGACTGGGGCGTGTTTATCGGCGAAATGGGCGCCTTCAGCCGATAATCGAAAAAACAAAGGCGTTTTTAGCACGAATTTGGGTCATTTTTTTAACCCTTTTTTTTTTCACGAACAAGTCCCAAAAAAGTGCCCTAAATGACCACATGTCCACCGGAGGGAATCGGGGATGATCACCCCTGACTCCCCCAGTGTTCACTAACCCCCTCCCACCCAAAAAAACCTTTTTTTCCAGCCTGTATGCCAGCCTCAAATGCCATACCCAGCTCCATCACAGCAGTATGCAGGTCCCTGGAGCAGTTGTTAGTGGGTGCAGTGGACTTCAGCCAGGTGGACCCAGGCCCATCCCCCCCTACCTGTTACACTTGTGGTGGTAAATGTGAGCCCTCCAAACCGCCCCCAAAACACACTGTACCCACATGTAGGTGCCCCCCTTCAGCCATAAGGGCTATGGTAATGGTGTAGAGTTGTGGGCAGTGGGTTTTGGGGGGATTGAGGGGCTCAGCACCCAAGGGATGGGAGCTATGGACTTGGGAAGTATTTTAATTTTTTTTTTACTTGTTACAAGTGCCCCCTAGGGGGCCCGGTTGGTGTCCTGGCATGTGAGGGGGACTAGTGCAGTACGAATCCTGGCTCCTCCCACGACCCAATGCCTTGGATTTGTTGTTTTTGAGCTGGGCGCCTTCGGTTTCCATTATCGCTGGAAAACGAAACCGCCCAGCTCAAATCCGCACAAATCCGATGCATTTGCCGGGCACAAACCGTATTATTGAAAAAAAGATGGACGCCCATTTTTTTCGAAAATACGGTCTGTCCCACCCCTTCACGTACCCGTTCTCGGACACAGATGCCCATGGAGATGGGCATTCGCGTTCGATTATGCCCCTCTTTGTAACCTACCACTATGTAAGCCACACTGAACCTGCTATGAGTGGGAAAGCGCAGGGTATAAGTGTAACAAATAATAATAATAACATAAATGTTAAATCAAAATCGTAATAGAATACTAGTGAAATCAGTTTTTCGGCAGGATTCCCCCCCCCCCCCCCCCCCCCCCCCCCCGGAGATCAGTACATTATAGATTAGATTCAGAAATTTGGGTGCCAAAAAAAAAAAAGTATGTTGAGTGCAAATCTGTAATTGGCACTCCAAGTTGGGGGCTGTTTATTCTTAGCACTGGGATCTGCACCTAATTTTGGGCACAAGGATTTACACCAACTTAAACTAGGTATAAATCCTCACGTATAAGTTAGGTGCAGATGCCCCAAATTCTATACTACTACCCACATCTTTAGTAAACGCCCCTGACCCAGCCATGCCCCTCCCATGGCCACACCCTTTTTCATTTGCACACTAAAAGATTTGAGCACGCATCTTTATAGAATAGCCCTTAGCAAGATGCGTGCACAAATCCTAATTGGAGCCAATTAACTACAGTAATTGGTTGTTAGCGCCCAATTACTGCTAGGTATCAGCTTATTTTTCAAACTGGGCATGTGCCCATGTTTACACATTCAATTTTGGATACCATATAAAGTATCTGGGAGGTGTATGCTTACATTTTTTTTGTTCCAGTGTAAGATAGCTTAGGTGAGAATGATGATAGAACTGTATTATTTATTCAGACAAACCATAAACATGCAGCATAAACTGTACATGAATTTCAGGACACAAGTTCATGTGCTTTGAGGCACCTCCTTCCCCAAATACATTTAAACAAAGTACAAATGATGTGAGCATGTTGCAGAGTTCAAATGAACACCTAAGCCACAAAAGCAAATATGTTCAAAGCTTTAGGGCTAAGAAAAGTATTCCTAATATCTGATAACAGTGGCGTTCCTTGGTCGGCTGCCACCTGGGGTGGATCGCCGTTGTGCCCCCCCCCCCCAGGTGCAGCATTATCTGGTCCCCCCCCCCTGCCCAGGTGCATTCTTCTTACCTGCTAGAGTGCTGGGAGCAGCCGTGCGGCTCCGCTAGTTCCCTGCTCCCTCTGTTTGTTACTTCCTGTTCCGGGGCAGAGGGAGTAGGGAACCAGTGGAGCCGACAGCCGCATAGCTATTCTCTGCACCCCTCCTGCAACGTGCTCCCGAGGCGGACTGCTCCACCCTCAGTACGCCACTGTCTTATAACATTGTGGCTTCTGTGACTTGGTCTTCTTTACAAGTATGAAATGTGTGTGATGTCTTCTAGAAACACTGTCACCTACTAGAAAGAAAGCAGTTTGCTTCTCTGAAAGCATCCTATCTCCCCAATACTCTGTCTACTATTGATTTTTATGTATAAAGTGCACCAAACATTAATGAATAATTTTATTTCTGTATCCTCAGATTCACCAACTCACACTGATCGGTTATCTTGCTTCTAAACCTGTCAGCCCAGCACCAGCCACCACCAATGGGACACCAGCCCTTTTAGTACAGTTCGGCTTTTCTACTTGTTTTCTACTGTGTTCTGCCTCATTCATCTGTACTTGGGGCACTCGGTCAGCTTCAAGTGCAAAGGAAGACCTTTTCTTGGCTGTTCTGGGACTGATTCTGTCTTAGTTGATGAAAGACAGCACAAGGAAGAAAAAAAAACACTCATTATATAAATGCAGCTCTGCAGACATCCACTATAGGCTTCATTGTACTGCAGAGCCAGGGCAAACTCATCGGGGCTTCCTTTCTAGCCACACCTAGGTAGGTGGGACTCCATTAGCCTCTGGATCTGATGGACATGGATTTGAAGAAAACTAGAAGGGTGAAAAACAATTACCTTACCCTGTAGCTCTTGATACTGATACCTTCTGCCTTTATTACATGCTCCATCATCACTCAGAGTTTGAACACGTTTAAGGTGAATTTATTAAAGCCATGCTCATTTCTAAAACACATTTTAGTCTCCTGCAAAACAGCAACACATATGCTCTCTTCATTGTCTAAACCTGAAGCATAAAAGTAAAGAAAAGAAAAAAAAAAACCCCAGTATCCCCCCATATTGTTTTGGGAAGATAAACAGAGGGAATTCAATTGCTAAGAAGTAGGTCTGATGCTTGTCTTCATGCTGAAGGGTGTTTACTATATATAGCAAATGTCAAGACAGGTAAATAAAAAAAAAAAAAAAGCAGAATCAGGCATAGTGAAATTTCTTGAGTATGGGAAGAAGTATTTACTCTCACTTTCCTGCAGTTTCTGAAACATTTTCCCTCAGGTGCTTATCACTTTTCCATTATCTTTATATACATTTTTCTTTCTCACTTAGGGATATGTAACATCATTCCACAAAGTATTAAAAAAAAATCAATAAAAAAATAATCCACTCTACAGAAGAACTAGATATATTCTTGCTTTCTCAAAGCCCTGGAACCTCACACTTTGCTAAGGGATTTTCTAACATCAGAAGCTATACCTTCTGTCTTTATAAAGACTTTTTTTATCCTTTATTTCTACCCCTCCTCTCATAGGCCTGTCCAACAGCACCATCCATTACTGGGAGGATATTACAGGGCTCTCATCCAGAGCTCCTACAATACTCCCATTGGAACAGCAGGAAACCACTAATGCATGGCTTACCTTGAGCCAAGAAGGCCATCTCTTCAGTGTTCCTAGCTTCAGCCTTGAGACCATAGCCCCGCGAGTGACCTTCGGTCTCCACCTTTGCCGCATGCACTGCTAGGACCAGAGAAGAATCCGAGGGTGCAAAAAAATTGACTGATGTTGCTCGTTGACAGGTTTGAAAGGTGATAGCCTATCAGTCCCAAGTCGGTGTATCTGAACACAAAGCCAGACTTTCAGGTAAGAAATGAACAAAAATGTAGACTCCACCCACCTAACTTTAAATAGCTGCATCAGGTATATGCATAACAAGTGAGATTCCTGCAAGTTCAGCAAAAGGACTGGAGCAAGATTAAAAAAAAAAAGGCAATTGTTTGTAGTGATTAAAACATTTTAGCTGTATGTTATGCCTCGATGTAACTTCTTTTTAAGTGCTTTGGGTCTGTGTTATTGTTTCTGTGTTTTATATGCCGTGTTTAAGCAGAAAAACAGCTTTACATGACCCCTTTGTGTTTGGAACTGGATCACAGGACCTGGTGCAGTGTCTGCAGAGCTAGTTTTATTAACATAGCCAATCTGGGCCCAGGAGAGTGGGCTATAATTTATTTTCTTAGTAAAATATCAGCACCCCCACCCTCTAGGGGATGTAGAGAAAATTACAGGGAGGTAACAAGAACTTCAAGTACTTATTTATCAGTAAACGTTTTTGCTACAAGGTGAGTGTTCTGTTGAAATACTGCCAAGTACAAAGAACATGACATGTTTTTTTACAGAATTTACAATGGTAGGCCTGTTCTAGTTTGCAGATGAAAACATAAGGTGCAGTGGTACTGGGATTTTGTTTGTATTGTCTTTTTTACTGCTCAGTTTAAAGTGATTTTTCTTTTGTTTTATTCGCCACAGGTGAACGTCCTTTCCCATGCACGTGGCCTGGCTGCCTTAAAAAGTTCTCTCGATCAGATGAGCTGACACGTCACTACAGGACACACACAGGTGAAAAGCAATTTCGTTGCCCACTCTGTGAGAAACGGTTTATGAGGAGCGACCACTTGACAAAGCATGCCCGCCGGCACACTGACTTTCATCCAAGTATGATCAAAAAGTCAAAGAAGTCCAACTCTGCCTCATGAAAATGCAGGACCAGAAAAAAAAGATACGCACATCACAGGCATTCAGCCCCTGTATATATTATCTGTTTGCATTCTGATAGGAAATGTAGCAGCAACTCAATATTAATATTTTGTCTCTTGGGGTAGCCATCTTAAAGAAGCAACTACTACCAAGGGATTTTTTTTCCCTCCACAGGGGGGGAAAAAGTGTCAAGTTCAAGAAGCAACCTTGGTACATGTCTGTCTCAGTGAGCACTTTGACCTGTGACGTTAAAATAGAAACGCTGAACTCTTACATCTGCCCTCAGGTATCCGTAGTTTCGTTTAAAGAGAATGTAATAGCACCTAATTTGATCAAGAAATTTATGCCACATGATCAGATCAACATGCAAACACACACAAATAAAATTCGAATTCATTTTTGTAAAGTGGGATCACATTCGTCTCAGACATACAGAAGCAGGCCTCTTTTATAAGCGGCCGACTACTCCCAGGAATCTACTTTGGCCCTTTGCTGCATATTGTTTTAGGACTCTGTGGAGGTTGAAGGTTGATGTATAAGCAGTTATGAGTGCTTGTAGGTTAAAATAAACAAGAAAGGTAATATACAGAGGCATGTAAATCCAAAAGTTGGGCTTATGTGGATACGTTTTCCCTAGAATGCTACAAATAAAAGCCCACAGAAAGCAGTAGGCCCTTTTTACTAAAGCACAGCACGAGCTAATGGATGTTAGTGTGTGCTAGGCGCCTCATGGCCAACAGGTATAAAATAAGACACGTAGCATTCAGTGTGTGCTAATTCTGTTAGCTTATGCTAAACTTTGTAAAAGGCCTCCTAAGTTAGTTCTGTACAAAGCTATCACCTATGTAAAGGCCCACAAACATGTTGTATCAAAGTGGACTAACATGGAAACCGTACTACTTTCCTCTTAAATGCTAAAATCTTGAGCTACACACACTTCCAAGGAGCAGTAGCTTAAATTTTAAGTGATTTGCTCCTCAGTTTGAGGGAAACTTAGGAGTGCTGCACTATGACCCCCTGGTGAAGGACTTATCCAGGAGGTGGTTCTAGGCTAAGAATTCACCTATAAGCCTGCAAGGACAAGAAGAGTAATAAGGGCACATGCTCCTTAACAAAGTATTGTAAAAACAGCACTTCAAAGTTACTCTCTCTTTTGGGAAGTTGTCTTGTACTATATCCGAGTGCTGTACAGCCATAGGAAAAGCCATTTGAGCATAGTCTGCTTGTAAGCCAATTGTTCAAACCAGGGAAAATAATTCTCCACAGTCTGAGTTCTCTTATCAATAAGGCTGCTAACTGGATCCAGATTCACAGGACAGGGTTGATTGAGTCCTAGGTTTATTCCAGTGCATGCTGGGACGTAATCTTGCTTTTCTTAGGGAATGCAATGGGGAAATCAGAACTACACACCCTGCTGATCAACCCTGTCCTGCAAATCTGGATCCAGTTGGCAGCCTTACTGGTCAAGCAAGCTGTTAGAGATTTTGCAGCATGTTCTCATTCATGTCCGTTCTCCACTTACACCTGTGATTCAACCTCCTTAACTTAAGAGTTGGGTGGCCTGGATTTTAAATATATGGCTCTGTAGTGGTGCCCGATATTAAGAAGCTAACACACGAGTTACTATGTAAAATAGTAGATGGCAGAAAGATACCAGCTTGCACTGTTATTTTGTCCACACTGCTAAAGATATGTCCCAGCTGTGGCCATCTATAAGGTTTCTCCTTGTCTAGGACTCTCTTTTTTTGTCTTCCTCCTTTTTTTACTCCACTATCCTGGCTAGAAGAGCCTATAGGACCTCCACCCTCTTACTGTATTCCAGTACCCATCTTTCCCTATAAGAATCTAGATAGCCAGCAATACTTTTATGGCCATTGCCTATGCATCCAAATTTCACAGGTCCCTTGCATTGCCTATCAGTTAGGAGAAACACAAGCATTCGCATTGCTGAGTCTGAGACATCTAGTTCATTGCAGAACTTGCAGCCTGTTAGACTGACACTGTTGATAGTGGATTGTATTACTGCAGCAATAACCTGGCCACGTGGATGTCTGTTCTACTACTAGGTAGAAGGGGAAATGTAGCCAGAGTTATAGTTAAGTACCTTTCATCCAAATCAAAATGAACCTAATTATCTTTACTAATTCAACACATAGCTAAGTTCAGCTAGAGAGGCACATCCACTGAATATTGGCCGAGTCAAGTCTGTTGTGGATTTGAGAACAACCACCTGTATCAGAGTTTCTTTCAAGACAGAGAAGTCTGTTGATTTCCAGTGATTCAAATGCACTGAGCTTCCAGTTTTGTCCTGCCAATAGTAGAAATTAATTGGGTGTACACAGTGCTTTTTCTTTGCTGAATTTGCCTGGCATATAATAGACTGCTATGACCACTTTTTTTTTTTTTTTTTTAATTGCTGCCTTTGCAAGCAGTTAAAATAGTTACTAGTGTAAAAGGATGCTGTGGGACTTAACCACTACTTTCTGTGAATGGGGGTGGGGTAGGGGGAGGAACGTTTATATCATGCAAGTCTAATGACACTTTCTTAGTATTTGACTTGCATGGTATAAAAGTCGTAACACTCCTCCAGCTGTGGTACATGGAGATACAGCTAATATCCCTATCAAAACTATATTAAGCTATACTTGCACTCTGTGCGACCTTCCAGCTGGCATCCCACACCACCACCACCACCTACTATTTTGCTGCTGCTGCTGAGAGGAGGCAGTGGGCTGGAAGCTATTTTTGCACCTCTTTTGACTGCACCATTCGCTCAGCCCTTGGTATAGCGCTGATCCGTATTTCATGCACAACGCTGGTCATTGAGCTGTTCATAAATATATATTTCTGTTTGATTACAAGACTGTCTCAAGGAACAATATGCTACTTGAATTTCCTCTTTTTAAGAGTCTCATAATATGCCAGGTGTTCCTTTCCTCAAAGAAGCACACCTACATCCTTTTCTTACAATACTCAATTTCCAAAGAGGGACAGGTGGGCAGAGCCAGTGTAGGACAGGATGAAACAGAGCTTATTGGTCAAACTATAGACTGTTATTCCTGAATAAGTCGATCTTAATTTGACTTGAGTGACTTACCTCCTGGCAAAAGAAAAGCAAACTATATTTTCATAGAGTTACACCCAACATCCAGGAAGAATTAAACCTGTTTGCACCTAATTTTCACAGTACATGTGTCAATTATGTGGAAAGAGCTACAGTTGACAAGGCATAGGAGATCATGAACAATAATTTATACATGTAAATACCATTATCTGAAGAGGGTTTTTTTTTTTTTAGTTGAAACACATCAGGTAAAACTATACACACTTTCTACCTCCGTTTCAGTTTTTGAAACATTTATTTTGAAACCAAACTCATGCAATTTTGATTTCCAGACTACAGGACAGTTAATTCTTCCAAGCCAGCCAGCTTCCACTGGTCTAATGGAACACAATCTTCCTAATTATTCTTACTCCTTACATTTAAAGGCTGCCTTTCCAGGAGCTTTAATGTTGAGGATGGCCATAGAGCAGGTGTTTGGGCACTCCGCTTTCACAGATGGGAAAATAGAGTGACACACTCAAGGACCCATTTAATAAGATTTTTTTCAGTATGAGGGCAAATGCTTACTAGATAGGGACAGTGTACAGTAACCTATCTGAAAAGTAAAACAGGTGTGTGATAGCTGTGGTTTTATCATTTACTGTTATGTGAACTTTGAAGAATTAAATCTGTGTATTTATTCCAAGATCACTTCAAATGCTTAAGTCTTGCTAAAAACATCTAAGCCTTTGATTTAAGATAGATATGATATAATGTGTATTTTGCTGTCTCCTAAGCACTGTGTTCACAAGCAAGACCCCACTTACTGATTTCTTTTACTATCTACTGGTACAGGTCTGAATGGAATTAGTATGCTCCATTAGGTATTTTACTGAAAATTCACAAATATAGTTTGTAGGCAATTAGAAACTACAGTTTTAAGTTGCAAACAGTAAGAGCATACAAATGAATATTTTTGGACTTACCAATAACTTGAATTTCTGCAATGGACAGCTGTTGAACGTGAAAATGAAATATAGATTCTCTGCTGCACTATGAGTAACTCAATGACAGAGTTCAGACATTTCAACTCTGAAATAATTTAAAAAATCCAATGGAAGGAAATTGTAGCTTTCAACTAATTATACAATCGACTTCTTGGGATTTAAAAAAGCCTGGATGACAGGACAACATAAATTGGTCATTTTTTAGGTGGCAGATTAACTTCCAGAATGGTAGCACAGTAAAGAACATTCTAGATGCTGGACAAGATGTTCATGACATCCACGTGTTTTAATGCAGATTAATGAACTGCAATACTGTAACATACAGACCTCTCCAAAGGTTTAATATGTCTTATTTTTGTACAGTATTAGTATCTTTGTAAGTTATTTTTGCTGTTTTGGTTTTAGAAATCAGACTGTAAAAAAAGGAAAACTTACTTGGTTTTTTGTAGATATGTATATAAAATAAAATCATGCATGTGTGCTCTTTTAGTACAATATGATCATTATGTGTGGATAGAGAGAAAGCTGCATTTTGTTTGCCCCTCTAGACTTGATTGAATTATGTTGTGGTTACACACATCAAAATTCAACTTTCTTTTTATAATCCATGGCAGAATGCCACTAAAAAAATACATGTGTATTTCCCATGGCCTTATAGGCATTTTGTAAAACAGCTCCAAGTGTAAACATCCTGACTTCAACATCCCAGTTTTTTTTTTATCTAGACACTCTATGCAAAATCAGGTTTTTTTGTGTTTGTTTCTTGATATGATATGAAGCCCAATTTTGCCCAAAGCAGCTAGCTAGAAAACATGCAGATAGAAGCTTTCTAAAATCATTGCTGGCTATATGTGTAGAACGAAACAATAAATATCCAATAGTCTCTGGTAGATAAATAAAATATAATCCACTGCTGGAACCAGGATCACTGCTACCTAATAGAAGCTCATACTAATATAATCCAATGCTTTAGTACACTATATTGCCATTCACTATAATTTATATATATATATATTTGTTTTTTGAGTACCCTCAGATATTTCCACTATCTTCGGCACTCAGTTATACTGCTACCTAGTGGTGTAGCACTTCTTTCATCGGGTTACTCATTTTGTGTGTAATTAAAACACCACATAAGTGCTTATGGACTGGTATGTTTACACGACCTTCTAAACCAGCCCTTATGTGAGAACCAGCCCTTGTGTGATAAGCTGTATAAACCAACACCAGTTCACTTCTTAAAGTGGAGGAGTGGCCTAGTGGTTAGGGTAGTGGGCTTTGGTCCTGGGGAACTGAAGAACTGAGTTTGATTCCCGGCACAGGCAGCTCCGTGTGACTCTGGGCAAGTCACTTAACCCTCCATTGCCTGCCGCATTGAGCCTGCCATGAGTGGGAAAGCGCGGGGTACAAATGTAATAAAAAAATACTTCAAAAATGGCAATAGTTTCAATGAATCAACCAGCACTTATCTTTTTTTATGCTGCATCCTCGATGCCTCGCTGCGTCCAAAAGCAAAATTATTAGAAAACATCCGACTGCCTTCCCCTGAACACGCCGCGGGTTTCAAGATTCTTTCTTCAGGGACTAGAGTTAAGGCCGCCCTCTGCACCATCTATCATTATAGAGCAAACTGCAAGACACTTCTAGTGTTCAATCTAGTAGCTTATATAGGCGCCCATATTTTAGCTTCACACAGGAAGTTCCTTTGATGACGTCACTACAAAATGAAAAAACTTTATGTGTTTCTAAAATGTTCTAAATTTTGAAAAATACCCATGCAAAAATACAAGATCCTAGATAATACACCTTCCCTCCTAAACGCATAGAAATCAAATGTTATCAAAAAAACATTAAGTTATAATATTCCACTCAATACTCTCATTCAAGCCTTTATGGCTAATGGTCTGTAATGTAAAAATCCACCATTGTTCCCGACGGGCCAAACACGTGACCCAGTCGGTCCCCATGGGGGATTCTGGAATATGATCTATAATAAACCACTGTAAATCTGTAAACTTGTGCTGAAATTGCAAACAATGAGCCACCAATGGAGCAGTAACAGTTTGTGTTGTGAGTCGACTCGTGTTCCGTTAATCGAATTTTCATTCGTCTGATAGTACGTCCTACATAGTATAGATTACAGGGACACATTATTATGTATACTACAAAAGATGATAAACATGTAGTATTATTTCTTAATTTATAAATCTGCTGTGTCAGCATGTACGTCCATTCTTTCAAAGTTGTAGTCTGAATACAGAACTGACATCCCCACAGGGTTGATGTACTCCTTCTCCAGTAGATTGAGTGGCATAAGCCATAGTGGTGTGTACCAGATTATCCCTTAAATTGCGTCCCCGATTTCAGCACAAGTTTATAGATTTACGGTGGTTTATTATAGATCATGTTCCAGAATCCCCCATGGGGACCAATCAGGTCACGTGTGTGGCCTGTCGGGAACAATGGTGGAGTTTTACATTACAGACCATTAGCCCTAAAGGCTTGAATGAGAGTATTGAGTGGAATACTATAACAATGTTTTTTTTGATAACATTTGATTTCTATGCATTTAGGAGGGAAGATGTATTATCTAGGATCTTGTATTTTTGCATGGGTATTTTTCAAAATTTAGAACATTTAAAAAACACAGTTTTTTCATTTTGTAGTGACGTCATCAAAGGAACTTCCTGTGTGAAGCTATAAGACGGGCGCCTATATAAGCTACTAGATTGAACACTAGAAGTGTCTCGCAGTTTGCTCTATAATGATAGATGGTGCAGAGGGCGGCCTTAACCCTAGTCCCTGAAGAAAGAATCTTGAAACCCGCGGAGTTGGGCATGTTCAGGGGAAGGCAGTCAGATGTTTTCTAATAATTTTGTCTTTGACGTAGCGAGGCATCAAGGAGGCAGCATGAAAAAAAGATAAGTGCTGGTTGATTCATTGAAACTATTGCCATTTTTGAAGTATTATTTTATGAAGTGAACTGGTGTTGGTTTATACAGCTTATCACATAAGGGCTGGTTTAGAAGGTGTATCACTTAGAAGGTCATGTGAACAAACCAGTCCGTTAGCACTTATGTGGTGTTTTAATTACATACAAAATGAGTAACCCGATGAAAGAAATGCTACACCACTAGGCAGAAGTATAACTGAGTGCTGAAGATAGTGGAAATATCTGAGGGTACTCAAAAAACAAATATATATATATATATATATATATATATAAAAATTATAGTGAATGGCAATATAGTGTACTACAGGATTGGAGTATATTAGTATGAGCTTCTATTAGGTAGCTGTGGGCTATGTGTGTAGGGCATTTGCACCTGTAAATGCTAGGAAAGTCTAAAATGATCTTCACTGTGTATTGGTTTTTATTTTACTTTTTTACAACCTAGGGGCTCTGTTTACTAAGCCGCATTTAGGCACCTTAGCATTCTTAATGCGCATTAACCATGTACACGCCTACAGTATCCCTATAGGCTTTAATTGTAGGCGCGTTAAAAACATTAACGTGCCTTAGTAAACAGGGCCCTAGATCATGTTTTTCTTTCTGGGTGGGTGGGTGGGCGGGGGGCAGAGGATTTCCAGTAAAGATGAGAAGTGTACTTATTATATTTTTCAATCACTAAACAATAAATGCAAGCTGAAATCAAACCATAAACTGTTCAAAGACTTAACTGCATATTAATATTAGGAGGAAAAAACTTCAGAAGCTCAGCACACCAATATTGTAGTACACTTTTATCTAACAGCCGAGCTGCTGCTTCTTTAGTCACCAAAACCTCCTCAACATATATGTCATAAATATATATATATATATATATATATATATATATATATATATATATATATATTTCTTGTAACTTTTTAAAAGTTTTTTTCCTGAACCAGTCTTTTTTAAGGCAATTCAAATCCAATATTCCTTTATGGGTCTTATAACGTAATAGTAACAGCTGAAAATTGGCCACCGCTCAACAGAGCACCTCCGTTTCACTTACTGTTTATTCAGGAGCTGTTGCCAATTGTTACCGATCAAACTGATTACTCAGTGGCAAAAAGGTGCTCTGTCGAGCAGTGGCCAATTTTAAGCTAAGTTACCGTTATGCTATAAGACCCATAATAGAATATTGAATTTGAACTGCCTTAAAAATGTACTGGTTTGGAAAAAAAATTATATTAAAAAAGTTTTAAAAAACATATAAGTTATTGATGACATATATGTTGGGGTGGGGGGGGGGTTGGCTTCTGACTAATGAGGAAGCAGCTCGGCTCTTAGACAAATGTCTACCACAGTATTGGTGTCTTCTGAAGTCTTTTCCTCCCAATATTAATATGAAGCTAACAGTTCATGGTTTGATTTCAGCTTGCATTTATTATTTAGTGATTGGATCATATTAGCAAGCTTATAGCCATTGTGGACTTTTAGATACTTATTATATTTTTTCCATATATTGTTAACATACAGAACATACTGGGTGAACAGTAGAATGATGCAACTCCCAGAACCAAAATTACATTATATTACCTACAAAAATGCCTTCATTAGTGCTCTTAACTTTGATGGGGAGGGAGAGCAGCTCTGAACAGGACATGGGAAATTAATCAATAAACTGTCGTTTGCCTGCTGTAACAGATGTTTTCTAAATCAGTTTTGCTTTCTATAAAAACAAGTGGCACTCTGTAAGTGTAGTCTTCAATAAATAAGAGGGGGAGGGGAGGTGGAAGAATAATAAAAGCCACCAATGAGAGGGAAATTGTTTTCTGCCGTCATCTACTATGTTATACAAAAATCTTTTTCCTGTTTTGTCTTGACAGCATAAATTTATGACAGTGGGGTCTAAGAGAGATGAAGTTAGTTTCTACTACTCAAAGAGAAAGTGGAGAAAGGACAGAGAATGTACCTCAACTCCCAGGAGAGCCTGCCCAAAGAGCTGTAGGGCACAAAATGGTCACATTTTTTACCTGGATGCTTTGTGCAAATATTGGGCTTCATACCCTATCAAAAAAACAAAACATTTGAAACCTGATTTTACATAGTGTCTAGGTTAAAAGAAAAGGATGTTGAAGTCAGGACATTTTGTAGCTTAGCAAATCTCTTCAGTGGAGGTAGACTTTAGATGGACGGCCACTGCCGCCAAAATCCTAACATGCCCTTCTAAGGTCAGGCATGCCTGGACATAACAGAAGAAAATACAATCTACTACTCCCTAATCGGAAATGATAAAATTTGACACTGCACTTCTAACTGTTGGAGCGTCTGCTCCAGGTGGGAGGCAACAGCACTCTTCCAGTCCAAGGAATCAGTGTCCTTTATGTACATTTTCCTCATGCTCCTTTCTGCTTCCAACTGAGTCAGAATCAGCGCTAGGATGAGGTATCATGAATCTTCATTTTTGACTACCTAGAGATATTTTTCCCCATTGCTTTCTCTCTCATTCCTACTTACTCTAGCTCAAACACTGCAATAACAGTCTTCAGCTGGGGGCCATGCACCAGGCCTTCCTCCAGATCTTGCAGTTATGGACTCTCTGAGGCCCTTTTACTAAGCTGTGTTACACACCAATATGTGTTTAACATAGGAAAAATGGTGTAACGCAAGACACACCAAAGCATTCTGCATTAGTTTTGCCATCTGTGTGTGCACTGTGTGGTGTTTTTTTTGGAGGGAGCATGTCAGGCGTGGAGAATGGGTGTAGATGCACCAATCACCTAGCACACTGACATTACTGCCTCGCTATCTAGTTAGCACATTCATAATGCAAGAGCTCTTTGTGCTTCCTAAATAGGAGGCAGTAAGTGCTCCCACATTAAGGGGACCTTTTACAAAGGCGAGGTAGGGATATCGCGCGCCAAATCGGCCCTACTGATTCAAGTCTACAAAATCCTGAGTGGCGTAGAACGAGTAGAAGTAAATCAAATTTTTACTCGTTACAAAGACTAGGGGACACTCGAGGAAGTTACATAGTAACATAGTAGATGACGGCAGAAAAAGACCTGCACAGTCCATCCAGTCTGCCCAACAAGACAAACATATGTGTAAACCTTACCTTGATTTGTACCTGCGTTATTCAGGGCACAGACCGTACAAGTCTGTGCAGCAGTACTTCCCGCCTCCCAACCACCAGTCCCGCCTCCCATCACCGGCTCTGGCACAGATCGTATAAGTCTGCCCTCCACTATCCTCGCCTCCCACCCACCAACCCCTCTTCCCACCACCTGCTCCGCCACCCAATTTTGGCTAAGCTTCTGAGGATCCATCCCTTCTACACAGGATTCCTTTATGCATATCCCACGCATGCTTGAATTCCGTTACCGTTTTCATCTCCACCACCTCCCGCGGGAGGGCATTCCAAGCATCCACCACCCTCTCCGTGAAAAAATACTTCCTGACATCTTTCCTGAGGCTGCCCCCCTTCAACCTCATTTCATGTCCTCTCGTTCTACATGGAAATACTTTTAAAACAAATAGGAGGAAATATTTTTTCACTCAACAAATAGTTAAGCTCTGGAATGTAGTAACAGCAGTTAGCGTATCTGGAATTAAAAAAGGTTTGGAAAAAATTCCTGGAGAAAATTCCTGGAGGAAAAGTCCATAGTCTGCTATTGAGACACACATGGGAAGCAGCTGCTTGCCCTGGGATTTGTAGTATGGAGTGTTAACAAAAACCACTGGAAACCCACTGGTACACAAAAAATACAATCCAGAAAAAACACAGTGGAAAAAAGAAGTTGACTAAAGCTACCGATACACTGATGTCAATTATGTGAAAAATAGGTGGAAAAGACCTCAGACTCCTGTGCCTCTCATTACGCTGTATACCATATGGTGCAGCGATCACATCACAGTGCTGGCTTCAATCATAGGTTGTGGAAAACCCCCCAACAATTTAATTTTTAATAATTCAGAAACCAAAAGAATTTATCTTGTTTCAAAATATGAAAGACAACTTATCTTGTAAGCAGCCAAACACGGCAGTATGGAGTGTTGCCACGATTTGGGTTTCTGCCAGGTACTTGTGACCTGGCTTGGCCACTGTTTGGAAAACAGGATACTGGGCTAGATGGACCATTGGTCTGACCCAGTATGGCTACTCTTGTGTTCTTATGAGCCTGGTGGTAGTTTCGAAGCTGGCACAAGCAGTTTCCCGCGGTACAAAATAATGTTCTATTTTCTACCACGGGGGCATTCCCAGTGGTAATCGGCAGCAAAGCCACATTCCCACACAGTGCCCAGTTACCATGGGGTTAGTGCATGAGCCCTTACCGCCTACTAAATAGCTGGCAGTAAGGGCTCAGGTAGTAAATAGCCATGTACTAATTTTAATATTAGCGCACGGCCATTTACTGCCCCATTTTAAAAAGGCCATTTTCCCACCATGGTAAAAAGTGGTCCAGTGTGCGCCAATTTCATGCACCAAAACTAGTGCAGGCCACTTTTTACCATGGCTTAGTAAAAGGGCACCTAAATGTTTTAAATAGCCACAAGCTAATGCTAACAGTGCATGGCCAGAAAAAAAGATATAATAGAAAACGGCCAAATTTACGGCCATGCTAGAAATGGGGCTTAGTGCGTGGAAAAGACCAGCATAAGGATGCGCTAAGACCATTTTTTTTTTTTAAGCACAGCTTAGTAAAAGGGCCCCTAAGTTTGGGTACTAGGTGATATCATTACATGACAAGACTCTTTCCTCCAGAGACTGTAGAATCCCCAGCTTTGGTAAACCCAGGGACTACAAAATCAGTATTAGGAACTGAACACAGGTTCCTCTGTATGGCAGCCGGCAGGATTGTTGCTGAACCAGCCCCTTTTCATCTGTATGGTTATCCAGCTTATTTTCAAAAGAGAAGGGCGCCCATCTTCAGACACAAATCGGGAGATGGGCGACCTTCTCTCAGGGCCGGCCAAATCGGCATAATCGAAAGCCGATTTTGGCCAGCCTCAACTGCTTTCCGTTGCAGGGACGGCCAAAGTTCAAGGGGGCATGTCGGTAGTGTACCAAAGATGGGACAGGGGCGTGGTTAAGAGATGGCTGTCCTCGGCCCATAATGGAAAAAAGAAGGGCGGCCCTGACGAGCATTTGGCCTACTTTACTTGGTCCCTTTTTGTTCACGACCAAGCCTTAAAAAGGTGCCCAAACTGACCAGATGACCACCAGAGGGAATCAGGGATCACCTCCCCTTACTCCCCCAGTGGTCACCAACCCCCTCCCACCCAAAAAAAAATTTTTAATACATTTTTTGCCAGCCTCAAATGTCATACCCAGCTCCATGACAGCATTATGCAGGTCCCTGGAGCAGATTTTAGTGGGTACTGCAGTGCACGTCAGGCAGGCAGACCCAGGCCCATCCCCCCCGTTACACGTGGTGGTAAATGGGAGCCCTCCAAAACCCACCTGAAACCCACTGTACCCACATCTAGCTGCCCCCCATTACCCTTTAAGGGCTATGGTAGTGTTGTACAGTTGTGGGTAGTGGGTTTTTTTTTTGGGGGGGGGGGGGGGTCAGCACCCAAGGTAAGGGAGCTATGCACCTGGGAGCAATTTGTGAAGTCCACTGCAGTGCCCCTTAGGGTGCCCGGTTGGTGTTCTGGCATGTCAGGGGGACCAGTGCACTACAAATGCTGGCTCCTCCCATGACCAAATGGCTTGGATTTGGCCAGTTTTGAGATGGCTGCCCTTAGTTTCCATTATAGGCGAAAACCAATGTCGGCCATCTCTAAGGGCATCCCAAATGTTGAGATTTGGCCGTCCCCGACCGTATTATCGAAACAAAAGATGGCTGCCCATCTTGTTTCAATAATACAGTCGTGGGTACCCCAGTTCGATTATGCCCCTCCATGCGGCCTATACTGGGGTGATGTTCATTGCAAAAAAAAACAAAAACAAACAAACCCAGGTCAGAAAGCCATGGAGTGGTGGGGTGGAAAGAAGAGGGCACCTGCACCATACTTCTCTCCAAGCACCCCTACAACCTTCCCAACTAAGTAGTGCAGGATTGTCTCTACATCCAACCTTCCCAATTTTCCCCACTAGTTTCCCTCTCTTCTCACACTCTTACCCTGCTCCTATCAGTCTCCCTCAATCTCCCCTCCTCATCCCCAGCATAGTAATCTCTTAAATACCAGGAGAAACACTAACACCAGAACAACCAATAATTTTCCCAACCTAAAACAGTAAATGGGACCATTTTAATTCTAATTTAAAATGGCTTCTTATGTAAAAATAGGAAATGTAACTTACAGCTGCTGATCAGAATTACAAGCAAATGTATTTCAACATTAAAAAATTCATGCATTATAACTCACTGATAATCAATTTTTCAAATTATGAAACTGGAGAAAAATAAAATATCAATTAAATCAATGGTGTTTCCAAAATGGAGGAGTGGCCTAGTGGTTAGGGTGGTGGACTTTGGTCCTGGGGAACTGAGTTCGATTCCCACTTCAGGCACAGGCAGCTCCTTGTGACTCTGGGCAAGTCACTTAACCCTCCATTGCCCCATGTAAGCCGCATTGAGCCTGCCATGAGTGGGAAAGCACGGGGTACAAATGTAACAAAAAATTAAAATGAGAATCTTTACTTTACCTAGGACTTACATTCCGCTCACACCAAAAATGGGGGCTAATATAATTGTAGCATACTAACGTGACAATACACACTTAAACAAAATAGTTTTTATAGCTTTACAAAACAAGGAATAACAGGAAAGACCAATCATGGATATTGGTAAAATATTCCAAGCCTTAGCTGCTAGATAAGAGAACAAACCTGAAAAATATCTTTCAGCAAAATCCCTTATACGATGGAAATGATAATTTTAGGAAATTTCTAGTACTGTGACATGATTTTAGAATTATTCTGGAATATGTGCTACACAGACCCAGTTCTTCTGAACTTTTCTTGTACACTTCCCACACAGAGGCTTTGTGAACTTTCATGGTTTGGTTTCCGTTACACATTGCAATCTGGCACTTGAATCGTTTGCACCTTCCCTCAGGCCCTTCTTGGTCGACAGGTGCCTCCGGTCTACTCTTTCTCCAGGAGATGTGATGCTGTCAAAGCTCCAAAGCTAACTGAAGGATAAGCTTGTGTTGGCTTATCTTCTTGCCAGTAACAGTACTGTACAATACTGTTGCATGGATTCCAGATTAAGGATGTTGTAGAAAATCTGGAGTGACCATCTGTAACTGTAGCTTCATGGAATACTCGAGTTATTTGATCCAAGTGTCAAGTTCTGATTTTGTCTTGTAAAAGACTACAGACTCGGGGATCTTCCTTTTGTCAGTTCTGGTGCTCAGTAGCAGAATATTTGTTTGCTTTTCCTTCGTAAACAGTAAGAATGCATTCTTTGCTTCATTACCATGGTGTTGGAAGCTTTTTTTGGCAATGATGGAACCTCTCTTTGGGCGCCTTTTACAAAGGTGTGCTAGTTTTTTTAGCGCGTGCTAAAAATGAGTGGGGCCCTTTTACTAAGCTGCGTAAGTGTCTACGCATGCCCAACACGTGCCAAAATGGAGTTACCACACGGCTACCATGTGGCCCTTGCGGTAATTTCATTTTTGGCGCGTGTCTGCTACAAGCGCCCAAAAAATATTTTTTATTTTCTGGCACATGTGGTCATTACTGCCTGGTTACCGCGTGAGACTACCGCTAGGTCAATGGCTGGCAGTAAGGTCTCAGACCCAAAATGGAAGTGCGGCAATTTTGATTTTGCTGCGCGTCCATTTTTGTCAAAAATAAAAAAGGCCTTTAACAGGTGTGCTGAAAAATGGATTGGCAAGCACTCAAAACCCATGCCTACACTACCGCAAGCCATTTTTCAGCACAGTTTAGTAAAAGGACCTCAGTGTGCGCTAACTGTGTAGATGCCCATAGGAATATTATGGGCGTCTACAAGGTTAGCACACGTCAATTTTTAGCATGCGCTAAAAACACTAGTGCACCTTTGTAAAAGACCCCCTTTGTGACCATTTCATTGTTCCCATGATGCTTATTTTCAACTTTCAGCTAGTTTCACTGAAGTAAAAAAATTTGTCGGTAGTAAAATTTCTCCCTTGCTCAAGGTTATCAATAGAAATCAAACAAAATAAAACATGGAAAAGAAAATAAGATGATACCTTTTTTACTGGACATAATACATTTCTTGATTAGCTTTCGAAGGTTGCCCTTCTTCGTCAGATATGTTCTGAAATACACTGGTCAGCAGATTGGTGATCATCTTCACCAACCTATGTATGAGAAACCTTTCAAATGGTACTTGGCTTTGGCATCTGCTGCAAGTCAGAATTTGATTCCAAATTTATCAGGTTTGCTCACCATGTACTGGATAAATGGACACCTTGCTAAAGCTACTCATCGACTCACGTTTTCTCTTAGCTTGTAGCAAGCAATGCAATTCTCAATGAAATGGTTCCAGACTTCTGAAACTAATGCAAACTTATTCTTCTTCAACTGAACTGATCTTGTCAACTTTATGTCAAACCATAGATACATTTCCTGGAATCTATTTTGTGGCACAGTGTCAGTGAAAAACCTAGTCCCCCATACAGTTGACCAAAGACTTTCCACAAGAAGGCCATTTGCATTGTAGGTACCATGTAGATGCTGCTGTGTAGATGCAAAAGGCACTCAGGGGTCCTTTTATTAAGCTGTGGGAAAATGGGCTCTGCGGTAGCGGCCATTTTTCCCACATGCCAGGGCCCTTTTTAACATAGTAACATAGTAGATGACGGCAGAAAAAGACCTGCACGGTCCATCCAGTCTGCCCAACCAGATAAAACTCATATGTGTATACCTTACCTTGATTTGTACCTGTCTTTTTCAGGGCACAGATCGTATAACTCTGCCCAGCACTATCCCCTCCTCCCAACCACCAGCCCCGCCTCCCACCACTGGCTCTGGCACAGACCGTATAAGTCTGCCCAGCACTATTCCCCGCCTCCCAACCACCAGTCCCGCCTCCCACCACTGGCTCTGGCATAGACCATATAAGTTTGCCCACCACTATCCTCGCCTCCCAACCACCAACCCACCCCTCTTCCCCCCACCGGCTCCGCCACCCAATTTCGGCTAAGCTCCTGAGGATCCATTCCTTCTGCACAGGATTCCTTTATGTATATCCCACGCATGTTTGAATTCCGTTACTGTTTTCATCTCCACCACCTCCCGCGGGAGGGCATTCCAAGCATCCACCACTCTCTCTGTGAAAAAATACTTCCTGACATCTTTTTTGAGTCTGCCCCCCTTCAATCTCATTTCATGTCCTCTCGTTCTACCGCCTTCCCATCTCTGGAAAAGATTTGTTTGCGGATTAATACCTTTCAAATATTTGAACATCTGTATCATATCACCCCTGTTCCTCCTTTCCTCCAGGGTATACATGTTCAGATCAGCAAGTCTCTCCTCATACGTCTTGGAACGCAAATCCCATACCAATATCGTAGCTTTTCTTTGCACCGCTTCAATTTTTTTTACATCCTTAGCAAGGTATGGCCTCCAAAACTGAACACAATACTCCAGGTGGGGCCTCACCAATGACTTGTACAGGGGCATCAACACTTCCTTTCTTCTGTTGGTCACACCTCTCTCTATACAGCCTAGCAACCTTCTCGCTACGGCCACCGCCTTGTCACACTGTTTCGTTGCCTTCAGATCCTCGGATACTATCACCCCAAGATCCCTCTCCCCCTCAGTACATATCAGACTCTCACCGCCTAACACATAAGTCTCTCGTGGGTTTCTACTCCCTAAATGCATCACTTTGCATTTCTTCGCATTGAATTTTAATTGTCAAACCTTAGACCATTCTTCTAGCTTCTGCAGATCCTTTTTCATGTTTTCCACTCCCTCCCGGGTTTCCACTCTGTTACAAATCTTAGTATCATCCGCAAATAGGCAAACTTTACCTTCTAACCCTTCGGCAATGTCACTCACAAATATATTGAACAGAATTGGCCCCAGCACCGATCCCTGAGGCACTCCACTACTCACCTTTCCCTCCTCCGAGCGAACTCCATTTACCACCACCCTCTGTCGTCTGTCCGTCAACCAGTTCCTAATCCAGTTCACCACTTCAGGACCTATCTTCAGCCCATCGAGTTTATTTAAAAGCCTCCTGTGGGGAACCGTGTCAAAAGCTTTGCTAAAATCTAAGTAGATTACGTCTATAGCATGTCGATGATTCAATTCTCCAGTTACCCAATCAAAGAATTCAATGAGATTTGTTTGGCACGATTTCCCTCTGGTAAAACCATGTTGTCTCGGATCTTGCAACTTATTGGCTTCCAGGAAATTCACTATCCTTTCCTTCAGCATCGCTTCCATTACTTTTCCAATAACCGAAGCGAGGCTTACCGGCCTGTAGTTTCCAGCTTCTTCCCTATCACCACTTTTGTGAAGAGGGACCACATCCGCCGTTCTCCAATCCCTCGGAACCTCTCCTGTCTCCAAGGATTTATTAAACAAATCTTTAAGAGGACCCGCCAGAACCTCTCTGAGCTCCCTCAATATTCTGGGGTGGATCCCGTCCGGTCCCATGGCTTTGTCCACCTTTAGCTTTCCAAGTTGTTCATACACACTCTCCTCCGTGAATGGTGCTATATCCACTCCATTCTCAAATGTACTTTTGCCAGTCCCTCGTGGTCCTTCTCCAGCATTTTCTTCAGTGAAAACAGAACAAAAGTATTTATTTAGCAAATTGGCTTTTTCTTCATCATTATCTACATAGCGGTTTGTTGTATCTTTTAGCCTCACAATTCCCTTTTTAGTCATTCTCCTTTCACTAATATACCTGAAGAAATTTTTGTCGCCCCTCCTTACATTTCTAGCCATTTGTTCTTCTGCTTGCGCCTTTGCCAGACGTACCTCTCTCTTGGCTTCTTTCAGTTTCATCCGGTATTCCTCCCCGTGTTCCTCTTCTTGAGTTTTTCTATATTTCAGGAACGCCAACTCTTTAACCTTTATTTTCTCAGCCACTTGCTTGGAGAACCATATCGGTTTCCTTTTTCTCTTGCTTTTATTTACTCTCCTTACATAAAGGTCTGTGGCCCTATTTATTACTTCTTTCAGCCTGGACCACTGTCCTTCCATTTCTTGTACGTCCTCCCAGCCCATCAGCTCCTTCCTCAGGTATTCCCCCATTTTACTATATATTTTGTCCTGATATCATTATATTACATTTTTACTTATTTATCCACTTTTTATTATACATAATTTTCTTATGCACCTTAATTGCAACAATTCTGAAATTCTTATTCCATTAATATGATTGCCATGATATCCTTATGCACCTTATCTGTTATCTATATTCTGATTTTCTTATTCCATCAGTGATGCCCAATTACCGCTGTGCTAGAAAAGACATTTCTGGAGTGCCGGAAATGGCATGCACTTGATCTGGAACTACCACCAACGGCCATGGGTTAGCAGTAGTTCAGATTTAGCGTTCTGTAAGCATGCGTTAGGCTTACCTCCAATTTGTAAAAGACCCCCTATATGCAGCACTACATGCCACTATATAACAAAGTTATATAGAATTAATATAAGGCACCTTCCAGCATTACCAACCTAATATTAAAATACAGATTTTAACTTCATCTTTCACTGTCAAGGCCTTAGCTTGCAAATAGAAGGACTCAGCTAAACTTGGTCCAGGCTACAGAACTGAGAGCAATAACAGTTGTTCACTGGAACAGTATTCTCAGGGTCAGAACAACTCTGCTGCCATTGGCTGAGGAGAATAACAACCACATTACATCACCTCAAAGGGGAACTCACAGACTGGTGACTACAGATGTGGAGGCTCCTTTGCATCCAAGAAAAGCACCTTGTTTACTTGAATAATGACCTCATGGTTAAAAAGCCCTTCAATGTGGTGCCAGTGGGACAATGTTGTGGCCCCTCAAGCTACAACATCGGAGACGAACCAATCAGGTGGACCCAAAGCAGTCCAAAACAAATGAAGTCAGAAACACAGTTCATACCTAATTATTCAACCACCCTTAGGATTCACCTTTGGGTATAAAAAGCAAAACCATGTGCATGTAAGGACTGGATAAATAAATTAAAACAAAGTTTAAAGCAAATGCCCTTAATAAGTAATTATTGGTAGCAATAATGAAACAGCGATAGAATGTTCACATAGCAAGCAGCCTGAGCCAACAGATTTTCCATTGAACATAATTAACCTTGTATGAACTTGGCGGCTAATAGTGTGCTGAATTGGACAATGATGGCACATTTAGACTGACTCTGAACAGAACTTCTGCATGAAGGAAGCCCTTCCCTCATTATTAAATACCTCTCTGTGAAATAGTAGTAATAAAAATAGGCAAGTGCATTTTTATAATATACCCTTGCAATCCACAAATGCTCCCAGGTTTCAACCTAATTAATTTTTAAAAAATTGTACTTATAAATAGTAAGTCTGATTGTTAAGCATCTGATTCTCATAACATATTGTCTGTTTTGGTGGCCCTTTATTAGGTGAAAACATCTCTGCACAAATACAGGGAATCCCTATAACCAGCCCCTCCAAATGACACAATGATTTAAAATTTAGAATTACTACTCTAACCGATGAAACTAATACTTCCTTCTGTGTACATCCGTATGCTGCATAAGCCAGCATGTTTAAAAATATAAGTGAAATCAAATAAAAACGCTACCAACAATAAAGAACGACAACATGGATAGAGCAGCTCATAGGTCTCCTGTTCTCAATCTAACCTCCTTGGGTTCCCCCACCCCCACCCATGGCCTGCCCCTGGCCCCATTCTTCCCGCTTCAAACCCATAACCCAGCCCCCACAGCCAGCCCGCCCTCTTCAAACCCATGGCTCCTTCCTGCAGCAGTTCTGAGCACTAAAATGAAAAAGAGCTGCCGGTACAGAGCTGCGTGCTGCAACAGTCACAGTCAGGCTCTGCTGGAATCTCCCCTGTGGAAGCAGGAAATGTGTCACAGGGGAAGGTTCCGGGTTGGCAGAGTCTGGCTGTGAGTGTTACACAGCATGTGGCTCTGTACCGGCAGCTCTTTTTCTTTTTAGTGCTCAGAACCGCTGCGGGAAGGAGCTACGGGGTTGAAGCGGGGGGGGGGGGGGGGGGGGAGGGGGGGGACTTTTAGCATGGGACGCTTTATGCCAGGTCTGGGGCAGCTTAGAAGGGTTGGTTGAAAGGAGTGGGTGTAGCACTCCTCTCCCTCCAACATGACTACCCTCTCGGGCTATGTCCTACCCCCCCCCCCCCCCCCCAGAGGAACCCAAACTGACACAGCTTCCCTCCAAAATTAAATAAAGATTCTCGGGTGGTCTAATAGCCCCAGGCCTCACTCCCTCTCACACACCTATACAAATATCCCTAGTGCAGTGGTCTTCACTCCCTCCCCTTGTCCCATTAAAAAAAAAAAAAAAACCTCCCTGGCAGGACAGCGCTCCCCCAAACTCAAAGCAGGACTGTAGCATAGAATGATACCCACTAACAGCAAGGAATCACAAACCATTGCTATAAAATTGCTCTCTAGTGATGGGCAATGTAATATTTTCATATATAAACAGTTATTCAAATAGACAGATGAAAAGAACAAAATAATACTTTCACATCATGTACTATAATCAAACACAAGAGGAAATGTAATTAATCATGGTGTAAAATTGAAGTCTACAAACAGAGATTCAAGCATAAAACTGTATTAATAAAAAGAAAAAAATGCCTAAATAAAAGAAATGGTGCACATAGCAGGAGCTGTTCTAAACATACACTCACAATTATCTCACATTCCATGGGGCACAAGGGAAACAGCTGGTGTTGAATTAGAAAGAAAATTTTAACTGGTCAGGTTCAAAAATATATATACTACTAGCCTACTGGGTGTACTGAAACTCAGTGAAGGGACTTTATCCATATGTTTCTGGGGGTATGTGTATGTAGAGGACACTGAGTTTGTGAGATGGTCAGAGTGTTTGCAGAACTAGTGTGTATTGGGAGAGGGATGGCAGGTGTGTGGGGGGGGGGGGGGGATGGGAGGTGGGTGCATCTGGGGGCAATGTGTGTGTGTGCAGAGGGGTAGTGTGTGGGAGAGGCTGGGGAAGTGTGGGTGGTACATAAGGGGGCTGAAGGTCTGTGTAGGCTAGGGGTGAATGTGTACCTGGAGCAGGGTGAATGTATACATGTGGGGAACAGAGGTGTGTGTACACATGTCTGGGGGCAAAGCATCTCTTTTTGTGGGGTGGGATGGGGTAAGATAAACATGTGTGGAGAAGTGGGGCACATGTAGGGGCCAGAAGGTAGGTGTGTAGGTGTATATGTATGTCATGGGCAAGGTATGTCTGTAGGGGGCTCAGATGGTGTGTGTATAATGTATGGAGGCCGAGTGGATAGGGGTACATGTGTTTTTGTGGAATATGATAGTGTTGTGACGGAGTTGGGGGTATGTTTATGTCTAGGGGGCAGGAACACAAGTATGAGTGTGTCTGTGTAATGGGGGGGGGGGGGGGGCAGGGTGTGCATGTAACAAGGCCTGGGGAGGTATATGTGGTAAGGTAAGCATGTTAGAAAAGGGCCAACATGCAGGTTTTTATGTGTTCTGGGAGCAGAGTTTCTATGCTTCTGTAGGGTGTTTGGATGTGTGTGTGTGTGAGGGGGAGTGGGGAGGTCAGGTGGTGCGTGCAGGTGTTTGTGAGGGGTTGGGGTATGCATCTGGAGGTTGCGTGTGTGTCTAGAAGGAAAACTTGTGTGTAT
Source organism: Microcaecilia unicolor (assembly GCF_901765095.1). Classification (NCBI taxonomy): domain Eukaryota; kingdom Metazoa; phylum Chordata; class Amphibia; order Gymnophiona; family Siphonopidae; genus Microcaecilia; species Microcaecilia unicolor. The sequence goes on along the minus strand of NC_044032.1, from coordinate 243,182,396 downwards.
ATGTGTAGGTGTTGGGGTCAGTTTTTGTGAGGATGGTGGGGGATGTGCACGTCTAGGGAGAAGGGGATGTGGAATGAATCTGGGGACAGGAATGGGGGCAAGGGCGGGGTATGTGTGTGTTGGAGCAGAGGTGTAGTGGGGGGATGGAGGCATGGTGTCTTGAGGAGAATGTGCAGTATGTTTATTTCCAAATTTGATATACTACTTCACTTGTACACAGACAAATCTAAGTGGTGTATATAGCACCAGTAATAAAACATAAAACAAAAGATAAGACACGACAAGGAAAGATTAACAAACATACTCTGTGGAAGTAGCTACTCTGCCAAGTTGGTACAGAATGTATAAGTCAAAAACTAGCCTCAGTTACTCCTCAGAAAAGGCTTTTGAGAAATACTAAGCTTCTAGAACCTTGTTAAATTTGTTGAAATTAACCTCTGTCCTTAAATAAATCAGAAGGGAATTCCAGAGAGATAGTGCCAACAAAATCTAATGTTGAATATCTAGTAGTATCCAATCTAGCAGTTGATGTAGGGGGAACAGCTAAGTACATTTGGTTTTGATTATCTAAACATAAAAGGGCCTTCAGGACTAGAACAATAATCAAAGGACCTGAAGTGGGCTGTGTTTTGGTGTACAAATGCCTGCGACAGGGGGTGAATTGGAGCAATATTGCTCAGATGAATCACAAATATAACTTATATACACTAACGAACACAGATGCGGTGCTCCAAAACGTGTTTCTAAGCTATGCCTGACTGGACCTTTGTTTTCTTATCTAAAGATAAGTTATTTTTGTGATTTATTTGTGCAATATTGCTCCAACTGACCTCTGACGCAGGTATCTGTACGCCGCAACACGGCCCTAGAGGCACAAGTTAACGCCGTGGCCAAAAAATGTTTCTTCCTATCGAGAAAGCTCCTTACCATTTGGAAGTACTTTGAAATCAGTCAATATGAATGGTTGGTGCATTCGCTGTTACTATCATCTCTTGATTACTGTAACTTAATATACTTGGGCTGCACAAAGACCTTACTTAAGAGACTTCAAACCATTTGAAATATGGCAATCAGACTAATCTTCAGGCTATCAAAATTTGACAGTGTTCCCCCTTTTTATATCAAACAACATTAGGTACCCATTGAAGTGAGGCTGTTTTTCAAATTGGCATGCTTCCTTTTTAAAACACTACAAGGACTGATCCCTACTTGCTAGCTCATTTCTGCTTCGCAACCTCTACCAGAAGCTGCTAATTTTTTCACTTTTCCCTCATCTAAGGGTAAGACGAGACTAGCGCTCTTTGACAAATCTCTTGCCATTCAAGCAGCCAGACTTCTCTTTTATAATCATATCTCATGATTCGAAAGAAGTTAAAAACTTTATTTAAGAAATATGTATTATAATTAGATTTCTGCTTGCACCATTCTACCACCTACATTTTTGCAGCTGTCGAAGTGTCTGTCTAGGAACTGCCACCAGCAAATATTGAAACAAGAACAGCAACCTGGGTAATACATTCATCTTTACCACAGCCATATGCCCCCACCAGGACAGCCACAGCCATTTCCATCTAGAAAGTTCTGTCCGGATTTGAGCTACTATTTTACCATAATTAAATCTGTACTCGCAGCTCAGATCCCTAGGGATTTGAATCTCCAGATATAGAATGTGTCTCTTAGCCCATTTAAAAGCGAATTTACTTCTCAATCTGTTTTCTTCCATCTGGGTTAGGGAGATCCCCAATAATTCACTTTTATCCATGTTTACCCGCAATCCTGCATGTCTCTCGAATTCCCCAAGTACAGCCAACGCTGCCGCCAAAGTCTGCTCTGGCTCTGCCACATAGAGAAATAAGTCATCAGCAAACAGAGCTATGCAGTGCTCCCTCTTCCCCACCATAATACCCCGAATATCGGGGTGATTACGCACCAATTCCACCAAGGGTTCTATATAAATGGCAAATAGAAGTGGTGACAGAGGACAGCCCTGCCTAGTCCCTCTACCAATTGGGAAGAATGGGGTGTAATTGCCATTAATATGGAGACAAGCTTTTGGATCTGCATATAGGGCCGCCAACCACCTACTAAAGTTGCCTCCAATACCCATACGGTTCATGACCTCCCTCAAAAATCCCCAATTCACCCTATCAAAAGCCTTTTCTGCGTCAATAGCCAACAATGCTGCCCCTGGTTGTGTCCTCTGTGCCTCCCACAACAAGTGTACAGTACGTCTAATATTGTCTCCCACCTGCCTCCCTGTAATAAACCCAGATTGGTCTAAATGTATCAATTTCTGTAAGACCCTATCCAACCTATTGGCCAGAACTTTGGCCAATATCTTCGCATCTACGTTTAACAACGAGATGGGTCTATATGAACCACAAATTGTGGGGTCTTTACCCAGTATAGGCAGCACCGAGATCCCCGCCTCTGACATAGATCTTGGCAGTCAATTACCCTCTAACACTCCATTGCCCATCCATGTTAGCTGAGGCCCCAGCTCTCCTACAAAACATTTATAGAACCTTGCTGTATATCCATCTAGTCCGGGAGCTTTCTCATTCGAGAGACTCTCGATGACCCCTTGCACTTCCTCCAGTTGAATAGGTTCCCCCAACTGGGTCTTTTCCGAACCACTCAGACATTATATCTGATCCAGATATTGGGCTAGCCCAACCTCTAATTCGCCCTCTGGGTTCGTGTACAATTCTTGATAATATGTCACAAAAATCCAAGCTATTTCGGTGTCTGTATAATGCCAACCTCCCTTTCCATCCCTCATTTTATGACGAGATTTGGTTCGTCTGATCCGTAACAGATGAGCCAATAGGGTGCTTGATTTGTTGGCAAATTCGAAATTCTGCTGTTTAAGCTTAGTTCTCATATAGTCAATGTCTACCATTTGCAGTTGCTCTAACGCTCCCCTTACTTTTTTAAGCTCCTCCCAAAGTTTTAATGTGGGGTTATGTTTATGTGCTTTTTCTAAATAGACCAGGCGGGTGCGCAACTCCAGTGACTGCTGTCCTCGTTCTCTTTTTTTCCGTGCCCCCCCCCCATTTGATCATGACTCCTCTTACCACTGCTTTCATTGCATCCCATAATATCTCATCTGGAACCTCACCATTGTCATTGAAGTGATAGAATTCTTGTATGGCCCCCCTAATCTCCTCCCAAACTTTTTCGTCTCCAAGTAGTGTATCATTCAATTTCAATACACTGCCCCGTTTCCAATCTGAAACCTGGATTGCCTCTATTTCAGCCGCATCCACCATAGGCCAGCTATTCTGATGTACCAACAGGCTATCTAAACGTGTGTATGACTGTGCTGCATGAGAGTAAAAAGTGTAATTCCTCTGTATCCCATGTAGCAGTCTCCAACAATCTACCACTTCAAGCTCTTTCTAGAATTGCAGTAGTGCCTTACGTCCAAGGCCACCAGGTTGCCTTCCCCCCGCTGAGTGGTCCAATCGCGCATCTGGGGCAATGTTGAAATCTCCCCCTACTACCACCTGACCCTTAATAAACCCTTGGATTTCCCCCATCAGAGTGTGAAAAAATTGCTTTTGACCCCCATTTGGTGCATATATATTGATCAGCATGATCTCCCTACCCTGCAGCAACCCCCTAAGGCTCAGACATCGACCACTAGAGTCCCGAAACTCCTTCGTTATCATCAAACCACAGTTTTGTCACACTAGTATCGCCACACCCCCTACCCTCTTAGCTCCCCCTCCCTGATGCACTACCACATCTTTAAAAGGTCTATGCCGCAGCATATGGGTGTCTCTCGGCCTTAAGTGTGTTTCTTGTAGCATCGTCACGTCCCACTTCAATCTACTCAACTCTTTAAAAACTCGACTACATTTCCCTTGATTATTGAGACCGTTTACATTCCAGGTCCCCACCACTAAAGTCACCCAACCCTCCCCCCTCAGACCCCACCACACCCCCCCTGCGTACCCCTGTTGCTCAGACCATTTGCAACTATATCTAATTCCACCTCCTCCGATCAATATCCTCCACTCCTTCCACTTTCACAATTCCCCAGCCTGCACACTAAGCATCATCCCACAATTTCAAGCCCTCCCACCAACCTGCCCCACACTCCCCCCTCCTGCATATACAGTAACCAACCTAGCCCCACGCAGACCCAATACCATCCCTCTTTGTCCCACTCTATTCCCTTCTAGCCCCTAGTGTAAGCCCCTTTTCAACAGTCATGCTTATCTGCAAAATGTCCATATTCAAGCATCAAGTCCTGTGCTTTATCACAAAAGTCAAGTGTCTCAGCTGGATATTACTCCCTCATCACATGACAGACCAGGTCCTCACGAAGACTGCTTGTTGGCCTTCTTGCTGCGCTGCACCACCACCACCTGCCATGCTGAATCTTTTCTAGGCTCAGACTCCATTGGTCGCTGCGTCTGCACCGACAAATCAGGACACCCCATAGCCCGCAACGCCGACCATGCTTCATCCGGTCTTGACTCTGCGCAACTTCCCGTCCACCGTGATCCACACTGTGAATGGGAAAAGCCTTCTTTACCGGATCCCCTTTGAGCACATAAACCCTGTGACTTCTCAAAATGTTCCACGTTTCTGCAATGTGATGCGCGCCAAATCCTGGTACACCCCGATCTTGTAATTTTTCCAAAGTATTTCTTTTTGTACACAGGCCAGATTCAAAATCTTTTCCTTGGTGGGGTAATCCAAAAAGCATACCACGACATCCCTCGGGTTAGAGTCTCTCCGTGGGCCTGCAGCTCAATGTACCCGTTGAATGTGTATGTCTGGTTGTTGGGCCCCATCTCCCGGAGTCAATATGTAGAGACACAATTCTCGTATTACAGCTTCACAGTTACTAAAAATGTCCAACTCTGGGATACCTTTAAATTGCAAATTATTGCGATGCGACCTGTTTTCCAGGTCCTCCAACTGTTCCCTGAGCTGGTGCAGCTCCTCCTGAACCGCAATTGCTTTCCCTCGGAGCTTTTCCACATCCGTCTTGAGGGTCGTCAACCCCTCCTCCATCTCGCCAACGCGGGACCCAGATCATGAATTTCAGCCCTAATATCTTTTAGGGCATTTTGCACATCTTTCCTGATCCCTGCAAAGTCCACTTTTAAGTCTTGAAACCAACCCACCACAATGGCTTTTATGATGTTGGTAGCTTCCTTTGTGCCATCAGAGGGCCTTTCTATTTCTGGAATAGCCTGCAGAGACGCCATCTTTCTTTCTCTCCGCCCCGGCTCCACTGTTTCTTTCGATTTTTTGCACCTCTCCGGGGTGAAGCGGAACCGTTCCAAGGCTTTTTTCGGCGGCATAACCTGGGATCATCACTCTCCTGCCTTTTCCATGCTCAAATAGCCTGCTTAGATAGTGAAATTTGCTCAAGAAAACATCAGCCCCAGCGGAGCCACATGATCGAGCAGCTATCTCGGACCGTGACGTCACTTCCTCCTCGGCCTAGTCTTCATTTTATAAGTGTATATATACCACATTTTGAGGAGATATTTTATAAAGGCAACACAGGTGCTGTGAGGGTAATTCTATGAGGAGCGGCCTAGTTTTAGGTGGCAGGAAAGCAAACAGAGGGTAGTATTCTAGCTATTTACACATGTAAATGACCTCTTATGGTTTACTGCCTTGTGGAAAAGTATGCTCATGGATGGAGTTTAGGTGAAGTACACAGGAAAATGGAATTCTATCATTTATATGCATATTTATTAACATCAAGGCATGTGTATTTGCACCAACCATAGGGCTAGTGGGAGTGATCACATCTTTATGTATGACAGTTTTTGGCCATTTGTGCTTGTATTCTATAAAGAACATTAGCCTCCTAAAAGGGTAATTCCACAACTTGACATGCAAAATTACAGAATACTAGCACTTATGTACATATACCCACAAAATTGCTAGAAGGGCACCTAAGCACTATTCTGTAAGGGCTTGTGTAAGTAGAATAGAGGTAAATTCAAGGGGGAAGGGGTGTACACATGAGCAGGAAATTGGTGGGTCTGCCACTTACTTGTGTAACTTACAGAGTGTTATAGGCTCTAATATTATCTAATATTGTGCTTGCATTAGCTACCCATGTCATTGTTTCCCATCGGAAGGGCAATACAAGCCTTAATTTATATGAATGGTGGGGTCAACTTTGCCTCTTCAGAAAATATGAAGAAGATGCAGCCTCTAAACACGGAAATATTTCATCTCTGTGTGTACTTTCATATTTAAAAATATATGGGTACATAATTCTACACCTGCTCTGAAAAAACTATCTCCCTGAGAATGCCTACATGCAGATTGCATAAAAGTATGCACACTCTTTTCGTGCTTTTTAATAAGAACCTATTTCTTCATGCCAGATATATTTACATGCACAAAATGCTCTATAAATCCTCTCTCTACATATGCATCTATCCCACATGGACAAATCAAAACTAGCAGACAGAATGTGCCAATTGACACTTATTGTCACTACTATATTACACATAGCACATTCGTGACATCAGAAGAATAGTGACCCAGAAATACGCCCTGTGCAGGATGCCCCCAGGTGCTCTCGCCTTGCCCACTGAGTCACAGCTGAACAATAGAGGCCAATGGATGGGGTACAATTTTGGTGCCCCTGACTCCCTTGTATGGCTGCATATAAGCTAGCTATAGCTCTGCTTGACATACATATATCCACACTGCTACACATGGATCCACAGACTGACACACACCTCCAAAGAAGTTAAAAAAAACAACAACATACTTTTAATTGTACATATAGGTAGATACAATATATATGTATTCAGAAGAGAACATGGTCTGACAAATTAACATCGGTTGAGAACATTGATATGAAAATGAAACATCAAATTTGAAAAATGAGCTTGAATTAAAAATAAATGAAATCTTTAAAGGCTGAAGTTCAACATTTTCCTAATTTATTTAATCCATGATTATGTTCTTCATATCAAAACAGAAGTGGTCTTATTTTTATTTATTTATTTTATTTACATTTGTACCCCGCGCTTTCCCACTCATGGCAGGCTCAATGCGGCTTACATATACAGGTACTTATTTGTACCTGGGGCAATGGAGGGTTAAGTGACTTGCCCAGAGTCACAAGGAGCTGTGCCTGAAGTGGGAATCCCAGGACCAGAGTCCACCACCCTACCCACTAGACCACTCCTCCACTCATTTTATCATGTCTACTTGTGTGTATGTGGCTTTCCCTTACCAGATATATTTAGCTAAAGAAACTGCAAGTAGAGATGTTGTTTAGTTCCAGAAGCACACAATTACAATTCTTGCTATATGAAGCAGAAATTCAGTTACAATTTCTCAGTGCGATTGCCAAGACACATTTATTCTGCCCATACAAGTAATCAAAATTACTCATTGTCATAAAAATGCTTACCTGTTATTTTCATGGTCGCCTTGATGAAACATCTTGAACATGGCACTGACTTCTCCCAATTTATATAACTAAGAACAGATTCAAACTCACATCTCTTTATTCACTAATTCAATAATTGGGGGTTTTTTCAACATTTTTTTGAATTTAAAATTTTTTTGAATTTTCAAAACATAGCACAACACACTTACACATCAGATCTGACAACCAATAGAACATGAACCAATCCCATATCGCCAACTGCATAATATACAGCAAAATCAAACATGCACAAAACAGAATAGAGCCCATGGAAAACTCATAAACTTATGACATCATTATTCAGAACTGCTGTAACTAGTATCCCCAACTGTACCATTTTACCATCCATATCTCTCCTCCCCATCTTTTTAAATTAAGTGAGAATATTCAGATCATCCACTTTGAGAACAGAAGTGGATGATGTGAATGTTCTCAATTTATAAACGCTTATGTTAGCCCGTCACATTATTCCATCGATCAGGACAGACATTCCCAGTCCTAACCCCCCCCCCCCCCCCCCAAATAAGAGAACTCTTCATATTCCTTCCCCCAGCTACTTCCCCTCATTCTGGTCTGGCCTTTGCAATCCTAATTCATCCCTCCCTCTCACCCCTCTAATTCAACCCACCCCCTCCTTTTCAACCACAGGACCAAACTCTGGTTGTTCCTTCCAGGGTTATCTCCCCTCCATAACCTGGTTGTACCTCCCTAAAACCTACCCTCCTCCCTAATGATCAGTATATCCCAAACTCCAAGTTCCCCATAATTCCTATTTCCTTCGATAATTCACCCTTACCCCTTCCGCCCAGGACTTCTCCTATACTTCATATGCCCCCATAGTTGCCTATATTTACTCATTATCCCCTGGATTCTATAAATGGTGCACAAATTTGCATGCGCATCTAAATTGGCTTATGCACCAATACTTGGGTGTTACAAATTATTGGTGTTAACTGGCAACAATATGGATTTGTGTGCATCTTGCTAAGCGCTATTCTATAAAGATCCGCCCACAAATCTTATAGCACGCAACTCATAAGGGTGTGGCTATAGGAGGGGCATGTGAGAGTCAGGGGATTCAGTAAAGACGTGAGCAGTATTACTGAATACCAGGGATCGGCGCCTAACTTACGTGACAGGATTTAACTAGGTTTCAGTGGGTGTAAATCCTTGGGCAGAAATCGACTCAATGCAGTATTCTATAGATGGCACGCAACTCAGAGCAGCATTTATAGAATAGTGCTCCATGTGGATTTACTGAATCTAGTTCTACATGTTTTCTATATGCTGCTTTTGAATATAATAGAGGGGTACATGATTCAACCGTTCAATGATAGTTTTCGTAAGCAAGAATGCCCCATTGGTTGGGCCCAGCTGTTTACATTAAGAACCAGATTCAGTAAATGGCACCTAAATTTGGGTACCGTCAAAATCAACACAGAGCGCTATTCTTTAAAGGGTGCTCCAAGTTGAGTGTGCTTTATAGAATAGCTCTTAGAGCCCATTCCTGTGCCCAGAGTTGGGCACCGGTATTTACACCAGCTAAAACCTGGTGTACATGCTGGTGCAAAACTATGGGCATTTGGGTGCAGGAATGGTGCTATTCTACAACTCTGCGTGCAATTTTTGGGAATGCCCCTGCCCTGTCTCCTTTTCAGTTGCATGTTAAGGGGATTTAGGTGCAAGGGGTTGTAGAATAGGGCGCGGGCAAATACACACACAATTCTTAACTTCTATCAATTAACTGCAATAACTAATTAACATTGATTTATTGCAATTAATTGGCCTGTAAACTAATTCATTTGCACACAGATCTTTGATCCACATGCAAATTTTGGCACCAAAATCCCAGCACCATATATAAAATCTGGGTGGTAAATGTTCGCTCGCTGTCGGGCGTACCCAGCAGTCACAGAATGCACCGCAGCTAAGTACCAGTTTTGTTAAACACTTTAACATAAAAATAGAAAGAAATTTAACTTGAGGTTTTTTAGACTTATGACGATACTCGCAAAACGTATATATCTTTAAGAAAAGAAACTTTTCCAATGTGTGTTGAGCGAATCGGACCGCTAAGCTAAAAATTAGCAACAGGTACCAAGTGTCTGAAGTCTTTTCCTCAGTTTAAGGGGAATATCATAAAGGCAGAGAGATATGCTTGTTTATAGTGTACTTTAAGATTATCTTATATGAGAGAAATTTCAGAGAAGAACGAAGTGGTTCAAATGGAGGTATCATGAAAGCTATGAGGATGACATTGAGATCCCACACCACCGAAGGCAGTTTGAAAGGAGGTTTGGTATGAAACAAACCTTTCATGAATCTAAATATTAAGGAATAAACTAAAATGGATTATCAACTTTAGAATGAAAAGCACTAATAGCACTCAAATGCACTCTCGCTCAGTTAGTTTTGAGGCCAGAATCTGAAAGGTGGAAAAGGTACTTTATAAAGGTAGATAGAGAGCTTGTAGTAGGCTTCAGTGCTCTGGCTGTACACCAGAGAGAAAATATTTTCCACTTAAAGTAGTGTGATAACTTTTGTGTGCAACAGAATGGGTATGCATGTGTATATGCCTCTTTGAGATCTAGACAGCAAAGCTAATCGTTAAATCATAGGAAGTAGTGACCCCAGTGATATCATGTGAAACTTTCAGTAAAAGCTTGTCTTATAGATCAAGAATTGGACATACACCCCTGTCTTTTTTGGTATGAGAAAATATCTGGAATAGAACCCTCGACCCCTGTCCGGTGGAGGCACTGTTTCTATTGCATTCTGTCACAGAAGGGTCAAGAGCTCCTCTTGAAGTAATTTCATTCGAAGAGTGCTCAAATGAGACTTTCCTGGTGGATGGTCAGGAGTCTTTTTTGTTAAGGCAGAGTGCAGCTGTGCTGAATGGTGTGTAGCATCCAACGGTTGGGGATTATGAGACGCCACCTTTGTTGGAAAAGAGTGAGCCTCCCTCTGACAGGTAGGTTGCTTGGCATAGACAACTGTACAGTGGCAATGGTCTCTAGGAAGGAGTCAAAAGTTAGGTTGTTGTTTAAATTGAGATGGTGTCTGGGTTTTCTGACCACACTGCTGTCTTGGACGTGTGCGCTGGGGGGGGGGGGGGAGGTATCCTTTGATGTGGAGGAGGAGTAGGTGTAACAACACTTAGAAATGTATTAATTTGAGCGCTGATATCCTTCTGCAAAGCTTCTAGAAGAACTAGCACAAGTTTGTGGCCTGGATAGAGTCATAATAGTATCTGTATGCTTTTTAAATTAGGTCCGCAACCTCCTCGACTTTGTCTCCAAATACGTTTTCTCCATGACAAGGGACATCAGCTAGACACTCCTGTATAGCAGATTCAAGGTCAGAGACCCTGAGCCAGGAGAGGCATCACATTGCTACTGCTAAGGCAGAAATACGTGAAGGGACATCGGCCAGATATTTACGACAGTCAAGAAGTTTTCTGTGAAGTTTATGGAATTCCCCTGTTTTTTCAGGTGGAAGGAATTCTGCTAAAGAAAGTATTAGAGATTTTAAATAAATTATGGAATAAAGTTGATAATCCACTATTCGATTGGTTAGCATTGAAGCTTGAAAAGTTTTTCTGCCTGAAGTCCAACATTCTAGCTTCTTTTCCTGGAGGAGCAGAAGCATGAGATCTTGTACTACAAGTACGTTTTAAAGCAAATTCCACAACTAAGGAATGGTGGAATAGTTGTTTTTTCTCAAAGCCAGTGATTTTTGTATCCTATACATTGTATTAATTTTCTTTGGGGCTACTTGAACTGACAGTGGAGTCTTCCAGTTTTTGAATATTCTTCATTATTGAATGAAGTGGAACAGTGCTTCCTTCTTTAGGAGGAGAATCAAAACCTAAAACTCCAAAAAGTTCTGAATGAGGTTCGTCCTCTATTTCCAGTTTAAAAGGTATGGATTGAGTCATCTCTCTGACAAAATCAGGATAAGAAATACTCTCTGGAGGAGATCTACATCTCTCAGGTGGCGGAGAGGGATCAGATGGAATGCCATAGGACTCTTCAGCTGAGAGGTCCTGTGGGTCCTGATCCATCTCCCAGGAGAGGTCCGAGTCCAACTCTTCAAAGTACTGTTCATGGAAAGTAGGAGGAAGAGAGTGATGATTAGAGGCTCAGTTCTATGTTGAGGTGCATCAAGGAAGATGAGTCTCCAAAGTTGGAGAAAGATCATCTGGCAATGTTGACGTATGCATTGATTGGGTTTGTGTGCACTGGATGGTCAACACCAAGCCAGCATACGGGACCTCTCCTGTAACTGTTTCTCCAATGCACTGTAAGGCTGGGCTGGGGCTGGTGCAAGCACCCTGTAAGTTTGTACAGACTGTGAATGCAGTAGCCTTGAAACCTCCTCTTTGAGCATAGCCTGGATTTCCTCATGAAGAGTTGGCGTCTGTACCAGCTGAGAAAGTGGTGTGGACACAGCCTGAGATGTAGCCTGTACAGGTGTAGGAAATCTCGAAGGCTCTCATTGAGAAATGAACTGGAGAGGAGAGCAGTCAATGCGGCATGGATACTTGATACAGGGCAGGTATAGGCAGAGTGCCTGGAGGGAGAGCAGTGGAGATGCTTCTTAGCTTTTTTATGCTGCAGACCCCTCGATGTGCGCAGCACTGATGACGAGGACATAGAGTCCTTTTGCATACGCAGTACCGAGTCCGATATCGGACCTTCTCAATGCATCAAGTACGAGTCCCTTGCCATGCTCAATGTGGATATCAATGTAGAACTGAAAAGTTTTTCTTGCTGGACGAGAAACTTTTATGCTCAGGCTCAGTCCATGACCACTCGTTTCAAACAGAGGAGCTATCCCTCGAAAATTGTACCTCAGGCAGCTAAACGAGAATGGCACAGGCAGCCAGTTTATTTTATTTTTTTTTTGTTACATTTGTACCCTGTGCTTTCCCACTCATGGCAGGCTCAATGCGGCTTACATGGGGCAATGGAGGGTTAAGTGACTTGCTCAGAGTCACAGGGTTGTAGCAAAAAACTTTCAGAGACTTAGATGTATATTACCTTATACTCATGCTAACACTACTGTGGCCAGGGTCATTAGGAAACATTGGCCTATTTTGTCGATTCACACACAGTTTCAACATATGCCCATGTTCACATACACACGAGGTAGAAATTTGGGGGAAATGCTATTTAAGCCTGATTCCCATAGTCAGGTTGTAGGACATTATATATGTGATAGTTGTACATACTGTCAATATGCTTTACAAGTTAGGGAGGTCATTGTACTGCATTGTATGGGGCGAGTCTTTAGAATGCAGGCACGTACTGACTGTAATTCTACTCAGTATGTCTCTGTTGCCCCTGTAATTTGTGGTATATCGGGAAAACCACTCGTAAAATCAAATTGCGTATAGCACAACATTTAAGTAATTTGTGCTTACAGCAGCAAGAGGCCCTCCTTGTATCACTCTAGATGGAAGCGGGACATTTAGTCCAGGATTTAAGATTTGTAGTTTTATGTCAGATAGTATGTACAAGGGGTGGTAACATTCCATTGATACTGTCCAGAAAAGAACAGTGTTTAATTTTTACTTGGAACACAGTAATGCCTCATGGCCTTAATAATGAAGTGCACTGATTGAGTGTGTTGGTAGATTGAGTCACATGTTATTTAAACTGCTGAACACCCAGCAGGCTCCATAAGCATGTGTCAGCGTCTTTTGGTAGACCTGCCCTGCAGTATATGAGCCTGAGACCGCCTGATGGTCTATGAAGTATTATAAGGTGTGTGTTACGAGTGTATAATATCTATGTGCGTATTTAGTGGGTTTTATGTGGGATGAGGGACTTTGTGGTAACTGCTGTTTTGTGTGTAGGCATCCGACCCCTGATGACGCAATTTGGAGTGAAACACGGACCGTGTTGGGTTTGGTTATTTATTTGATAGTTTAAGTCTCAGCATTGTGTTTTGTTCTTCTATGGATTGATTTAGTGCATCGGTGCCCTACTGTATACAAGATTTTTTTGGGACATCTTATATTTTTTGAATGACTGCTCAATGGAAGACGACCTTCGAAGGAGCATTTCTAGTGATGTGTGACTATTTCTGATGTAATCTTAGTGGTGTGTATCAACAAGGACTTCCTGGTAAAAGAATTACTGGAGGACCACTGAGATAAGTACACTTCACTATACAGATTGAGTTGGGCATATGTTCCTGTATTACCGCAGGGTTGCAGTTGTTATTTGATATGAATATATGCAACAGATTTTATGTCATGTTTACAGCATTACTATAGTTTTAATACTTTGATACTGTTTTAGTATAAGCTCTTGAAGTATATAATAAAGTGTTTGAATATTGCATAGTTGTTAAGATATATTTATCTGTTTGGTTACAACTATATTGTAATTTATTAACCTGTTGATGTGAACTTTGGTCAATGAATACGCATGAGATAAATTTGAATGTACTACCTAAATACGGTAAATATTCATTGTGGGTATCCTGAAAAACTGTGTCCCGAGGACTAGATTGAGAATCCCTGAATAAGAGAGATGTGAGATTCTTGAGCTGAAATTTAAGGACTGGACTATTAAATGTGCTGCTCCTATGGATCTGATTGAGTTTTTCAGCTCATCTGATATAGGGCAGTACAGTGTGTTAGATTTTAACGATTACAAAATCAAATGGCTTGATTTTTGAAAATGTATTTTAGATTTAGTAGTACTTTTGGAAAAATGGATGTTTACAGACAACATCTTTCCAGTCCCTTGGTCAATTCATGTTTTAGGAAAATTTCAATTCACCGTTTTGAATGCTAAAAAAGAAAAATATTTTTACACAAGAGTAAAATCCATGCCCCCCACTACTGAGCTTGACAATTTTAAATTAAATTTTAAATTAAAATGGTGAAAAGGTGGGATAAAAATAAATAGAGATGTTGATGTAGAAAAGGTTTTTCAACTTTGGATATTTTTAACTGGCTGATATTATAGTCTAGATTGCCCCAGAAAAGATATCACTTTTGAAGACAATAAGGCACCATGGTTTATTAAATACTTTACACAGAGCAGAAAGAAAACTAAATCTGAAGATGCTTTGGAACATTACAAAGTTATACCAACTCATTATTGGGAAATGGCAGGAATAGAAAAACAGGCATATTATACATTTAAGGTCTGAGAATACCAACCCAGAGCAGGTGACATCATTAATACAAAGAATATCTAACTCAACTAGTGCTAATAATCCCTATTCAGTACAGGTGCTAGTAGAGCTATTGCCTGACAGCTTCTTCAGTTGTAAGCTAGGGCATGTTTAGTGAATCAACTGGTGCCTAAATTTCTTTTGAATTTTTTCCTTTAGTGTTATATGTCATCATCTCCCTCTTTTTGGGGATTTCCATTCTTTATTTGGAGGTTTGATAGGTGATCTTTCTTAAATTACTGAGCTGACATTTGCTTAAGACATTTTGGAAAAACTCCTATTTCTGGACAAAATTATCTTTGTGTGAGTATAGATTACAATCAATTAAAAAAAATACATGTGTTTATTGCAGCTCCTCTTCAGCTCTGCCCAAAATATGTCTATGCACTGATTGTGTAAAAATAGATTCCTACTTTTTAAGTGTGTATACTGTACTCATGCACAATTTTACAAGAGCCTTTTAGTGTGTAAAACATGCTATATATGTGGCAAATGCTTTAGAAAACTAATGTCTATATACTACAAAATCATTTTTAAGAAGTGACATTTGTTTTATATATTAAAAACCAACAGCATTTTGTACTTGCATACAGCTAACAATGAAAGGCATGTCTGTTTTGGACATAGGTTTTATAAAGAAAACATCTACAACAACTTTTTTTTTTTTAACATAAAAAAAATCTTTTTTTTTTTTTTTTTGCTGTTTACCAATACAATTATTTCAGATTCAGATTTTTCTAACAAGTACACAACTGTCCTGCAAGACATAAACATTCAAACTAAAATGATAAAGCACTTCAGTTTTACAAGTAAAGATTTCTTAATATCTGTTTTTTTTAAAATTAGTTTTCAACGACTGTAACCATTTCTTCAGAACACTGGAGCTATGCAGTAATTTAATTGCACTGTCATCTGTGGATTCAGTGTCCTTCACTCGATTATTTGTGTGCATCTTGGTTTAGCAGCAATATGTCAAGTGACAAGTGAATAAATCAGTATACAGCTGCTTTCATTTCTCTTCACTTCATAGAAACAAGTGAAAGTGTGAAACCAATCCTAAGACCAATGCAAGATGCAGTACATGAGCTACTGGGATTATAAAGGTTCCTGAAGAAAAAAGTGACATGACTTGTAAAGTCTAGAAAGCTCATGGACTACAACACCCATGGTTTCATCCATAGATTTCATAACCTACACAGACTCCAGTGATCTCCAGGACCAATACAATGCTACTAGAACTCTTACCTCATATTGTTGTTTTTTTAATGTTATACTTCACTTTATAGAAATGATAAGTAGTAGTAGTAGTAGTTTTCCTCACAACTAGCTAGTGACCTGTTTCATTTACATTTTAAAGATAACTGCACTGTACAATTAGGACGGGGAGTTGAAATAGGCACTTAAATCTGTATTTGAACCTTTTTATACAAATATATACAACTCTTTCTTTGGCCCAGCAATTTCCTTCTGCTTCTTTGGGCTTCCTACAAAATTGGAACTAACTTTTATAGGGCTATGGCCCCATGAAATTTCATTTATAATTGCATAGAGATTTTATCCTACTTCATAAGCCACCACCTAGCTCAGACACTGCAATTATGGTCCTTGGCTAGTGGTCAAAGCATGGCGCCTTCTAGAACCGAGTAGTGCACTCTAGTTTGGCCAGTAGGTGTCACCACTGTGCAATGGCCAAGACTCACTAGCTGTGAATACTGCCTCTGCAGCATTTCCTTTCCAGCCAGCTTGAGAAGAAAATGGATGTGATGAACTGAACTTGTGTCCCTCATGACAGTGTGCGGCACTGCCAATGAGCCAGACCATTACTACTGCTATAATTCTTTTCCCCATATAAAAGTTGGTAGATAGGAAGAGCGAATATCTTAATCGTCAACTGTTCATGTGACAAAAATAGTTTTGCTCTGTTGCCTATTAGCTTTCATATACTTAAATGCTAGAAGAGTGTAAGAAATCAAACACTGAGATTCTTTCAGACAAATTTGTTAGTATGTCTAATAAGCAAATTCCAATTAAAAATCCACTTCTAAAGAAGAAATAATCTACAAACTGCATGCTCCCTTTCTGCATGCATTTGCTGATCCTTTGGAAGGTGCAGCCGATACTGGGGTTTGCAGTATTACCTTTTGTTATTACTGGCTGAGATATTCACTACATACAGAAAGAAAGAAAGATCAATTTTATTGGCCTCCTAAGTAAGATTTTTTAAAGAATACAAGTTTATATTTGTCCCCATGGTCTTTTTTTTTTTTTTTTTACTAAACATGTTTATGCAAGTTATGTCTAACAAAAACATAAAGGGTCCAAGGACTATAGAGATTTCAGTAATAAAACTGAAATAAATAGTTACTTCTACTCATCATACCTTAGAATGCTACATAAAACTGAAAAAATATTGCCAGCAGTAGTCAAACTACAGTTTCTAAAACATCTAACACTTATCTCCAAAAATTTTAACAAGTCTCTTCATTGGTCCATATGTTCAACTCTTCGCCGCCGTCTATGGAAAGCCTTTAAGTTCCATTTGGATGGCTCTAGCATGTAGGGTCCATTGTATACAAACAATATAGTCATTTTGTCACCGTATGTTAGATTCTGTAGAAGCTGGGATAAAAAACACAAAAAATTCATCAAAAACCCACATACAAATCATTGCCTCCTTAGTGTAAGGTACATAAACTTTTGGCATTGCCATTTTGTTGCGCCTACCACAGCACAGTTGTTCAGGCACAGGAGTTTTTGTCGCAAGATTTCAGGGCACAGGAATTTTGGATGCCCAAATGGCGCCATCTAAAAGTCTTGTTCCCCTTGCACTCATCTCCGGTACTCCTCAGGAAAGGGGCTGGTGTCTGTTCGTTGCTCCTGCCAGTCTTCCCCCTCCAGTGGGGAGCTTTGGACCCTGCCAAAAGTCCTGCTTCACCCTAGAATACCCACATCCTGTCTGTTTGCTGCAGGTACGTCTCCTCCTTCAAGTGGGCCCCACAGCTGAAGCCAAGGTGTGCTCCCTCCAGCAGGGAGCATTGGAACCCTGCAGGTTCTGGCTTATTGCCTCTTCCCTCTAGACTTCCCCCCCCCCCCTCGCCTCCAACAGTGGGCTCCGCAGCTTCGCTGTAGCCTGAGGTCCCTGAGCAGAAGTGAGATGTGGGTTGTTAGGGGGGACAGAACAGGCTTCCTGAAGAACCATCCTTCCTCACAG
This sequence comes from Microcaecilia unicolor, assembly GCF_901765095.1. Taxonomy (NCBI): domain Eukaryota; kingdom Metazoa; phylum Chordata; class Amphibia; order Gymnophiona; family Siphonopidae; genus Microcaecilia; species Microcaecilia unicolor. The sequence continues at coordinate 243,164,559 of NC_044032.1, read as the reverse complement.
GCACTGCCTGGGACAGCCCACATCACCACTCTTCTCAAGGTTCCCAAGCTGCAGCGACGCTGTGGCCAGCTGGAGAAGGGAGGGGAGGAGACTGAAGGGAAGAGGTGGACAAGCTGGGGCTGACCAACCCTGCTAAGACTGCAGAGTTCCAAGGCTTCCTGCTGGAGAGAGTACTCTTTGGCTCCAGCTGCAGGGCCTGCTTAAGGGGGCGGGGGGAGGAGGTGGTAAAACAATCAGGACCTTTCCTGATTTTACTGGAGGCAGTGGGCACTTTGTCCACTGAGAGGAATTTGGAATTTCCACAGGAAGAACTGGTGTCAACTTCTCTTGGCAGTTGGGGGATGGGACTAAAAGGAAGAGGTGGTGCAGCCAGGGCTGGACACATAACCCTGTATTTGGGGGGGGGGGGGGGGGGGGATTTTGCATGCTGCCATTTGGGCGTTCAAAATTCTTGCAGCAAAACCCTTTTGCACCAAAACGGCGATGGGCAAAAGTCGTGCTTCGCCAACTGGATTACTTAGTTCAAATATTATTTCAGCTGGAGGCTGAACATCTGTGCTAGTAGTAAAGTGATGTTTATTCAGGCCACAGCTGATATCAATGAACAGCAACATAATCCAAATTATTTTCATTTTTCAATAATTTATATTCTACTTTAGTGTATACTTTAGCAATTATACTGAACAATTTTGCTTAATAATCATAAGATGTCTTCACTATGCCCAGTGTTTTACTTATTTTATGAACATGCAAGTAATGTGTTCATAATTCAAATAAGGCAATGTGGTGATCACTAGGCTTGCTTTTCTGAAGTAGGCTGTGAAAACGGTAAGGCTGTTTATAGCTATTCTGCAAGCTGTTTTGGTTTCTTTAATTTGTATTTCTTATCTTTTCATTATTTTGCATTCTTTAATTTTTTTAGGACTGCATTTCAATTAAAATTTGCTGCTTATGACTCTGGGCAAGCTGCAATGGGGACACCCCCCCAACATCACTTTAATCAAGCGATTAAAATTTTAATCGAAATGCAGCCCTTATAATTACTTAACTGTACTTAGTGCCCTCTGAAAACAGCAACAGTCATATTTTGTGGTGCTGAAGAGATTGTAAGTAACGCATAAGACGAGAGAGAAACATTTTTCCAGGAGGGCCAAGTGTTTCTATGGCCCTTCAGAGGATGACTGACAAGGTACTAAGATTCTTATGGAAAGGGCAATGGGCTTCAGTACAAGGCACTTAATTTTATATGTACTTTGGAAATGATTTTTTTTTTTATATTAGGTTGTTTTGTGTATTATTTACATTACTGCCATTCTTTGCACTTTTTTGTAGTGGTACTTGTATACTGTTTTGGATGGATGACTCAGCCTGAATTAGTGATACAAAAATGTTTAAATTATATTAAATGGGCGGTAAGACATGCTGGAGCATCTTTGTCCTACACTCTTATTTCCTTGCTATTTGATTGGTGAAAAATTCTATTTACGTTATGCCAGAAAGAAGGGGGAAAACCCAGGCTTCCGTCCACTGAGGTTTGGTACCTCAAGGTCGGATGAAAATGACCAACTTTGTCCAGGCTCAGCAAGTGGGAATACCGGCCGCACTGGATTGGGGGAGGATCCCAAAATTTGGGAGCGGCATCTCAATTAGCCTCTCTGTCCGACAGCTCCCTCTGAGCCAACGTGGCGCATTTGAGGATACAGTGCAAACAACTATAGGAGTGGCGTTGCTGGATGCAGCTCTTCCTCGACTGTTTTTCCCACAGCTGACGTACCATCGCATCCTGTTCAAACTTCTTCTACTAACCTATAAATGTATTCACTCTGCTGCTCCCCAGTATCTCTCCACACTCGTCCTTCCCTACACCCCTTCCCGAGCACTCCGCTCCATGGATAAATCCTTCTTATCTGTTCCCTTCTCCACTACTGCCAACTCCAGACTCCGTGCCTTCTGTCTCGCTGCACCCTACGCCTGGAATAAACTTCCTGAGCCCCTACGTCTTGCCCCATCCTTGGCCACCTTTAAATCTAGACTGAAAGCCCACCTCTTTAACATTGCTTTTGACTCGTAACCACTTGTAACCACTCGCCTCCACCTACCCTCCTCTCTTCCTTCCCGTTCACATTAATTGATTTGATTTGCTTATTTTTTATTTTTTGTTTATTAGATTGTAAGCTCTTTGAGCAGGGACTGTCTTTCTTCTATGTTTGTGCAGCGCTGCGTATGCCTTGTAGCGCTATAGAAATGCTAAATAGTAGTAGTAGTAGTAGTAGTAGTAAGTTGAAGTTGTTTCAACCTTAGCTACCAGAGGGGAACTAATGATTCAAGAGAAATTGGAAACAACTGTTAAACCTCTTGTTAGACCATCTGAAATTACCCTTGAAGCAATTTGGTCTGCACTGGAATTGTTAAACAATGTTTGCTCAGGGATTTCACTGACTTCAACAAAACTCTGACTGCAGAAATTAGAGGAAGAACACACAGTTTCTATTATTAAGATACAAGATTTAGGGTTTCAAGTTCAGCAAGTTGCCCTTGCTCAAGATAAGATGATTTTATATCGTAAGATGGAAAATTTTCATAATTTTACAAGCCATCTGAAATTGAGACAATTAAAGTTTCCTCAAATGATGACTATGACACCCAAAGACCTATTTTATAGATTTCTGAAGGAAGTTTTTCAATATGTTGACCGTGGTCTTCCTCCTCTGCATAGGATTATATATGTTTCTGGAGTTGTGCAAAAACAACCAGTCACCAGAGCCAAATGATCAACAGTTGTTCTTCAGACAGTCGAAAAGTAACAGCTAGATCTTGATAGCCTTTTTTTGTGTTTTCATACGATAAGGATATGCTACTTTGACTGTTTTTATCTCCTCATAAATCTGAGTGTATTTTTCTTGGCGGGTAGATATCTAACTTCCTGGATGTATTGATATGGGCACAGACGAGGAGGAAGAAATTCCAACAATTGCATTCATAAGTTCTTGCTTTAGGTGTAAAAATTCAGTTCACGTATTCTTGCAAAGTGTGTTCTTCTTAGATTCATATGTATTTTACGATCCCTTGCAGTTACAATTCTTTTTAGAGGGTAAAGTGACAGTTAAAGATTAAAGATTGAATTTTGCTTTTGGTCATAAATCTCTGAACTTTAATTGAGCTTGGTGAACTACCGGTTTTCTCCCTGATATACTATCCTTTCCATGTGGTAGGCCTTGGATCTATCCATATGTGGACTAATTAAGTGGATTAACTGGATATGTATTTCTTTGAATTATATTCCAAAGTTAATGCTTTCTCTTGCTAACTCCACTGTAATTCTTGTTCAAAGATTTTCTTTGATTGTATAAATATTAATTATACTAAATGGAGAAACAATACAGGGGAGTAAGATGGCATCAGCAGAGGTGAGGCTCACTGAGTTCTCTGTACTGGAAGCTAACTTACTGTCAGGATGAAAAAGGGTAAAGTGAGGAGCTTTCCACTGTAAATTTTGCCACATCCCTCCAATGGTTCCTTAAATTGGAAATTGGAGAGGACAAGCTTTAATAGAGTCCTTGGAAGCATTGGTGTTCATTTTGGACTTTTGGAAACATCTTTAAGCTCCAAAGTTTGACGAAATCCAGTATTTTTCCACATTTTTTCAGCTTTACAAGATATTGTTCCCTGTATTCATCTATTTGAGATCCGTTGTACTTTTTGAATGCTAATCTTTTTGCCTTTATTGTTTCAGCCACCACTGAACCTTGAATCCTTCCCTGGATGTAGGTAGCAAATAAACCTACATCCAGGGAAGGAAAATAGTGTTTGCTAATTGACCATTCAGAACTCAGCCAAATCTGGCCACTATGACATTCTATATAGTTGGTAGATATGAAGCTTCGAGATTTGAAGTATGAGCTATTCCCAATCCTAGGGGATGAGACCTCATTTGTTGATATAGAACTCTGCAACTTGATTGTCCATCTGAAACAGAATGATTTTATTCAACATCAGATGTTAGAAAGCTAGAACAATAATTTTGAAGGATACAGTTCTGAAAGATTGATGTACAAATACATGTCCTGGGGAGATTAACGATCAAAAGTTCAAATAGCTTAGGTGTGTGCAACCCAATGCAAAAGTAACACCATAGGCCAGGGATCCTCAAATCCAGTCCTCAATGTCCACAACCCAGCATGGTTTACAGGAATCCTCCCCCAGTCCTGAAAACCAGGCTGGGTTGTGGACCTTAAGGACTGGATTTGAGGACCCTTGCTATAGACAGCTGGTGGCTCAACTGCTTGGGAAGGCTCAAGTGAAGCAGGGCCAGGTGAGTAAAAATCATTGGGGTGGGGTTTATTTCTTGGCTTGAACTCATAATTGTTTTGACATCTCAAGAAATAACTGCAGTATTGGCAGTTCAGCACCTGCGGGGCACATGAGGCAGTTGGGGGGGGGGGGGGGGGTGTCATAGTCACAGTCTTTTCCTCAGCCACTTAACACACACACATATGCTCCTTAATATGGCATTAAATCCAAACATATATCCTGCATCCACAGAACCCTGCCCCCTCCCCAACCATCTGTGCAGGACAGAGTTAGGACATTTCCCCATATAAAAAAAGAAGTTCTGATTCTAATATAATCTCAGTAAGAGCATTTTATCAGTACCAGGCAGACTGTGAAGTAGTATAAGACCAAAAGGTCTCTCAGGACCTAGAACAATCTACCATGCCAGCACTAACTTCCAAATTTCACACAAGACCCCAACCTTTGAAAAGGTAGTGTGGAATATAGTAAAGGCATGGTTAATTTGAGCCTAAAGAAATTAAGGAAAAATAACCCTAATTTGATAGTAGAAAATGCAGAGACTTTCTCTTATCAGTCTTTTCCCTGACCCTAGAAAAGACCCCAAGCTATGTAGATTGATTACTCTTGAGGGTTTGAAAGAACCCAGGCACAGAACCATGCCTACTGAATGATGTTTCTTTTGACTCCTAAGTTTCAATTGACCTGTTTATAGTAAAGCAAATACAATATTTCATAGTCCTAAAACAGACCATCTGTATCTCACCTTTTAATTTATATTTTACTTCTATGTATTCTTGCTGACCTACTGAATCCTGTGATTAAGACCGATTATTAGCAGACCTTCTGATGTAAGTTGTTTGTACAAAAGATTGCTCATATAAAGTGTATGTTAACTCTGGACGGTAAAAAGTTCATGAAGCACAACTGATTCAATTTGCCAGTGGTCTTTCCTTTGAACTTTCTTCATTGCTAGCAATACCTTTTGTTCTGAAATAAAGGAACCTTAAACAATCATCCTGCTGCTGATGGAATAGGAGCTAGTGGCATAAGATTTTGAGATTCCTCTCAGCATATTCATTATGGGAAATCAAAAAAGCAAATACGAGACGTTGTTTTCAGGGCCAGCAGCTTACATAAAAGTAAACCATGGAATTGCTTCTTGCAACTATTTGGAAAAATGGTATAGTTATAGCAGAAATAATTCTGATTTATGTTTCCCAATAAATGGAAACAAATTACCTTTAAACATGAAGAATTAATTTAAGAGAAATTTTGGAACAAAAGAAAATGGCCTTAGACCAGTGGACCCAGTATTTTAAATGGTATGAGGAATGTTTGAAATATGATCAAGCACATGCTCTGTCAGGTTTGAAAAATACAAGGGATGAAAAACTTTGATCAAATCAAAGGTGAAATGGAACAGAAATTAGCTGAGGTTAAAAATAAAGCTGATTATTTTGAAAAAAAGATGTGCTTCTTTGTATCCGGTACTTCAGCCCAATGCCCCACCTCCTGATTATCATGCAGAAGATAACACAGAGAAAGATATAGCACATCTTTTTCTGTCATGCAGATGGGGGATAAGTGGTAGAAATCCTGATGTATTTTCATCTGATTCAGAGACACCTCAGGAAAAAAAAAATCATTTGTTCTTCCAGAAACAGGAGGTAAATTAGACAGTGTGACAAGAGACAATATGATGCAACATTTAATGCAGTGGGCTCAGCCTAAATCTATACAGGCTGGAGCAGAGTTAGAAGGAATGTATAATGATTTGTCTCTTAATGAGTTGCAAGAAATATATAGAAAAGCTAAAGATATTCATGACACAAAAGCAAAGGGTTTACTTAAATATTTGCTGACATGGGCTAATTGTAAAAGTGTTGACACTTATGCGAAATTAGAAAAAGATTATAAAAAAATCGTCTTATCCTGAATTATGCGCCATGCACCAAAACAAGTCTAGGCTTCGGCACACAGAAGCTGTTAGTAAGCAGGACCCGGAATTAGAGACAGACAGGGTTACAGCTTATCCATTATGATTGTTGCCTGGGGAACAATATAAATTAGTGAGAGTCCCAGTTCCTTGGAATGTCTCTGAGATTAGAGCCATGGCCAAAGATTTTCCTGATATTGAGGAAGATCCAGTAAAGTGGTAGAAAGAACTGCATAGTGTGTTTGATGGTTATAATCCCACTTACACTGAGAGCTCTTCTTCCTGATACCAAATTAAGTATACTCCTCAAGGAAGCTAAATAATTCACAGAGGATCCAAATACTGATTATTCAGAGGATGACAGCTTAGATGAAATTAAAGCTAAATGTAATGAAATAGTGACTAAAGGTATAGAATTATACAAAACAAAGGCTGACTGGAGTAGAATAAATGCATGTCAACAGAATCCTGGAGAAGATTCCTCTAAATATTGGGGCTGACTGGCAAATGAATTTAAGAAATATTCTGAAACAGACAATGCTATCTTAGCTTTCCCCAAGCTCTGAACACATCAGTTATGGGAGTCTGTGCCTGAAATAATCCTACTGCATCGAGTACACTTCTTAAAGCCACTTGGCACCCTCTCTGACATGGAGGAGAAAAACAGCCAATGCAAGGTCAACAGGCTCTATGGCTTGGGAGATTGAGTAGTTGCGTATGCAAAAATGGTTGGTGCTTCCCGGGCAAAAGAAGGGATGACAAATGAAAAATAAGGTAAAAAATGAATAGTTTGATATTAACGCAGAAAAATGAAGAAAAAATATCCCAAAAAAGGGAAGGTACCAAAAAGGCAAAGGTTTAACACGCTGAGGAGAGATCAGAAAATCAAATTCTCTGCTCCATGGAAAACGATAGACTGCTGGTCCCGCGCTTGAGTGTCGAGCATGCGTAGTGGGGGCAGTGCCTCAAAGTTTTTAATTGACAGTGCACTTGGCAGTGTCCACACCAGGCTCTGTGAATGACGTCACCCACATGTGAGAATATTATGCCTGCTTGTCCTTGGAGAACTCCCAATTAAGGCCAATTGGGATTTAGGAGTGGTTACAGTACTGAAACTGTAGTGACAACACTTATATCCAATGTTAAAAGAGAGATTAGTTTGGGTAGACAAGTTTTGCTATTTCAATTTGACATGTCCAGTGCGTTCGACTTAGTCGATCATGATATTTTGTTGAGTACAATGAGTGATTATGGTATTGCTGGAGCAGTTTTGAATTAGTTCAAAGTTCTTCCTAAGAGGCAGTATCAGGTAAAAATGGGGGAGTTTTCTCCAAAATGGTCATCAGTATGTAGTGTTCTGCAGGGTTCCCCACTGTCACCAACACTATTCAATATTCTGTTGGCCCCTTTGGGACACAGGTTGAAGGCACTGGAGCTGCACCCTTTTATTTATGTGGATGATATAACAACTTTTACTCCTCTACATGGAACTACTTCATCAATAACAATTATGATTAAACAAGTGCTGGACTTCCTACAATCATGGGCAAGGTTGGTTAAATTGAAAGTAAACCCAGAAAAGATGAAATTTTTGATTGTCAGCCATCCACGTAAATTTTATTCTATCAATAACGTTGTAACTTGTATCTCTTTTGCTTGAAACTTCTGACTCCGAATTAGCAACGGCCGCAACTTTGGTTGCGACCGTTGCACTTTTGCCAGATAAAGATTGGATCCGTCTATTTTTCCGTAATAAAGATAAACCTTTTTTAGGTTATAAAATATTATTATTTCCTGATGTCTCTAAGGAGACGCGTAGACGGAGGAAACAATTTTTGCTCCTTAAGCCTGAAATACTGCACTTGGGGGGTACCTTTTTTTTAAGATACCCCTGCAAGTGCATAGTGAGACTTGATGAGAAGAAATATGTATTTACAGAACCAATTCATATGTCTACTCTTATAGCCTCGGTGAAAAATGATAAGCGCTAATGGAATAATTAACTCTTCTCAGTAGAGTCCGTGTTAACCTTTATTAATTTCCTTTTGCTTTGCTCCCCTTGAATTCCTAAATTTTGGATCCCTAATTTATGGACTTGAGTATCACTATTTACCTAATTGAAAGTTGATTTCTTTTGTTATATCTTACTTGTATGATACTTTTCCAATCAAGATGAGTCTTGTAAATTTGACTAAATTGTATAAATAAAAAATTAAAAAAATAATAATAATATTGTAACTAATGGGGCCATTTATAAGACTGAATCACAGCTGAAAATATTGGGGGTGATTCTAGATAGTACACTTTCCTTTCAACCTCATGTTCAAATTTTGTCCACTACACGGTTTAGATTACTGTGGAGATTAAGATGTGTTAGATCATGTATGTAGATCATTTATGTAGGCTGTATTGCAACCATTCGGAGGCGAGTTCAAATATTATAAAATACAGCGGCTTGCTTGATTTATAAAATTTTCAGGTTTGAGAATGCCAAACCCTTGCTTTAAAATGTTCATTGGTTGCCAATTGACACACACTCTGGTTTTAGGTTATGTTGCTTGTTTTTTTAAAATCATTCATGGCTTAGCCCACCATATATGCTTTCGATACTTGAATTTCTTGGTAAGAACTATGTTACTAGCTCAAGACAGTATTTGAGATTGCAATTTCCTTTGCCCTATAGGGTTGTCCACAAAACTGAATTAGAATAATCTTTTACCTACCAAGCTGCCAAGTGGTGGAATAAATTACCAAAATGTATAAACCATCAATTTAACTATGTAATGTTTCAGAAAGCTTTAAAAACTTGGCTATTTCAGAAGTTGGTATTGCTTAAATAGTTGTATGGGATGGGTTTTGCTTTGATTATCCTATTGGATGTTATTATACAGGGTTATTCCTTATATTGTTGTAATTCTAGGATTATGTTCCTAATTTTTCTCTGACTGTAAGCTGCATTGATCCAGTTTTGGAATATGTGGCATATAAGCATTGACTGTAATGTAATGTAATGGTTGTTAGCAGCCAATTATTGTCACTGATTGGCTCATTAATCAATTGTTATATGCACAAATCTGCAATGTGCACCGAGTTGCACATGCAATTTTAGTCGCCATATATAGAATCCGTATGTCAGTGAAGTGCCTGGTAATGATTAGAACTCCTGAAGTGATGGCAATACCATCATATTAGGGCTGCTGATTTTACGTTTTAACCAATAAAACACCCCCAATACACACACACAAAAAAAAATTTAAACTAGGTGTTTACTGGATAAACAAGAGGAAAAATGTCACTTCCCCTAGAACTCTCACCCTACTCTGGCTTGTCTTGTATCTTCCACTCGGTTTTTGTGCCTATTCTGTACTAACAATGTCTAAGTGACACAAACCTACATGATTGATTCCTCTGGCAGATGAGAACACTAATAATACTAATTTTTTATACCCTCAAATCCCCCTCTTAATTAGCTGGAAAATAAATACCTAAATTTACAAGTCATGAACACCTAGGAACAGAAGGCCTAATTATTTTCTATCCATTCAACCTGGAGGATATGACATAAGGTCTACAGTGTTTAGGTGTATCAGTGTTGCTGTAAATGTATGTGGATTTTGTTTTGTGGTGCTATTGAGAATTATTTACTTCAGGTCCAAGGGACAGTAAATGTTCACCTCATTTGGAAGTGAGAGTGCTTGGTATTTTAGACACAAGGCAGCCCATTTTACATAGGACATTAAGGGAGGAATAGAGACATCCTGGTCAGGAAGTGCACAATTCCCCTTGTATTTTACAAAAGATTCTGCTGAACACAGAGCCCCCTTGAAAAACACCTAGGGAGGATGTTGAAAGCCTGCCATGTCAAGTAGGAGCGGTGTTTTTACAAAAAACAAATGTAAAACACTGCATCCCAATGCGAACGTGTTGCTATATCCAGGGACATTGTAGGTTCCTGGCTATAGCAACAGGATAGTGTGCCCCATGCCAGGTCCACTACCCATTCTGGGGCTGGTGTTAGGGTAAGATTCCTCTCCTACCCCCAAACACATATAAAACACCCTGGGCCCTTCCAGCCCCCTTGAAAGACAAAGTAGCCCCCCTTTTAAGGGAGTTTCCCTGGCAGTTTAGAGGGGAGCAGGAGTGTCATGGAGGTGTCCAGGGGGAAGGATGCTTTATATCTGAAAGGGAAGGTGTTGGAGAGGGTTCTGTTTGCTTTTGTACCTGCCCCTTCAAGCTGGTATTTGTGCGTGCCTTGAGGCCCAAATAAAAGCTGATGTAGAAAATGTTTACTTTAAAGGTGGTTTCCCCACTGTAAAATGGGAAGTTCACATCTATTTTTTTTTGGCACTGTCAAACCATACCTGGCATCTCAGGGGTTCTACACATGCAAATGGCAGTGTTCTAAAATAGCTATTTGCGAATATTTGCAATCTAGGCATGTAAATGCTTCTAAAATAATTTCCATTATGTCACAGCTACATTGCTATAGTATCTGATGTTTACTAGGGAATGGACAGTATTAGAAAATACAGTTTGATGTACGCAATGTGGATTGGGAATTACTGGTTCAGAAAGGTATCAAGGCATGTCCAAGGAGTAAACTCATTTGTTGGAGATATGGTGTTCTCTGTATTTTAAGTCACTCTATATGCATCTTGCTGTGGAAAGTATACTACAGACCTACTGTTTGTATGGATTAATGGGATTTCCTGTGTGGAATATTTCTTTGGGAAAATGTGAGATATTCTGGTCTGTGTGCAACAGATAACCTTTTCATATCTGTAGGACAGAGTCAGATAACCTGTGAATAGGAGTGCTCGTGTTACGCACCAAACCTGTTGTGGGTATTGCAGGCTCACTACAGGAATGTGCTTTGCTTTCTTATGTATTAGCATCTTGTGCAATTAAAAGAAATATTGTTGTCAATATTTTTTATATGGGTAGAAAAGGATGTAAGAGGGCTCTTATTCTCCTTTACTAGTGCCTGTGTTTCTCCATTGAGAAGCATATGAAATGTACCAGAACAGTGAGAGAAGGAGGAAACAAACCACTACTTAAAGTGAATCTTCAAAGTGTCCAAAAATGGTACTATCAGTGTGTCCATTTGAAGTGGTAGTAGCTTATTAAGGAGCTCTAGAGAATTAAGAAAATGAGAAGCTAGATATGATGTTTCTCTGCTCCTGGAAATGAAACCTGTGTTCTGAGGAGCCAGTTGCTGGCCAAGCAGTCAGAAGGGAAGGACTGAATCAGAGTTTCATGAGGGGGCTGTGAGAGGTGCATGATTGCAGTTCTGACAAGCTCAAGTGTTATATGATACAGTCTGAAAGGAAGAGTATAAGCAATACTCATTCAGTGCTGAACACAGAAACCAGAGAGAAAGACAGGTGAAAAGGTGAACAAAACTGAGGAGTCCATGAAAGGAGAACAGGGTCTGCCCACAAAGAGGCAGAAGAAAGGATCCTATTCCAATGCACTGCACACATTCCAATGTTGTTGTTATTTGTGAGTAAGACACTGTATTTTGGACTTAAAGAATTACTTTTCCCAGTAATGGCTTTATTTTTGGAACACCACATCAGCATCTGGTGTCCTCATAACAAGGAAACTATGCTTAGTGCCTTGATGCTTAGCAATCCCTTCCCCCCGTCAAAGGATCCATGCCAAGTCCTCCCTAGGTAGTTTATGGAATGGTGACTTTATCCCAGTAAGCTGGGTAAAGAGTTCACAAAGTAGGGCTACATGTATAATGAAAGACATTATTAAGTCAATAAACTAAACTATTACATACCTTTGGCGTAATAAGGAAATACTGAGATGTGTTTTCCTTGCAAGCAGTTTTCACAACCATCTCAAAAACTCTCCTCTCATTGACGGGATCCATTCCCTTTAGATAAATAACAAAACATTTAGAAAGGAAAAATAATTTTACAAGAGTGGTTTACACCATTGTTGTTATCCATGCTGATGTTACTTACTTGAAAGCTGACCTTATTAACAAATGAACATGCTGAAAACAGGAGCCCTGTTCTGATGGTTGGCCACATTTTTAAGGGGAAACCCCATATAGGGTTTCTCTTTGAAAATGGGCATGCAAACTGTAGGACATCTTTTGACTTTCATCCAGAATGGAACATAAGAATTTAAACATATTGCTATCAATCTAAATTACTATTTACTTAGGGGGGGGGGGGGGAGGTGTCAGTGTCCTGATTTTTCATAGAAGTATTATAATTTTACTGATCTATATATGTAACATATCAGCTTTTGAAGTAACAGTGCAATCTAAGGAATATTTAATTTGATCCTTAGAGTTAATACGTCACCTGGTTTATTTCATCTACCACTCTGAAAGGGCATCTGTTGAGTTCCTGCAGAGCCATCAGGTACAGCATAGTTGAAACACTGCGTTCTCCTCCACTCTGATGGTGTGGTGTTAGCTCATGCAGCTGGGCACTACTGCGGAATTTTACTCTAATTCTAATTCCATATTTGTCATAGTCCTCCTGTGAAGAAATACAAAATAAAAAACACACACAAAAAAATCAATCATTGGCATTTTTCCTAATGGTGTAAATGCTACACTCCAGTTTCACATACTCTCCTGTCAGATCCACAGTATGTAGTACTTGCACAGCATATGGGGCATATGACCCAAGAATCCACCCAATTTATTTCTTTACAGAAATAAGTAGAGGTCTTTAAACCAGCGTTTCCCAAACTGTGCACCACAGTGACCTCTCTGGGGTGCCATGGCAAATCCTGACCTCCCTCCTGCCCAAACTGCTACTGCCCACAGCAGCGGCAGAAAAACAAAAAAACAAACAAAAAAAAAACAAGCGCAGGACTGCTGCAGCCTTCAAGCATGTGTTGTCAGTTCTGCTAGTCCTCTGCCCCCGGAAATGAAAGATGACATCAGCGGGGGCAGAGGAACCGACAGCACATCCCTGAAGGCTGCTGAGGCCCTGCACTTTTTTTTTTTTTGTCGCGGCCAATGGGGACAGAGAGTAGACGGCATTCGGAACTCAGAGGCGACTGCTAAAGAGGTTGGATGAAAACAGGAGACAGGATGAAGTCAAAAAATTGAAGCCAATAGGTCAATAGTCTGTTTCCATTCCCATTCAAAAAAAAGCAAGCAAACCTATGAGCTGCTGCTTCCGAGTTGTCATTCTTTATTGTTGGTAGCATTTCTTATTTAATCTCTTATATTTTTAAACATGCTGGCTTGTGCAGCATACAGATGTACAATGAGGAAGTATAATAATGGAATAACTTTTCATAGGTAGGATAGTAATTTGTTATAAATCGTAATCAGTGTGTTATTTGGAGGGGCTGGTTATAGGGACACCCTAGCACTGATATATTTGTGCAGATAAAAAGATGGAGATCTGTGTGCCTGGGGGGGCGGAGACCTGTGTGGCTGGGGGGCGGAGGTTGGGGGGGGGGGTGCCACAAAAAGTTGCTCAGACATGAAGGGTGCTGTGAACTGAAAAAGTTTGGGAACCACTGCTTTAAACTATTGGAAACTGGGTGAAGCATACTGAAAGTACTTGTTCCATATGACCTAAGGAGGTTTTAGACAGCATTTAGGGCCTGTGATATGAGCACTGATGTCCACATGTGTCTAATTGTGTGTTTCAGGCTTTAGGGAAGAACAAATGTCAAAGAAAGGGATTCATGGCTATGAGAAACGGCATGAGATTAGAACTGTGGTTCCCCAATACTGCCTCAATTTCAAGTGAGTTTTCATTATGAGAGGTGTAGAAGAATAAGCATACAGAAGACTCTTCCCCCAAAGGAGGAGAAAGACATCCAAGGCTAGCCTGCTGTATGATCCTAGTCTGAAGCAGAACTGAGGGACATTCTTGTTGATGAGAGTGGAAAAATCTATTGAGGGGATGCAACACTCAAAAGATCTTCTGGGCTATGCCTATGTCCAGAAACCACTCTTGAGGTTGCATGACCTGACTCAGCTTGACTGCCAGATAATTGCTATTCCCCACCAGCTAAGTGGCTCTGAGGAACATCCCAAATGAGATATGACCCATTTCCACATCCTAATCATTGAGGAGTCATGACCGGTGGTACATCCTGCAGGTTCCCCCTGGCTTGTGACCATTGAGAAGACGGGGTTCATTGAGCTTGCCTCAAACTGAGGTGTGCAATGGGAGTTACATGCACAATGGAAGCTATGTGGCCTACCACGCCAATAACTGCTTGTGTAACTACCAAAGTCTGAGATTCTATCCACTGCTGCAGGAATCATGTCTAGCAGGACTCCTATGAACTCCAATCATTAAGATGGGCCAAGTTGGGATTTGGGATAATTTATGATAAACCCTAGTAGTTCCAGCAACTGAATGGTCATGCGCATTGATTCATTTGCCCGTTTCTCTGATGTGCTCCTGACCAGCCAATCATCTTGATCTGTTGTGTCAGAAAGGGGGGGCTCCCACATCTTCATCTGTACTAGCTTCAGGACTCTGTGCATAGGCACTGTCACAGCCTCCTTTGGGGGATCATCAAACTGGAGGATGTCCAATGTCTCTGCTCTGAGGTCATCCTCGGTTTCCAACTGAAATGAGATGGACTTGATCATCTCCTGTATAAAATCAAAGAAGGAGTGTTCCCCTGGGGAAGATTTTGTCATGGTTGTGGCCGTGCCCTTATGTCCAGACATACTGTTTCTCTGTATCTAGCTCTGTGACCTCTCCAGTCTGTCTTTTTCTTGTTGTTGTTCTTCCTGTTAGCCAAGCATCGCTTTGGTGTCCCTGAGGCCAAGCCTCGATTTGGTTTCCCTGCTTCTGCTTCATTTCCTACTTGTGACATCGTCAGCCTACTCCTTTATAAGGACCCAGGGAGCTTTCCTGCGTTGCCTTTGCAACAGGTCTATTTTGCTTTTTCTTTTTGTACTAATGTTTGATTCTGAGGGAACTGGTCTTCTTGTTATGCTGTGCCTTTGGGCACAGCCTTGAGCCCTGTATGAGTGGTTTTGGTTTGAATCTGTATGGATTACTTCCCTGTTAGGTTTGCTCTCAAGCAAAGCCCTCTTCTGTTTCTCTGTGTGGGCTGCTCTGCTTTAAACCTGTATGGATTACCAGCCTGTTAACTTTGCTCCCAAGCAAAGTCCTGTTTTTCTGTGTGTGTGTGTGTGGTTCTGGTTTAAATCTGAATATATTCTTTCCTTGTTGTCTAGACTCTCCAGCTTAAGCCTGTTCTGTTTCCTTGTGTGGTTTCCCTTGTTACCTTTCACTGTTCAGAGAGCCGGTTGTTGCCAGCCCAGCTGCTTTCCTTGATTACCTTGCTTCCATGCAGCTGGGTGTGCTCTGTCTCTGCCTGCCTTTCCTTTCCCTACCTGGCTGTGGGTGCTGGCTGAGTTCTGGTAAGAACATCATTTGTTTTTCCCTTTGTTTGCTTTAAAACTTTGACTGCAGTGTAAGCCCTGCTTCTTTCTGACTTGTATATTAGAAGCAGCCCTTCCCTTTAGCCTGCTTTAACTCTTTGTCTGCTGTGTTTGTCTCCTGATTCTTGTCATTCTTGCTCCTTATCTGTTTGTGCATTTAAAGGCAGCTTTCCCTGTTTGCTTGCTTTTCCCTTTGTCTCTAGTGACTGTTATTTGACACTGTGGCACAGCCCTGTGTATTCCTATAAGTGGCTTCCCTTTATCCTTGAGTGCTGTCTGGCACAGCCTTGTGTATTCTTATGAGTGGCTTTCCTTTACCTTTGAGTCCTGAATGACCAGCCTTGTGCATTCTTGTGAGTGGATTCCCTTGATCCTTGAGTGGCACAGCCTTGTGTATTCCTATAGGTGGTTTCCTTTTACCCTTGAGTGCTGTATGGTACAGCTTTGTGTATTCCTATGAGTGGCTTTCCTTTTTCCTTGAGTGCCTGGTGGCACACCCTTGAGTATTCCTTTGAGTGGCTTCCCTCTTTCCTGAGTGCTGTATGGTACAGCTTAGAGTGTTCCTTCATTAGTGGCTTTCCTTATCCTTGAGTTGAGTTTTTCCTGTGTGCTTTCTGTTTGAGTTCTCTCTGTGAGGTTCCTGGTTGTGTTTGAGTGGATTGCTTTTTCGTTTAGCTGTGACTACTAGCGCAGCATTGAGCGGTCTCTCTGCATGGCACGAGTGGGCTGTTTTTCCATTTAGCTGTGTCTACTAGCACAGTCCTGTGCATCATCTCTGTTTGATTCTGTTTGAGTGGGTGGTTCTTCTGTTTGCTGTGACTACTAGCTCAGCCTTGAGCTGCCTCACTGTGTGGCACAAGTGGAAAGTTCTTCCATTTAGCTGGGACTACTAGCTCAGCCTTGAGCTACCTCTCTGTTTGATTTCTGTTTCTTGGTTAGGATTATTCGTTTATAGCTGTGGATCTAGCACAGCGCAGGGTGTCCTCTCTGTTTGGTTCTGTTTGTGCTTGAGTGGGTGGTTCTTCTGTTTAGCTAGGACTACTAGCCCAGCCCTGTGCTACCTCTCTGTGTGATGTCTGTTTGACTTGGTTAGGACTATTCATTTATAGTTAGGGTTCTAAGCCCAGTCCTGTGCTTCCTTCCTGTGTGGTTTTCTTATCTTTTACTTGTGGTTTCTACCATGTGAGTCTAAGTGGGGTTGTCTTTTCCCCTTCAGTTTCTTTGTGCCTGTGTGTAGGGTCTTTTGACCCCTTGTTTGTGGCTCTGTTTAGTGTAGTGTGTGTGCACTGCTTGAGTAGTACTTGTTCAAGAGATTCCGTTCTGTTTCTTTTCCCTTCCCTCTGGTATGATTTGGTTCCAGTTCGGCCGTGAGGCCTGTATGCTTGGACTCTGTAAGAGTGGGTTCTAGATCGGCCTTGTGGCCCGCCTGAGTGGTCTATCTCCCTTTTCTGGTGGTGCTTGTTGCTTGTCTTGAGTGTGCCCTGTCTATTTGCCATGTCTGGTACCTTGTTTGTATTCAGTGCCTGGTTCACCTCTGCTCTGCGCCTCCCCAGAGGACTTGTCTGCTGCAGCCTGGCTGCAGCCCAAGGGCTCACCATCCCGGGTTCCGTGACAGATTTCCACCTCTCATGTGGTGGGAAGGGATCTGAGAGAAGACCAAGGGACCCCTCCTCTAAGAAGACCTCTAGTGCCTCCTCAGATGCTCAGGAGCGTTCAGAATCTGACGCATAAAAATACTTCCCTGGAGATGTCTGAATCTCTGTCTACCTAATAAGTCTTTAAATAAACTTGAAAACTTGATACCTCGAATGACTGACACCATGGTCAGGCCTGGACCTGGGGTGTTGAGACATCAAGGACTTCTGGTCTGTAGGAGAAGATTCTTCACCCAAAGGGCTGAATACTCATACTGGCACAGAGTGCACCAATCCTGATGCCCTTCGAGACCTCAGTGTTGACGCATTATCTGCAGGCACTGCATGGATTTTGAAAATGGACTGTATCATCTCCAACTTTGGCACGATTGCCTTTGATTCCATAGTTTCTCGCCATGCAAAGAAGCATTCCATGCGTTCCTCAAATCTACTTACAATACGTTCCTCAAGGGATGCCATCAACAAAGACTAGGCCTCAGAAGGTACGGTCACATCCTTCAGAGACACCTTAGGTATATTGGGGGCAGGGTCTTGGGTCCCTGGAGGCTGACGTGCCCTGTTCAATGTCAAGGAGGGCTAGCAACCCTCACTTCAAGGATGCTTTGAGGGCACTGGTGACCTTGGGTACTTGATGCTCTCAGAACTGTGCTTCAAGGGGAACGATGTCAGTGCACTTTGTCCTTGCTCGACATCCCACAACAGCATCCCTGAAGTACATAAATGCATAAGTGTTGCCACACTGGGACAGTCCAAAGGTCCATCAAGCCCAGTATTGTGTTTCCAACAGTGGCCAATCCAGGTCACAAGTACCTAGCAAGATCCCAAAACAGTACATTTTATGCTACTTATCCTACAAATAAGCAAGATCCCAAAACAGTACATTTTATGCTACTTATCCTACAAATAAGCAATGGATTTTCCAAAGTCCATTTTAATAATGACTTATGGGCTTTTCTTCTAGGAAGATATCCAAACCTTTTTCAAACCCCACTAAGCTAACTGCTTTTACCATATTCTCTGGCAATGAATTCCAGAGTTTAATTACACGTTGAGTGAAGAAATATTTTCTCCGATTTGTTTTAAATTTACTACTTTGTAGCTTCATTGTGAGCCCCCTAATGCTAGTATTTTTGGAAACAGTAAACAAGTGATTCACGTCTACTTATTCCACTCGGTATTTTATATACCTCTATCAAATCTCTCCTCAGCCGTCTTTTCTCCAAGCTAAAGAGCAGCCCTAGCCATTTCAGTCTTTCCTCATAGGGAAGTCGTCCCATCCCCTTTATCATTTTTGTTGCCCTTCTCTGTACCTTTTCTAATTCCAGTATATATTTCTTGCAATGCGGTGACCAGAATTGCCCACAGTATTCAAGATGCAGTCGCACCATGGAGAAATACAAAGGCATTATAACATCCTTGTTTTTATTTTCCATTCCTTTCCTAATAATGCCTAACATTCTATTTGCTTTCTTTGCCGCCGCAAAATACTGAGCAGAGGGTTTCAAAGTATCGTCAACCTTGCATTGCGTAGCTATAGTTCGGGTTCCTCTTTCCCACATGCATCACTTTGCACTTGGCTCACATTAAACGTCATCTGCCATTTGGATACCCAGTTTCCCAGTCTTGTAAAGTCATCTTGCAAGTTTTCACTATCCTCTTGCGATTTAACAACTTTGAATAACTTTGTGTCATCAGCAAATTTAACTACCTCACTAGTTATTCCCATATCTAGATCATTTATAAATATGTTAAAAAGCAGCGGACCCAGCACAGACCCCTGGGGAACCCCACTATCAAACCAAAAACAAAAAAGGAGGAACAAACCTCACAAAACCGTGAGAAGTACAAAGGAAACAGTGAGGTGGATCCAAGGAGGATAACAATGAAGTCTTTATTGGGGTTGCCTTAAAATATGCCCCGACACGGCCGTGTTTTGGCCCGAAGGCCTGCCTCGGGTGTCTTGATGGATCTACATAAAAAAAGACATGGATATACATTGTCTGTTGACTAAAATAATACATAAAGAACTTTTTGGCAATGAACATACAAAAATAAAAAATATAAAAAAATACATACCATCATATAACACACAATTTTTAAGGATTAACTTTAAGTATTTTTATTGTATTTAAATTGGTTTATATATTTCTTTATATATTAGTATTTTTTGTGATTGCAATTTTGAGGCAGCCCTTCGAGCCGAAACACGGCCATGTCGGGTCGTATTTTAAAGGCAACCCCAATAAAGACTTCATTGTTATCCTCCTTGGATCCACCTCACTGTTTTGTTTGAACCCCACTAATAACCCTTCTCCATTGAGAATACTGACCATTTAACCCTACGCTTCATTTTCTATCCTTTATCCTCGACACTGAAGAGGATGAGGTTGAATCCTTTCTCTTCTTGGGGGAGATCGGAGGATGCTGCCCTGATGGTCTCCATCAATGCTTGATATCAAGATAGGTCAAGAGCCCCTTGATGTTGATATGTTCCCAGTGTCTGATGCAGTTCTAAAACCATGGAGACTGATGATCCCAATGTAAATGTTGATGGACTGAACTTCTTGGCACCAAAAATTGTTTTACACTACTTCTCATGACCTTTGATGCCTCTCCTTAACATCTACAAATATAGTTTACAAGAGGCATCATGACTGAGACTCAGGTATTGTAGGCACCAGTTACAGGTGCCCATAATGGACTTGGTCCTGTTGTTCTGGGTACACTTCTTAAAGCCACTGGTAGCTTTCTGCTGGAACATGGGAAAAGTAGCCACAGCAAAACCAAACGCGCACATGTGAAAAAAGTACCTGGATAGCTGCCCAAAGTCTAGGAGGGCCTAGTGGACTACATAAACAAAAATTAAAATTAAAAAGTGCCAAAAAACCTATCTAAGGGGAAAATTACTGGGGATTAAGGCCCCACATGGTTCAGACAGGACTTACACACCATAACAGGCAAATTCTGAAGAAAAAAATCTCTTCACAACTAAACCTCAAGCACTAACAAGGAAAGCTAACTAGTAAGTCTCTACTGCTCTGCAGAAAAAAACGAGACTGATCAGGTCCCATGCAACAGTGGCAGGAGGGAAGGTTCTCATGTGCATCAATGTTTTCAAAAGCTTCCTGAAAATGACCTGGGAAACTCTCCCATGTGGGCTCTGTTGGATGATATCACCTCCCTCTGTGAGAATATAGTATCCTGCTTGTCCTCATAGAATTAAAAGGGAATAAAACCCAACTGGTTTTGATTCATCTGACAGTCAAAACGAAAAAGAAGAAGCTGCTAAAAATTGTTTAGAAAGCTACAGAATTTATTTTATGTATTTTTTTTTCATTTATAGCCCATCTATTAACTATGTGGGTTCCAATAAAAACATTTACAATAAAATTACAAAGACCAAACATAAAATCCTAACTTTCTTACCTCATTTTCTGTGTGTAGATCAACTTCTCCTGCACATTGCATGGAACTAAAAAATAAACTGAATTTTTCATTGATTTGTTCTACTAGCTGTTTCAGAGGGTTCAGCCACTTTTCTTTTACCTGAAAACAAGCACAAATGAGTTAAAATCATTGGACTAGTACTGCAGCATTCTATGAATATTTGCATCAATAGGATCATTTAAAAGTCATCTACGAAGTATAAATCAGGCTTTAGATATAAAATTCTCAAACTAGCCTTCTGTAGGACAGTGTACATTAACATCAACTGCCAAGTTCAAAATGATTTTATTATTGCAAACTGCAGGAGAATCAAACAGAAGCCAGACATGGACATACTTCACCCAAACACAGGCTGCATCACTGTCAAATGGATAACAAAATCACAAAAATGAAAATCATAAAAACATATCTATCTATCTAAACTAATATCAATCAAGTATAAAATCTACTACTACTAATCATTTCTACAGTGCTAACAAACATACACAGCGCTGTACAGATTATTTGCAGGTACTTTCTCTGTCATTACAGGGCTCACAATCTAAGTTTTGGTACCTGGGGCAATGGAGGGTTAAGTGACTTGCCCAAGGTCACAAGGAGCTGCAGTGGGAATCGAACCCAGGTTGCCAGGATCAAAGCCTGCTGCACTAACCATTAGGTCACTCCTCCATACAAACTAAAAGAAAACAATGAAACTATAAAAACGATATTGCGTGACTCTGGGCAAGTCACTTAACCCTACATTGCCCCATGTAAGCCGCATTGAGCCTGCCATGAGTGAGAAAGCGCGGGGTACAAATGTAACAAAAAAAAATAAAATAAAAGACAACAATACTGCTTCACACAAAAAGCATAAAACATACTGAAAAAGTATCGCTAAAATTATGAAAGGAAATTCAACATGTAAATCTAAAGGATGTTACTGGTGCATACTAGAAAAAGAAATATGAAACAGCACTTCCTTCAAAGTTAATAAGCTAGTCCATATAAACCTAAACATTGAAAAATATAAACAATACAAAACACATTCAATGAGACATTAGACTTATCAGTATTAAAAGAATTTGTAAAGAACTCAAAGCCAGATTCTCCCTCCAAGCTCAATGTTTCAACCGGAATGAATACCTGTGCTTCAGCCTAGTTTATAGGCATTTACAAAGGTGCTTGATTCAAAAATATAAAAAAAAGTTCTAAATAGAACTTTTTAAAAGCATTGAATAGGTACTCTGGTGACATCACGTGGATGAGCAGGAGGGCTCAGACCACTGATCTTCGGCCCTGATGACTTAACACCCCAATTTTAGCTGGTTCAGGGGAAATAATCAAGGAGCAGCCAAGACCTAGGAGGTACCTGAATTCCTCTTCTATGGCCTTTAATCTTCCTAGGCACAACCGTGAAAAGACCCGTGTAGCGGATTCTAAAATGGCAGACATGGCTTGCTCACCTGAGGCATCCATGAGATCTGCTTGGACTATGGAAATCTCCAAAGAAGTGATGGTGTTTATGGAGAAGTCCTGGGACAAAAGGTTTCAGACATTATATGACAAAATGGAATCCTTGGAGAATAGGATGGAGATCCTCCACACCGATGTGGGAGTATTCCAAGTTCAGTTGGTTGAGGTGGAAGACACAGCACAGGAAGCTGGTAGGGAATGAGCAGAGATTTTGAAATGGCTTGAGGCAGTAGAAGGAAAAATTGATAACTTGGAAAACTGGATGCGCAGAAACAATTTGTGCCTGGATGATGTACCAGAGTCTGTGACAGACCAGGAACTGCATGTTTGTTTTTAGAAACACTGCATACCCTTCTATCAGGCCCCCTCCACAATGAGGTTGAGGGTGCCCTGAGGTCAACAGTGGTCAACGTCTCAACTTTGTGAACAAGTTGGCCATTTTGTCTGCCATGAGAATGGGGAAATCACTAGAGTACTAGGAGAATACTCTGCTTTCAAGATTACACGGTAATATAGCAGATTACAGCAGATAAAGACCTGAGCAGTCCATCCAGTCTGCCCAGTAATCACACGTTATCAATGCATAATTAAACCATGTGGTATAAAATACTTCATCCTGGTCTTTCTTTGCCATAGACTGTAGAAGTCCTGGCACTGTCCTTATGTTCCAATTACTGGAGTTGCTGTCAAAGTCTACTCCAGCCTATCCCAATCTGTCTTGTCATATATGTAATAGAAGTCTGTCCGGCACTGGCCTTAGTTCAGCCAGAATCATCGTCTAAGCACCACTGAGCTTCCAGAAAACTACTAATTGACTGACAAAGCAGAAGTATGAATGGCTCTCATCTTCAAGAAGCTTTACATGACATAATGGTAGAATAGTGATTGGTCAAGTATTTGCTTTTTTAAAATAAACATTTTCTGAGGCAGCAGTAGGTGAAATGGGGGCCTTCAGGGTTTTGCAGATAAAACTGAATATTGATATAGGTAAGCTACTCAAATGTAATGAAACAATCAAATGTTATCACGACAAGTTTATGATCAGAAATGATAACTTTCTGCCCTTTAAGCCATTTAGCTAGAGAACTGAAAAAACGTTTGAGGTCTTTTCGCCTCTGACCTTTATGGAATGATTTACCCTTGTTTATGGCCGTTGCATAAAATTAGGTGAATTATTTAAAGATAATGGTGTAACTGAACGTAAGAAAAGCCATGCTGAGTCAGACCAAGTTCCACCGAGTCCAGCATCCTGTCTCTGACAGTTGATAGCCTGGGTTACAAGTATCCCACAGATCCCAAAAGGTACATCAGATTTCTCATACCTCATTTCCAGAGATAAGGAATGGCTTTGCCAACCTGTCTGTCTAACCATTTTAATAGACTTCTTCTAGAACATGTCCAAACCTTTTGAACCCAGGTAAGTTAACTGCCTTGGCCAATAAGAGATTCCACAGCTTAATTAGGGGCTGAATGAATGAAAACAAATGGTAGAAAATGTCCTATCTGCTGGTTGTTTCATGGAGTGCTCTCTTGTACTAGTTGAAAGGTTGAACAACTGGTTCCTTATTTAAACCTCCCACACCACTTGATTTTATAAACTTCTACCATATCGCCTCTCAGTCATTTTTCTAAATTGAATAGTCCTAACTTATTTTAGTCTTGAGAGGTGTTCCATCCCCTATATCATTTTTGTCATATTTTCTGAATCTAATTGCACTATATTCTTTTTAAAATGGAGCTACTAGAATTGCACACAATACTCAAGTTGTAGTTGTACAAGAGACCTATACAGCGGCATAATAGGTTTATTCTCTCCTCCAGAGTATATGAGTAGCCTAATGGCGAGAACAGAGGCTGGGCAACGAGGGAATCCCAATGTCACTCTCTTGATATCTCAGACAAGTCCCTCAACCTTCCATTCCCTCAGGTACAAACCTAGATTGCAAGCCTTATGAAAACAGAAAAATATTGACTGTAGACAAGGTAACTAGACTTGAACTTCTGAGAAACGCATGTATTAAATCCAGTTCTCTCTCTCATCTCATAAGTACATAAGTATTGCCATACTGGGACAGACCGAAGGTCCATCAAGCCCAGCATCTTGTTTCTAACAGTAGCCAATCCAGATCACAAGTACCTGGCAAGATCCCAAAAAAGTACAATACATTTTCTGCTGCTTATCCTAGAAATAAGCAGTGAATTTTCCCCAAGTCCATTTTAATAATGGTCTATGGACTTTTCCTTTAGAAGGCCATCCAAACTTTTTTTAAACCCCACTAAGGTAACTGCTTTTACTACATTCTGTGGCAACGAATTCCAGAGTTTAATCACATGTTGAGTGAAGAAATATTTTCTCCGACTTGTTTTAAATTTATTACTTTGTAGCTTCATGATGTGCCCCCTAGTCCTAGTTTTTTCTGAATAACCCCAAAATTACATTTAGCATTCATGACACATTCTGCTGAAAATTTCAACATACTGCCCACAATGACCTCGGTACCTTTTCTTAGCTAGTGACTCCTAACTCAGAACCCAACATTTTGCACCTGTAGTTGAAATTATTTTTCCCTATATGCAGCAGTTTGTACATGTCTGCACTAAATTTCATCTGTCATTTAGATACCCATTTACAAGTTTGTACAATAAAGAGCTGCTGTATATGGACTATTTGCTCATCTGTCTGGTACTTGGCACCATATTTTACTACTAGTTGTGCATTGTGGGCCTCCTTTTGGTTTTTTTTCTTGCCGTTTATGACTTTCAATACATCATTTCTTTTTCCAGAAGAGCATTAAACAGAGCAGCTTTCAGTACTAACCTTGGGGAGTTCTACTACTGACCCCTTTTCCATTTGAAAAACTGACCACTTAGCACTACTGTTTGCTGTCTTTTAGCCAGTTCCTAATCAAACTGGTGATTACCTCCTATTCCCTGATGTCTTACATTTCCTTACTAATAAGAGAGCTTTGTTAAAGTCATCTGAAACTCCAAAAACACTATCACTCAACTCACCCTTATCCACACATTTGCTTACACCTTAAAAAAAATCTAAACTTATACCGACTTACTCCTATTAAGTTGTATTTATGCAATCAGATGGAGGGAGGGGGTTGGTGGTGAGAGGGAGAGGGGTTATTTCACAAGTGTCAGCTCAGTGCAAGAATTCTCCCCCATATGTACAAAACTCTTCCAAAGGAAAGTGAAGTTTGCTTTGTTGTACCCTGCAAAGCTGTGCGTAACTGACGGGCAAACAGTTTTTTGATACTGAGCAAGCAACTCAAGTATACCTGGTGGAACTGACCACTAGATAAGGTACTTCCTGACTGAAGGGTGGAACTCAGAACAAGAGCACTGTTGTGTGCTGTTCAATATATGGGCTTCATTGAATGCAGTCTCCTATAGTTGTAAATTGATACATATTAGTTTTGATTGTTACGCGTATGAAAAATATTTTTAATAGAGCTGCATTTCTGAAGTAGGCTGTGAAAACTGTACGGCTGTTTATAGCTATTCTGTATGCTGTTTTAGATTCTCTAATTTGTAATTTGTCAATTTGTATTTTGTATTTCATATTTTTTCATTACTTTTTATTCTTTATTTAGGGCTACATTTTGATTAAAATTTGTAATCACAATTAATCACGTGATTCAAGGTATGTTATTTTTTCCCCCCACTGGAGCCTGCTTGCTGTCGGAGAATCAAGCTATATGGGTGTGTGCCTTGCTACCTTTTAGCATATGTAAACTAAATAACGTGTAAAAATAGTTATTACCAATTGGGTATTATTTCATTCTCATTGTCTTACACTGTCTACCACTTAATGTTGTTCTGTGCTTGATCCCTGGCTAGTGTTGCCAGCTGCATATCCCATATAATAATTTGCACTTCCAACGTTCCATCGCTGTCTGGCTGCCTGGGTTCGTAACATCTTATGACGTCAGCCAGCCTCCAGCATTCCATTCCCCCTCACTGCCCCGCCCTCGCGTCAAAACGTAATGACGTCAGAGGGCAGAACAGTGAGAGGGAAGGGAACGTGGAGGCGAGCTGACATCAGGATGTTACCAACGGAAAGAAAGCCAGCCAGGCCAGCCAAAAAACGATGAGGTATGAAGGAAGAGAGAATCGCGGCACATCGAGGAGAGGGCAGGGCAGAGCAGAATCAATGGACATGGATGGGATGGGAGAAGAGGACAGGAGAGAAGAGAATCCTGGGACACGGATGGGAGGGCAGGGAAGAGGAGAATCGCTGGACATGGAAGGGAGGGAAGAATCGCTGGACAGGGAGGGGAGGGCAGGGGAGAGACAAAAATCGCTTACATTAGAGTCTTCCTAGGGCCCGTTTCATTGTTGAGGAAACGGGTCGGGTTCCACTAATGTATATATCTATTGTTTCATTAGCATGTCCATATTTTAGTTTTTTCTTGAATTGTGTTATAATTTGTAATGTACAAAGCTCAATAAGTATTCCACAATTTTGGTCCTATAATATAAAAAATGGAAGATATATACTCTTCCAGTCAAACAAGGCGGTAAGACAAGGCAGTAAGATGGTACATCAAGGAGGCTCTTCTGAGAGGGTCTCAGGGAACGTGTTGGTTGGTAAAACCTCAAAGTATAGCACAGCCTAGGAGAAACATAGTTGAGAGCCTTAAAAACAAGCAACAAAATCTTAAAGTCAATGTGACACTGAACAGGTAACCAGTGTAATGATTTCAGAATTGGAGAGATGTGACTAAAATGAGAAGTGCATGTAATCACTCTAGCTATGATATAATATTATTGAGACGCTAGCATGACCTTACAGCGAGGAAGAGAAGTAAAATGAGAAAACATTAATCACAAAATTTATTTTACAAAACCGTTTTATAATTTATGTTTACCAGTTGCAATGCTACTAGGTATACAGTACAGTATGTACTTTTTCTGATTTTGTAGCACTCCAATCATGCTACAGAATGTGCTATAGTGCCACTAATAAAGAATTTTTGAAAATCGGGAACTCTATGGGGCTCCTATTCAAAGCACTTGGACTTACTTACAAAGTTCCGTAGGTTACTATCAGGCTTATTTTCGAAAGAGAAGGGCACACATCTTTCGACACAAACCGGGAGATGGGCGTCCTTCTCCCAGGGTCGCCCAAATCGGCATAATCGAAAGCCAATTTTGGGCATCCTCAACTGCTTTCCGTCGCGAGGACGACCAAAGTTCACGGGGGCATGTCAGAAGCGTAGTGAAGGCGGGACTGGGGCATGCCAAACACATGGGAATCCTCGACCCATAATGGAAAAAAAGAAGGGTGTCCCTGACGAGCACTTGGGCAACTTTACTTGGTCCATTTTTTGTTACGACCAAGCCTCAAAAAGCTGCCCGAACTGACCAGATGACCTTCCCTTACTCCCACAGTGGTCACCAACCTCCTCCCACCCTCAAAAAAAATGTTTAAATATTTTTTTGCCAGCCTCTATGCCAGCCTTAAATGTCATACCCAGCTTCCTGACAGCAGTATGCAGGTCCCTGGAGCAGTTTTAGTGGGTGCAGTGCACTTCAGGCAGGCGGACCCAGGCCCATCCCCCCCCCCCCCCCCCCACCTGTTACACTTGTAGTGGTAAATGTGAGCCCTTCAAAATCTACCACAAACCCACTGTACCCACATGTAGGTGCCCCCCTTCACCCCTTAGGGCTATGGTAGTGGTGTACAGTTATGGGGAGTGGGTTTGGGGGGGGGGGGGGTTGGGGGCTCAGCACCCAAGGTAAGGGAGCTATGCACCTGGGAACAATTTATGAAGTCCACTGCAGTGCCCCCTAGGGTGCCCGGTTGGTGTCCTGGCATGTCAGGAGGACCAGGGCACTATGAATGCTGGCTCCTCCCACGACCAAAGGGCTTGCATTTGGTCGTTTCTGAGATGGGTGTCCTTGGTTTCCATTATCGCCGAAAATCAGAAACGGCCAAGTCTAGGGACGACCATCTCTAAGGATGAACTAAATGTTGAGATTTGGGCGTCCCCAACCGTATTATCAAAACGAAAGATGGACGCCCATCTTGTTTTAATAATACAGGTTTCCCCGCCCCTTCGCCGGGACATCCTGCAAGGACGTCCTCAGGAAAACTTGGCACCTCTTTTGATTATGCCCCTCTATGTAACATTGTAAGTTTAACTGCTTTGAAAATATGCCTCTATGCCTTTGTTTATGCATTTTTAAACGGGTTACCCATTGTTTTCCGTATTATCTAACTTTTCACTTATCCGACACTGG
This sequence comes from Microcaecilia unicolor, assembly GCF_901765095.1. NCBI lineage: Eukaryota > Metazoa > Chordata > Amphibia > Gymnophiona > Siphonopidae > Microcaecilia > Microcaecilia unicolor. The sequence continues at coordinate 243,136,118 of NC_044032.1, read as the reverse complement.
GCTGGTCCCGTTTACGTTAGATAATCGAGACTCTACTTTATTTATATATACATGTATACATACATATTTTCTTCTTTAACTTAGTATGTGGGTTGTTTGAATTTATACATGCATGTTCATTGATTTTATAAGCATGTTTTTATTTTTTGGGTTTTTTTTAGTGCATGCGACCCCCTGAAGTAGGCGGTTTCCCACCGAAACATGGCCCCATGTCAGGTCCCATTTGATGAGTTGCTTTGCCAATAAATATTTCTATAATTATAACTGTATCCTGGAAGTCTTTTGGTCCACCCCTATTTCCTTGCACTTGTTGGACTATACGTAGGGATTTTTGGTTCCTGTTTGCTTTCAGCCGTATCTCTCACTATGAGCCCACTAGGGACACAGAAAAATACCTGCATATAATAATTGTAAACGCTTTGACAGTACCACAGAAAGGCAGTATATCAAATCCCATTACCCACTATCTAGTAAACTGGGGGAGGATGCAATGTCTTTACACATGTAAACTTTTGCAGCAAATCTTGAAGCTTATCCATTTTGCTGTCAGATGGAATGCTTAAATATTTAGGAATATGAATTGCCACTTGATTGCTCTGATACAGACCATACTGAATGATCTTAAAATCTGTAGTCCCTAATCTATTTATCATGATGGGGGATATTAGGTACAACAAAAATGGTATTAATCCCTAAAATTAGTTGCATATAAAGCATGCTCCCCCTTGCAATTAGTTTGGATTCTTATAAAAGCATGGAGAAGTCACTAACTTCCTGTGGAAAAATAAGGTACCTCAGGCAGCACTGAAAAAAATGCAAGCCACCCTGGGCAAAGAGGAGGGGTAAACTTCCCCAACTTTAGAAAGTATCACGTAGCGTTTATCTTGTAGCAAGGAGGCTCTGAAACCTCAGAGAAATCCATCTGGCTTCTAGTAGAAGACAATTTTACCAGGAATGCTACCTAACCACACAGTCACCTAATCAACAAATTGTGCAATCACACTTCAGGCCTTTAGATATTTACAATACAATGAGATTCTACATTGGAAAACAGCTTGGAGATTTACAGGATCAACCTTGTCTACCTATTTTGTGTGATACCTTGGGTCAACAAAGCCACGAAGCATTTGGATGGTACAAAAACTTTGAGACTTTTCCATAAGGAAAAATCTTTGGAAGGCTTCCATACTATATGGTGTAAAAAGGTCAAAGGAGACCTATCACTCAACCTCTGGTAGCATTTCTGGAAGAACTAGGTACACAGTACAGCTTTGGCATCTCTGAGACAGTCTCTATTTTTCATAGGACACAGGATAGTGTGAACATCAGTCAAACTCCATAAGTTGGATAGATCATCAAAAAGATGTTGGTACTGTATGCTAGATGTTGGCATACAAAAAGGTTGAGAATGGGTGTATACTCCAGGTGCTGCGTTTGTACTTTTTACAGCTCAATTTTATTAAATTGGGTTCATTCACTTGTCATTCACTTTTTACACTTGTTGGATCATCTACTATTCTACTGTCCTGTGGTGTACCCTTTTTGGCAAAACGTTTGGCGACAAATTGAGCTGGTTTCTATGGAACTTTGGAAGGCTAAGTGCTTTGAAAATATGCCTCCATGTTACTGCTGACTTTCTATGTTTCTAATAGCGTTACATGTTGGACACTGTGTGTGTGTGGGGGGGGGGGGGGGGGGGGGGGGGGGGAATTCTATAAATGGCACCTAAAAAAAAGCATGTAGTGGTATTCTCTAAACTATGCCTAAAGTTAGGTGCGGTTTATAGAATAGCACTTAAGTCTAGGGATTGTGCCTACATTTAGGCGCAGCCATTTGCACTAGCAAAAACGTAGTGCTTGTATTTAGGAACGGAGCCCCCCTTATTCTATAATTATGGTGTAACAAAGTCACGCTGTCAATCCATCCTTGGTCCTCATTTCCACCACTCCCCCTTTTCTGACTCATACCTAAATTTATGCATGTACATATTAACTGAATCTAATTAGTGCCAATAACTGCTTGTTAAAAAGCCAATTATTGGCACTAATTACCTTGATATTCAATTAAAATAAGTGCACATTTTTTACCGTTTTATAGAATTAGGGGGTGTATGTTTAACTTAAAACCTAATAAAGAGCTGCCATGTTTCTCTCTATTCACAGTGCGGCAATTGGTCTTCCTACTTTGTTGGATCATGCTATGGTATGGTTGGATGTGCACGGGATTATGGGGGGCTTGGGGGAGGGGAGTAGTTGGCGGTTTCCTGTCAATCTTTATAGTGATTCACACTAAAGGATAGTCCAGAAATGGAAACAATATATGGAGGATAATGCCCTGCATGTTTTGGATCCCATCTTGTTTTGGGAGGCTGCCAAAACGGTGTTGAGGTGGGAAGCCATTGCCTATGTCATTGCTAAACATACCCACTATGCCAAGGAGCTGTTATACCTGGAAAAGCAGGTGGAGCGCTGTAAGAAACTTTGGATAAGCAGCCAGGGTAGCCTTGAATGTAAAGGTGAACGAGAAAATAGTGAAATCCAGATCAGATTGTATAGATACATACTTGGTAGGCTTTTGGCACGTACAGTAACTGATAATGTCCAACTGGCCTCTCTATTTGCACAACATTTTGTAGAGGTATACTACTTAAGAGCTGTACAGTAACTGATAATGTCCAATCGCATAACATTTTGAAAACTTATCAGCAGCAGACTATATACTGCCTGATACTATTCGGGCATATATTTCTTCCTTAGTTCTTTCTCAGGTTCCATCTTCAGCATTGGAATTGATGCATGGACCAGTATCAGCACCTGAGATCCTACTGGCTATTAGGCAGGCCCCCTTGGCATAGACACCAGGCCCAGATGGCTTGACTGCTGAATTTTATAAACTGTTACTGCAGCACATTACGTTGCCATTGGAGGCCTATTATTATTATTTGTTACATTTGTATCCCACAGTTTCCCACCTGTTTGCAGACTCAATATGGCTTACAGAGTACCGTAATAGCGTTCGCCAGTTTCGATATGAACAAATACAAGGTGTAATTGTGTTAGAATAGGGTTCATATATGGTTGATATAATGGAGAACTTAGGGAGAAAGGGGGAAATTGGGTGTGTCCAATACGATTTTTAGTTTTGTTGTGTTGCAGGTTGTCAGTCTTTTATGTTGAATCGGTGGGATATGCCTTCCTGAACAGGTTTGCTTTTAGTTCTTTCTGGAAATTGAGGTGGTCGTACGTTGTTTTTACTATTTTTGGCAGAGCGTTCCATACAATGCACTCGATCTGCAGCCCCTCCTTACCTCTCAACCCTCATCTCCCCTTACGTTCCTACCAGTAACCTCCACTCTCAAGACAAATCCCTCCTTTCAGTACCCTTCTCCACCACCACCAACTCCAGGCTCCGCCCTTTCTGCCTCGCCTCACCCCATGCGTGGAACAAACTCGAGCCCATATGCCAGGCCCCCTCCCTGCCCATCTTCAAATCACTGCTTAAAGCCCACCTCTTCAATGTCGCCTTCGGCATCTAACCACTACACCTCTACTCGGGAAATCCAGACTGCCCCAACTTGACATTTTGTTCTTTAGATTGTAAGCTCCTTTGAGCAGGGACCATCCTTCTTTGTTAATTTGTACAGTGCTGCGTAACCCTAGTAGCGCTCTAGAAATGTTAAGTAGTAGTAGTAGTAGTTGTGCGCTTAAATAGGAAAAGCTGGATGCATACGTTAATTTGTATGTGAGGCCTTTGCTGCTTGGGTAGTGAAGATTTAGGTATGTTCGTGCTGATCTTGTTGTGTTTCTGGTAGGTAGGTCTATGAGGTCTGCCATGTAGGCCGTGGCATTGCCGTAGATAATTTTATGAACCAGGGTGCAGATTTTGAAAGTAATACATTCTTTGATTGGGAGTCAATGCAGTTTTTCTCGGAGGGGTTTAGCGCTTTCAAAACGTGTTTTTCTAAATATAAGCCTGGCTGCTGTATTTTGAGCGGTCTGAAGTTTCTTTATAATTTGTTCTTTGCAACCCGCATAGATTCCATTGCAGTATGGAGATATTTGTCAGAACATGCCAATCATTCTATTATTGTGGTCTTACCTAAACGTGGAAGGGATCTTTTAGAGCTGGATTCTTCCCATATCATTGCATAATTCTGAACTGAAACTGATTTGATTTTAACGAATAGTTTTGCAGACTTGTTGCCAGACCTGACTCATAGTGATCAGGTGGGTTTGTGCGCAATAGGCAGGCTGTCTGGAATTTTCACTGTGTGGCAGCAGCATTGGGTCACTGTCAGGCTTATTTTCAAAAGAGAAGGGTGCCCATCTTTTGACACAAATTGGGAGATGGGCGTCCTTCTCCCAGGGTCGCACAAATCGGCATAATTGAAAGCCGATTTTGGGCATCTTCAACTGCTTTCTGTCGCGGCGATGACCACAGTTCACGGGGGCGTGTCAGAAGCATAGCGAAGGCGGGACTGGGGTGTGCTTAACACATGGGCGTCCTTGGCCCATAATGGAAAAAAGAAGGGCGTAGGGCGTCCCTGACAAACACTTGGACAACTTTACTTGTCCATTTTTTCTTGCGACCAAGCCTCAAAAAGGTGCCTGAACTGACCAGATGACTACCGGAGGGAATCGGGGATGACCTCTCCTTACTCCCCCAGTGGTCACTAACCCCTCCCACCCTCAAAAAAAACTTTAAAAATATTTTTTGCCAGCCTCTAATGTCATACCCAGCTCCTTGATAACAGTATGCAGGTCCCTGGAGCAGTTTTAGTGGGTGCAGTGCACTTCAGGCAGGCGGACCCAGGCACATCCCCCCCTTACTGTTACACTTGTGGTGGTAAATGTGAGCCCTTCAAAACCCACCACAAACCCACTGAACCCACATGTAGGTGCCCCCCTTCACCCCTTAGGGCTATGGTAGTGTTGTACAGTTGTGAGTAGTGGGTTTTTGTCAACCTAAATGTTAAGATTGGGCACCCCCGACCTTATTATCGAAACGAAAGATGGACGCCCATCTTGTTTCGATAATACAGGTTTCTCCGCCCCTTCCCGAGGACGCCCTCAGGAAAACTTGGGTGCCCCGTTCAATTATGCCCCTCCACGCCACTAGAAATGCACCTACATTATTAGTCAGTCTGGATGCTCAAAAGGCTTTTGACTGTGTCAATTGGGATTATTTGTTTTTAGTACTGCAGAAATTTGGAATGGGGGACTCATTTGTGGATACGATCAAAATTTTATATGCCAATCTCTTGTCTGAAGTTTGTCTTAAGGTACACAGCAGGGGTATCCACCGTCACTTCTCCTTAGAGCCCTTGTTAATAACTATTCAGGCAGATCCGGAGATTTAAGGTCTGCAGGTGGGTCGGGAATGCGTAGAATGTATGGTCTTTGCTGAAATGTTATTTGTCCTGACTCAGACAAGGTCATCGTTGCTACACCTCTTGCACTTGGTAAACGATCATGGCCAGGTGTCTGGATTGGTGCTTAATTTGGACAATTCAGACACTTTGCCATTGGGAGATTATCCTTATGAAGATTGGTCTGAATCGTTTCCCCTTAAGAAAGTGGATACTAAGATTAAATATTTAGGAGTTTATCACTAGAAATGTTTGTGATGTGTATGCTGACAATGGAGAAGTGTTACTTAAGAAATCAACTGATGTTTTACAATTGTGATCACCCTTCATTTGACCCTTCAAGGACAGATTGCTTTATATAAAATGGTTCTTTTTCCATGATGGTTATATGTCTTGCAAACCTTTCCTATGTATTTGACCAATACAGATGTGGGGATATTTATAAAATATTTGAAAAAGTTTCTCTGGAATTATAAAAAACCTAAACTTTCTCTGCAACAAAGTCTTTGTACTGTGGTCATGGGGGCCTAGCCCTACTTGATCTGCGTAGGTATAATGTGGAGTGTATCATGTGATGTTTGGTGGACTGGATTAATGGCAGTACTTTTTTCACCCCTTTGGCCTTGGAACGACAGCTGGTGGATCCAACTAATCTACTTTATTTTCTTCATATGAGTGCACCTCCAAGGATTGTAGTTACAAAAGCTCATCCTTTGTTGCGCTCCATGAGTCAAGGCTGGAGGGGGCTGTGTAAACAACTGAAACTTTCTTCCTTGTCTACCAAGCTACTTCCTTTGTGGGGGAATAGAGATTTGGACACTGATTTTTCTAAATTATATCTGAAACAAAGGAGTGTACGGGGCTTGGTTTATGTTTGTGATTTGGTAACAGAGGAATGTAAGCTAAAACCTTTCATTGAGCTCCAACAAGGCGGTTATTTGAAATCAACAGACTGGTTACATTACACCCAGATTCAGCACTATGTTTCAACACTGGATGTATCCTCTTTGTGTGAGGATGCAGTGGACTACTTAGTGGAAACTTTGATGCTTACTCATTCAACAAAGAACAGACTGTCTTTTTTCTAAATCTGCTTGAGGAACCTAGCTCCTCGGTAGCTAGCGAGTAGTGGAATGCAGAACTGCTTCTTGAAGAATGTGTTACTGATGAAGGCCTCAGGCTGTTGATGAAACATCTCAAATGACTTACCCAAGAACAGCAGTACAAATTTCTTTTGCAGTTTTATTTTTTCTCATTGGGCTTATTTGGCAAAATAGCTGATTTCAGCTGCTTGCCCTAAATGTGGAGATACTCCAGTAACTTTGGTACATATGTTTTAGACTTGTGAGCTAGTTCGTTCCTTCTGGAGGACTATACTGACTTATTTGTGTTCTCTTATTGATAAACACATCCCATTGCGAGTTGACATTCTATTATTTTCTAATTTTGCTTCATTGGGATTGAGAAAGGGGCCTAATTTATTATTGCATAAGGCATTCTTTGTGGCTCGGCAATGCTCTCTTAATGTATGGCTCAATTCCAACAAACATGGTCTTTGTTTTGGGACTCCTTATCACATAAAGCCCGGAATTCATTATTGAATTTGTAAACTAGAGCATATCTTTTTGAGGGGGTGGGTGTGGGGACAGTGAGTGGGATTTGGTATATGTGTATCAGATGTCTCATGGCTTGGGTCATCGTGAAGGAATAACATAGATGACCCAGGTGGAGATGTTCTCTGTTTTTATGCTGATTGGGGTGGGATTCAGTTTGAGTTTGGGTGGGGATAGGGTAGGGGGGTATTGAGTTTAACAATAAAACTGGTCACTTTTCCAGTATTGTACAGTGTGAAGTGTTCTGTTCTTCTGTTGTGACATTAATAAAAATCATATAAAATAAAAGCATACAAGAATTGCATCAGGAATGCAATTTACCCTTCACCTTGTATTATAAATGATGACTGCTGCAGTACTCCTTACTCAGCAGTGGCTTCTAACTAACAGTGCTTACTGATGAATGGGACCTTGAAGAGGTCACCAAGGGAACCACCATGTTTCCTAAAGCAGGGTCTCGGTTTTATAAAATGTTATTCCCTGTAATTGAACTGAGCTCTACAGGACTGCAAAGAAAGTGGAACATGAATTGAGTAGCCTACTCTCTCCTGAGAAATTAAACAAATTGGGGTCAAGACAAATATGCATCTCTTGATCCACATCAGTTACCCAAGTCCATTTTGTTTCTTGCCTGATGAACATTTTAGACTACCTTAAAAACTGCCATGTTCTCCACATAGATGCCAGAATTGCAAAAATGATGTTGGTATTCTCTCACATTCTGAACCTTTGGAAAATTCTTTCCTTTAAAATTGATACATGGAAATCTTTAAGACTAGAATCCAAACTGGGAAAACATTGTGCCCAGTTATTAGATTTTTTATTTTTGTTACATTTGTACCCCGCACTTTCCCACTCATAGGAGGTTCAATGCGGCTTACATATTATATACAGGTACTTATTTGAACCTGGGGCAATGGAGGGTTAAGTGACTTGCCCAAAGTCACAAGCAGCTGCCTGTGCCTGCAGTGGGAATCGAACCCAGTCCCCCAGGACCAAAGTCCACCACTCTAACCACTAGGCCACTCCTCCACTCCATTTTATGCTGATATCTATTAAAATAATACTAAATAACTAGTGATCTTCAGCAAAGGTTGAAATACATATATGGTGGACCGTGTTTATACAGGAAATAAGAAAAATGTTCAGAAAATGTGGCACAAACTTGATAGGTATATAGAGACTATGAGCAGCAATATCCCTTATAACTTATGCGCCACCTAGTGGCCAACTATTAGTCATGTTCTTTTTTATTTAATTTACGTCTGCATTCTTTCTACTGTTAAAATGGCAATAGAAATATTTCAATATCTGAATGAACCCCCTCCATGTATGTTCAATATTAACACACATTTGGAGAGGGTTCATTTAAAAATAAAGGTTCTAAATGTCAAAAAAATAAAAAAAATCTTTGTGAAAGTGGGAGAATGCCTCAAGAAGAAATTAGCTGGATGGGAACTTTTGGGGAAGCTGAGAAGCAGTGGGCAAAACTGATAGAAGCTGTTTTAGAAGCAACAGATCTTTCTGATTCTCAAAAATAGCATCTGAAAAGGTAAGGGAAAAGCAGTTCGCTTTCATAAACTACAAGAGATCGGCAAAGGAAGGGGAAAGAGGAAGACAGGCAACAACATATGAAAATCTAAAGGAAGCTGGTAAAGTAGTCAGGAAAGCAAAGATTCAAATGGAAAAAACATATAGGCAATAAGGTAAAATGGGAGGACAAGCCTTTTTTTTTTTTTTTAGATATGTTAGTGACAGGAGGAAATGTAAAAGTGGCATTGTGAGGCTCAGGAGTGGAGGGGAGAAATATGTAGAAGGAAAGGATAAAGCAAAATTGCTTAACAAATATGTCTGTTGTGTGTTAACAGATTCTATTCTATTCCATGTATTTATATTCTGCTTCCATCAATTAAGAATCTAAGCGGGTTACTAGATACAATACAAAATCAAGAATAGAAAGAGCCATACATTATTAATCACTCAGGTATCTTTCAAAAAGAAAGGTTTTAGCACTTTACAAAATAATAAGTATGCTGGGATGGTTCATATTTGCCGGGTAGATAAAGCAAATGGGCTGGATAGGACACATCCAAGGGTACTAAGGGAAGTGCAGGTGCTTCCACTGTCTGATCTTTTCAATGCTTCTCTTGAGACGGGAGTGGTTCTGGAGGACTGGAGAAGAGCAGATGTGGTCCCTCTCCACAAAAGCAGAAGTAAGGAAGAGGTTGAAAACTACAAGCTAGTCAATGGAAACACTTCTAAAACAGAAAATAGTGAGGTTTCTTGAATCCAGGGGCTTATAGGACCTGAGACAACATGGCTTTACTAGAGCTAGGTCTTGTCAGACAAATCTAATTTGACTGGGTGACCAGAGAGTTAGATCAAGGAAGAGTACCAGATGAGGTATAATTAAATTTTAGCAAAGTATCTGACACTGTTCTGCATAGATGACTTATAAACAATCTGAGTGCTCTTGGTATAGATCTGAAAGTGACTAACTGGGTTAGAAACTGGTTGATTGGACTGCAACAACGGGTAATGGTAAATGGAGTTCACTGTGAGGAAAGGGACATTACCAGTGGTGTGCCACAAGGATTGGCTCTTGGTCATGCTCTTTTTAAACATTTTTCTAAGCAATATTGCGAAAGGTCTGTCTGGCTAGGTTTGCCTCTTTGCGGATGATAACAAAATATGCAACAGAGTAGACAACCCTGAAGATGTAGACAGCATGAGAAGGGATCTAGTGAGCTTGAAAAATGGTGCAGAATTTTGCAGTTAAGATATCAGGCTAAAAATTACAAGGTCATACATTTGGGCTGCAAAAGTCCAATGGAAAAGTATAGTGCAGGGGGTGAAGTACTTCTGTGTATCAAAGAAGACCAGGACTTGAGTGGATCGCATCTGATTATCTCAAGGTGGACAAACAGGTACAAAAGGTTACAGCAAAAGCCAGAAGGATGTTTGGGTGCATAGGGAGAGGAATGACCAGCAGGAAAAGGAGGTGCCTCTGAATAAGTCTCGAATGGGACCTCATTTAGAGACCCGTGTTCAATTTTGGAGACCGCACCTTCAAAAAGGCAATCAGGATGGAATTGGTTCAGACAGCAGCTACTAAAATGGTCAGTGGTCTTTGTCATAAAATGGGGGCAGATTTAAAGATCTCAATATGTATACTGAGTGCAGGAGATATGACAGAGACATTTAAATATTCTTGTAGCATAAATGCACAGGAAGTAAGTCTCTTTAAATTGAAAGAAAGCTCTGGAATGAGGAGGCTTAGGAAGAAGGTGAAAGGGGAGAGGCTCAAGAGTCACTTAAGGAAATACTTCTTCACAGAAAGGGTGGTAAATCCAAGGAAAGGTGTACCTGAATTCAATAAATCACTGGAGAAGTCCACAGGATCTCTAAGGGAGAGGAAGGGCTAGTAGATGGTATGGATGAGGAGACTGGATAGATAGGACATATGGCTTTTTTTTTTTTTTTTTTAAATCTGCTTTCATTTTCTATATCCATCCTGTCATCCAGGTTATCCCCAGAACCAGCTTTATTTTAGCAATGGAAAAGTGTGATGCACCAGTTCATGTAGATCTGGGCTAGAGGGGGCTTGCAACAGAAGCCAACTTTTCTTTCTGTGTGGGATGATTATATAAGTGTTCTTTCCAAAACATATTCATAGCAATATATTGAATTAGTGAGAGTGTAGAAGGGAGAGGTGCCTTGGAACCCTACACTTGGGAAGGAGACAAGAAGGGATGGATGTTTCGTTCTTAACACTTCCTATGGAATTTGATGAGGGGAGTGGAAGGCAGGTGGGTATATGGAGATCTTGAGTGAGGAGGTAGGGGGAAACAATAACATTGAGGATGAATAGGGTGGTTTTTGACAAGGAGGGTACTGGCTGAATGGAGATGGCTGGGCCTAATGAACCAAGGCCTTGCCACTTTTCTTAATTTGTTCATTACTTAAAGAAAACAACAACATTGGAAGGGGTGAAAACATAAAGGAGCTCATTTTACAAGTGCTATTTGTGCTCTAAAAGTCTGAATACCGGCACATAGACGTCTTCACGGCCAAAACAGATGTTGAAGTATAAGCTGTTGGACCATCTTATTGATTTATGATGTTTTCTGATATTGGTGATGCTGGATTTGTAAAGAACTGACATTACAATGTTTTTGAGTAATCTGTTTTTTGTTGTACTTATATGTTTGCTGAGTTGTTATCCACCTTGGATAAAGGCTGGCTATAAATAAACATAAATAAATAAAACTGGTATTTTACAAAAGGCAGAGGCAAAACTTTTAAACCATGAAAATGCATAGGGCTGACGGAGGCATGCTGGGGCAGTACAGGGGCGGCACTGCGCCACTGACATCTATCCCCAATTCTGGATAGCATATTGACATACATCCAATGCAAGATGTAGACCACCTTTAAAAGGTGAATAAGTGCCATTGCAGCATGTCCTTGTGACTGCTAGCATTGCTACTGATTGTGAAAAAGCATCTATCTACTCAGGTCTATCTGAAACCCCTTTGTTTCCACACCTGCTATATGCCCTCCTCCCTGTCAGCTAACAGCTCACTGCCTTGCCTGCTCCAACAGTCTCCCAACCTTTCTATCACTACTCCACACCCCTCCAAGACCCTGCTTTAATCAGGTTCCTCTGCTGGCAGCATTTGCCCAGTCCTATATTCAGTCTGTATCTATGTGCAAGTGAGGTGCTGTCTGAGAGGTCTGTGCTTGCTTTGTCAATGAGTGTGCTGTTTTATATTGTCACAATGTTGTCTGTTGGTGGTGGGGAGCACTGTGGATGTTGATGGTGGGATATTGAAACTATGAGCTGGATGAATATTTGGGATGTTGAGATCATCCTGTACTCTATGGATATAGTAACTGTTCTTTTATGTACTGCATAATTCAATAAGTTCTAGAGAGCAACCTTTATGATGTGGAGTTCCCAAGGCTCAGTATTATCACCCATTATTATTTTATCTTAGCACATTAGCACTTCCTGCTCAAGAACTGGGGATCACTGCACATTTTTTTGCAGATGATATTCAACTAGATCAAGATGCCTTAAATGTATCTACTTTTAATAATTCACTCAACAGAACTACAATTTGGTTAAAGGAACACCAATTAAAATTGAACACGTATCAGAAACATTTGGAGTTTTTTTTTTTTTTTTTTTTGCATGATCGCAGAATACTTAAAGATTGCATTAACATGCCTTTTAATATGGTATGTGGTAATGGTTTCCGAGCAAGTTAACACCTGCGATGAAACCATTTTTGATTTGCTGGGCCAGTAAAACCCATGGTAATTGCTTCTGCATGGACCCCTTAATATTCAACAGGAGCCATCTGTTAGCAGTGGCTCTGCTCTCACTTTGCAACCTCCCATTCCAAACATCCTCACCTCACAGACAAAGTGCAAACATCAACTGAACATCTCTCCCTCCATTCGCCAAGCAGTTGAGGAGATGCAAGATTCCTGTTGCTCAAAGATAACAAAGCAACACACAATCCTCTCCATTTGTCAACCTCTTAGGCCGCTCACATGGACACCTATACTTCATTTTACTAGTCTCCCCATGCGCCTGCATGATTCTCAGGGCTGTAACCAGACTACCTTCAACTTTTGCAGCAATCTCCCTACTGGAATGCCCCACTCCATGCAAAACCACCACACGAACCCGGTCTTCTTGAAACAAATGCAGACTGCACTTTGAATCGATTTCTATCCCTGAACCACAAGCACCAAATGTTTTGGCAAATCCTGCTAAAATACACACTGTCTGAGCTATGCTTCTAGCTACAGTGTGACTGGCCAAACATTCTGCATTTCTATTGGAACACAATCCTATTATTTGATTGGTCCGTTTCAATCCTAGTTTGGAGCAGAATCCATGCATTCTGCAAACTCTACAATACATCTGACATAACATGCATAAAGTACCATAAACGTTTACAAAACCACTCAAAATAAATGTAGCACTAATTTCTGAATGAAATAATGTATGCTACACACATGTCTCCATGACACATTTTGAGTGTGAATCAACCAAACAAGTAAATGCGAAGTTTTGCTTAGGTGATGCAAAGAAAAACTGTCTTTAAGGGCGATGTCCAGAATACAGAGGTTCAAAAGGAGTTGAACTAAGATAAAGAAGACCAAGTTTAAATCTCAGAGGGGATCAACAGACAAACACAACAGACTGACAAGTTTAACCCCACAGAAAAAAAACGTACCACACCCAGATGTGAAGCCATGCTCCCTTCACTAAACTTTTAAATAGGACAAATCATCTAGTTGTACCTTCAATGAGGCGAGCACCAGCCCCTTGTCCAAACTATCTTGCAAGAAAAATAAAATATCTGAAATAGAAGAATACAGAGAAAACACATACTTATCTTGACACTAAGTATCAAAAATCCTCCAAACCCTTATGCTAACGAGGTAGACCATTTTCTAGAATGTAACAAGGTAGGTATCACCTTACTGAAACAGCCTTTCTTGAACTTCACCTCTGAAAAGCCAACTCATAAGACAAAACAAACTCTCAGACACGATCTCTCAGAGAGAGAGAGAGAGAGAGAGAATCCTTCACTTTCAGGTGCATCAAGTCCTTGTACCAGGATCTTCCTGGTCACTCCTGTGCAATCAACGCTACTAGACCTGATGCTTCTCTATGCTTTGAATAACTCTTGTCTATGAGTGACCATGGTGGAAATGCATAAAAAAAAACTCAACCGTATCCATGGCTGAAGTAAGGCATCTATTCCTTTTGACTTCCAATCCTTTCTGTGACTAAAAAAAAGCTGGAACCTTCACAATCTGACCTGTTGCCATCAGGTCCAAGATCAAATAACCCCAATGGTGTACTACTCCAAAAAGAGCATCCTCTGCTAGACTCCATTCGTCTGGATTCACAGAATTCCTGACAAGGTAATCCACTCAGGTATTTTGGGTCCTGGCCACGTTACTGAGATGTCTTCTAGATTCTATCCTGCCCAATCCATGAGCATCTTCAACTCTATTTTTTTTTTTTTTAATATCACAGTGTCACAGAATATCAAAGCAGTTTACAACATCCTATGTTGAAACAAATAAAACAAAAACGTAAAATGCAATAAAATGGCAGGACCAAAAAAACAATAAACAAACGACATGCCAAAATACACGAGGGAGGGACCATTTAGCTTTCACAGAGGACCATCAACCTTGTGCCCACTTACTGTGCCAATGGTGCCCCCAACCTGGGGGACTTGCAGCCATCGTCACAAAGATCCAATTTGGAGTTTAAATACTTTTTCCTTTGAATAGTTGTTGATATGCAGCCACTAGCTGAAACTGATCGACTTCTGGTACTAGTGGTAATAAAGCATGGAACTCTTGACTCTGTGGAGACCACTGAAAGAGAAGAGATCGCTGTAAACGGTCTCATGTGCATTCTGGTGCACGGCACTAACTCTAAGGTTGCAGCCATCAATCCCAACAGTTCAAAGTAGTGACAAACTGTTTGTAGCTTTTTCCTTCTCAACGCTGGAAGAAACACTTTGCCTTGGAGAGTATTGAACTTTTTCCTCCCAAATACTTCAACATTTGGGAAGGACTGAGGCTGCTTTTGGAGAAACTGACAACCCATCCCAACTCTTGTTAAGGTTTCTTGGAATGTCTTTGCTGTTATTAGCCAATAAAGGTAGACCAAAATTCCCTCTTTGCATAAAGCAGCTGCCATCACCAACATCCTTTGTAAATATATGTGGTACTGTGGCTAGTCTGAAAGGTAGAGCACAAAGCTGGAAATGCTGTCCTACAATAGCAAACCTCAGATAATGAATGCTAATGAGATTTTCTTATAGGGAGTATAGGCCACTTCTGTTAAGAACCTTTCCTTGCTGCATCACCACAAAAAATGATCATAAAGTTTCCATTCAAAAACTTGGAACCTTGACAATTTTTTTGACTGTTTTAAGACGGACAGTTGGTACCTTCTTTCTCTGGATATACAAAATAAGTAACATTCTATTCTCTCTTCTGGAAGCAGAACTAGAACCACCTGGCACTACCATTTTAGACTTCTTGTTCATTTCACTGATTGCTATTCTCTGGATCATGCTTGATTGTTCTGGATTCCAGATGAAGGCAGACGCTGAAACACGGCATCGTGTACAGTCCTTGCATCAGTGAATGGTTGTCTAAAATCCTGATTCATGTCATTGCTTGTGGATGCCTGCAATAAATATTTGAACAATATTTCCTGTCTCAAGATCATTCCCACACTATGGTTTTGGTCATGTTGACTTTGTGGATTTGCTTCTCTTTTCTTCTGTTGCTAAGTGTTTGAAGAGGATGCTTAAGTGACATCACAGCTCGGTAGTTCTCAGTTTTCACCTGCTGGCAGGACAGCACAAATCCAAGTGTTTGGACTGCTCTAGTGGGATAAAAAAAAGGAAGAAACACATTTGGGTAGTCTGCAGGGAGTAGCAGGTGCTACCGTAAACAGCAGTAGTACGATTGCATCAAAACTCCAAGAAAGCAAGAGGAGGGCAATAACCTAGGGTTTTAAAGTATGTTTGTGTCGCCATGAGAAAAGGGTTGAGAGGTCAAAGGCAAGAGAGAAGCTGGTGCTGAGCTGTATTTGGGAATTCTACAGGTACATCACATCTTAGCCTTTTAGGTGCTGTTCCATATGGTTACTACCTGAGGAACATTTAATGAAAATATAAATAAATCACAGAAGTAAGTTTTCAATCACTGCATTTCTGTGAAATATGAATGCAGCTATAGCTAAGATTAAATCTGTATCAAACTTTTTCACAAGAATAATGTTGAAGACTTTCAAGATGCAAGAAACCTATTTAAATATCTGTTGAAATTCTAAGAATCAAAACATCAACATCCAATTAAGAAAGTGACCAAGGTTTAATTAGTGAAATTCAAAACTAGAAAATTGTATGGTTTTGTGTTCTGTCGTCTGATAAACCAACATGGACATGCTTTTACTAGTCTGCACCTTGCAAAGACAGTATGACATGGTTAATGCTCTTCCTTATCTTTTGTTTGAGGCAAAAGTTTGAGATCATCTGGGCCCACAAAGAAACCTTTGCAAGACAGAGATTGTTTTTGGAAGCAGAATCATAGGGGAAAGGGGACCTTTAGTGTGCTCCTGATTCATTCCAGTAGCACATAAGAACAGTAGATCTCCAGTGTCTGGAATGGATCTGACGCACTCGGTCACTTGTGTGAATTGGCTCCTCAGTCATTTTACTACTCAAAATGAGAAGGAAAGAAAGGAAAAAAGTTAAGAAACAACATGATTTGTTTTGTTGTTTTTCTTTCACTCTACTGTTCTATAATAGCAATACTCTATCTGAGACACTTTATTATTATCCTGAAGGATTAAATTCATGAAAGCGAAGGATGCTAACTGGTTCAAATGAGGACTTTCTGGAGCAGTGCCAAAGTCAATATTTCACACACACATTCAAAATGCTCAGAATAAACACTGATCAGAAGAAATAGCAAAGTCAATGAACACCAGTAACTTCTCTATAAAGTCTTAACCCAACCATCATAGATGTGTAAAAGAGCCATCAGTGTTTAATTATCAGATATCTTTTTCAATGTATGCAACTTAAATGTTAAAGTACCGGCACCTTGGAAATGCTGTGCTTATAGTTTTCCAGGTCCACTTTCTTTTGATCAAGCTCTTCCGAGAGTTGCTGTATTTCTTTTGCCTTTTTCTTATATTCATCAACAACCTAATAGCAAAAGTAAATCTTTAAAAAAACATTTGAATGAAAATAATAAAGCAAAAATTATATAAATGAAATGTAAACCTTGATAACTTGGATGTTACTATTTCATATATAACCAAACTGTTTACGCAATAAATTTGATTGAGATACAATGTCTTTCATTTAAAAAGACAGACATACATGGCATTCTAGCAGGTTAATCCAACTTTTTTTTGTTACAAAGAATAGAATACATTGTTCCTTCAGAAGCTCTACTTAAAATTCTAATAGATTCAGAATCTGGCATTTGCAACACATTGTTCCTGCTGTCTAACTTATTATTACGAAGAACTCTAGTACAGCGTGGGAGGTAAGAACTGAAGAGGAAAAATCATACCGAAGCATTTAGACCTGTGAAGCAGGAAGCTCTGGATTTCTCTTCATTTAGTAAAGCATCAATTTCATCAATTGTGTCAGGAAGAGCCTGGAAAGCCTAGAAGACAAAGTATTTTTATGCATTAGAGTCAGTTTTTAGGATTCTACAGGAGATCCAAAATCTAACAAAAAGTAGAAGGTTCCTGGTAAAATTCATAACAGGAATACAGTTTATTTATACTTAACCTTTTGTCTTATTGTACAAAACACTTTGAAAACTATGGCACTGCTTACATACAAAGAAGAACTTAAAATTTGTACTACAAGTTGATAAAAAGACACTAATGCTGATATTTCAATTTAAAAATGAAAATCTTTTGAAGCGGAAAATAAAACAGAGAGCTCAGGGAGTAAGACAGACGTGAGCTAGGCAAATAAAAGTATGCAGAGCGGTGCATACTGGTGCGAAAGCCTTAAGTTGATCCTGAACTTGCGCCAAGTAGTCTTGAAAGCAGAGAATTTTTGCTCCGTTATAAACAAGATCAGTCCCACATCTGATCTATAATACAGATTTCTTATGGGCAAAGTTGAGAACCCGACAGATTAGTTTTTGCGGACGATCTGCCACTTGGCACCACGTGCCCTTTCTATACACTCTCTCCACTCTAGAGGTCCCCAAGTGACTTCCAAGCTGCAGGGTTTGCGGTATCCAAGTTTCTAGAAAGGTTCATAGGTCATGTTCTAACAAAGTTTCCAGGAGATCCACCAACCTTAGATTATTACACCTTGATCTATTCTCTAGGTCAGTGATGGGGTACCTATGGCACGCAGAGCCTTCTCTGTTGGCACGCACGCCGTCGCCTCAGCCAGAGTCGCCTCCCAGTTCCAGGGTCCCCACTCCCCCTCCCCTCCCCTCGAGTTCCAGAGTCGTCGTCCCTCCCTTCCTTCGAGTTCCAGACCCCCGCCCTCCCTCCCTCCGAATTTTAAAAGTCATCACTTGACTTACCTTGTCGGGGATGGGTTACAGTGGCCAGCAGCAGCGCTAAAATGTATGTAGGCTCAGCCCTTCGCTCTCTCTCTGAGCTCTGGTCCTGCCCTCATTTCCTGTTTCCGCAAGGGCGGGACCAGAGCTCAGAGAGAGACAAGGGCCGAGCCTGCACACATTCTAGCGCTGCTGCCGGCTGCCATAACCCGTCCCCGATGAGGTAAGTCAAGAGATGACTTTTAAAATTCGAAGGGAGGGGGCCTGGAACTCGAAGGAAGGGAGGGAGGGAGGGACGACGACTCTGGAACTAGGAGGGAGAGGGGAGAAGGGACCCTGTGGAACTCGGAGGGAGGGGGGATCCTGTGGAACTGGGAGGGGAGGGGGACCCTGGAACTCAGAAGGAGGGAGGGAGGATCCTGGAACTCGGAGGGAGGGGGCCTGGAACTCGGAGGGAGAGGGAGGGGGGACAGGGGAGGGGGGAATCCGGCGGCTGAAACAGAGAGAGTGGCAGAAGCACAACTCTCTCCAGTCGCGGAAAAAAAGGAACTGGCGGGAGCGGTCGCGCACGGGCGGGAAGACGGCTGCGCATGCGCGGTGGGCGTGCCCTGCGTGCCGACCGTCCCGCGAAGCTTCTTTCCGGTTGGTGGGGGCTGCCGCGGACGTCACCCAGTCGTGAGAACAATCAGCCTGCTGTCCTCGGAGAAATAATTAGATTTTGGGTTGCTGTTTGGGCACTCGGTCTCTGAAAGGTTCGCCATCACTGCTCTAGGTCATCAAGATATTGCTCTAGGGCAGCTATCCGGTTCAGGATCTGCTGTTGAGTGAGATGGTCTGGCCTTCCAGGTCTCTGGTCTTTTGGAGCTGCGCTTTCAATTCCAAGTCAAAAGCATACAGCCTCTCATGAGCCTCCTCAGCCCTGTCGAAAATTTGCTATAGTTTTTTTGTCCAAGTCTGCTTCCACTGCTGCGGTAACCTCCGCGGTGATCTCCGACAACCATGTGTAGCTGATAGAGGGTCTGGGAGGTGATCGGAGAGCTGCCATCTTGCTCTCCTGGCCACACTGCTTGTCCCAATCCTTAACTTTCACAGATTTGGCCACCATCGCGCATCAAAATCACTGACAAAAGTCACCGCAGAATAGCAGGTGGTGTCACACAAACAGGCTGTATGGTAGGTATGGGAATGAAGCGAAACTGCAGCAGATTATTGCTGAAAGAAGTCTGGGCACAGAACAGCTTCACTTTTCAGCTACTGCTCTCTCTCATCACGTCACGTTACTTGGTGTATCTGTTAATTAATATTTTTATTGGATACCTTGCTGTGGAAGCCACTGCTGGTGAGGTACTGTGCAATACTCTTTTGGCCTATCTCCAGTGCTTAAACATTAATGTTAAATGACTAAGGAGGACAACTGTCGTAACAACTGAAGTAATATGTAGGGCATAAAACAAGGTGCACAAAAAAAAGAATGCAGAACACTAACAAAAAAACTGTGCTCATATCCTATAACATTCACAGTCTGAATCTGGTTATCTTCAATGTTGCTAAATCATCTTCTTCTATTCAATGCCGGTCTGTACTTAAACAGCACATTATCTAGCTCATACTCAAACCGCTGTCAGATACTCACTGGAAGTCTTGCACAATGGTGTTTTAATATCTCCTAAAGGTAATACACTATGCCCTTGAAGCACTGGTAGATAATCTACAAGATGGTAAGACAGCCTCAGAGGCAAGGAACCTTGCATGAGATCTTTTCACGGCACTTCATAATCTGTATCATTGTATGGCATGGCGATCTGTTTTATATCAATTGCATAAGCAAACTCCTTCAAAGCTCCATTACTCAAATTAATGTTATTAAAAATGAGATAAGAGTAGTGCTAACATTTCTTAAAATTTCAGACAAAACGAGTTTGCTTCGGTGCATGCTTCTACAAAGAAAATCTTATAGCAGGCTGGGACTGAACCAACTTTTCACAAAAAGAGAGGCCAAAAGAAAAAACATGTTTGATTATGAATGTGTAGATAATAATGGTGTTATTACTGCACAGAAATAGGCAAAGCAAGATCCCCCCCCCCCCCCCCCCCCCCCCCCCCCCCACTGGTTGATGCCATGATTACTAGTTTGAATGTAAGGTTTCTTCCATCTGGAGTTCTTCTTTTTTTTTTTTTTTTAACCAAAGATAAGGATGGCTATAGGTACAAACACATTAATAGAAAGTTGCATAAACTTGGTTCAAGAAACAGGTGACATTGGTGCAGAAGACTTGAACCCCGAGTTATGTCCATCTGTGAATGCATTGTCAGCTGATGTATGTAATACGCCTCTCGAGATATTAAACAATATCTAAGCTGAAAAGTTATTGTATCTGTAACCAAATTTAGGCATTACATTGCAGTCGCTTTAGACTGTACCTGTAACCGGAGCCTTAAGAGAGAGAAACTTCTCACATTTAAAGTTACTGAAGAACTATTTGTGCTCAGCTATAATACAAGACTGTCTGAATGGTCTAGCTGAGATCTCAGTTAAGCAAGAAATTAGTCATAAGTTAGACTTCTCTAAAATAATGGAAGATTTTGCATTTGAAAACAAGGAGGGGCCACTTTACTCCTAAGTTATTTTGTTCATATTTCTGATACTTCATACTACTGAAATGTGTTCTGAATTGTCTATTTCCAGAATGAAAGTAATTTTACACTGTATTATGTGCAGCAGTAGTTGCAGGTGGGGAGATCAGGTTCAGAGATAGGGAAAGGACCCCCCCTCTTGAATGGGCCCCAGCATGCTTAACACTGGCCCAGAGATTGACAGAGTATTTACGGAAAAGTCTGCCACTATTGTTGATTTCTTATCATGCTGTCTTGTTGAACTATACAAGTCTCATTTCTGTTTTTTTTTCCCCCCATTTATTTATTAAACTGTTGCAAATATATTTATTTGCAGATTCCACCTAATAAACAAGGAAAATATCTCTTGGACTGGATTTTTAAGATACGTGAAGTACAGTTTTTCATTTTAGAGCTTTTGGTTTGCCAGATGAGTTGGATGGATCATACAGGTCTTTATCTGCTGTCATCTATGTTACACCTGCCCAACAGGACCCAACTTCTACTAAACGTGAGTGCTCATGCATCCACCAACAGGACGATGGTTATGCTTAGATTATTCCTAAGTCTACCCCATTTTATCCTTATCCTACAACTGCCTCATTCCAGAGCTTCCTTTCAACTGAAAGACTCAACTCTTGTATTCATGAGTTTACCATATCTCCCTTAGCTCAAGTTTCTTCTAAAGTGTAAATATTTTGATCTTTGTCCATCCCCACATATTTTAAGAGCACTGATCATTTTAGGAGCTACTCTTTGGACAGACTCCATCCAGTTTACATCCTTTTGAACGTGTGGTCTCCAAAATGACATATATTACTCCAAATAGAGTCTCACCAGAGGCTTATACAGAGGTATTATCATCTCTTTTTTCCCTACTGGCTATTCCTATACTATGCATCTTCATAGCTTTTGCTGTTCCTTTATCTTACAGTAGCCAAATTGATAATCAGATATGATCAATCCCAATTACCAATTTTTTTTTCATGCTCAGTTCATCACCCCAAATAAGGTAATGCTTCCTTGGGTTTCTGCAGCCCAAATGCATAATATAATTTTTAGCATTAAATCTTAGCTGACAAACTCTGGACCTTTCAATTTTTACTACAATACCCTCACATTATCTGCATGCAAATCTCTTTCATGAATATTCGTTAGTAATATCCTGAAAACCCAACCCATTTGCAGCTCTTGAGGATTGTCCATGACTCTCTGCCTTAAATGTTACATACCAGAACAGAACAAACCATGCATTACAAATACTGATTTATGCAGAAAATATTTCTTTTAAGTTATATTACATTACAAAAGTTCCCATCTTCATTTATAGGTCTTCAAAATAATCATGATATGCAAAAACAAAAATTTTACTAACAAAAACAGGGTTTGTCTCTATACTTACAGTTTGGAATTCTTGAGGAACCTGTTGACCTGGATTAAGGTTGCATGCTTTCATAGCTTTTGTCATCAGTCCTTTGCAATTCGTCAAAAGAGTATGCTTCTTTGTCTCTAAGTTAACATACTGGTCCTGTCAGAATAAAAACTAAGTTAAGTGGTTTATAACAGTATACCAATCTTAAGATGTTTCAGTGAAACCTAAGACTCTATGATAAATAGACTCCATCCACATTGTCCCAGAGAAAACTACAATATTCTATACTACAAAGTGCCAAATATTAAACATAGTTCTTTTGGGAAGTAGGACTGGAGACAAGAACTACCACTAACAAACTACTTTATACCCCTGATAAGCTGCCCATTGACCCAGTGTTTTCCAATCCTCTCCTTGAAGCATACCTAACCTGATTTTACTCTTGGGGGAATTCTGTGCAACTGCAAAGCACAGAATTCCCCACATTTGCAGAAAGCGCAGAATTCTGCATATGCTATATAGAATTCTGTGAAGGTGCCGGCATTAATCCATTCCCCACAGAAATTGTGCAGCTAGAGGAGGACGTGAACTGCTGCACATCAGGCCACTTCTTCCATCTCTGCAGTTAGACCTGAGTGTTTATGTGAACCATGTGGGCCAGCCCAGTGGTTCACATAAACAGTCAGGTTTAGGCTGGCAGAGAAGGAAGTGGTCTAATGTGCCTACTCCTTCTCATGCTGTGCAATCTCTGGGAGGAGTGGGGGGGGGGAGGGAGGAGAGACTGAGAAGTAACATAGTAAATGACAGCAAATAAAGACCTGTATGGTCCATCCAGTCTGCCCAACAAGATAAACTCATTTTACATGGTATGCGATACTTTATATGTACACCCGATTGGGGAGTACCTGATTGGGGTGGGGGAAGCAAAGTGAGTGTGCCCAATGGGGAGAGGAATAGAGCAAGATGAATGTGCCTCCTTTGGAGTGGGAGAGGGCAGGAGCAAGGTGAGTGTGCCGGGGGATAGAGCAAGATGATTGTGTCTGATGGAGTGGGGTGAGGTGGCAGAGCAAGGTGAGTGTGCCCAATGGGGGAGGGGGAAAACAGGGTGAGTGTGTTTGATTTGGGGGGGGGGTGTCTTGCTGTGAGTTAGAGGGAGAAAGAACTGTAGTTGGAGTGAAAGAGGGTATTGGGGATGCTGGATCCCGAAGAGGAAAAGGCAAGAAGGGATTTCAGACTACACACTACAAATAAACAATGCAGAACTTTAAAATACTGTGTGAGAATTTTCAAAAAAAATGTTGCATATTCCCCCAGGAGAATGACTTGCAGGATATCCATAATAAATATGCATGGACTAGATCTGCATACAATATATATATTTAACTCATTTTTATTGGTGGTATACATGGCATAACATTACATATTGTGTATTTCGTACAGTTTATCTACAGGTACCAACAATCATTTTTCATATTTTCTCCCCAACTATCATCCCCAACTACTACCTCTTTCGCCTATCTTTCTATACAACAATCATCCCCTTTCCCTCCTCCCACCCGTCCCTACCTTTCCTTACCCACCCCTTGTTCTCCCTTTCCCCATGTCCGTGGTCCATCCATCTTTATTCACTTAGTTATTGCAGGTTTAACAAATAACTTCGTTCTGCTGGGGTTAGTGTATTCCAAAAGGGGGTCCACTGAGATTGAAACTGCTTCCCTTTCACTGAGTCAATGTCTACAATACCCACTCGTTCCATATGTAGTAACCATAGCATTTTCATACGCCACTGCTGGATCTTTGGGGTTCTAGGGGTCAACCATTCCATCAATATAACTTGTTTGCTCACTATGATGGTACATTTGACAAACGTTGCAAATCCTCTTGTTTTGCTGCGTCTCAAATCTGGGTTTCCAAACAACAATGTTGGGTGGTATCTCCATTTTTGGTTCCAAAGTAGATTAACATACTTTATATCTTTCCAAAATTTTTGTATTTTTTTGCATGTCCAATACATATGGCCCAGACTGGCGCCTTCTGCCCCACATTTAGGGCATTCCCCCCATGGAGATAGTCCCATGTAGAATGCCCGCCTGGGAGGAATGTGCAGTCTAAGTGCAAATTTATATTGTAGCTCCCAATGCGTTGCTTGTGTGGTTGTTGTCCTGATCGAAAGGACATGAGCTTTTATCTGTTCAGCTGTTATATCCACATTAAGGTCTGCTGTCCACTTCCTGGACAAGGCTTGATAGTCCAGCTCTCTAGCATTGACTTTTATGTGTTGGTGATAAGGGAGTGGCACCTTTTGTTGTGATTCAATTGAGTATGCATCAGAAAGTTCTTCCTGTACATCTTCTGCAAGTGATTCCCAAGGCAGAGATTGCACATAATGCTGGAACTATGTATAGAAAAATTGGTCCCTCTCCAGCACGCCAAATTCAGTCTGTAACTCAGAGAACGGTTTCATGTGTCCATCTCTTGTTACCACCTGCAACAGATATTTAATACCGCATCTCTCCCATCTCCGAAACGTGCCGTAGATATTACCCGGTGCAAAAGCCGGGTTACCACAGATAAACAAATAGGGTGTCACTTTTGGTGTAAACTGATGTAAGCGACAAATCCACTTCCACACTGCTTTCGCAAACGTCATAATTCTGGTTTTTTGTAATACATAAGGAGTAGGTACCTCAGAAGTATGTAAATATGCACTGAAATGTACTCCTCTCATGGTGGCCGTTTCTATGGCAGTGGCTGAGAATTCTTCCATGTTACGAAACCAGTCATTAATATTTCTCATGCCACTGGCAATATTGAGATACTTTATATTTAAAAGTCCCAGGCCACCATATTCTACTGGTATGCATAACATGGTTATGGGCAATCGGGCCCTGCCCCCTTCCATAAGAAGCTTTGTATCATAGCATTTAATTTTCTTTCATCTCGTCTGGTCAGACTAATTGGTAGCATTTGCATTATATACAGCCACCTAGGTACAATCATCATGTTAAACAAAGCTATTCTTCCTAGTAACGATATGGGAAGTTTTACCCAGGCATTCAAACTAGCCTTGGTTTCTCGCATCAGTCTTTGCACATTAATATCATATATTGTATCCATGGCAGCTGGAATCTCAACTTCCAAATATTTCAGTTGGTCGGGCGCCCACTTAAATGGAACCCATTTTTCCCAGTCCTTTGTATCCCCCTCCCCCACTGCCATTGCACATGACTTACTCAAATTTAATTTAAAGCCAGAAAACTGCCCAAACCATTTTATGTGTTCTAAGAGTGTTGGGACCGACCCCTGCGGGTGCAGCATTATTAGCAGTAGATCATCAGCGTATGCCAGCACTTTGACACTATGTTCTCCAAATCGTACTCCTTCCACCCCCTTATCCCCTGCCAGGGTACGTATTAAAGGCTCTAGGGATATCACAAATAGTAGTGGGGAGAGGGGGCAACCCTGTCTTGTGCCTCTCTGGATTTCGAATTCTTTTTCTTTCAGGCCGTTGACCAAGACACCGGCCTGTGGTTCTCTATACAAAGTCCTGACGACTTCTAAATACCACCCGTCAAACCCCATGTTCTCTAGTGTGGTAAATAAATAATCCCAGTGCACTTGGTCAAAGGCCTCTGCATACAATATATATCCTGTGCATATTTGTTATGGTAATCCTGAAATTCAGCTGGCGAGGTATGCCTGAGGGTAGTCAGGAAAGATCACATTAAACCCCAGTATATGGCCTCTAAAGGAAGAATAATTTGACACATTTGGGTTTTGATGAGTAGCAACAATCATAAAAATAAAAAAAAAATAATAAAAAAGGTGAAAGGAGCTCATAGTCACATCATTTTTGTTCATCTCCTGGAGCCCCCAAACCCAGACTGATTCCTATTCCAGACTAATGTAAGGCCAGAGCTAGTAGTGTGATACAGCTCCTAGAAAAATCAGTAAAAGGAAGTTGTGATGTTTTTGAGTCAATATTACATTGCCAGTCAGTCTTTTTTTTTTTAAGACCAGCTGAGGCAGTTTAAAAAAATATCTGGATATTCAGCATCACTATCTGGATAGAGGCCAGTACTGAATATCCGAATAGCGCTGGAAGTCACCCAATTAGTGGCGATATTCAGTATGTTGTCCAGATAACTTGGGACTGGAGACAACTGCTTTTCAGGAGAAATCCCCAAATAAAACCTCACCCACCCCAGGCCAGTTGTCTTCCAGGGTTGTCTTCAGAATGGGACTCAAGGCCCTCTCCTGTGCTCCTATCCACATCTGGGTCTCTTGATCCTTCTAGGTCCTGCAGGGAAACCTGATGTGAGCTCCTCAGCTGCTCTTACACCTGAAGGGAGGCCAGGGCTTTCTAGAGGCAACCCTTTTAATCCTGGACCAAACGTTGCCCTAAGAATGGAGAAATGACCTGGGCCTCCTGTTCTGCTGTGGTCAATCCCAGCTCCACTGGGAATGCCTCTCTGACCATAGAGGACCACCTCACTGTATCTCACTGCATAGGAAACATGTGGCCCACTGCCAAAATGGCCGCAGTTCCTGCTGACAGGAAAAACTTGACTGATGCATCAGCCAGCACTTTAGCGTCTTTCACGATATGGTTGGGCTCCAACTCACTGCCTGAAGCAGCTGCCTTGTTGCATCTCCATTTCAGGCATGACAAAAACTATCTTGCTACCACTGTGCTGGCATTTTGTATCTTACCACCACAGTCCTAAGAAAAGAATCCTATAGATGTTGTATTTTTTTTTTTTTTAGGAAATGTGTAAGTGAGATGTGTTGGAAGATTTTCCTACTGGTATTGTATGCATTTTGGAAGATCTTAGTGAATTTCTATTTAGGTGAGTGAGAGGGGGCATTTCAAGTGATTGTTTGGGTGCAGAGTTCAGCCTACACGTGCCACAAGCACCACATCTTCTGCCATGATCACGCATGCTGGGGTCTTCCTGCTAAATGAAGGAGTCAGACACTCCCTCTTCCTCCTGATGACAGGCTTCTCCTGCAACAGTTCCTGATGCCCTTCTCAGCCACCACCCCATCTAAGCCCTAATTCCCTTGGGCCTGGCTAGGTAAACTTTTTTTTTTTTTTACTCAAAGAATCCACACCACAGGAGGTGGTTAGGGAAAGGAGGAAAGGGGGAACAGGAGACAGGTGAGCAAAAGAACAGAGAGGGAAGATGAGATACCTAGATACCTTGAAGGGCACACTGAGGTAGCCCCCATCCCACGCATCACCTTCCTTTGGCATGGAATCCCATGGGACCACACCACCATGACAATCAGACCACAAAGTGAAGCCCATAGATCTGACCTGTCACTGGCTTACTTCTACCTCAGTTCAATTAGAACACCCTTAGACCATCCCTGAGAGCCTTTTTTCAGGTACTTGCTTTACCAAATGATATGGGCCATGATCTGTTTCTCACGGAGCCCAAGCACACAGCCTTCTGATGCACTAGTTCAGACTGCAACCATATGCTGAAGGCAGGAAATGTCAATAAAAGTCAATGTTCTTTGCCTCCATCTGTTGGTTGATGAACATAACCCACTTGTCTGGACTGGTCTAGCAGAAGAAGAATGAATAGTATTTTCTGAGACAAAGAAAATCATGGTAGATAATGACCATATAGCTTATCCAGGGGCTAATATAGAAATTCTTGTGGTACAGCCAAGCTCAGTTTGCAGCTCTACTGTGAAATTAGTGATCCAAAAAAAACTGTGGTATGCTGTAACAAGCATGCAAATTACTGCTATGTTAAAATCATACCAGCAATCTGCAGCTCAATGTTAAATGTCTCCTTTCCAGTCAGCGCCACAGCAGTGATTGGCTCAGGCATTGAGAGATGGGATGACAAAAAATATATAATAACGGTGTCTCTCCACGTTATCTCAATGGATGTTCAATCATAAACTTGTCCTAAACCCGGCTAAAAACTATCTCCCCTGTTTACTAAGCCACATTAGCAGTTGCCAACACAGCTCATTCACTTTGAATGGGTTGTGTTGGCATTGCCGCGCGGCTTAGTAAACAAGGGGGTCTGTCTTGCTGGATCACTGGAATGCTTTCTCCGTCCTATGTCCCTCTTCATTTTGATGTTTCCATTCCCACTGTCCGTTCTTTTCGTTAACTCCGGGTTATTCTAGATTCCCAAGTTTCTTTCACAGACCAGCTCTCTCAAGTTCTCAGATGGGGTTTTCTTTGATTATGCCATCTTTATTCTATCCATTCTACTGTACTTGATTTTCAATCTCTTCACAATTTGATACACGCTTTTGTCATTTCACAGATTAACTACTGTAATTCTATTTACTGTGGCATTTCGCATTCACAAGCTCATTGGTTGCAAACTCAAAATAACTGTGCCTGTTTCCTTTCCAGAGCTAAAAGATTTGACCAAGTGTCACCTCTCTTAATGCATCTTCATTGGCAACCTGTAGAAAGGGGAAATGGGACTTTTGCAACTACATTCAAAGCGGTTTACATATATACAGGTACTTATTTTGTACGTGGAGCAATGGAGGGTTAAGTGACTTGCCCTTTTGCTTCAAGATCTTTGTTGGACTCAAAGTTTTTCATCTAGGGATACCATCTTACCTTTCTTAAGTAATAATTCCTTATACTCCCACTTGAGTCCTCCGATCTTTAGACTCTAATCATCTGGTCTTCCCCTCCCCTAGATGTGCCCGTTACGAGTCTACCCAAAAATCAGCTTTTTACTTTGTGGCCCCTAAACTTTGGAATGGCCTTCCCCCTGATATCCGCTGAGGCTTCCTTTGTCAAATTTAAATCTTTGCTAAAACATATTTTTTTCAATGTGCATTTGGCCTTTCGCCAGGAGCTTTTTCAGTTCTGAAATTGTTGAGAATTCCTTTATATGTTTTGTTATACTGTACATAATTGTTCTTTTAAACCTCTTGCTGCATTTGCTTTTCTATTACTATGATGGCATTCTTTTTCTTTTGTTAATTGATATTATTTTAACTCGCTATAAACCACTTTGATTCTCCTGTTGGAGAATCAAACAACAACATAAACATAAATATACTACTGCTCACACGGCCAAAAGGAAGACGCTGGACTGGGGAGCTAGGGGTGACTGACAGCCAAGCATTAAAGTACCTGCATATATTTCCAGAATACTGTATTCAATATGTTGCATTATTTTGATTTTTTTTGGTACGTAATTCCCTGGCATGCATAAAGTGGGTATAATAACATCAGTAACAGAAGTACTGGGGTTCTTCTCTACTGTGTTCAAAAGAGCCACTACTGTCCCCCCCCCCCCCCCCCCTTAAATTGAGCAGTGTTTCCTTTTAAGCTGTACTAAACATCTAGTACCTGAGTAAAATTTAGAGAGGATATAAACTACAGGCGAACAAGTAGTGAAAGCATGCAGAGTACGGCTCATGGAATTCTTTCCAATTTCCCTGCAAGTGTTTCTGTATGTCTGTGTATGTGTGTGCGTGCATGTCTGTGTATGTATCTGTAAGAAGTGCTCACAAAGTAAGATAACAAAATTTTTGCTCATATCAACTCAATTCTTAGAAGGAATAGTGGTTATAGAGTTTGTCAGCTAATACTTTGGATTAGATCTTAATATCAAAATCCAATAAGGAGATAGGATAATAGAATCTGCAGTGAGTAGGATCCTTTCCTTCCTTGAGTATTGATTGTAATCTCCACCAACCTCATAAAATAGGGCAATCTCCCCCCTACCTCCAAAGAATTATATAGGTAAGCTTAATGGCCCCATTAACTTTTTATAAAATCTCACTGTGAACCAATCCGGCCTATGTACTTTACCTGTGGACATGGTCTTAATAGCCTGCTGGATCTTTACCCCTGTGACAGGGTGGTCTAGTGATCTGTTATCAGCTTCTGCAATACTACCAACTGGATGGTCCCTAGGTAAAGGTCAATCTCCATATCCAGCGGGACTGCTTC
Organism: Microcaecilia unicolor; assembly: GCF_901765095.1. Lineage (NCBI taxonomy): Eukaryota > Metazoa > Chordata > Amphibia > Gymnophiona > Siphonopidae > Microcaecilia > Microcaecilia unicolor. The sequence continues at coordinate 243,106,095 of NC_044032.1, read as the reverse complement.
AGAAGTATACAATTGATTATAGAACTTCACAAATCTCCTTGTAATCCCTTCCTCCTTCTGTATCAACTATCCACCTGTCCCCTTTATTGTTCCTGATTTGCAATACTTTTACTCTATGGGCTAGAAGCGTTGTTGTTAAATTTTAAAGTTCTCAGTTTAAGGAGATTTATATTTCAAGACCCCCTCCTCTACCGCTCAAAGCCTTCTACACAACTTCCTAACTAGCCCTTGAAGATGCATATCCTTTGGATGTTTGTGCTTAATTATAAGAAACTACCCTGGGTACCTTTGGACCCATGGGAGAGGCAAAATCTAGTTTGGACACTTCTTATCCAGTCCCTCCCTCCTCATATATCCCTCCATTATCCCAGACCATTTTTACTCCCTTATTCTTCCTCCCCCATGCCCTCCCCCAAAGGTTCCTGTGGGAAATCCCTCCATATCTTACTCCTCCACCTGGAAATGACAACCCCCTGAGTCTTGTCAGTCTACACAACAAAAAGCTCAAAACTTAAACCCACACCTTTCCCCAGCCTGCCACCAGACAAACCCCTCCCCCTTACTCCCTGCCACTCATTCCGCCCATTGTTCACTCAAGTTTAATTTCCACACATAGCACCAGGCCATCCAAGGTATACATCCTACTCAGAACGCTTCCTCCATGTCTTTACTCAGAACTCTCCTCACACTGATTCACCCCAGCAGATCAATAATAGTTCACCAGCACTACCAGCACTGCCCATACATCAAAATGTCTTGGAGCCCACAAATCAAATTGGATCTTCTCTGATCTTCTGAGCCTCATCCCAATGCAGTCTTTTATTTGGAGCCTCCACCAGACCAGGTGTAATAATTTAAAACTTCATGGTTTACCTGAATTGCCAGAATATAAAGACTTGAGGCAGACTGTTCAGCAGCTGAATCACTGGTTATTGGAGGACTCTCAAGGGACCTCTGCTAAAATTGAAATTCCAATGATAGAGTGAGCACACAAATCCTTGGGTTCCCTTTTCTCTGAGGTAAGGGGGCCGCCAAGGACTTATGTGCCTCAAGTCATTATATTCTGGAGATCCAGGTATACCATGAAGTCTTTAATTATTGTGCCTGGTTCCATTTTTGAGATCCTCAACTTTATTAATTAGCTCTTGATATTCACACCTTGCAATGCTTCCACTATTCTCTGTGCATCTGCTACCAAAGTCTCACTGTCATCCATGCACTCTTCCACATTATCAATGTGGATCTGACTTGCTTTCCTGTATTGCATCTTTAATTTGCAGCTTCGCTGAGGAGATCTCTGTTTTAATTTCTCCAAGCCAGCTTTCCAAGTCAGCTTCAGATACCCCAGAGGCCCCCCACCATGTCCTATAACTCAATCAGCACACCAACCAGATCCCTCTCTGAGCTCAGCCAGCCATCTGCCTCAGCTCCTCTCGGGTTAGACCACACAGTCTACGGCATGTCAGATTGGTGATCTTGAAAGTCAATTTACTGTGACTGCATTTTTTGTAGTCATCACAGTCCAGCAGAGTTCATACACCAAATACACCACATCTGATAGGTGAATGGAAGGGACTCACAATGGAAAACCAAATTTAGGCATTCATCATTATCAGTGTTGTCACAGTCTTTATCTGCCTGCTGTTTAAGTGGCTGCATTGAGTGGAAGAAATAATTAGAACAGCTGATTAGACAGGATGGACACAATAATTATATACAATACTATACATACCATGAGGCATATTTTCAAAGCATATTAGAAACCTATGGAACTTTGGAAGGCTAAGTGCTTTGAAAATATGCCTCCATGTATACATATACATTACTTAGTACTTTATAAATAATTCAAAATGTACTGAGAACAAATTACACCGACCTCAACTGCCCGAAGCTGTAAAGATGATGCTTTATATTCAGACTCCAGTTTATTCTTTTCAGATGTTACTGCTGTGCTCTGAAGAGCCAAATCAACTTTCTGCATGTTCAATGTCATGCAATCCTTCAAAAATACAAAACCAAATTTCAAAATATGAACTGCCATAATAAAATCTGATCTTAAGAAAACAAGAAATAAAAGTGAAGCAACAAATAAAATGTTGAGAATAATTCTAACAAACTTCACACATTTACTGTACATGAAGCTCCATTTTACACAGAACATAAAGACTAGAACTGAGATGTCCAGGTGGGGACATGCTCAGTTCTAGTGGTATTTTAGAAAAGAATTTGAGGACCTACAGACTTTCCTGAAACACCTGCAGGAGTACATGTCTATTTCCCTGCAAGGGCAGTGGGAGCAGCCATTTTACAAATATACACATTGAAAAAATGAACGACACAAACCCAAGCAGCTTCCATGTGGAGGTGTCAGAACTTACATGTGGAAGTCAAAATTTTGTAACTTACACATGCAGTTACCCCATTTTACAAACCTACATGTGAAGTGCTGCCAGTTAAGTAGCGAGGCCATGATTTTAAAAGGTTTCATTTTGGAGGTGGACAAAAACTATATAGAAATAAAGAGAATGACTGCAGCTCCTTGTGACTCTGGGCAAGTCACTTAACCCTCCATTGTCCCAGGTACAAATAAGTACCTGTATATAATACGTAAACCGCTTTGAATGTAGTTGGAAAAACCACAGAAAGGCAGTATATAAGTCCCATTCCCTTTCTCTTTAATTCCTTGTGTAAAGTGGGGCCCTAGCTGAAATTTTTAAACCTATGCATGCTGTTGAGCAACCGTAAAAGCCAACATGGAACTTTTTACCTATATGCAAGTATTCCCTTCATGAAACAAGAAAAACACATGCTGATTTTTAGTACTACCCGAGCCCTGCTCAAACTATATCTCTTGAAATTCCTATGTAGTGTGGATTTTCATGTGTAAACAGCGCGTTTCTGAAATAGTTTTTAAAGACGTTTGTAATACAGATATGTAAATGCTGGTATTTCCATGTGGAGTCACAACTAAAGCTTCTGAAATAACCCAATTTGTATTACATTCAAGGTGATAGATTTTATGATTTACTAACAGAATTACTGCTAAAAAATGATTCCATATTACAGCAAGTCCAACTTCTGGTGACACATGATGTTAAAATATAAACTGTCTGAAAGGTTCAGCAACACCACAAGAATAAATAAAATAATATCCTATGAAACACAGCAAAATTAAATAAAAGAAACCCATTATTAATTATATTATATTTGCTAAACATATCCACTACTACAGATTTTGTTATGATTATTCTCCCAAGATTGTTTTATCATTATATGTAGGTTTTAGTGATATGATGAAATTGAATATTTATACATCTAGATATTGTACATATACATATTTTACACTGGTAACAACCCAGTGTCACCATAAGTTACTTGCTTCCTACCACTGACAGATATATAACATACAGATAAGTTAAAAAGTATATTGTACTTAAAAATGTTCTGTATATTTATTCTACTTAAACAAAATAAAATTACTGTCCTTGTCATTGGCAAAAAGTTGAATTTTAAAGTCTAACTTAAGTGGTTCAAATATGCAATTTCCTTGTCAGTATTAAATGAAACCCTGACTCTTTATCAGAACTTTGGTCCAAAGATTCAACAGTACCTTAATGAGCTGCATAAGCTCTATGACAAGCTTAGTTTTTTGAACATTGATTTCTTTAATTTTAGCATTTGCATTTCGTTCTTCTTCCTCCATGTTTATTCCATCCTGCTCCATCTGCTTCAAGCTAGGGAAGAAACAGACAATATAGTTAGGGCCAGCAAAAGTTTATTAGGCACCTTAATCCAACTTTCAGCTAAGTGGCTCTGTCGCTCCCACAGACTTATCTACTTTTGGCAGCTGCATCACAGTGTTCCCCTCCTTTATTTACAGAGGGGAAATTTGGAAGGGTGGATCAATACTCCATTAAGAGGCTTATCCCTAGTGATGGTAGAGAGGCTTTAGGAGGTTTGTTTGTTTTTTAAATAACCCTCTTGAAGTCTCCTGAGTTGTCTAGAGGAAGGAACTCCTCTCAATAGCTGTAGGGGGCCACATATTTCCAGACAAGAAGGCAAGGGGCAGGAGGAGAGTGCAGCTCCAGCAAGCTTGGACCTATGAGTGGAAAGGTACTGCTAATCTGATTGCTATTACATGGGGGGTGACATAGGGAAGTGCATGGGATAGCATCCAGACAAGAGTGAGATTTTGTGTGGATTGCTGGAGATTCCACGTCTCACACTTCTTGCCACCCACCTGCCTACAGACTGAAGTTCCACATGAAAAGCACAAGATCTCTGTAGGAGCGTACATGGCTGAACTTTGAGCTCTAGAAGGAATGCAAGTGGGATCAAGCCTTAGGAGGGTGGGAGGAACTGGAACATTTTTGCCACACTTTAGGCTATGGCATAATTTGCCTGATAGGAGAACTAGCCCTGAATATAATCTAGTTTCTGTTTCCTCATGATGTAATTTTTGCTTTTTTTCTGAAGAAACACTAATCTTTTTCAGAGTGCAAAATTATTATTACCTCCTATTTGGTGAGAGGATAGATGAATGTACTTGGTGCAAAGAACTCCTGGCTCTCAGACTTGGCAGAATCAGAGGCTGAGATAATAAGGAGTGCTTGGTAACTTTGGTGGTCCTCATGCATCATCTAGTTGGATTTTAGACAGTGCAGGGGAGAAGCAGACTTTCCTGTTACATGGGGTACCAAACTAGCAAAGGTGCAGGTGGAAGATTCTGGAAGGAAAATTTAAACTTTTAGGTAGAAATCAAGAACCTCCCAGTCAGAATTCTCAGACATGTTCTCTATTCCATGTGTAGAAAAAAGGTGCAATCAGAATCATGGCTCCGCGGTCTTGCTTGAGTTTCAGCAAAGTCTTCTCCATGAGAGGTATGGGAGGATATGCGTACAACGGGCCCTTCCCCCAATGGAGAAAGGCATCTGACGCTAGTCTGTCGTGGACCTGAAGTCTGGAACAGAACTGAGGGACCTTGTGACTGATCTGAGTGGCAAAAAGATCCACCGAGGGGGTGCCCCACTCTCGGAACATCTTGTGAACAACTCTGCAGTTGAGCGACCACTCGTGAGGTTGAATTATCCTGCTCAATCTGTCGGCCAGACTGTTGTTTACGCCTGCTAGATATGTGGCCCGGAGAAACATGCCGTGACGGCGAGCCCAAAGCCACATCTGGACAGCCTCCCGACACAGGGGGCGAGATCCAGTGCCCCCCTGCTTGTTGACGTAATACATAGCAACCTGGCTGTCTGTCTGAGTTTGAATAATTTGATTGGACAGCTGATCTCTGAAAGCCTTCAGAGCGTTCCAGATCGCTCGCAGCTCCAGGAGATTGATCTGAAGACCTGACTCCTGGAGGGACCAAACTCCCTGAGTGTGGAGCCCATCTACATGCACTCCCCACCCCAGGAGAGATGCATCCGGGGTCAGCACTTTTTGGGGCTGAGGAATTTGGAAGGGACGTCCCATGGTCAAATTGGATCGAATTGTCCACCACTGAAGGGAATTGTGAAAATCGGTGGACAGCTGGATTACATCCTCTAGATTCCCCGCAGCTTGATACCACTGGGAAGTTAGGGTCCATTGAGCAGATCTCATGCGCAGGCGAGCCATGGACGTCACACGGACCGTGGAGGCCATGTGGCCTAGAAGTCTCAACATCTGCCGAGCCGTGATCTGCTGAGATGCCCTGGCCATGGAAACAAGAGACAGAAGGTTCTCTGCTCGCTTCTCGGGAAGATAAGGCCTGAGCTGTCTGAGAGTCCAGCAGAGCTCCTATGAATTCTAGTTGTTGAACTGGAAGAAGGTGGGACTTCGGGTAATTGATGACAAACCCTAGTAGCTCCAAGAGTCGAATAGTCATTTGCATGGACTGTAGAGCTCCTGCCTTTGAGGTGTTCTTCACCAGCCAATCGTCGAGATAGCAGAACACATGCACTCCCAGTCTGCATAGCGACGCTGCAACCACCGCTAGGCATTTTGTAAACACCCTGGGTGCGGAGGCGAGCCCAAAGGGCAGCACACAATACTGAAAATTCTGTGTTCCCAGACGAAATCGCAGATATTTCCTGTGAGCTGGAAGTATCGGAATGTGAGTGTAAGCATCCTTTAAGTCCAGAGAGCATAGCCAATCGTTTTTCTGAATCATGGGAAGAAGGGTGACCAGATATTTGTTCAGAGCCCTTAGGTCTAGGATGGGACACATCCCCCCTGTTTTCTTTTGCACAAGGAAGTACCTAGAATAGAATCCCAGCCTTTCTTGCCCTGGTGGAACGGGCTCGACCGCATTGGCGCTGAGAAGGGCGGAGAGTTCCTCTGCAAGTTCCTGCCTGTGCTGAAAGACTGAGCTCCCGGTGGACAATTTAGAGGTCTGGAGATCAAATTGAGGGAGTACCCCAACCGGACTATTTGAAGAACCCACCAGTCGGAGGTTATGAGAGGCCACATAGTAACATAGTAGATTACGGCAGAAAAAGACCTGCACGGTCCATCCAGTCTGCCCAACAAGATAAACTCATATGTGCTACTTTTTGTGTATACCTTTGGTGAAAAAATTTTAATCTCCCTCCGACCGGTAGATCGTCCAGAACAGGTACGTTTATGGCAGCTATGCTCAGCTGGAGCCAGTCAAAAGCCCGTCCCTTGCTTTTGCTGGGGAGCTGCAGGGGCCTGTCTGGGCGCACGCTGTTGACGTGAACGAGCGTGCTGGGGCTGAGCCTGAGAAGGCTGTCGGGAAGGTGGAGTGTACCTATGCTTATTGTAAGCATAGGGAGCATTCCTCCTTCCCCTGAAAAATTGTCTACTTGTTGAGGTAGATGCTGAAGGCGCCCGGTGGGAGAGATTGTCGAGGACGGTTTCCCGCTGGTGGAGCTGCTCTACCACCTGCTCGACCTTCTCACCAAAAATATTATCCCCCCGGCAAGGGACATCCGCAAGCTGCTGCTGGGTCCGATTGTCCAGGTCAGAGGCACGCAGCCAGGTCAGAGGCTGCATCACTATACCTTGAGCAGCGGATCTGGATGCAACATCAAAAGTGTCATAAGCACCACTGGACAGGAATTTACGACACGCCTTCAGCTGCCTTACCACCTCCTGAAAAGGCCTGGCGTGCTCTGGAGGGAGCTTATCCACCAAGTCTGCCAGCTGCTTTACATTGTTCCGCATGTGGATGCTCATGTAGAGCTGGTAAGACAGCTTCATGGAACAGCTAGTTCAGGAGCCGACAAGAGAAGGAAAAATACTAGACTTAGTCCTTAGTGGTGCTCATCATCTAGTGCAGGGGGTAACGATACGAGGGCCGCTTGATAACAGTGATCATAATATGATCGGTTTTGATATTGGCATTGAAGGAAGTGAAACTAGGAAATCAAGTACGCTAGCGTTTAACTATAGAAAAGGTGATTACGACAAAATGAGAAAAATGGTGAAAAAAAGACTGAAAGGAGCAGCTCGCAGAGTAAAAAACTTGCATCAGGCGTGGATGCTGTTTAAAAACACCATCCTGGAGGTTCAGGACAAATATATTCCACGTATTAGAAAAAAGGGAAAAAAGACTAAACGTCAGCCGGCGTGGCTAAACAGTAAGATAAAGGAAATCATTAGAGCCAAAAAACAATCCTTCAGAAAGTGGAGAAGAGAACCAACTGAAAGTAACAGGATAGATCATAAGGAATGCCAAGCCAAATGCAAAGCGGAGATAAGGAGGGCAAAAAAGGACTTTGAGAAGAAATTAGCGTTGGAAGCAAAAATACATAGTAAAAATTTTTTAGATACATTAAAAGCAGGAAACCGGCCAAAGAGTCGGTTGGGCCGCTGGACGAAAATGGTGTTAAAGGGGCGATCAAGGAGGACAAAGCCGTAGCGGAGAAATTAAATGAATTCTTTGCTTCGGTCTTCACCGAGGAGGATTTGGGGGGGGACACCGGTGCCGGAAAGAATATTTGAAGCGGGGGAGTCGGAGAAACTAAACAAATTCTCTGTAACCTTGGAGGATGTAATGGGTCAGTTCAGCAAGCTGAAGAGTAGTAAATCACCGGGACCTGATGGTATTCATCCCAGAGTATTAATAGAACTAAAAAATGAACTTGCGGAGCTACTGTTAGAAATATGCAATCTGTCCCTAAAATCGAGTGTAGTACCGGAAGACTGGAGGGTAGCCAATGTTACTCCGATTTTTAAGAAGGGTTCCAGAGGAGATCCGGGAAATTATAGACCGGTGAGTCTGACGTCGGTGCCGGGCAAGATGGTGGAGGCTATTATTAAGAATAAAATTGCAGAGCATATACAAAAACATGGACTGATGAGACAAAGTCAGCACGGATTTAGTGAAGGGAAGTCTTGCCTCACCAATCTAATGCATTTTTTTGAGGGGGTAAGCAAACATGTGGACAATGGGGAGCCGGTTGATATTGTATATCTGGATTTTCAAAAGGCGTTTGACAAAGTGCCGCACGAAAGACTCCTGAAGAAATTGCAGAGTCATGGAATCGGAGGTAGGGTATTATTATGGATTAAGAACTGGTTGAAAGATAGGAAGCAGAGAGTAGGATTGCGTGGCCAGTATTCTCAGTGGAGGAGGGTAGTTAGTGGGGTCCCGCAGGGGTCTGTGCTGGGTCCGTTGCTTTTTAATGTATTTATAAATGACCTAGAGATGGGAATAACTAGTGAGGTAATTAAATTCGCCGATGACACAAAATTATTCAGGGTCGTCAAGTCGCAGGAGGAATGTGAACGATTACAGGAGGACCTTGCGAGACTGGGAGAATGGGCGTGCAAGTGGCAGATGAAGTTCAATGTTGACAAGTGCAAAGTGATGCATGTGGGTAAGAGGAACCCGAATTATAGCTACGTCTTGCAAGGTTCCGCGTTAGGAGTTACGGATCAAGAAAGGGATCTGGGTGTCGTCGTCGATGATACGCTGAAACCTTCTGCTCAGTGTGCTGCTGCGGCTAGGAAAGCGAATAGAATGTTGGGTGTTATTAGGAAGGGTATGGAGTCCAGGTGTGCGGATGTTATAATGCCGTTGTATCGCTCCATGGTGCGACCGCACCTGGAGTATTGTGTTCAGTACTGGTCTCCGTATCTCAAAAAAGATATAGTAGAATTGGAAAAGGTACAGCGAAGGGCGACGAAATGATAGTGGGGATGGGACGACTTTCCTATGAAGAGAGGCTGAGAAGGCTAGGGCTTTTCAGCTTGGAGAAGAGACGGCTGAGGGGAGATATGATAGAAGTGTATAAAATAATGAGTGGAATGGATCGGGTGGATGTGAAGCGACTGTTCACGCTATCCAAAAATACTAGGACTAGAGGGCATGAGTTGAAGCTACAGTGTGGTAAATTTAAAACGAATCGGAGAAACTTTTTCTTCACCCAACGTGTAATTAGACTCTGGAATTCGTTGCCGGAGAACATGGTACGGGCGGTTAGCTTGACGGAGTTTAAAAAGGGGTTAGATAGATTCCTAAAGGACAAGTCTATAGACCGCTATTAAATGGACTTGGAAAAATTCCGCATTTTTAGGTATAACTTGTCTGGAATGTTTTTACGTTTGGGGAGCGTGCCAGGTGCCCTTGACCTGGATTGGCCACTGTCGGTGACAGGATGCTGGGCTAGATGGACCTTTGGTCTTTCCCAGTATGGCACTACTTATGTACTTATGTACTTAGACACGAGCATAGAGGACTGGTAGACCTTCCTCCCAAAAGAGTCTGAAGTGCTAGCCTCTCGCCCGGGGGGGGACAAGGCGAAATCTCTAGTACTTCTGGCTCTCTTGAGAGCGGAATCCACAACCGCAGAGTCGTGAGGTAACTGTGACCTCATCAACTCAGGTTCTCCATGGATCCGATATTGGGACTCCGCTTAATTTCAATATATTCTATCACCTTTATAACACCAGGCTTCCCAAGGCAGATTACAACAACACTTAAGATGAACCCATCAGAAAACAGGATATCCTCACTGAAATCTGGCCATCTGTATTGTATAGAACAGTGAAGAAAAATGAGCTCAACCTATAGAGTTTATAATTGCGGTTTCTACCGGCTATAATAATTTTTGAAGATGTTTTAGTGATTTTGAATTGCTATTTCTTTTCTCCTCCAGCTTTTAAGGCCCTGCCTATCCAACTGAAACAGCTTTAGAGGTGTTACAGATGGACGAACAATAAAAAATGACAAGGTGGATGCAGCAGCTCATAAGTTTGCTTGCTTTATTTTGAGTGAATGGCAATGACAGCTGCGCGGTGGAGTGGAAACAGATTAACAAAACTGGCTTCCTTGCTTACAATGGACTAAATAGACTCACTTCCCACTCCTGTCTATACCTCCTTGGGCAGATCTTTCTCAGTTCTCCCCCCCCCCCCCCCCCCCCCCCGAGTCTTACATCTTTCGCGTTTCACCCACTCTCTGCCATCCTCGTGGTCGTTTTTATAGCCCTGAAGTCTTCTCCCTCTAGCACCGGCGATTCACATAGTCAGCCTTCTGCCAGTGTCAGGTCCTCTCCTTAGGTGCGTCCCACCTCTCCGGAAAACAGGAAGTTCGATTAGAGTAGGCGGGACGCACTTGAGGAGAGGCTCCGACGCTGGCAGAAGGCTGACTATGTGAATTGCCGGTGCCAGAGGGAGAAGACTTCAGGGCTATAAAAACGACCATGCGGATGGGAGAGAGCGGGCAGAAGAGACAGGAGAAGCTGCAAGACTCACACGGCGGGAGGGGGGGGGGGGGGGGGGGGTAGAATGGAGGCAGAGAAAGATATTGGCATGTGGCTGTAGCACATAGGCGCCATTTTTTCTAAAAACCTGTTTGGGGGAGCGACCGCCCTAGCTATGCCACTGGGCCTTGAGTGTCAGACAAGAATTTTAAATTTAGCCCTGTATTGTACTAGTAGCCAATGAAGATTTTGGAGAAATGTTGTGATGCTGCAGCATTCTAAAGTAACTGAAGCTAGTGCTAACCTTTTGTAGTCAGGCCAATGTAAAATGCAGTACAATAATCTAGCCTTGATGTTATCATGGTGTGAGCCACTATGACAAGACTTTCTTTGACAACAGATGGAGAGAGATAGCTTATTTGTTGCAGATTATAGAGGCAGCTTCTGAAGGTTGCTTGTATTTGGGGATCAGTATAAGTGTTGAGTTTTAGCTGTACCCTGAGGTTCCTCACCTGAAATTTAAGAGGAAATTTGTAGCTCCCAAAAGAGATTTTGATGGGTACATGACCGCTTGTGTTGGGGACTCACAGTTTTACTTGGGTTCAGACAGAGTTTGCTATATAGGGGTTCTCTGTGTTCAACCCATGCCTTTTTTAATTCTGTTACTGTTTTCTGTTCCAGCCCCCCCACTGGGAGGGCATTTCAAGCATCCACCCCCCTTTCCATGGAAAAGTATTATAAAGTAATTTTATAAGTATTGCTTAACAATCAGTATGAATAGGTTTATAACTTCTGTAATATGCACTATGAATCAAGAAAAAAAGTACTTTAGCTAATTAAACTAACAGTGATCAAACTGCTTTTGTTACATAAGATTACTTCAACTACTGTACCTCAATTCTACCATACCCAAAGAAATGTACTTAAATACAACTTTTCAACCACAAGTACTTACCTGTCATATTTGGTGCTAATTTTCTGTTCCAATTGTCTCTTTTTTGCTTTCATATCTAAAAGTTCTTTTTTCCGTTGTCTCAATCCATTGTCTTTGTGTTCCAGACATCGCTGCCTTTCAGATAAGGCTGTTAATTGAGACTTCAGCTGGCCTAATTTCAAAATAATGTCCTAAAATAGATAGGCATAAAAACACTATAACACTTTAAAAGACACTGCATCAAAATCACATTTCTTTATGAAACATCTGTCGGATAACATGGCTACTCCGCTCATCAACATGACTACTTTTTTCTGTGTGGGCCCCAATTAAATACGTACACTTCTTCACTAAAGATTGAACTGATGGCAGAGATTTTTATCTGTTCACATACAAAGTACACAGCAGACTTTTGCAAGAAAATACTATAGAGCCAACAGGAAAAAGAACACTGTGCTATTAAAGGTCTATTTACTGTAAACTGCATTCCAGCATTCACAACTGTTTTAACTTGCATTAATCACAACACATGCTTCTGTCTTACTGTTAACATAAAAGAAAAGAAAAGAAAAAAGCAATTGCACTACAGATGAATGTGACATGTGCAGATTCATGCAAATCAGCTTATTAATATTAAAATGAGTCACCATCCTGCTGAGTAATGAGATTTGCATTAACTCTTCCAGTAATTCAAAGTAAATTACACCTCCTGTCTTACCTTGGTGTCCAAGTCAAAACAGTGTCAGCTGACTTCACACTATATTCCTCACATGTGAAGTGTGGTCTCAAGACAAGATAACAGTTAGGCACTGCCTTACCTCAGACTAGAGCATGTGTTTGAGAAAGGTGTTTAGGAAGAAAGCTATGGGATTGCTCTGTCTGTCTCTCTCTCTCTCACAATGGTATACACACAGTTTGGCAGTCAAACGATAAGGATACCTCCAAGGTCCCATGGCAACTAATTTAATATGAATTAACCTACCTAGGTTATATTAGCATTAGCTGACTAAGACCAATCATATCAGCTAGCACCAAAACAGACTTTATCGTATTATTTACTAAGATATTTTCCCCCTCATTCTATAACTTGGCACCTAACTTTATGCACTGATTGCATGTGTAAATTTTAACCCTGTAAATGCTAGCTCAGCGTTATTTAATAAACAATGCACTCCAACTCATGTAGCATGTAAATGCTAGGGGGCACTTACAGGTAGGAGCATGGGCAGAACCTTCATTTACAAGCAGAACTCACAGAATAATTTAAATCATGCGCTAAGTGCCGCATTTAGGCGCTTCCACTATGCCTGTCATTAACATGGCATTAAGTGGGCACTCCTAAATGTAGGCATGTTGATGCCGATTTACACTAGTATTCTACAACAGAATCTTGGTACCCAGATGCTGTTATAGAAAATGCTCAACTAGCAGCATCTAGGCACCCAAATTTTGCTACCCAATTATAGAATAGTCCCCTTAGACCTTTAGTAAATTAAGAATTAATGCCCAATTTCAAAACACTTGTAAACAGACCCCTTAGCTGAAGTATTATTTGAATCCAGATTTCAGTACATTTTATGGTTTGCACATGCTTTTCTGTAAGAAAAAAAGTAATTTCTCCTGTACAGTACCCTCATTTGTTCTTCTAAATTTCTTCTTTCATCGGTATCCACTGTGACTGTGAGAAACTGTGCCCCTCTTAAGGAGGTGTTACTGGAAAAAGTCTTGTTTGAATAAGCAGATACTTTCACTACGTATCTTTCTTCAGCTGTATAGATCTGGGGAAGTCTAGTTTCTCGAATAACCTGTAAATGAGAGCAAACGTATTAGCAGACAAATGCAGGTTTCTTCATTTTCAATGGAAAAAAAGTGAGCTCAAAGAAGGGATCTGGGAGTAGGTAGGACCTTATTTTACAATTATGTAAACTATACACGAGTACTTTAAGCAGATATTTATTGCTTTTTCAGAAGATTTAAAAACTTACACATAGATGATTATAATCATTACTATTTTTTAAAAAATATATTATATGAAGTTTGCACCTCTAATGCAGATAACATACAGATATGCTGAAACACAGCCGTGTAAGATATTTTTAATTTAGCATTTTTCAGATTTTTTTTTTTTTTTTTTAACTCTGACATGGTCCTGCCTATGTGGAAACAGGAAGTTAAGTCAAAAAGAAGTCTCAAGGCTGGTGCGAGCATCAGGTATGAGTCACTGCTGGCAATGAAAAGAAGATTTTAAAACAAACAGGTGGCTTAAGGGATAGGGGGGAGGGAAAGATGACAGACACGCAGTGGTGGTGGTGGGGGGCTGTTGTGACCATCTACTTTGGGCTTAGGTCCAGCCAAAACTGGGTTTCTGGCTATGCCCCTGGGCAGTACAACACTGAATAGGTAACGAGACAAATAGAAAATAGGAGAAAATACATTTTTTAATACAAGACAGATGAATATAAAATATTTAAATTAACAAAATTTCAACTGTAAAAGAATTGTTTAATAAAATACAAAAGAAGTGAAAAAAGCTAAATTAAAAATACCTACTCAATGAGATTCATAGTTGATCACTCCAGGTATGAACATAAGAAATACCATAATGGGTCAGACATAGGGATATGATACTAGGTTTGATATCCTGTTTCCATCAGTGGCCAAGCGGTATAATATTTTTAATAAACATAAATAAAACACTACCGTTCAGAAGTATCTGGCATGACTCCAAAAAGCAACAAAATTCCATGCTGCTCATCCTCAGGAATAAGCAGCTGTCTTTCCCTAGTTTACTTGAACCACAGTTTATGGACCTTTCCTCCAGGACCCTGTCCAAACCTTCTTTAAACTACACTATCTGGTTTACCAAATTCTCAGCAATGAATTCCAGAGCTTACTCATGCTTTGAGCGAAAAAAATATTACTTCTATTTGTTTTAAGTGTTCTACTTAGTAACTTCATGGTGTGTCCCCTAGTCTTTGTACTTTTTTGAAGGGTAAACAGTTGACTTACAGTTTATGGTTTATTGATTTATAATCTGCCTGGGCCAAGGTGGAGAATAATGTAAATATATTCTTTAAAAATACAAAACAATAATTAAACAGTAACAAAAATGTTACTGCTCACAGAACAGTACCCAGGGTCAGTAAAATGTCCCTCTAAACAGTTCAGGACCTTACATAACATACCTTACAGTATTAAGAAGCAAGTGTTTCAACCACATAAGAAAATAACGTTTTCAACAATTCTTTAATTTGTTCTATAACCAGGACCTTTTTTTTCCTTCCTAAGACAGTAAGCACCAGTACAGTACTGGAACCATTTCTTCTGCCTTCAAAAAAAATACCCTATTCAACGAAGTAGACTTCTCACGCAAAGGTTTTTAGCCTTTCTGCTGTTTTTATTGTTGTTTCCATTCATGCACAAGCCCACCTTGAACCTGTTACCCTCAGGTTCAGAGGCAGACGCCTTTCAGGTAGAACTATTCTGGTTCATATTTATTTATTTATTTATTGCATTTGTATCCCGCATTTTCCCACCTCTTTGCGGGCTCAGTGTGGCTTACAATAAGATATGAATAATGGAAATACATTTGTTACATACTGCTGCATGTATACATTACTAGACTTCCTTAAAATGGTAAAGGAATTCTTTTTAAGGTGGCACTTACCAGACTCTGCTTGACAGGCTACAAACACATGTTGTTCCTCTGGAAGGTTTGTCAGTAGCGTTTGGACTAGACAACCCTGCAACTCTTAATCATTTGCTAGTTTTAAGCTGTAACTGATCCTATAGTTTGAATCTGAAAAGCGCATGAACTTCCAGTCAGCTCCAGGTCATCAGAGGTAATCTGAACCAATTCTGGTTTTATTCCTACTGCATGAAATGAAGATAAAACCAGACTGGCTAAGTCTGTCCCCTGAATGACCAAGATCCTTCATGTGGATTTGCTTTACATAACATTAATTTGATCCCAACTGCACTCCTTACTAGGTTGTAGGAACAAGTAGAACTTTTTGTGAATAAGGCCATGTAATATTCACATTCTGTGTATATGTGACTGAGGTGAGATACTCTGTTGGTTGGTATGTAGTTTCTATGTAGAAAATCCTGTTTGCTCTGTTTTCTCAGCAGAGATGCGTTCATAGGTGATCGGTGGCCCAGCAGTTTGGGGAGGCTAAAGGGGGTGGGGCCAGGGATGGGCCCTACATCTATAATTGTCTATTAACACACAGAAAAAAGTAAAAGGGGAGGGAAGGAAGATGCTGGACCAGAGTGCAGAGATGCTAAGGGTGGTCCATCCAAACAGTGAAAAGTACCACCCTAATTAGTGAGATTGAAGGCTAGTGAGTGTAGGTTTTCTCACAGTGCATTCAGTGTATATAATTTATCATGGTGGAGAAGAGACTCAGTCCTAAGGAAAGGCTGCTGGTTATTGACAAGTAATGCCTTCGTGTACATGTAAAAATGGATTTATATATCATAAATTACATATCATATTTTAAACTCAACTATTTCAAACACTTACCAATACTAACCCACGTATACATCTATGGATCAATTCAACATCAGATTCTGCAAAATATTCTACAACCATGTCTGATGTTATGACAAACTAAAATTAAATTAAAGTGTTGACACCACCTCAGTAAGGCCAACACACAATCCCTCCACTGCAAAACATTATGCACAAACTTGTGCACACACACATTCAGAACCTTACTGTATCATAACAGCACTAACTCCCAGGACTAGGCCCTAATACACCAATACACCACCCGATGAGAAAACAGAACAGGACTGCAAAAAGATCTCTACATAGATACAATGCTAGCAGAATAGCAGAATACTGCACCTTGGTCACATATGCAAAACACAGACCCTCAACGATATGAAACAAGGGACCACAGATCAGTAATAGAGAAATGAAGGTAAAAACACTGAACTGGAAACCTCATGAAATCACTCTTTTGCATGCAGCAATACTATACATAGTAACATAGTAGATGACGGCAGATAAAGACCTGCATGGTCCATCCAGTCTGCCCATGACAAACTCATATGTGTATACCTTACCTTGAATTTGTACCTGTCCTTTTCAGGGCACAGACCATATAAGTCTGCCCAGCAGTATTTCTCGCCTCCCAACCACCAGTCCCGCCTCCCATCACCGGCTCTGGTACAGACCGTATAAGTCTGCCCTCCCCTATCCTCGCCTCCCAACCACCACCCCCTCTTCCCCCCACCTGCTCCGCCACCCAATTTCAGCTAAGCTTCTGAGGATCCATTCCTTCTGCACAGGATTCCTCTATGCATATCCCACGCATGTTTGAACTCCGTTACCGTTTTCATCTCCACCACCTCCCGCGGGAGGGCATTCCAAGCGTCCACCACCCTCTCCGTGAAAAAATACTTCCTGACATCTTTCCTGAGTCTGCCCCCCCTTCAATCTCATTTCATGTCCTCTCGTTCTACCCGCCTTCCCCATCTCCGGAAAAGGTGCGTTTGCGGATTTATACCTTTCAAATATTTGAACGTCTGTATCATATCACCCCTGTTCCTCCTTTCCTCCAGGGTGTACATGTTCAGGTCAGCAAGCCTTTCTTTATACGTCTTGGAACGTAAATCCCATACCATCCTCGTAGCTTTTCTTTGCACCGCTTCCATTTTTTTAACATCCTTCGCAGATACGGCCTCCAAAACTGAACACATACTCCAGGTGGGGCCTCACCAACGTCTTATACAGGGGCATTAAAACCTCCTTTCTTCTGCTGGTCACTCCTCTCTCTATACAGCCTAGCAATCTTCTAGCTACTGCCACCGCCTTGTCACACTGTTTCATCGCCTTCAGGTCCTCAGATACTATCACCCCAGATCCCTCTCCCCGTCCGTGCCTATCAGACTCTCCCCGCCTAACACATACGTCTCCCTTGGATTTCTACTCCCCAAGTGCATCACTTTGCATTTCTTCGCATTGAATTTTAATTGCCAACGTTAGACCATTCTTCTAGCTTCTTCAGATCTTTTTTCATGTTTTCCACACCCTCCGGGGTGTCCACTCTGTTGGAAATCTTGGTGTCATCCGCAAAAAGGCAAACCTTACCTTGTAACCCCTCGGCAATGTCACTCACAAATATATTGAACAGAATCGGCCCCAGCACCGATCCCTGAGGCACTCCACTACTCACCTTTCCCTCCTCCGAGCGAACTCCATTCACCACCACCCTCTGGCGTCTGTCCGTCAACCAGTTCCTAATCCAGTTCACCACTTCGGGTCCTATCTTCAGGCGTCTAGTTTATTTAAGAGCCTCCTGTGGGGAACCGTGTCAAAAGCCTTGCTGAAATCTAAGTAGATGACGTCCATAGCACGTCCTTGATTTAATTCTCCGTCACCAGTCAAAGAATTCAATGAGATTCGTTTTGCACGATTTCCCTTTGGTGAAACCATGTTGTCTCGGATCTTGCAACTTATTGGCTTCCAGGAAATTCACTATCCTCTCCTTCCGCATGGCTTCCATTACTTTTCCAATAACCGAAGTGAGGCTTACCCGGCCTGTAGTTTCCAGCTTCTTCCCTATCCCACTTTTGTGAAGAGGGACCACCTCCGCCGTTCTCCAATCCCTCGGAACCTCTCCCGTCTCCAAGGATTTATTAAACAAGTCTTTAAGAGGACCCGCCAGAACCTCTCTGAGCTCCCTCAGTATTCTGGGGTGGATCCCGTCCCGGCCCCATGGCTTTGTCCACCTTCAGCTTTCCAAGTTGTTGATACACACTCTCTTCTGTGAACGGCGCTCTATCCACCTCATTTTCAGGTGTACTTTTGCCAGTCCCTCTCGGTCCTTCCCCAGGGTTTTCTTCAGTGAAAACAGAACAAAAGTATCTATTTAGCAAATTGGCTTTTTCTTCATCATTTTCTACATAGTGTTTCGTTGTATCTTTTAGTCTCACAATTCCCTTTATAGTCTTTCTCCTTTCACTAATATACCTGAAGAAGTTTTTGTCTCCCCTCCTTACATTTCTAGCCATTTGTTCTTCCGCTTGCGCCTTCGCCAGACGTACCTCTCTCTTGGCTTCTTTCAGTTTCATCCGGTATTCCTCCCTGTGTTTCTCCTCTTGAGATTTTCTGTATTTCTGGAACGCTAACTCTTTAATCTTTATTTTCTCAGCCACTTGCTTTGAGAACCATATCGGTTTCCTTTTTCTCTTGCTTTTATTTACTCTCCTTACATAAAGGTCTGTGGCCCTGTTTATTACTTCTTTTAGCCTGGACCACTGTCCTTCCACTTCTCGTCTGTCCTCCCAGCCCATCAGCTCCTTCCTCAGGTATTCTCCCATTTTGTTAAAGTCAGCTCACTTGAAATCGAGGACTTTGAGTTTAGAGTGGCTGCCGTCCACATGAGTCGTTACATCAAAACAAACCGTTTGATGGTCACTGTTTCCCAGGTGCGCAGCCACTCGGACATTTGACACACTATCCCCATTCGTGAGCACCAGATCCAACGTGGCTCCCTCCCTCGTGGGTTCGTTCACCATTTGTCTGAGCAGAGCACTTTGGAAAGCATCCACAATCTCTCTACTTCTTTCCGATTTTGCAGACGGAACCTTCCAATCTACATCCGGCAGATTAAAATCTCCCAACAACAGCACCTCTCTTTTCTTCCCCAACTTTTGAATATCAGCGATCAGATCTTTATCTAGTTCTTCCAATTGTGTCGGGGGTCTATAGACAACACCCACGTGGACCAATGTTCTATCCTCTCTTTTTAAGGTGATCCATATCGCTTCTTCCTTTCCCCAGTTCCCTGTCATTTCAGTCGCTGGGATATCATTTCTGACATACAGAGCTACTCCTCCACCTATACGTCCCTCTCTATCCTTCCTAAAAAGATTATAGCCTGGTATGTTTACATCCCATTCATGAGAACCATTGAGCCATGTCTCTGTGACTGCAACTATGTCTATATATACTATAGATATAAAAACTGAAATCCAAAAGATCAGAATGCACATTTCCAAAAGCTATAACAAAACAGCAAGGATGACCTAGAAAGAATCAGAGTAGTCCAAGGATGAGTGCAAAAAACCTGTAATGGACATTAATAAGTATATTTTTCAACTAGAAGTACATTTCAAAATGCAAATATCCAGTGATTGTAAAACAGTGGTTTTAATAAGAGAACAAAGACTCAACACGGTGGAGGCAGGGCCCAGAATCGTCATTACCCACACATTGTGTGTGTTCCCTGGCACAGGGACAGGCGCCAAACAGCGCAGTTACCTTCATTTACTCTATTGAAGCTCAAGAACTTGTGACATCAAGATTATATGAATCCTGATGATGACATTTTTGCTGAAATACAGCCATATTGAGTCTTTGATCTCCAACTGAGACCCTGTTCTGCAATCACTGGATATTTGCACTTTATGACCACATGATTGTGGCTTTATGGAACTGTTGTATGGATTAATAAAGCACATCTTTTCAACTAGAAATTTTTGGCACTCATCCTTGGATTATCCTGACTCTAAGTTATCCTCCCTGGTTTTTTTTTTATATTGACTACTTTGTGACGACTTTGATTTCCTTCTTTTGTCTACATCTCCGAAAGCTACATATTCCAAATAATAAATTCTAAATAAAATATTTTTTCTACCTTTTGTGTCTGAGCATTTCAGTTTTCTATTCACTTAGTTGCAGGGTCTCTATCCTGCTTTTCTCTGTTTTTTCCTGTCTTTGCAGGGTCTTCTGTCCATTTGACATTTCCTCTCTCTCTATGTCAACCTTCATCTTCCCTCTGCGCTAGTGCTGTCCAATTCAGTCAAAACTTTTTGATTCGGTACGATTCGATTCTTTCAAAAAATTTTTTTTTTTCGATTCAATTTGATTCGATTTAACTTGATTGAAACAGTGAGGCCCACATGCTAATATTATAACACATAGGATTAAAAAAACCAAACAAACCAGGCAGCAGCAGCAGCAATTGAACAAAGACAAACTTTAGTGTGTGAACTTTAATGTGTGTGAGCACGCCATGCAATGCTACATCATGTGAAAAGTGAAGTTTGCTCAAGTCCTACATCTTCCAGTTTTTATTAAGAAAAACCAGTTTGCCCACTTTGGCTGGCTTCAGACAACTGTGTCTTGCAGCTATAATTTGTCCAGCAGCAGAAAAAAATTCTTTCTGAGAGCACAGAGCTGGCTGGAGAACACAGAAACATACTGTTCTCCAGATGCAATTGTTGTGGCTACCTCAAAAGCTTGCAAAACATCAACGAGGTTTTGGGCAAGATCATAGTCATGTTCGGCAGGTGCACCTTTCTTTGTGATTTTATTGCTGCTGCTCAAAACTAAACCAATGGGTTGCTTGCCCCTGAAACATGTTCAAAACAGAATAATCCATTTGTGTATCCAAAAGGTAAACTTCTACAAAACAGATTATGTGACTTCATGTGCCCTAATGAAAGAGTTTAATTCTGTTTCCATTTAATGTCAATATATTCTACCATCTTTATAACACCAGGCTTCCCAAGGCAGATTACAATAACAGTTAAGATGAACCGATCACTGAAATCTGGCCACCTGTATTGTATAGAAGAACAGTGCAGAAAATTGGGCACAAACTACAGAGTTTATAATTGCTGTTTCTACCACCTATTCAATTGTTATTTATTTTCTCCTCCACCTTTTAAGGCACTGCCTACCCAACTGAAACAGCTTTAGACTTGTTACAGATGGACCAACAATAAAGAACAACAATGTGGAAGCAGCAGCTCATAGGTTTGCTTGCTTTGTTTTGAGTGTATGGCAATGACATCTGCATGGGGGAGTGGAAACAGCGATTAACTAAATTGGCTTCCTTGCTTACAGTGGACTAGATAGGCTCACTTCCACTCCTGTCTATTAAACCTCCTTGCTTGGCTGCTGGTCCCACCCCCTGATGTCAGTTCCGGTTGCGCGCCAATACAGAGATTTCCTTGCCTGCGCCAACAATAGAGACCTTGGGCCCCCTGCTATGGTTAATTTATCTTCTTGTCTCTGCTGCTGCTTCCTTCAGCAGCTGCAGTGGCTTGGGTGACAGCATAAGGGAAAAAGGGAGGGAAGCAGCAACAGCGGCTTAGGTGACAGCAGGAGGGAGGGAAGCAGCGGCTTGGGAGACAAAGGGTGGGAGGTGGGGAAATCCCAAACTGGGACTCCGATTTTTTTCCAAAACGAACTGATGAATCGATTCAAATCGTGAATTGAACAGAACTAGTCTGCGTTCCTATCTGTCTTGTCCAGTATCTTCCCCTCTGTGTCCATCCTTATCCCTTCCATGTTCAGAACCTGTCCTCTTACTGTCCTTATCCTCTCCTTTGTTCAACATTTCTCCTCTGTGTCCCTCCCCTCTTCCTGTGATCAGTATTAGTCCCTGTGTCCCTATCCCCCCATGTCCAGCACTGCCCCGTGTGTGTCCCTATCCCCTCTCTGACCAGCAGTGCCCTTCTCAGAACCTGTCCCTATGCTCCCTCCATGTCCAGCATCTCTTCTCTTATTCTGTGACTCTACTCTTGCTCCTGCATCCCCTACTCTGGGGCCAGTATCTCTCACTCTCAATTCCCACCACCCCTTCACAGTCCAGTACTTTTCCCACCTTTTGTCCAGTCTCTCTCCCTTCTTTTCCATCCAGCATCTTTTCCCTTCTGTTCCCCTCCCCCAGTCCAGTTGTCTCTATCTCTCTCCCTCTCCCCCGCTGGTCCACCTGACTCCACACTCCCTCCTAAGTTGAACACTTCTTCCCATCTGTCCCTCTCCCCTACTCTGGGGCCAGTGTCTGTCCCACTCTCTTCCATTCCATCCAGCTAAATGACAAGTGGAGAAGCAAATGAGAGGCTCTTGGATTTGGTACTTAAACAACTGGTTATAGCGTAATAGAATGGCCAATTAAAACACATAGGGCCTGAACAAATACGTTAGTGCTTCCCAAATTTTTATCCAATATGATCCTATTTGAACACTTAAAAATTCACGGGACTCCCAGATGATTATGAAAACAAAATAGCTAACCTGTTTCTTCTTGATATGCACACTATTTTGGATGACCTTTATTTTGTCTTAATAGAATAGCAAATTTTAGTCTTAATAAATCTGGGGTAAGCAAAGCTAGATGTATTCAGGAGTAACCCATTTAGAAACTTAAGCATGTTACAGTGTTGGAGGTAACAATAAATTACTTTGGTACAGACATAACATATCTAACAGACCACAATAGGTGTTTTTCATTTTCCAATCCCATATTACATTTTGTACATACCACTGTTCTTTTCCATTCCACATTGACTCTAAGGAATTTATTATACATCAGCACTCACCAATATTTCTGCGGCCATGACTGCAATTTGTGTGGCCACAGAAAGCACATGACCCCAGGCAGCCCAGGACATGATGCTCACTGTAGTGCCTGTCCAGGCTGTGACCCAAAAACAGGTTTCACGTTTGGGAAGCTGCTATACATAGTATCAAGTATTTCCTCTACCTTTCACCACATATATAAATCACATAATATAGCAATCTCCAATGGCTAAGAGTAAGATGCAATATTTTTAAAAAGTATTGCCAGTTAAACTCTTCAGTGGGACACTAAGGGGAGTAGTTATCAACATGGGCTACTGTTAAGACATATTCTTTTACCATTAACTCATGCTATTTTACAACAGATCCCATTTTATGCAATGAGAACTAGATACTAATAACTGAGGTTAACAGTAAAATAACACATCTTAACGGTTGCCCATGTTGATAACTATGCCCCTGTGTCAGAGGTGAAAAACATTGTATGCTCAAAACCGTGCTGGCTCACTGACTGCAGTGGCTGATGCCACTAGACCACAAAGGGGAAAGGATGCTAAGGAAGATGCTGGAGGGAAGGATAAAGGTGAGAGGAGAAGACTAGAAGGGGAAATTGGAGGGAGAAGAAAAAGGGAAGGAGAAAGAAGAAAAAAGGTTAGAGGAGGAACAGAAAGGGATAAGGAAAATGTAAAAAAAAAAAAAAGCAAAAAATGGCAAACCCTACCAAAGAAAAAGCAAAATTCAAATCTTAAGAATGAATGATCTTGGCTTTTATATTTTCTTTTTAGCTGTGTTCATGCGTTCTGAGTATTTTTCACTACTAGTTAGAAGTCAATATTCATACTTCAGAAACAGTGCAATAACCAAGAATTAAGAATCTGAGAGTATCTTAATTCAGGTCTTCTGCTCTGTAGTGCCAGGTTCTAAAAATCTTGAACCTCACTCACCTTTTCAATCATAGACCTTGTTTTTTCTGTCCCCACAGGGACCTCATGGACATGATACTGATAGCAAAGATAACTCATCACAGGCAGCGGGGCATCAAATAATTCTCTTAAGTATGAGAAAAAGCCATATTGCCTATGGATGGGTACAAAAAAATATTGCTTAAGTATACTGCAAAAATATAAAATCTAATACAAGCAAAAGTCTATATAGCTAGACCTCTCACACACAAAGGGTCAGATTCTATATAAGGCGCCAAACATTTCCGCCTAAACGTATTCTATAAGTGGCACCTAGATTTAGGCGCAGTATATAGAATACATTTAGTTGATATCCCAGCGCCTAAAAATACGCACCTCCATTTACACCAACGAAAACATGGCATAAATCCCTGTACCTAGATTTACACGCACTGTGCCATATTCTTTAACTATGAATGTACATTTTGGAAAACCCACAAAACGCCCATTTCCTTACCTATAACCACATCTCTTTTGAACTACATGCATTAGAATTTAGGCGCTGTTCATTACAGAATATGCTTAGCAAGTTGTGCGTGTAAATTTTAATTATTGTCAAATAGTGCTCATTATTGCTTGTTAAGTGCTGTTACCAATGCTGATTAGCTTGTTAAGCCAATTAAGTTACATGGGTTGTTATGGAATACGCTTAGATTTGAGCGCAGAACGCTAGATGCACTAAACAGAATCCAGCAGAAAGGGGGTAATTCTATAAACATTTTTCAGTTTTACACATAGAAAATGTCTTTCATAAAATACTGTTGGTTTAAATTAGTCATTTTTTGTGTGTTACTGCAATTTAATATATGTTTTACTACAAACTGCTTAGTGTTAAGTGGACTATAAATTTAAAAAAAATATGTATATACATATATGCACAAATGAGTATATGTGACGACAACATGGAGCCACTTACATGTGTTCACAGAAGTTGTAATTTAGGAGAAGCAGGGCAGTGTAGAAATGTAGGTGCTTATTTAAAAAAAAAATAACAAAGGAGGTGCACAAATGTACACCTGCTTCAGAACATGAATAAATGTGCATGTCAGCATTTGTTTGCTAATAGGAATGGATCTGGAAGCTTATTATAAAGATATAGGCATCTATATTACTTTACATAATCCCACTCCATAAGCTCTCCCACAAAAATAAATTGGATCACCGGAATGTAAGAATCAAAAGAGCGATTCCATTTTCAAAAATATTGTCACCATAATCATCACTGGTCCATTTCAAATATTATGCCTGCTTGTTCTCAGAGTATATTCTTTTTTAGAAACTTTTGGATGAATTTTTTTTTATAATCTTCAATATCAGCTCAACAGATCCCCATTCATATCTTTAAATTTTAAAGAATCAATCCTTCTTATAAATTCCAATCACTTACCTGTAAAAACCCTTTAGATGGCCATCTCAAGTTAACATAGAGGAAGATACACAGTCTGACATGACATGTTTCAATCTTCTGCTTCAGGGACCATGATCTCCTGGAAAACCAGAGCATAATTTTAGCTATTCCATTCTTCTTTCAGCATATCAATTGCTAAATTATGCTTTAGCTTTGTAGAATACCACAATCCTTGAATCACAAGATTGAAATATGATGTACTATGTGTTAACCAGAGATGACCATCTAAAGGAATTTTACAGATAAATATTTGGAGGTTATGAGCCCTTACTGCTAAGTAAATAGGTGGCGGTAAGGGCTCAGGCAGTAATGGCCATACACTAATTGTGAAATTAGCGTATGGCCATTAAGGACACCAATTGAAAAAAAGTCTTTTTTGGCCATGGTAAAAAGTGGCTTCGGTGCACAGCAATCCCACGAACCAACACTACCACAGGCCACTTTTTACCTTGGCTCTGTAAAAGGACTCCTAGGAGCGGCAAGTAAAGGTCTGGCCATCTTACTGGGCAGACTGGATGGACCAAATAGGGGTCTATCTGCAATTATTTACTATTGAAATCTATTACACCACAAAGTACTATATCCTTTACGTAACAGGTGTTTTTTGGACCAGTCACATAGACAATGCTATAAAATCAGGCACAAATTATACACATAAAAATAAGGTTAATATAAAATCTTTAATAACTCATTATGGGGGTCTTTTACAAAGCAGCAAAGTCCAACGAACGCTTACCATTTGCTAATTCAGAACTACCGCTGGGTTACCGGCAGTAGTTCCCACCCCCAGCGCATGCCACTTACCGCCAGGTTAGCGTGGAAGCCCTTACCACCACATCAATGGGTGGCGTTAAGTGCTCACCCTCCCCCCCCACCCCCCGAAATGGACATGCAACAATTAAAATTCAATGCGAAGAACAGCAAAGTGATGCATTTAGGGAGTAGAAACCCACGAGAGACTTATGTGTTAGGCGGGGAGAGTCTGATAGGTACTGAGGGGGAGAGGGATCTTGGGGTGATAGTATCCGAGGATCTGAAGGCGACGAAACAGTGTGACAAGGCGGTGGCCGTAGCAAGAAGGTTGCTAGGCTGTATAGAGAGAGGTGTGATCAGCAGAAGAAAGGAAGTGTTAATGCCCCTGTACAAGTCGTTGGTGAGGCCCCACCTGGAGTATCGTGTTCAGTTTTGGAGGCCGTACCTTGCGAAGGATGTTAAAAAAATGGAAGCGGTGCAAAGAAAAGCTACGAGAATGGTATGGGATTTGCGTTCCAAGACGTATGAGCAGAGACTTGCTGACCTGAACATGTATACCCTGGAGGAAAGGAGGAACAGGGGTGATATGATACAGACGTTCAAATACTTGAAAGGTATTAATCCGCAAAAAAATCTTTTCCGGAGATGGGAAGACGGTAGAACGAGAGGACATGAAATGAGATTGAAGGGGGGCAGACTCAAAAAAGATGTCAGGAAGTATTTTTTCACGGAGAGGGTGGTGGATGCTTGGAATGCCCTCCCGCGGGAGGTGGTGGAGATGAAAACGGTAACGGAATTCAAACATGCGTGGGATGTGCATAAAGGAATCCTGTGCAGTAGGAATGGATCCTCAGAAGCTTAGCCAAAATTGGGTGGCGGAAGAGAGGTTGGTAGTTGGGAGGCGAGGATAGTGGAGGGCAGACTTATACGGTCTGTGCCAGAGCCGGAGATGGGAGGCGGGACTGGTGGTTGGGAGGCGGGAAATACTGCTGGGCAGACTTGTACGGTCTGTGCCCTGAAAAAGGCAGGTACAAATCAAGGTAAGGTATACACATATGAGTTTATCTTGTTGGGCAGACTGGATGGACCATGCAGGTCTTTTTCTGCCGTCATCTACTATGTTAACAAGCATTTCACTTGCCACAAGGCCATTACTATTAAAAAAAAAGACAGCCTTTTACCCACTGCAGTAAAAGGGGGCCTCAGCGCGCATCAAAAACAAACGCTGACGCCAGAGCAGGCCCCCTTTTACTACAGCTTAGTAAAAGGACCCCTATATATAAAGGCAGAAGATCATGTTTAACATTCAAAAAAAAGCTGTTTTTGACAGCGGATCCAGTAATCACTTATCAAACCTATTGCCTGAACTTTGTTATAAGAAGGTAAAATTATGTATAATCATACCTGATAATTTTCTTTCCATTAATCATAGCTGATCAATCCATAGACTGGTGGGTTGTGTCCATCTACCAGCAGGTGGAGATAGAGAGCAAACTTTTGCCTCCCTATATGTGGTCATGTGCTGGCGGAAACTCCTCAGTATGTCAATATCAAAGCTCCATCCGCAGGACTCAGCACTTAGAGAATTACACCCACGAAGGGACACTCTGCCCAGCTCACCACCGCCGAAACGGGGGAGGGGAATTAACCCAGCTCATCCCCACACAAGTGGGGGAGGGGAATCCGTCCAGCTCATCCCCGCGGAGCGGGGGAGGGACACCACACCCGCCGATGCGGGGGGATCTGGCTTATCCTGCAACCGCAACCGCGGGAGGAGCTGACTGACCCTAACACCGCCGAAGCGGGAGGGGTACAAAGCTGCCCTACAGCCGCACGAAGCGGGAGGGAGTGCCGGCAGAATTTATGTCTCAATCCAGCCCCGTAAAACGGGGGGGAGAGGAATGCAGCAGCTCACTGTAACACAAACTCGTCTCAACTCTTGAAGAATCCAAGTGAAAAAACTTGAACACGAAGTCTTTCTGAAGTAACTGAAGACTAAACTTGGACCTGAAATGCAACCAGAATAAAAACAGTACAGATATCTGGGAGGGGCTATGGATTGATCAGCTATGATTAATGGAAAGAAAATTATCAGGTATGATTATACATAATTTTACCTTCCATATCATCAAGCTGATCAATCCATAGACTGGTGGGATGTACCGAAGCAGTACTCACCCAGGGCGGGACATTGAAATCCCTGACCGCAACACTGAAGCTCCAAACCGGGCCTCCGCCCGTGCAGCCACAGTCAAACGGTAATGCTTGGAGAATGTATGAGCCGAAGCCCAAGTTGCCGCCTTGCATATCTCTTCCAAGGAGACGGATCCGGCCTCTGCCATCGAGGCCGCCTGAGCTCTCGTGGAGTGAGCCTTCAGCTGGATAGGCGGCACCTTCCTTGCGGCCACATAAGCCGCTGCAATGGCTTCCTTGACCCATCTTGCCACTGTAGGCTTAGCAGCCTGCAGACCCTTACGAGGACCTGCAAACAGGACAAACAGATGATCCGATTTCCGGAAATCATTGGTCACCTCCAAGTATCTGATGATGCCTCGTCTCACATCCAGATATTTAAGAGCAGAGTACTCCTCTGGGTAGACCTCCCTACGGAAGGAAGGGAAACAGAGCTGCTGATTCACATGGAAGCGAGAAACAATCTTGGGCAGGAAGGAAGGCACTGTGCGAATAGTCACTCCTGCCTCAGTGAACTGCAGAAAAGGCTCTCGCCATGAGAGCGCCTGGAGCTCGGAAACTCTTCTGGCTGAAGTGATAGCCACCAAAAAGACTGCTTTCAACGTCAGGTCTTTCAGAGATGCCCTTGACAAGGGTTCAAAAGGCGGCTTCTGCAATGCTCTTAGCACCAGGTTGAGATTCCACGCAGGCACCACTGAGTGCAGAGGAGGGCGCAGGTGATTAACTCCCTTGAGAAAGCGCACCACATCTGGCTGCGAAGCCAGGGAAGCACCCTTCAGGCGGCCCCTGAAGCAAGCCAGAGCCGCTACCTGGATTTGAAGGGAACTGAGCGACAGGCCTTTCTCCAGACCTTCTTGCAGGAACGCCAACACTGAAGAAATTGGAGCAGTGAAGGGAGAAAGTGAGCCTGCTTCACACCACGCTGCAAAGATACGCCAAACCCTGGCGTAAGCAGTAGAAGTAGAGCGCTTCCTCGCTCTTAGCATAGTGGCGATGACCTTGTCTGAGAAGCCCTTCTTCCTCAGACGCTGCCGCTCAATAGCCAGGCCGTAAGACCAAAGGGGGAGGGATCCTCCATCACCACGGGACCCTGATGTAACAGGCCCTGCTCCACTGGCAGCCGCAGAGGATCGTCGACTGAGAGCCTGATCAAGTCCGCATACCAGGGACGTCTGGGCCAATCCGGACCCACCAGGATTACCCTGCCGGGATGCTTTGCCACCCGGTCTAGCACCCTGCCCAACATGGGCCAGGGCGGGAACACATAGAGGAGCTCTTGTGTCGGCCACTGTTGGAGAAGAGCATCTACTCCCAGGGATCGAGGGGTCCCGTCCTCTGCTGAAAAAGCGCGGCACTTGGTAATTGGCCGATGAAGCCATCAGAACTAGGCTCGGCTGGCCCCCAGCGCTTCGTGATGTCCAAGAACGCCTGAGCAGATAGTTGCCAGTCTCCGGGCTCCAAGGTATGGCGACTGAGAAAGACCGCCTTGACATTCATGACTCCGGCAAGCTCCAGGTTCGCTTCCGCCCACTGGCAAAGATTCATAGCCTCCTTGGCTAGAGGGGCGCTCTTGGTACCTCCCTGGCGGTTGACATAGACCACAGCCGTGGCATTGTCTGACAGGACCCGTACAGGCTTCAACACCAGTACCGGGATAAACTCCAAAAGCGCCAACCGAATGGCTCTGAGTTCCAGGAGGTTGATAGACCACTTTGCCTCTGCAGGAGACCAGAGCCCCTGCGCTGTCCTTCCCAAGTAGTGGGCTCCCCAGCCCGATAAAGAGGCGTCCGTCGTGACGACAATCCACTCTGGGGTCACCAGAGGCATTCCCGCAGACAACTTGTCTGTCTGCATCCACCAGCTCAGCGCCTTGCGCACTGCTGGGTCCAAGGGAAGGCGCACAGCATAATCCTCCGACATCGGAGTCCAGCGCCACAGCAAAGATTGTTGAAGTGGTCTCATATGAGCCCTGGCCCAGGGCACTACTTCCATCATGGCCGTCATAGAGCCCAACAGCTGCACATAGTCCCAATCCCGAGGAGGAGAGGCTACTAGGAACTGGTCCACTTGAGCCTGAAGTTTGACAATTCGATTGTCTGGCAGGAACACTCTGCCCACTTGGGTGTCGAATCGAACTCCCAGGTACTCCAGGGACTGAGTCGGGCGCAGCTGGCTCTTCTCCCAGTTGATGATCCATCCCAGGGAGCTCAAAAGAGCAACTACCCGGTTCACAGCTTGCCGCACTCTGCATAAGAGGGGGCTCGGATCAACCAGTCGTCCAGATAAGGATGGACTTGTACCCCTTCCTTTCGTAGGAAGGCCGCGATGACCACCATTACTTTGGAAAAGGTCCGCGGAGCAGTAGCCAACCCGAATGGGAGGGCTCTGAACTGGAAGTGTCGTCCCAGGACTGCAAAACGCAGAAAGCGTTGAAGATGAGGCCAGATGGGAATATGCAGGTACGCTTCCTTGATGCCCAAGGATGCCAGGAACTCTCCTGCCTTCACTGCCGCTATAACAGAGCGGAGAGTCTCCATGCGAAAGTGCCGCACTTTCAAGGCCCGATTGACCCCTTGAGGTCGAGGATAGGCCGGACAGAACCTCCTTTCTTTGGTACCACAAAGGAAATGGAGTAACGTCCCTTGCCAAGCTGACTTTCTGGCACCGGAACGACCGCGCCCAGGCAGATCAGATTGTCCAAGGTCTGCTGCACTGCCACAGCTTTGACCGGAGACTTGCAGGGAGAGAGTACGAACCCGCTTTTAAGGGTCGGCAGAACTCTAGCTTGTAGCCGTCTCTGATGACTTCCAGCACCCACGCGTCTGAAGTTATTGTGGTCCACTCGCCCAGAAACGAGGACAGCCGTCCTCCAATCTGCACTGGGGCGTGGACCAAGGCCCCGTCATCGGGTACGAGACCCTGGGGGAGGACCGGAGGGAGCACCTCCGGGACGGCGGTCTCTGCGAAAAGAATGCTGCTTGGGGGAGAAATTCCTCTTGAAGGAAGAAGGGGCAGAGGAGCCCGCTTGCCCGGGCGGTACCGACGGGCTTCCTGCAACCGTCCTCTGGAGGTACCGGGACGAGTACTAGCTCGAGCCCTGACCTCTGGTAATTTCTTGCCCTTAGACGTGCCGAGAACGGTCACGATTTTGTCCAGCTCGACCCCAAAGAGCAGCTTGCCTTTAAAAGGCAATCTAGCCAGGCGGGATTTAGAGGCGTGGTCAGCAGACCAATGTTTCAGCCAAAGCCACCGCCGCGCAGAGACTGTCTGAGCCATGCCTTTAGCTGAGGCTCTCAAGACATCATACAGCAAGTCTGCCAAATAGGCTAAGCCCGATTCCAGGGCCGGCCAATCAGCCCTCAAGGAAAGATCCGAGGGGGAAGCCCGCTGCACCATAGTCAGGCACGCCCTGGCCACATAGGAGCCGCAAACTGAGGCCTGCAAACTTAAAGCAGCTGTCTCAAAGGACGACCTTAAGGCCGCCTCCAATCTTCTGTCTTGGGCGTCCTTTAGGGCCGTGCCACCTTCCACCGGCAACGCCGTTTTCTTAGTCACCGCAGTGATTAAAGAATCCACGGTAGGCCACAGATAGGCCTCACGTTCACTCACAGCCAAAGGATAGAGGCGGGACATAGCCCTAGCCACTTTAAGGCTCGTTTCCGGGACATCCCATTGAGCCGAAATTAAGGTGTGCATGGCATCATGCACGTGGAAGGTTCTAGGCGGGCGCTTCGTCCCCAGCATAATGGCAGAGCCAACAGGGGCTGAGGGAGAGACGTCCTCCGGAGAGGAAATCTTCAAAGTGTCCATGGCCTGTAACAACAGGTTGGGCAAATCCTCTGGGCTAAAAAGCCGCGCTGCAGAGGTCATCCGCTCCATCCGAGCGAGGATCCGTCTCCTCCAAGGAATCCACAAAGGACCGTTGGGAGACCTCAGACACGCTGCCCTCATCTACATCGGGGGAGACAAGTCCTCCAAGGCCTGGAAATCAACCCGAGGGCGTTTACCTCTGGGAACCTCAACCTCTTTACCAGAAGAGGGAGCAGGGGCAGCGTTTTGCCTGAGGAAAGCCTGATGCAGCAGCAAAACAAACTCGGGGGAGAAACCCCCCAGACTGTGCACTTCCACAGCCTGGGCAACAGCCCTAGACGCACTCTCAACCGGCGCTCGCAAGAGCGGGGGAGAGACATGCTGCGCATCTAAAATGGCGTCCGGCGCGACACTCCACGAAGGAGCCGCGCGGGAAGAACGGCGCTTAACTTTAGCCGCTTTTGTGCCGTCGCCCAAATTAAGGGCGTTCATGGCATTAATGTCTCCAACCTCAAGGGCGGCCCACGAAGAAGCCGTCCGAGCCGCGTGGCCGGCCAAGATGGCGGAGGCGAGGAGCGGGGGATGGGCGTTTATGGCGGGAAAAACCGCCACGCCGGAGGAAGGACCGGGACATTCATCGGTCACGAAACTGTCACCCAACAAGGGCGAATCAGGCTTTAATACCCCCGCATCCCCTCTAGAAGCGCTCCAGCGATCCGGGGAGCGACCCTTTGCGCCCTCGCCCTCCGACGCCATATGCCACGAGGAGAAGAATCGGGGAACCCCCTGCCCGCTATAAAAAGGTAAAATTACCTGCTTGCCGCTCCGAGCTGTAACGAACTGGTGTCCCAGTGAGTAGCTGCAATGAACGTTTAAATAAACGTCGAAATAAACGCCTTTAAAGACGTTTAAAATTTTTTTTTTTTTTTTAACGGAGCCAGCGGGAGGGGGGAGAAAAGGAGGGACCTGGCACCACCAGGTTTGCACTTGCTCAAAAGAGCCCTCAACCCCAGGCCTCAACAAAACCTAAGGATTAGGCTTGGAGGCCTAGCCAGAGCTGCTGCTGTGTGTGACCACCACCTGCTGAGATAGAGAACATACAGAGGAGTTTCCGGCAGCACATGACCACATATAGGGAGGCAAAAGTTTGCTCTCTATCTCCACCTGCTGGTAGATGGACACAACCCACCAGTCTATGGATTGATCAGCTTGATGATATGGAAGTGCTTCATTCTGGAACTACAACTTAAGAATCTTTAAAGAGGCATAACAAATACTAATAAAACAAGCACTACACTGATTAAACTGAAAAGATTCACAAGATAAAGTAATTTCAAAGCTTACTGTAGCTCTTCAATAGGTCTTGCAGGCTGTCGTTCTGCAAATGACTCACTTGGAGCACACACAGCATTCACCCTTAACTTTTGATTATCACGTACCTAAATATATAAACAGTAAACTATACCATTAATTTAATGAACACAGTGGGGAAAAAAAGCAAGCAACTCAATACTACAACAAACAATTTACTCCTAATATATATACAATATGCATGAAACTTGTGTCTTCTTCCAGCAACTAATTTTATCAGATAATATGATACTGCAAAATCACTTGCTGAACTTATTCTTTGTCCCAAGGGGGTAACTTTCCATAAGAGCGCATGTGTAAAACATAAAAACATACTTTTTGTTGTACAGGCTTTTCTAACATTTCAAAACAAAATACACTTATATGTCTGTTTTGAAAATTGTCCCAGTGAAATTATACATTTACACTTGCTCTAATAGAGAGAAACTTTCTAGGATATTTTACACAGCCATGAGCCCAATAGGGCCAGAGAAAGTACCTACATATAATACATGTAAATTGTTTTTGTTGTACCACAGAAATATATAACCTTTTATCAAATCAAATCCATGATTCTTTATCTTTCACTGAAAACCTCTACTCAGTCTGGTTAAACTTATACAGGATGTGTGAATGAAAGTTTACCTCGGTATTTCCTATTTTCACAGATTAAACACATTTTATTCATAGAAAAGCTTTTAAAATTACTTTCCCATCTTGTAATGCTGATTTCTACTTATTTATTTTTATTATTAAACTGAGCAGACATTCTTACTTATCAGCAAGAGAATCTGGGCCCTAAATTTCTCCTCTAAAAACTGCAGCTTCTGGGCTGGAAAACTAAAATGATTAATTTTAAACCTCATGGTTTTCTACCTATTACCTGAGGCAGGTTTTCTCTGGTTTTAACACATCATTTCTTACTACTTGGCAAGGTGTCCCTTACTACCAATCCCACTTTTCTGTTTTTCTTATATATATTCTTTTTCATGAAGGAGACAAGATTTTTCTCTAGACAGTCCATAACTCTCAAATCTTTCACATTAATTTTGTATGCAAGTCCATCAAGTATAGACAGCATGAAGGAAGCCTAAGGTTTTATTGTAAACTGCACAGCCTCTGTTGTGATATGACAGATATCAAAGAAAAGTGAAATGAATACCAATTTCTGGTGACAGAATAGAAACTAGGAAAAAGGTCTTCAAAGTCAATCTGCAAAGAAATAAACTCAGACCGTGTCAAGTGCATGCCCTTGCTTCTACAGCATAACATTCTACTTCATGGTAATCTGCTAAATTTGGGTACAGTTGGTAGGTGTCAGCAGACTCTGGAGAAAAACAATCCTGGAAGAACTGGTTAAATCAATCTAACAAGGAGGCTGCACATGCCAAAAAGGATTGTTTTTCTAAAGAAAGTCTCCTGGCTAGCAATTGCTATGGAGAGTTTTTTGATATTAGGGATTTTAACCAAGCCACTTATCTCTAACATGGGTCCTACCTAAGGACCACTCTAAGGGCCAAAATGATGTGTCCTAGTAGCTACATTAAAAGTGAGCAGCAGGGACTTCCGGTGATGGAGTGAGAGGAGAGGACGTGCTTTCTTTCTCTCTAAGAACCCTCTCCCAGCAACGCTAAAATAACACCTCAAATACGCGAAACAGCAGCGATTTGTGACTATAGGAAAAGACCTATATGGAACAATACCTAACCCGAATAACAACAGCAATGCCGGGGAAAACAATAAAGAAAGAAACTGAACGACAACGCGGGTCTGGCGAACCTAAAATGGCGGAAAGCCCGGCGCAGATAAACCCGCCGTCGATGTTTACCTCCTCGCAGCTTGCACAATTAACGGAGGCAGTTAAAACAGCTATGGCACCCCAATACACCCAGATCTCCGAACAACTGGCAGCGGTGGAAACGCTGTTAGCAGATACGACCAGGAGAACCGGGGATCTGGAAGGCCGCATAGTAGCAGCGGAAGAAGCAGAACATGCGCTACAGGAACGAGTACAGGAACTAGAAAAATTAACCACAGCTCAGGCCCAACAATTAGACAATCTAGAAAACAGATCGCGGAGGTCAAACTTGAGGATAGTGGGAATTCCTGAGACAGTACCTGATCAACTACTTCAAACACAATTAGAACGCTGGCTAAAAGAGGAATTTGCATTGTCGGACAGCGCGGGACCTCTCTGCCTGGAGCGCGCTCATCGGCTAGGCCGAAGAGGAGCTGGAAGTGGTAGAGCAAGAGTAGTCATTACAAAAGTCCATAACTTTGTACACAAAACTGAAATTTTAAGAGGAGCACGCCAGAAATGGGATACATTGTCATTCGATGGCGCAAAGGTAAAGATTTTCCAGGACTATTCGATAGCGCTGCAGGAACGCCGGCGCGCTTTTGGGCCAATCTGCACGAAGTTAGCAACATCGAATAGAAGATTCATGCTCGTTTACCCGGCACAACTGAAGGTTTTACAGAATGGAAACTGGAAAGTTTTTCAATCCCCACAAGAAGCACGAGATGGACTCCAAGAACAACTGAACTCTGAGGGCACTGATACCTGAATCCAGCTCAAGGCAAATTAGAGGTATAAGTTTGAATACTTTGCCACAGAGAACAAAACTAGAACTTAAAAGACTTTATTGACTGTTATTCAACATAAAATTAGAGGGGGAAGACAACTAGATTTGCATAAGAATGGGAACAAGAAGCTGAATAATATAAAGAGACTGCGGGCTGGGGGAGGGGAACTATCACTATAAGTCTTACGCCTTAAGGTGGATGGGGTGGACCAAGGGGCAAGGGAAGAAGGAATGGGGAGGGCGGAGAATAAAGAAGGAGGGAGGGAAGAGGGAGAACAGGCGGAAGAGGGAGGGACAAGGGAGGTTAAAGAGGGAGGGAGGGCTATCACAGGAACATCTAACAGATTTGAAATCACAACTGCAAGAAGAGATGACAAGTAGAAGTAGGAGAAGGGAGATAATTTTGGGGAGGGAGGGTAGGAGTAATACATTCTCACACTCTTTGAGTAGAACACAAATTAAAGAACCCGCTGATAGGGGTAGTTTAATAGAGAGGAGGGCGAGGCTGGGCGCCCGAATCCCAAATATACAAAAGGAAAATTGGATTTTAATATGGCAAAAATTATACTGGGATGGCTAAGACGATTCGTTTTATATCTTGGAATGTGGGGGGCATAGCAACTCCTGTGAAAAGATCGAAAATATTACAGGCACTGCAGAGACATAGGGCAGATGTGGCCTGCCTCCAGGAAACTAGGCTTTCGGAGGAGGAACATTGTAAACTGAAAAGAGCTTGGGTGGGGGAAGTCTTTTATGCCTCTGCTGAAGGCAGGTCGAGAGGAGTAGCAATTTTAATAAGGAAGGGAATAGCAGCTAAGGCAAAATTACTTCAGACAGACCCTCAAGGAAGATATGTGCTAATACATCTTTGGCTTCAAAATAGAGAGTTCTTGGTTATATCTTTATATGGGCCCAATGATTATTCGCCAGGCTTCTTTCAATCCATAATAAAACAGTGTGCCCCATACACTTCCCTGAAATTGTTGATATGCGGAGACTTTAATTTAGTAGTGGAACCAAAGATGGATACTACCAACCCAAGAGAAGCGCCGCAGGGGGGGGGGGGCAGAAAGCGGGCACTCTCGACGTTTATAAGTGCATTAAACCTGGTAGACACATGGAGGGCATTACACCCAGAGACAAAAGATTATACACATCTATCTAGGGCACATGGTACCAGTTCCAGAATAGACTATATACTTATAGACAGCTCAGCATTCTCCTGGGTACGGGACACTGGAATAGGGCCCACAGAAATATCGGATCACGCAATAGTGTGGATGGAGATAGAGGCATCGAAGCACTATGGGCATAGAGGGGGTTGGAGATATCCGATGTACTTACATGGGGACAAGGAGTTCATACGCTACCTTAACGTCAAGTGGGGGGAATATGAACGGTTTAACAAGCAACATAAGAATAATCCAAACTATATTGGATGGCCTCCAAGGCGGTAGTTCGGGGGGATATCATAGCCTTTGTGCAAGCTCGTAAGAAAAAGCAGGCACGGGCAATTTTGCACCTAGAAGCCCAACTTAAGAAGGCTAAAAAAGCTTACACAAACAATCCGACAGAAGCAAACAAGGAGCAGTATTTAACGGCTCAAATAACCCTCAATACGCTAATTCACAGACAGACTGTAAGATCCCCAACATATTACAAATGTAGACTACAGCGCTTTGGTAACAAAACAGGCACTATGTTAACAAGATTGCTGAAAACAGAGACACCAGGACGGGTGATCACTGCAATACAAGATCATAACGGGGAGACAAAAAATAAAAGCGAAGATATAGGGGAAATATTTTATAATTATTTCAGCTCTTTATATGGAGGTTCGCCGAGAAAGGATATAGGGGAATTGGTAGGATACTTAGATCAAATAGGCTTCCCTAAACTCCAGCCGCAACAGATGGATATGCTAAATAGGCCTATAACAGGGAAGGAAATACAAAATACGATTAAAGCATTAGCCACAAACTCAGCACCTGGACCTGACGGTTTTATGGGAGAATATTATAAGACATTACCGAAGGAAGGTCTGGAAGCCCTTGGGAAATACTTAGAACAGGTAGTTGAGGACAAGGAATTTCCCCCATACGCCAATGATGCATTAATCACTCTGATACCTAAGCCAGGCAGGGAGGGAACACAGCCGATCTCCTTGATAAATTTAGATGTAAAAATCTTAGCCCGTATTCTTGCCACCAGATTGGGACAGCTACTTCCGGATTTAATAGGAGAAGAGCAGGTGGGCTTTGTGAGGAACCGACAAGCAGGGAGTAATGTTAGACGATTGCTCTTGGCAATGGCAAAAAGTCAACAAGACCAGGAACCAGCTTTGATTCTTAGTTTGGATGCTGAAAAGGCATTTGATAAAGTAGACTGGGGTTACTTGTTGGCCTATTAAACTATATGGGAATTCAAGGATGGTATGGCGATGCATTGAGGGCAATGTATAACAAACCCCGGGCAGCAGTGTTAGTAAATGGAATAAAAGGAACATCTTTTGAGATTCGACAGGGAACAAGACAGGGGTGTCCGCTTTCGCCCCTTCTTTTTATCCTTGCAATGGAGCCGTTGCTACACGCTCTTAGGGCGGATGGGGAGGTGAGGGGAGTACCCTTGACGGGAGGCACAGTTAAGGCTCTGGCCTTCGCCGATGATCTACTGGTAATAACCCAACAACCAGAACGGGCAATAACTAGAATATTGAAGGTAGTACAGGAGTTTGGGGCCTTATCAGGGTACATACTGAACATTCAAAAATCTAGAGCCTTGGAAGTGCTACAGGGGGATTCTTTAAGACAGAAGCTGACTTTGCCCATAGAGTGGGAGACAGAGGCAATAAAATATCTGGGTGTACTAATACCTCGAGAACTTTCCCAGCTATATGACCGAAATATGAGAAAGCTGATGAATACCACAAAGTCAAATCTACAAATGTGGCAAGGGTTCCCACTATCGCTTATGGGCAGGATAGCCCTTTACAACATGGTAACAGTACCCAGATGGCTCTATGTATTTCAGACTTTGCCTTTATATTTGACTAAGGCTGATGAAAAACAACTAAATAAGATGTTACAGACCTTTTTGTGGATACAGAAAAAACCAAGAATAGCCCTACCTGTTCTTCACCTATCGAGGGAATTTGGAGGCCTAGGATTATTGAACTTACGGGAGATGACGATTGCAAGTGGCATGAGGCACTTGAATGACTGGCTAAGACAAACACAATATTTTACTCCCTCACACCTTGAGTTGCGAGAAGTGGGCCAGCGACATATTAGCTATTTGCTACACAAAAAGAGCAAAGCAGAAACGAACTTGTTAGTAACAGCGCAAATTTTGCCCGCAGCGCAAGCGGTGTGGCGTTGGCTCTGTAGGCACCATAAATTTCAAGCCAACACGACCCCATACCTTCCAATCTGGGGTAACCCAGAATTTCCACCTGGATTACAACATGCAGCCTTTGTGCGCTGGAAGGACAAAGGCTTGGAATATATGTATCAGGCAATAAACAAGGATGGGAAGATTAAATCATGGGACCAACTTAAAAACCAGTTTACGCTAGACTCATCAGATTGGTTTCACTACTTGCAACTGCAACACTATAGCCGTAGTCTCCCGCAAGAAACAATGACAGAAGACGTACAAGAGGAACTGGGATCGGCCCTTTCATTGGGGGCACAACAAAAAGTCCCATTGAAATTTTTCCACAGACACTTAAAGGAAATGGCACAAGAGCCAGACTTTGTGACACTATCGAAACTGTGGAGTGCGGAGTTGGGAAGGGACATAACTGCATCATTGATCCGGGAACACTTAATTGGATACCGTAAGAATACGGATCAAACAAACTACTGGGAAATGCAGTTTAAATTTACGTTGAGAGCGTATGTCCCTCCCAGACGCGCATTTCACATGGGCATATCGCCGGATGGAGCATGTCCTAAGTGTAAGGCAGAAGGAGCAACACTGGGACACATGTTCTGGAACTGTCCACAGATTGAAGCATACTGGAGGACACTAACACGGCGGGTGGCAGACATGTGGGGAATACAGTGGCAAGTAGAACCACTGTTGTTGTTCGGACACCCAAAATTATCGAGAAATGCCCCAAGGGGATGCCGGGCATTTGTGTTTAAAACAATCATGGTTGCCAAGAAAATAATCTTATTGATGTGGCTGTCTGTGGAGAGTCCTTCGATTTCCCAATGGAGAGGGCAGATGATCAACCTATTACGCACGGAGCGGACAGGCCTAAGAAGTCAGGGACCCCTTCTCGCAAAAAAATTTTGGAACTGCTGGACTTTATTCTGGTTGACCTTGACGCCCCAAGCCAGAGGACAAATAATAAATATGTGAGAACTATGGTGTAATAGGAAATAACTGTGATGTGAATTATAGCTGTGATAGAGGGAGGGCAAGGGCGGGAGGGTGGGGGAAAGGGAGGGAGGGAGGGAGGAAAGGGGGGGGGGGAAATATAAAAGAATTGGAGAACAATAGACCAGTTTGGTGATAAAAGGAACATATTATGATGCTGTTTGTGATGACATGGTTTTGCAATGTCTTTAAATGCATAAGATACTGTTGAGATATATATTGGACAAATGAGTTGTTGATGTTGACTTAAATAAGTTACAGTAGAAGCCAAAATATTGTTGAACAAGTTTATTTTGAAGTTTTTTCCAATAAAAAATTATTGAAATATAAAAAATATAAAAGTGAGCAGCAGAGGCCGCATGAATGTTTGTACTATCCCTGGCAAACCACAACATTACATACTGTCAAAACCAGAAATGCACAGAGCTCCTTAGAACTTCTGTGATAAAACAAGTAAAAATGTAACTAAAAGTGATGGAAACAAACTGTTTGAGTGGATACCTAAAAAACGGTCAAGGCTCTTTTCCCGGGCAGAGAGAGGAACCACAGAAACAGACTGTTGCTCTTCGCGTGGAAGAAAAAGAACTGAGGAGCGCAGCGGTCCAGGGAAAATACTCGGTGCATGTGCGGTTCAGAGCGTGGCGCGCTCAGAAGGCTATAGCAAACATTTTGCTAAATGAAATGTGAGTTCCCGTGCAGATTGCTGACCCAGTTGTGAGTTAATACAGCCTGCTTGTCCTCGGAGAATTCCTTATATTGAAATCTATCGTTCACTTCTTTAATCAGTCCATCATCTAATAATCCACAATTGTTATTAGGCTTCCAAAAGTAAATAGCTGAGAGGTGTCTCCAAATATTTTATTTTTTTTTTGTTACATTTGTACCCCGCGCTTTCCCACTCATGGCAGGCTCAATGCGGCAGGCAATGGAGGGTTAAGTGACTTGCCCAGAGTCACAAGGAGCTGCCTGTGCTGGGTATCGAACTCAGTTCCTCAGTTCCCCAGGAAACAAAGTCCACCACCCTAACCACTAGGCCACTCCTCCACATAAATAATATAAATAATAAACCAAATACAAAGTCCAATAACAATCTGTTTATTCCATTTGTCCTATTATACATTATAGTTTAAAGCCTTTCTTCTTGCCCTTTTTAACATTATTGAAAATATTTACCCTATGCAGTACAAACTGTATACCTTTACTATGGTCTCTTTTTCCTTGATCTCTGACTTCCTAAGATTAGGAAGACACTCGAACCAAGGACACTAGGGACAGGAGGTTGTCTGCCCTCGCCTCAGGAAGATAAGCACACGCTGTTTTTGTGTTCAACAGTGCTCCAATGAATTCCAATTTTTGAACTGGGGTGAGATGAGACTTGGAATAATTGATCACGAACCCCAGTAGTTCTAGCACCTGAACAGTCATTCACAGGGACTGTAGAGATCCCGCCTCCGAGATGCTCTTCACCAGCCAATCATCGACATAAGGGAACACATGCACTCCCAGTCTGCGTAGCGACGCTGCAACTACAGCCAGGCACTTTGTGAACACCCTGGGCGCAGACGCCAGACCAAAGGGCAGTACACAGTACTGAAAGTGCTGTGTTCCCAGCTGAAATCAAAGATACTTCCTGTGAGCTGGGAGTATCGAGATGTGGGTGTAAGCATCCTTTAAGTCCAGAGAGCATAGCCAATCATTTTTCTGAATCATGGGAAGAAGGGTGCCCAGGGAAACCATACTGAACTTTTCTTGGACTAGAAATTTGTTCAGGGCCCTTAGGTCTAGGGTGGGACGCATCCCCCCCCCCCCCCCCCCACCCGGGTTTTCTTTTGCACAAGAAAGTACCTGGAATAGAATCCCAGCCTTTCTTCCCCTGGTGGAATGGGTTTGACTGCACTGGCCTTTAGAAGGGCAGAGAGTTTCTCTGCAAGTACCTGCCTCTGCTGGGAGCTATAAGAATCAGCTCCTGGTGGGCAATTTGGAGGTTTGGATTCCAGATTGAGAGTGTATCCTAACAGAACTATTTGAAGAACCCACCGGTCGGAGGTTATGAGAGGCCACCTTTGGTGAAAAAACATCAACCTCCCCCCCTACTGGAAAGTCGTCCGGTATGGACACTTTTACAGAGGCTATGCTGAACTGGAGCCAGTCAAAAGCCCGTCCCTTCCTTTTGCTGGGGAGCAGAATGGGCCTTAGACGCACGCTGTTGACAAGAATGAACGCGCTGAGGTTGAGCCTGGGCAGACTGCCGAGAAGCAGAAGTGTACCTACACCTAGAGTAGAAATAGGGAGCACTTCTCTTCCCTCCAAAAAACCTCCTAGATGAGGAGGCTGTAGCAGAAGGCGCCCAGTGGGAGAGAGAATCCATAGCATCATTATGCTTCTTAATCTGATTAACAAGATCCTCTACATTCTCTCCAAAAAGGTAGTCCTCCCGGCAAGGAACATCCGCCATCCGCTGCTGTACAGAATGATCCAAGTCAGAGACACGCAGCCATGAGAGTCTGCACGTCACTATACCTTGAGCAGTAATCCTGAATGTCACGCCAAAAATACCCCTGGCCAGGAACTTGCGACACGCCTTCTGCTGCCTGACCACCTGGCGAAAAGGCTCGTTCAGCTTCATAGGGAGTGTCTCAACCAAGCTGGACAGTTGACTTATCGAGTCCCGCAAGTGTACGCTTGTGAAGAGCTGGTATGACTGGATCTTGGCAGCAAGCATAGCGGCCTGATACGTCTTTCTCCCAAAAGAGTCAAGAGTCCTAGCTTCTCCGCCTGGGGGCGCCAAAGCATAGTCTCTAGTTCTCCTAGCTCTCTTGAGAGTGAAATCCACCACCAAGGAATTGTGGGGTAATTGGGGCCTCATCAATCCAGGTTCACCGTGGATCTGATATTGAGACTCAGCTTTCTTGGGAACCACAGGGCCAGACAGAGGGGCGGACCACTTTCGCATAAGGACTTCCCTTCAATACCTTATACAGAGGGACTGTCACAGCCTCTTTAGGTGGAGAAGAATAATCTAGGACCTCGAGCATGTCAGTCCTGGGCCCATCCTCAACCTCCACAGGGAAGGGAATAGCCATAGCCATTTCTCGGACAAAGGAGGAAAATGACCGACTCTTCTTTCCAGCAGAGAAGGGTCAGAGGGAATCTCAAAGGACTCATCAGAAGAGAAGTACCTGGGATCTTCCTCTGATTCCCACAAGCGCTCCTGCTAAGTCTCAGACACCTGTGTCAAGGTACTCTGACACTGAACCATGTAAGCCGCATTGAGCCTGCCATGAGTGGGAAAGCGTGGGGTACAAATGTAACAAAAAAAAAAAAAAAAACCTGCCTTGACGCCAAGAAACGATGTCCTCTGTGGCGATGTCGAGAAGTCGACGCCCAATCTGACTGCAGTGAAGCTCCTTCCATCGACGTCGTAGGGGAGTCGATCTGGGTGGCAGCCGGCGCCGATGCTGCAGGTGGCACCGCAGTCGGAGACCTCACCACAGGAGAAGGGCCAGACACCGCTACAGCAGATGGCACAGAAGGCGCAAGCACCCCCGACACCAAAGCTGATTGTCGCAGTAAGCCTTCCAGAAGTTCTGGAAACAAGGCCTGGATACACTCGTCAAGAGCCGCCATTGGAGAAGGCTGTGGGGCCGGTGGAACAGGCGGTGTCAGAATCCGTGGAGGCTCGGGAGCAGGTACCGGCCTGCCAAGAGACCGACGCATCGGCACCTCCTGTACCGAGGGGGAGCAGTCCTCTCGGCGCCGACACTTCTCAGGTGCCGACTCTCTCGACGCCCCGCAGGCTCCTGGTTACCGTGTGTCAAAGGAGAACGAGGACGGTGCTTCTTAGCCTTCAACTCGACGCCCGTCATCAAGAC
Source organism: Microcaecilia unicolor (assembly GCF_901765095.1). NCBI lineage: Eukaryota > Metazoa > Chordata > Amphibia > Gymnophiona > Siphonopidae > Microcaecilia > Microcaecilia unicolor. Next base: position 243,061,861 of record NC_044032.1, on the reverse strand, counting down.
CTCGGTATCGATGAGGATGTGGAATCCTCACGTCTCCTCGGGGCCTCTCAGCAGCCATTACCTCTCTCCTCGCGTCGATGCTCAGTCAATGTCACGCCGCCGACCTCGGTACCAATGTCGACGGACCGAACCAGGCCCAAAAAGCTTCTCTCGTTCGGCCTCTCGAGACGCTGGGTCCGTTCTTTCATAAATAGACACAGACTACAAGCGGCTGGGCTATGGTCGAGCCGAAAGCACTGGATACACCAGGCCTGTACCTGAGATGGTCCGGTTGCACCGAGTACAACGTTGAAGCCGCTGGGGTGTCTTCGATGACATGGAAGAAAAACGGCTTCAGCGAAATCAAACGACACGATTGTGCCAAAAAACAAAAAGCACAAAAAAAGGGAAAAGGCCAGCGTGTCAATAAAGAAAGGAAACTTTAAAGTGGACAAAAGATTTTAAAAAGTTCGGGAAAACTACTCTTTTTTTTTTTTTTTTTTAATCTTAAGAAAAAAGGAAATAAAAGAAAATAAAATCAGTCGCGAAGAGAAGTCTTGTTCCTAGGCCTGACGGAGCACAGCGGAAAACACTGCCACACCTAACCGCGGAGAAAAAAGAACTAAAGAGGCACGCTGCGCGGCGGGAAGTCGTTCATGCATGCGTTGTTTGCGCTGCCCACGCAACGGAACTTTCCCGAAAGACTTTGAATTTTATTTTGCTTGTAAAATTTGTTTGCCACTTCCTGGGCCGCCGCGGACGACGACCCACATGTGAGAACAAGCAGCCTGCTTGTCCTCAGAGAAAATAATGCTAGACTAAATAGAAAATTAAGATTTATAACCCACTGAATGAATACATCCTCAGTCTACTAGTTTACCCTTTGAAATACTTGCCTCTTTCAGAAATATCTCCATATCTTCCTTACTTTCAAAACAAAGGCACGCATGTCATTTGATGAAATGTGGTTCTCAACATACTTAGCATGCTCTGATCTCTCATGTTAATCTGGCAAAGAAAAACAGAGGAAGCATGTTGTTACTTTGTTATACTTATCATTAACCAAAATTGCTGATTTGGGATGTCAGCAATATGTCGAGCATCTCCCTGATCTGTAACTGCACCAAAAGGAGTAGATCCATTTTCTAATACACTAGTAGTCGGGATATAAGCATATGTAATTTACATACGGGTATTCATGACATACAAAAAATAAATCATTTTCTTACAATGGCCATTACTAATGGGAAGGCAAAAGTATTAAGGTGCAATTTTGAACCAATAGAAACCTTGCACTCACCAGCTAATTTTGAAAGGGCTAGAAGACAAAATACAGAGATGTAAGAATGAAATCCCTGCCCCTTCAGCTGTGACTAAAAGTATGTGGGCTTTGAAGAAAAAAAAATTCTGCCCAGGAAATTTACAAAGGTAAAACAAAGCTGCTCACCTGTAACAGATGTTCTCTAGCAGGCTATCAGCGTTCATTAGAGGGTGGCAACCCCGGAGGAGCACAGCGACGTGAGAGGTGAGAGGAGGAGCGGATGCAGAGCTGACAGCCGATGGCTGCCTGCGGTGCCCCGCTTTCCTTTTTGAAAGCATTTTTGCAGGTTTAAGTTGTTTTTTTTTTGTTTTTGGACCAGCCACTGCTGCTCAACAGGAGAAGCAGCAGTGGCCGACAAATGGCAGCTGAGCTGATGTTGGACGGAGGGGGGGGGGGGGGGAGCAGCGGTGACCTGGGGGGGTGGGTGTGGAGGGTGGAGCGTGGCTGCGGTGACCTCGGGGTGGAAAGGGGGGGAGGGGGAGCGGTGGCACTCTGGGGGGGGGATGAGGGGCGGGGACTTGGGGGGGGGGGGGGGGCATTGCGAAGGGTTGAAACTGCGGCATCCAACATTCCAACTCTACTGTGTTTTAATTGGGCACTTTCCGCTGCTGATGCACCAGGAAGTGGAGGCGTCAACAGAAGCACAAATGCCTCAAGGCTTGTGTCCACGCAGTCAGCTTCAGAACGTTGGAGGTGGGTTTTGTTATATAGGATATGCCTCCTTGACATCTAGACAGCAAAGCCAATTCTTGAGTAGTATCATGGGAAGTAGTTACCCCAGGGATGCCATGCAAAACTTTTCTTTGAGGAGAAATTTGTCCAGGTCTCATAGATCGAGAATTGGATGTACTCCTCCTGTATTTTTTGGAATGAGAAAATATCTGGAGTAGAACCCTTGACCCCTGTCTGGCAGAGGAACTGGTTCTATTGCATTCTGCCATAGAAAGGCCAAGAGCTCTTCTCAAAGTAATCTCATTTGGAGGGAGCTGAAACGAGACTCTCTTGGTGGATGACTGGGGGGGGGGTCTTTTTCACCAATGCAGAACGTAGCCATGTTGAATGGTATGTAGGACCTATCAGTCAGAGATTATGAAAGGCCATCCCTGCTAGAAGAGATTGAGTTTCCCTCTAACAGGTAAGTCATTTGGCATAGACAACTGTACGGTGGCAATGTTCTCTAGAAAGGAGTTAAAAATTAGGTTGTTGTTTAGATTGAGAGGGCATTTGGGATTTTTGTCCCCATTGCTGTTTTGGATGCGAGAATTGGGGTGTAATCCGTTGGGGTGGAGGAAGGATAGGGCTGTAACGAAGCTTAGATATATAGTAGTTGGAACATCTATATCCTCCCTGAAATAATCTAGTAAAAGAAGAAGCAGTAGTAGTTTGAGGCATAGACAGAGTCTTTACCGTATCTCTACAGTTTTTTAAAATTAGGTCAGCAAATTATTAAACAAGTTTTCTCCACGACAAGGGACATCTGCTAGATGCTCCTGGACAGCAGATTCAAGGTTGGAAACTCTGAGCCAGGATAATAGGCACATTCCTACTGTTAAAGCGGAAATTCGTGAGGAGACAAATGCTTCAAAGGCCTGCCTCGAAAGATATTTACAACAGTCTAGAAGTTTTCAGTGAATTTTTTTGGAATGCCTCTCGTTTATCAGAGGGAAGGAATTCTGCAAAGGTAGAGCATTCTGTATTAGACATTTTAAGTAAATGGTGGAATAAAGTTAATCATATCAGCTTCTGCAGCTGGAGAGAGTTTTTCTGCCGATAATGATGCATGTGTTAGTCGGGTGTAAGCCACTCCTAATGGTTGATGTCAAGCCAGAGTGTGGGAGCTCTCTGGTGACTGTCTCTCTGATGTATCCTCAGGCTGGGCTGAGGCTGGGGACAAGTACTCTGTAAGCCTGTATAGAATGCAACAGCAGTAGCCCTGAAATCTCTTCCTTGAGCATAGCCCGGATTTCCTCATGTAGAGCAGGTATCTGTACCAGCTGAGAAAGCGATGTGGACACAGCCCAAGAGATATCTTGTGCAGGTGTAGGAGATCTGGAAGACCTTGAAGGTTCTCATGATATGAGCTGGAGAGAAGGGCAGCGATACTAAGTCAACGATGCTTCCCATGCATTGAGGACATCAATACACAGGAGGTATGGGCCGAGTGTCTGGAAGAAGAACAATGGCGATGCTTCTCAGGCTTTTTGTGCTGCAGGTCCTTCGATGCATGCAGCACCGATGATGAGGACGTAGAGTCCTGATGTGTTTGTGCTATCAAGTCCTATGTAGCACCCTCCCAATGTTGCATGGGTGCACCCTATGTCAATGCAAGTTCTGGGTTGAGTATCGAGTCTCATAAGAACATAAGTATTGCCATACTGGGACAGATCAAAGGTCCATCAAGCCCACCATCCCATTTCCAACAGTGGCCAATCCAGGTCACAAATACCTGACAAGATCCCAAAACAGTACAATATATTTTATAATGCTTATCCCAGAAATAAGCAATAGATTTTCCACAAGTCCATTTTAATAATGGCTTATGGACTTTTCTTTTAGGAAGCCATCCAAACCTTTTTTAAACCCCAATATCCTTGTGGTGTTATGAATACTGTCTTGTGCGAAAATGCCCTGATCAACTAATCATCCAGATACGGATGATCTGTGATGCTTCTGCACCTGAGAAAAGCTACCACAACCACCATCACCTTTGTGAAAATTCTGGGTGCTGTGGCCAAACCAAATGGAATGGTCTGAAACTAAAAATGGTGTCCAAGAATCACAAAGTGAAAAATCTTTGATTTGCAGGCCAAATTGGGTTATAAAAAAAAGCTTCTTTCAGATACAGAGCCATAAGGTACACACCTGGGGGCACCGAAACAAATGAAGTATCTACATCCGAAAATGTGGGACACAGAGGGTGTGATTTACACTCTTGAGATCCAATAATTGCCTGAAGAAATCTTCTTTTTGGGAACAACTAAATAAATGGAGTATCTCTCCTTAAACCCCTGTCATGCTTGGGGATGGGAACTACCACAACCAAAATTTAAAATTTGCAGGGCGGTGTGACCTGTCTCTTGATTTTCATTTTGTAGGAATATTTTTTTAAACCCTTCTAGAGGGCAGAAAACTTCAGCATTCCACCAGGATAACACCAGGATGGCTGACCAGGAGGAAAATAAATGAAGAGAATTTACAGGCACAGCTCTCCTGCTTTTAGCCAACTTCTCCCTATTCGCATTGAAGGTACAGTTGCTCCAGCTCTCCAAATCATATCTTTGGGGTTTCGGGGGGGGGGGGGGGGGGGGGGGGGGGGGGGGGGGGGGGGGTTGTTTTGTCTGTTGTTTTTTTTTTGTTTGTTAAGAAGGAAGGGGGAAATTGGGGACTCAAACTTCTGGGTATGTCCCAACCAACACCATGTCCCAGAGAAGCTGCCCCCTAGCTCAACCGGTAACCGGTTAAATTAAATAGACCAGGAGGAGGTCTCAGCCAATCATCTCAAAAGCTGCATGGAGCCATCCAACCCCTGCTGGAGAAAGAAAAATACCGAACGGTTACAGCTACCCAGTGTCTTTAAAGGGCAGAGCTTAAATTTTGTACTTCTGTCTCCACCTGCTGGTCAATTGACACAGTACCCACAGGGTTTTGGACTAGTCTTGTGACGACACTAAGGAATTTTTATATAAATATTCTGTGAAACCTCAATTCTTGTAGATATAGTCATTGAACCGCATGAATGAATATTAATGCAAGAGTACAGTATGTATAAAGCTAGTGTATGCTTGAGAGCAAGAAATAAGAAGATTAGGTAAAACTAGGAGACAGAAGCATATATTAAGTGGTTATACTAGTTCAATGAAAGTTGAATCTGGTAATGCATATTTAAAAAGTGCTGTGGTCTGCTGTAGAGAAAATGGTATTACTTGTTTAAAAATGGTTTTTGCCACTATAAAATGTATCTTTTGAATTTTAGACAAAGAGTGGTTTTGTTCACATTTCCTTTGACAATATATTAGAGCAGAAATACATGACTTGCTTTATCTATTTTCATTAATTTTTTATCAGAAGATAAAATACAAATGACAACAGTTCCCATCGTCTAAAATGGCAAGTACACTGTTGTAGAACAAAACTGGGATTGAGTTCAAAATCTTTAGTGTAAGAAATTCAATTTCTGTGAAAGCTAAATTATTTCCAATGCTAATCTAGTCAACAGAGCTACTATTTGGTAAATTATAATAAAAGAAATAAACCCTTACCTCCAACATTATGGGTTTACAGACACTTCGTTTAAATCTGTTGCCATTTTCCCTCAGCCACAGAACAGCATTATATGTATCTCTGAATCTTCCTCGCAGTTTTTCTTCCTTCAGATTCATCAGGTTGTCAAACTGTCTAATACGATTAGTGCTGCCTAATAATCAAAAACATCATGATTAAAATGTTGATTCTAACTTTATTGATAAATACATGTATAGTAGCATAGAGCTCAAACAAAACCATGTATGCGGCCCCCAGCACTCAATCTGCTTAATCTCAATGTCCAATTCAGTTTTTTAATTATTGAAGATGCTAGTCTCATGGTACTTATAAACTAAGAAGTGTAATTGCTTATCTGCAATAGTTGTTCTGATAGTAGCAAAATAAGTCATAGTGATTTGTTATATAACATTCATCAGATGCTTCTCACACACTGCAGGGTCTACTGCAGGTGACTTGACAGTCATAACAGTCATACCTAGTTTAAGAATAGAACTCTAAACACATTAAAAATGTTGAAACAGGAAACAGATATTGAGATGACTTCTATCAGAGAACAGCAGCAGATAATTACACTTTCTTCACCAGCACACTGAAATAAGGATTCACATGGATAGGGTTATCCTCAAATAAAAAAACGGAAGTATCTCACTATGCAGATTAGTGACTCCTCCAGTACAGGAATAATGCAACTCACAGTAAATTAGTGTACCACTTAAAGGGCAGTGCAGTATGCCTGTGGTTCCTGTCTGTATATCTTAAAGAGGCTAGTGCTGAAAAAAAAACCCCAGAGGCTTCTCTGCTTTCCCTTCACTCCTCCCCCCCAAGACACATTAATCAAGTTCAGTCCCAAGAACCTGTACCTCCCCTCCTCCCATGCCAACTGTAATACATCTCTGGTGTCTAGGGGTTTCTAGGTCAGGAACACTCCCCTGTCACTCCTGCTCATGCTGGTTCCACAATACTATTGCTGGAGATCACCAGACATGACAGGGAATCACTCCTGGCCCAAAAACCTCTAGACCCCAGGGATGCTTTAGAGTAGGCCTAGGAGGAGGGAGGCCCCACAGGAGGCCCAGGTGGCAGTCTATGGGGGCTATGTGGCCTAAGTTGTGCTTCTCTGGATTCTTTAGTTTCCAGAGTCTTCAGAGGTACAAAGGCCTTTTTGACAGATATTTTCTATGACTTGGTCCACATTAGTCTCTGGCCTTGGTGGTGGTCTGCAGATGGCTTTGGCTGGCCAGCGTGTATTCAGCTCTAAGACATGCCTAATTAAGCTTCCCTTCCAGGGATGGCTGTTGTTCAGAGAGGATCAGGAGAAACTGGTCAAGTACCTGGGGTACTCCTTGCCACAGCAACTTCCTGAGGACATGATGTGCCCCTCAGTCAGAGGGTCCCCTACAGGTCCCATCTGAGAGAGTGGAACCAGTTTCAGTCAAGCAGGTGAGGAGCCTCATCCTCCTACTCAGCAAAGTTTCAGAAAAATCATCCCTATTATGAAGCTCAAAGGGCAAAGGATAGTGGAGGATCCTCTACTTCCAAAGGTCCCCCCCCCCCCATGGAAGTTCAGAGGACCTTTTCCAAGCAGGTTTAAGTGGAAGATTGGCTACACCTGTTCTACCAGCAGAGGACCATTATTACCTCTAATTAATTGGTCCTAGAGGTGTTTCAAGTAGGATTATGTCCTAGACCTTCCAGATCCCATTTCAGATGCCTTTATGCTGTCACCCTATAGTTCAGCTCCCAAGCATAAAGCTATGAATGATATGCTGCAGCAGTTGCTCCAGTTAGAAGCTGGTGAACCAGTTCCCCTTTTAGCAACAGGGTGAATGGTGTTACTCCATTTATTTTGTGGTCCCCAAGAAAGGGGGAATGTTCCATCCCATTCTGGCACTATGGGGGTCAATGCTTTCCTCCGTGTCCTGCATTTCCACATAGAAACATTGCATCTGGTGATTTCATCAGTCAGACCAAGGAAGTTCTTGACCTTCCTGGATCCAAGGCTTACTTCTACACTGCCATCAGGAATGAGAACAATCGCTTCCTGTAGTTGTGTGTGCTGGGTCAACACTTTCAGTTCAGGGAGCTTCCCATCGAGCTCAACTGTCCCCAGGATTTTCTCCTAAGACATGGTTGTTGTGGCAGCATCCCTTCCCAGGGAGCAGATAAGAGTTCACCTTACTTGAGTGATTGGCTCATCTGAGCCTACTCGGAGCCAGATTTTCAGATAGCCACATCCAGGGGGATCAATCTGCTGGAAAACTTTGGTTCACTGGTGAATTATGACAAGAGTCTTGCAGGTCCTTGAGTACTTTGGGGTCCTCCTTCCTCAAGAAAGAATGTACAAGCTCCTTACACAAATAAAAGTGTTTAACATGTGCCAGGACCCAATAGCCTTGAACTATTTGCAACTCCTGGGCTCCATGGAGCTATGTTGGACGTGGGTCCCACAGGCAAGAAGGCCCCCTCCAGTGTGCTCTTCTATGTCACTAGTCTCCCAGGTCCCATCAGTACCAGGTCCAGCTTCTACTGACGATGGCTCTCCAGGGTTAGTTGATGTGGTGGGGGTCTTCACGTCACCTGCTTACAAGTGTCCCTTTGGGCCCACCAGACTGGAAGGTGGTGATGACTGATGCCAATGTACTGGGCTATGCAGCCCCCTGACTGGACCTCATCATATAAGGTCATTGGTTGGGCCCGGAGGTGTCGTGGCCTATCAATTGCCTGGAAGTAAGGATCATTCACTTGGCCGTGGTGTTGTTCTTTCCCCTGCTGAAGGGCAGTTTGCAGAAGATCCTGGGGGCAGCTGTGAGCCCAAAGAGAAACACCCTGAACAAAAAGTGTTGGTCCAGCAAAGTCTTTCCCACCAGAGGTATGGGAGGATACGCATACATAAGGCCTGTTCCCCAATAAAGGAGAAAGGCATCTGGTGTTAGTCTGTCGTGGGCCTGAAGCCTGGAACACAACTGAGGGACCTTGTGATTGATTTGAGTGGCAAAAAGATCCACCGAGGGGCTGCCCCACTCTCAGAAGATCTTGCGGGTTACGTCCATATTCAGTGACCACTCAAGAGGTTGCATTACCCTGCTCAGCCTGTCGGCCAGACTGTTGTTTACGCCTGCCAGATAAGTGGCTTGGAGAAACATGCTGTGATGGCACACCCAAAGCCTCATCTGGACGGCACCTAAGAGTCTCGTTGAGGTGCATCGAGCGAAGATTAAGAAGCACCATTCTCCTTCGACACCTGGTGCCAGGAGCTCCGGGGTGCCGAGAGATTTGGCACCCGAGAAGCATCAACGCCAGGAGGACTGCTCCCCCTCCATACAGGAGGTGCCAATGCGTCAGCCTCTCAGCAGTCCGGTTCCTGGTCCTGAGCCTCAGGCGACTCTGCCACCGACTGCTCCACCGGCCCCCGCAGCCTTCTCCGATGGCGGCTCTCGACAAGCGCATTTCGGACTTACTTCCAGAGCTTCTGGAAGGACTGCTGCATCAGTGTCGTGGGTGCTTGCACCTGCCGTGCCGTCATCTGCAGCTGTGTCTGGCCCTCCAACAGTGGTGAGGTCTCTGAGCTCTGTGTCGCTTGCAGCTCCAGTATCGGCTGCCACCCAGGTCGACTCCCCATTGACGATGGTGGAGGAAACTTCACCACAGTCCATGCGAGAGTCAGCCACTCAACATCGCCATCGAGGCCATGGGTCTTCGGCGTCGAGGCGGGTTCGGTCTCGGAAGTCACTGAGGGAAGTGCTCTCCGATACCGAGGAAGAGCGCTCGTGGGAGTCAGAGGAGGATCCCAGGTACTTCTCTTCAGATGAGTCCTTTGGGATTCCCTCTGAACCAGGATCTCTGGCGATGTCAAGCAGCCAACAGGGGTGCCTGCGCCTGCTGTGCCGTCACCTGCAGCTGTGTCTGGCCACGAATGGGTATCTGTGCCTGAGATGGTCCGGTTGCACAGGGTACAGTGTTTGAAGCCGCTGGGAGTCTTCGATGACATGGAAGGGAAGACTGCCCTAGCAAAATCAAGAAACGAGATTGTGCCGGAAAAGGGGCACAAAAAAAAGGGAGAACCAGCCGAGCAGGCCTAAGGACAACCACAGCTAAAAGAAAGAAAACTTAAAATGCGTGCCAAAAACAAACTAAGAAAATAAGGGAAAAATCAGGGGGTTTTTGTTTTGTTTTTGTAAACAAAGTGAAAGAAAAAGTAACTATGAGGAAGGCGAAAAAGCCGAAAACAGGCACAACAAGGCTCTTCCCGGGCGAACGAGGAGTAACAGCGGAACCTGCCACTCCCGACGCGGAAAAAGAAGAACTGAGGATTGCGGTCGCGCAACGGGCGGGAAGGCACTTCGCACATGCGCAGTGCTGCATGCGCGCCAGAAGGCTCTAGCAAAACTTTTTTCATTTTGCTAAGCATTATGCTGACGTGGATCGTCGACCCATCGGTGAGAATAATGCAGCCTGCCTGTCCTCAGACAACAGGTGGTACTTACGGCAAATGAAAAGAAAAAGAAAACAAAGGACAGCTGAGTAATTTGAGGGGTTATAAAAAAGAAGCCCCTTTGGTTGATCATTGGGAGCAATTTCACCATACAGAACATGATTTGGTATATGTGTTGTTAGCGTACGTAGTTTTAACTCATGGGGGAAATGTTTCTGCTATCCTATTGAAGAAAGAGCAACAGTTTATTTTCAGATGGAATACATTGGTCCCTAGAAGTCTTAATAAGGAAACTGAGTGGTTATTATTATTATTTGTTACATCTGTATCCCACATTTTCCCACCTTTTACAGGCTCAATGTGGCTTACATATGACCGCTGTATCATGTGACATTCCTGCATTCAGAGACGGGAGGGATTTAAGTTGGACAGTGCATGTGTTGGCATTCTTGAAAGATTCTCGACTGGAGGCAAGTTCCACCACAGGTTAGCTGTTAATGATAGTTTAGATTTAAGTTTTGATTGGGATCATATAATTAAAAAAGTAATACTAGAGAGAATGGTCAATTGTTTAAAATTTTTTTTGTTTGGTTTCTTTAGTTATGTTCTCCTGAGGATGCCTAATATTGGTGAAACATGGACCATGTTGAGAACATACGCATTATTAAGTTGCAGTGACATTATTCACTATGGGGTATGAAAACTAACTTATCACATTTATGGTGCTACACTGGAGGAACATCTATTTTACAGGGAGTGATAACTGTAACATCAGGAGAAACACCCCATCCCAAGATAAATGAATTTATTCTTGAATTTTTGGCTGCCTATATTAGATTGCATATGCTGCTTTTTGGACTGTATATTTCACAGTATATAATTATTTTTGGCAGGTAGGGATGGACTATGGTGCGATGATGGTGGATTGGTTGCATTATTTATAAGAAGGCTTCGGCCAGTGTAATACATCTAAAACTGAGCACTTATCACAATATTTATTGTAAATTTTAGTATAAGGAGTGAATTGATTTATATGTAGACATTTGGGGGTTCAGAATATTTGTTTCAATTGAATTTTAATTGCCAAACATTAGACTGTTCTTCTAATTTTTGAGGATCCTTCTTCATGTTTTCCACTCCCTCCAGGGTATCCTCTCTGTTACAAATCTTGGTATCATCCGCAAAAAGGCAAACCTTACCTTCCAACCCTTCAGCAATGTCGCTCACAAATATAGTGAACAGAATAGGCTCCAGCACCGATCCCTACAAATTTAGCAGCCCAGCTTTTTTTAGAAATGTGAGCATATTGTTATTTTAACAGGTGTTTAACACTTGATGATGTTTAATTGTTATCAGTTTAATATAAACTGTGTTTAACTTTTACTTATGTACACTGGGTATTTTCCTGTCCCTGGAGGGCTCACCTGAAGCAATGAAGGGTTAAGTGACTTACTCAAGATCACAAGGAGCAACAGTGGGTTCTGAACCGGCCACCTCTGAATATCAAGCCCGGTGCTTTAACCACCATGTCACTCCGCCACTCATGCATTTACAGGCAGAGGCCACACTGTATGTCCTGGTATGCCAGACCTAAGCACTGAACACACCAGTTATGGGGATCTGTGCCTGAAATGGTACTGCTGCATAGAGTACACTTCTTAAAGCCACTAGGCACCCTTGGTGACATGGAGTGAAAAATAGCCAATGCAAGGTAAAAAGGCTCAATGGCCCAGGGAGCTCAAGTAGTCGTGTACTCAAAAAGGGTCGATGCTTCCTAGGCTGAGAGGCCCCAAAGGCTGAAAAATGAAAAATAATTTTAAAATGAATCAACTGAATACAGTTAAAAATGAAAAAGAAGAATATGAATAAAAATAGCCCGAGAAAGGGAAGGCACCAAAAGGCAAAAGCTTGACATGCTGAGGAGAAATTAAAAGACCAACCCCTCTGCTCCACAGAAAACACTAGACTGCTGGTCTAGTAGCCTAGTGGTTAGTGAGTGGACTTTGATCCTGGGGAACTGGGTTCAATTCCCACTGCAGCTCCTTGCGACTCTGGTCAAGTCACTTAACCCTCCGGAGTAGAGAAGTGGCCTATGGTTAGAGCACCGGTCTTGCAATCCAGAGGTGGCCGGTTCAAATCCCACTGCTGCTCCTTGTGATGTTGGGCAAGTCACTTAACCCTCCATTGCCTCAGATACAAACTTAGATTGTGAGCCCTCCTGGGACAGAGAAATACCCAGAGTACCTGAATGTAACTCACCTTGAGCTACTACTGAAAAAGGTGTGAGGAAAATCTAAATAAATAAATAAATTGTCCCAGGTACAAATAAGTACCTGTATATACTATGTAAACCGCTTTGAACGTAGTTGCAAAAACCACAGAAAAGTGGTATATCAAGATCCATTTCCCTTTCTCTTCCCCCTTTCCCATGCTCAAGCATCGAGAAAGAAGGCACCACCGCACATGCGCAGTGGGGGCACTGCCTTAAAGTTTTAATGTGACAGTGCACTATGGCAGTGTCCGCACTGTGCTCAGTAGATGACGTCACTCACATATGGGAGCATTATGCCTGCTTGTCCTCAGAAAATGCCCCAAACCTGGATTTCGGGTCGGTTTCAGTGTCAAAACTGAAACTCGGTCAGTCTCTAATGATTAAGTGCCAATTATAAAAAAGCAAATCCTTACTGGAGCTGGTCTTCAGCCCAACTCAGAAAGATGCAGAAAAGTATTCAAACAATTTTATGTGTAGGACAGGAAAAAGGATCAAGAACTTTATTTTCACACTAAACTGCAAACTTCTTCCACCTGAAACTGTATGATATTCTAGTGGTGGTTTTCCTAGAAGGCAGAATAATCTAACACATTATCAAGCAAGTTCAGAGCTTCTATGGCTACTCTCTTAACATCCAGGCAATGACGGTAGGAATTTGATGTTGGGATGCAGCAAAGTGCCCTGCTGCTGTATGATTAATTTTGCAGAACCCTCAGTCTGAATGGTCTTCTTTATGGGCAGTTTCTTATAGAGGAGGAAACCAACCCGTCTTGGCCAAAAAAAAAAAAAAGGGGGGGAGGCTATGAAAATCATAGTTCTATGATCCTGTTTGAATTTTAGGATCTTCACTATCAGCAGAATAGGACAACACACAAAATACCCTTCCACCTGATCTTGGAGGAAGACAGCAAAGCTAGTTTGCCAAGTCCATATTCTGGAACAGAACTGAAGAGCCTTCCTGTTTTGAGGATTTGCAACAGAGGTCTATCACATGTGTTTTCCACTTGCAAAATATCCTCTGCACTACTCTGGAGTGCGGAGACCATTCCTGAGACTCAGCTTGCCCACCAGTACATTGTTCTTTCCTGCCAGATACAAGAATCTGAGGGTACCCCTTGAGAAATGGCCAAGTTCCACATTCCAAGTCTCCCAATGTAAGTGGAAAGAACCTGTTCCTCCCTGCTTGTTAATGTATTGTATTGCTACCTGGTTGTATGTCTGTAGTGGGATAATTCTGCTGGCAAGCAGATCTCTGAAAGTTTTTACAGAATTCCAAATTGCCTTTAGGCTCAGGCGACTTTGTTTGTTACAGTTTTATCTGAGCAGACCAAAAGCCCTATATGTGAAGTCCATTACATTCCCCAGCACAGCTGGAATGCATTCGTGTTTAGGACATCCTGAACTGGAGAAACCTGGAAGGGAATTCCTTTTGCCAGGTTCGGTTTGATGACCTGGCCTGTGTGCACTGCAAAAAAAACGTCCACTGGGCCTGCCTCATTTGGATATTGTAGGGATCTTTTCCTGCTGTCTCATATTTGCTGGTCTGCGGCCTGGTTAGGCCTGAACCATCTTTGCTGAACCAATATGGATTCTGAAGCCTGAATACAACATGAACAAGCTTTTTCTTTTACAAAGAAAAACTACTTCTTGGCATAGCTGCTGACTTTATCAAGGACTTCTTGGCAGAGCTGCTGACTTTATCAAGGACATGTTTACGTGTACTAGCCTTCCAATTATCTCCTGGGAAGGTGTGTAGGAGCGTGCCTCACTGTGACAGAGTCTCCGGAAACATCTGTGAACGATGGAGGGGAGTCTGGTACTACTGATAAGCTGTTCTTGCCGAATGTCCATGAGGCCCCTCATTGTCATGAACGTATGTGACCTGGACAGATGGAAAGACAGCGTGTGATTGGTCCATGATGGTCATCTGTGGACTCGAAGGGGAGTGCCAAAGCAGGGCATGAGAGAGATAGAAAGGAGAACAGACAGAAGAGAAGAAGATTTCAGGGTATATGCATCTCTCTCAGGAGCTAGAGACTGATTTGCCTAAACACCTGTGAACTGTATCTCTGTGCTGTGCAAGGTCAAGTTCAGAAGCAGCTCTGTGGCTTACCCAAAGACTATGTAACTGGATGCTCATCATGCAAGGACATTGGACTAAATCCTGATCTTAAAGGGTTCGCAGGAGGATTCTGCTAGAGCCTGGAAGAGAAGGAGAAGCCAATTCATCACCCCATCTGGACTCCAAACCTACGGGCTGCAACGGTGACATATAGGACATTTCCTCTTACGATCAGGTTTACTTAGTTTTTGTTTTTGCCTGTGAAGAACTGGCTGTCTCAGGGCCTGTGGTCAGTAGCCTAACTATGCTGCTAAGTTGGTAATCTCTTCTCAGGATATATTATAGTTGTGTAGTTATGTACATATATATTTTTGTTTGTTTGTTTTCATATATCTATTAGTGTACCCCTTAGTATATTTTGCAAAGTACAAATTTTTGTACTTGTTTTGCCATATTGCCTTATGTCTATAATAAATAATATATATTTCTGTTTTGGCATTATTCCTTCATTGGTGGACAGACTAACAAGAATCTAAGGCCCACATATAGGTACTGCTAATCTCCTAACAAACGAGTCCAGAGTAATTGCTGCCTGAGTGATTTTCTGATATATATCACTGCCTACAATACACACTAATGAATTACATACACTGCTGATGCCATGTGATCCAACAATCTCTACCTCAAGCTGATATCTACTGTTCATTAATTCCTGGACCATGGATAAAAGCCTGGTAATTGTTTCTAGTAGAAGGAAGGCATTTGGGTCATGTCTAGCAGTGCTCCAATGAATTCCAGTTGAGGTACATGGTTCAGTGGGACTTGATTAATTGATGAGAAATCTAATGACCCTATCACCTGGATGGTTCTACTCATTCATCACCGACCTCTTATGTGAGATTCGCTCGTAACTAAATCACCATCCATATAGGAAAACAAAGGTTCTACCAGTCCTTTCCTGCCAGATACAAGAATCTGAGGGTACCCCTTGAGAAATGGCCAAGTTCCACATTCCAAGTCTCCCAATGTAAGTGGAAAGAACCTGTTCCTCCCTGCTTGTTAATGTATTGTATTGCTTCATTATTCCTTCATTGGTGGACAGACTAACAAGAATCTAAGGCCCACATATAGGTACTGCTAATCTCCTAACAAACGAGTCCAGAGTAATTGCTGCCTGAGTGATTTTCTGATATATATCACTGCCTACAATACACACTAATGAATTACATACACTGCTGATGCCATGTGATCCAACAATCTCTACCTCAAGCTGATATCTACTGTTCATTAATTCCTGGACCATGGATAAAAGCCTGGTAATTGTTTCTAATAGAAGGAAGGCATTTGGGTCATGTCTAGCAGTGCTCCAATGATACTACCAAGATACTTTATTTCAGTAATTTAAAAGCAACCTAAAGAGATACCTACTTCAGGATGTATTTGACTTATAGAATTTTATCAATCGGCCACTTGATGGGTGGAGCTTGAGATGCTAAGGAAAATGTGAAAGTAATAACCTATATCCATTGAACTCTGTATATTTTTCTCTGAATTCCAACTGTGTTTGTAACATAGATTATCCCTCTTTTCTTTTTTCTTCCTCTCTATTATTGTTTCATTGTAAACCACTGAGGTAGTTTTCCGATATATCAAGTACAAATAAACTTGAAACTTTTTGAAATCATGTGGAGCTAGGTCAAAGGTCAAAATATGATACTGGGAATGCTTCCCCCATTGTGAATCTGAAATACTTCTGCGACTGGGATGTAGCTCTATATGGATATAAGCTTCCCTTAAGTCTAGAAAACATAACCAATTCTCTTTATGAAGAAAGATAATTAAGGTACCTAGGGAAAATGTCAAACTTTTTCTCAAACCAGTCCTTGGGCCTAGAATAGAACAAAATCTCCCGGTTTTGTGACCAGAAAATATTTAGAATAAAATCCTTGTCCTTTTTCTCCTGATGGAACAGGTTTGTCTGCACTGGTTTCTAAGAGGAAGGAGAGCACCTTGATAAGTACCCTCCTGGTGCGGTGATTTGGAGCAAGATATATTCGGTAAGCAATTTGGTGATATTTTGAAAATATGTCATCTGTAACTATTTCATACAATTTTGACAACCCAAGTGTTTTTGTTTTACTAAACCAGTAGTTCACATAAAACCTGTGCCTTCCTTGGGCTGGAAAGCTGTCTGGAATGGATACTGGGAATGCCAATTACGTATCTCTGGAGCCAGTCAAAGCCCTGTCTCTGGTTTTGGCTAGAAGGCTGGCTTTAGCTTTTGGGCCCTCTTTCAGCTAGGATGAAAAAGGTGAGAATACTGCCTCCTCTGAGTAAGTGGGTCAAAGGTCACTCTGGAAAAGGATATGGTTTGCAATGTCCCTTAGAAAACTGTCTCTCAACCACCAAAGAGATTTCTCTCCTCTAATGGCATGTCTGCAAACTTCTGTTGCACGTCATAACATAGAAACATGACGGCCGATAAAGGCCATATGACCCATCCAGTCTGCCCATCCTCTGTAACCCCTAATTCTTCCTGTCCCTAAGCGATCCCACATGCTTATCCTCATGCCTTTTTAAACTCTGGAACAGTCCTCGATTCCACCACCTCCACCAGGAGGCCATTCCACGCCTCCACCACCCTTTCTGTGAAATAATTCTTCCTCAGGTTCCTCCTAAGCCTATTCCCTCTCAACTTTGTCGTATGCCCCCTCATTCCAGAGCTCTCCATTTGAAAAAGGCTCTCTTCCTGTACATAAATGCCCTTGAGATATTTAAATGTTTCTATCATGTCTCCTCTCTCCCTCCTCTCTTCCAGCGTATACATGTTGAGGTTCATAAGCCTGTCCCTATAATTTTTGCATTCAAGACCACTTACTAATTTCGTAGCCGCCCTCTGGACCGACTCCATCCTGTTTATATCATTCCGTAGGTGCGGTCTCCAGAACTGCATGCAGTACTCCAGATGAGGCCTCACCAGAGACTTATACAACGGCACTATCACCTCCTTTTTCCTGCTGGTCATGCCTCTCTTTATGCACCCAAGCATCCTTCTGGCTTTGGCCGTCGCTTTTTCTACCTGTTTGAAAGCTTTAAGGTCGTCAGACACAATCACCCCCAAATCCCGCTCTTCCTTCACACACTGAAGCACTACACCCCCTATATACTGTACCGTTCCCTCGGATTTTTGCGACACAGGTCAAATGATCACAACTATGACACACTGCAAGCTCATATACCTATCGAAGAAGATCTTGATGCCATCTTAGATTTCAATATGTATACATTGGAAAAAAGGGTGAAGGAGGAAGTGACGTCACGCTCCGTTATGGAGGTCTAATAGCGGAGCTCCCGACACCCAGCCTGGAAAAACGAAGCTTTTAGCTATATTTAGCGATTTTGAAATAGCCCTGGAGGCGGATTAGAGCGGCGAAAGGCGAGTGATACCAAAGATGTCGAACACTAAAACTAAACCAGCTGATTTAGCCGCTTTTGCTTACCATCAGCGGGAGGCCAAAGAAACAGCACAGGCCGCGAGCACAAACGCTAACGAAAGCGCCATGCGGTCTCGAGCATCATCGCCTCAGCAAGAAAGCGGGGACGATGGAGATAATGAATTGCTGCCCGATAAATGGGAGCAGCTTAAAACCTGGTTCCAAGATATTAAAACGGAAATGAAAGAGATACGCAAGGATTTTGCCCAGCTTGGAGCAGAACTCCGAGGAGAAATTACGGAATTAGGGAACAGAGTTAATGAAGTAGAAATTGGCCTGGAAGAGCATGCAGACTCCCTAAATACCATCGAGACCACTGTGCAGGAACAGCGCACGAACTTACGCTTTTTAACAGATAAAGTGGAAGATTTAGAAAATCGGAGCCGAAGGTCCAATATTAGGATACGAGGGCTCCCTGAACTACCAGAGCATAATGATTGCGAACAAGTTGTAAAGGACATAGCAGCCCAACTCCTGTCTACATCGGAGCATGTGGTCACCGCTGAGGAAATAAAAATTGAAAGGGCGCATCGGGCGCTAGGCCCACAACGGGCTAATGTACCTAAAGACATAGTTGCCTGCTTCGCTGAATATAAAGTTAAAGATCAACTTATGCATAAAGCACGGGCAAATAGCCCGATCACATGGAATACCTATCCGCTGGAAATATTTCAAGACATTTCGGCAACTACACTCAAGCGCAGACGAGAACTACAGCCACTTACAGCGCAACTGCGAACAGAAGGGATAAAATATAAATGGCAACATCCATTTGCCCTGCTATTTTATAAAGCGGGTAAACAGTGCAGAATAACATCGCTGGAGGAAGCCCAAGAACATCTGGGCCAAGGAGCAATGGCGGAACCTACGCACTCAAACTGCCCAAAGGCTATCCCACAGAATAGCGCTAAAGCGCGATGGCAGCGTGTCTCGCAAGGACGAGGAAGGCTGAGAAGGCAGCAATCAGGTCAAACAGGGCCCAACCAACGCTGATGGATTACAAATAGAGGAATTAACAATGAGTCAAAATAGACATCAATGAAGAGGGCTATAATGGCGTGTGATTGAACAATGCACAGCAATACCAGGCTGGTAATGTTTTGGGATCGAACTCACTTACCTCCTAGGCATGTCATACCCAAGGGGAAGGATATGTCATACATGGGCTTTGGGGAGGAGGGGAGGGGGGAGGCAGGTAGGGGATTGGGAAAGGGAAGTCAGTGGTAATTTTATAACTAAAAGTTGTTATATGTATGGTTGATAAAGAATTGAAAATTGTTACTTTAAATGTAAGAGGGCTTAATTCACCTACAAAGCGAAAGTTAATGTTTAAAGATATGGTACGCTTGCTGGCTGATATAGTCCTTTTGCAAGAAACTCACTTGAAAAAAGTGCATGAGAAACTGGTGAAACATGGACGATACTCTGTTATTAAGTTCTCCTCTTGTGCTGCTATGCCTAAAAAGCGAGGGGTTCTGATAGCGCTGGCAACGTCTCGTCCATGGCAGATTTTGAAAACTGTAAGTGATAAAGAAGGGAGATATCTATTGATGGTGGTTTCTGTATATAATACCACGTATACTATACTTAATGTGTACGCCCCTAATCAGGGGCAGGGCCCTTTCTGGGAGCAGATAGAAGGGGTTCTGAAGCAACACCAGCAGGGCCACTTATTAGTGGGTGGAGACTTTAATGTCACCATGCACCCCCATATAGATAACTCTACAGGGTCTGCAGTGTATGCCAAAACAGATAGGAAATTATTGAAACAGTTAATGGCCCGGTGGGGACTGATAGACATTTGGCGAGAGAAAAATGGTAATGAGAGGGACTACACATATTACTCCCCCAACTATAAAACATATTCTAGAATAGATGGTTGGCTGGGAGATGTAAATATAGCAAGAAAGACACAAGATGCTAGCATAGAACCTCGCACATGGTCTGATCATGCCCCGGTAATACTGACACTTATCCTAGGAACTCACCTTGTAGGCATACGATATTGGCGACTAGATGATACCTTACTATATGATGAGAGAAATATACTAGAGATAGAACAATATATTATGGAATATCTTAAATTTAATGATACAGGCGAGGTCAGAGTGAGTACCTTGTGGGAAGGTCTCAAGGCAGTGATCAGAGGGCGTCTAATAGCACTACGAGCCCATATATCGAAAACTCGCATGGACCAGGAAAACAATGTTAGGAACGAACTCAGGCAAGCAGAACAGAAACACAAAACACAACCAGACGATACTAATGAGGCAGAAAAGTTACACCAGTTGAGATTAGCACTTAACGAACTCCAAATGGAAAGCCTAGCGGCGCAACTACAACAGACCCAGCAAGAACATTTTGAGTTTGGGGAGAAAGCGGGTAGGCTTTTGGCCAATAAGCTTAAAAAACAAGTTCAGCGGAATCATATAGGGGGGATACGAGATACGAACGGGGAACACATCACACAATTAGATCAAATACAGAGAACCTTTCTAGAATACTATACCTCACTATATGAGAAAGAGTCCACATTGGAGCCAGCAATCGTGGAACGATACTTGAAAGAGAGTGGTATTCCCCAATTACAGGGAGTGGAGAGCGAAACACTATCGGCCCCCATAACATCGGAGGAAATTAAATGGGCAATTAAAGATAGTGCACATGGGAAAGCACCAGGCCCAGATGGGTATACTATAAAATTTTATAAAACATTTGCAAAACACCTGATCCCAATATTAGAGAGGGTATTTAATGAGCTGGAAGAGGTTCAAGAGATACCACAAACATGGAGACTAGCAGCAATAACACTGCTCTTAAAACCAGGCAAAGACCCCCAACAATGTAGCTCCTACCGCCCGATATCCTTGCTCAACGTGGATTATAAACTCTTTACGAAAATATTAGCACATAGGCTACAGAAACAGCTCCCAAACTTGATTCACGAAGATCAGGCGGGATTTATTATAGGGCGACAAACGTTTGACAACATTCGAAGCCTCATCCATACTATCCAATACACCCAAGATGAAAAAGTACCAGCAGTATTACTATCCATTGACGCAGAAAAAGCGTTCGATCGTGTTGATTGGGCATACCTCTTTGCGGTGCTTCGACAGGTGGGATTAAAGGGGCGGTATCTAACATGGCTGCAACTTTTATATAAAGACCCGAAAGCAATATTAAAAATTAATGGATCATATACTGCGGCCTTCCCGCTTCGGCGGGGAACTAGGCAGGGGTGTGCCCTCTCCCCGCTTCTGTTTGCTTTAACGGTAGAGCCGCTCGCTTGTATATTGAGAAATGATGAGGAAGTAAAGGGCATAGTACGAGGGCGAAAAGAGCAAAAGCTTCTACTTTTTGCAGATGATATACTACTCACTCTTGCGCAGCCTGCAATATCAGTACAAAAAGCAATAGATCACGTGTCATATTATGGAGCAGTGTCGGGATTTAAACCCAATTTAACTAAATCTACCTTATTAAACATAACAGTACCGAATGAAGAGATACCGGCTCTGCGAGAAGCATTTCCATTTGCCTGGGCGCAAAAATCCATTAAATACTTAGGAATACAGATCACACCCAAGATAGAAGATCTATTTCAGGCTAATTTTCCAGTAAAGATAGCTGAACTTTTTCAGGAATTAGATAGATGGGAGGGCCTCAATATATCTTGGAAAGGGCGTATACATGCTATCAAGATGATGTTGCTCCCCAAATTATTATACTTATTTCTGGCACTGCCCATACCGATACCTGCCTCCTTCTTCACGCAATTAAATAAGAAAATGTTTCGATATATATGGAGGAAAAGGCCACCACGGGTTAATAGAGCCACGATGTATCAAACACTAGACCGAGGTGGTATGGGAACACCCAATTTTTATCTATATCACCAAGCAGCACAATTAAGAATACTAGCTGACTGGGCTCCAGGGACAATAAAGAAATGGATGCATTGGGAGAGAGCATGGATAGGTAGGTACACGATAGAGGACATATTGTGGATATCAGGGAGAGATCTGACATCTATATTGCAGGAATTACCTATGAGTCTAAAACACCCGCTCCAAACGTGGTTACAAATTAGAAAGCATATGTTCCCGGAAAGGAAATATTACCGAAAAACAGCAATACGATGGGCGGAGGGTTTCCCACTTGGGAGATCAGAAAAGGTGTTTGATAACTGGGCAAAAGCAGGCTTATACACACTGGGACAGGTATGGGCGGAGGGCAATATGATTAGTTTCCAGGAACTTCAAGAAGAGTATGGTCTATCGGAAAAAGATCTTGTTTATTACTGTTGTCTGCGTAATTTTATTAAAAGACGAGCGCAAGATGAATTAGATCTAGAAGAGACAACTCTTGAATTAGCAATGCGTAAGGGAGGGGGCAGAGGTAGTATCTCCCGGATATATCTTGCACTATTGGGCAGGACAGACCCTCAAATTTTTTATCATAAGAAATGGGAAAACGTTTTGCAATGTACACACCCTAGAACAATTTGGATGAGCAATTACAAATATCTGCTCAAGGCATCCCCAGCACAATCTATCAATGAAAATGGCCATAAGTTATTGTACTGGTGGTATTATACCCCAGATAGATTGCAAAAGATATATCCGGAGACCTCGGGAAAATGTTGGCGGGGATGTGGCCTTCAGGGCACGTTTTACCATATTTGGTGGACATGTCCGAAGGTGGAATTGTTTTGGGAGGCAGTAGTGAAGTTGGTAAATACAGTATTGCCTCAACCATACCCAAAGAAAGCAGAACATTGCCTCCTCCATTTCCGGCCTAGCTCAATACCCAGTGGACAACATAGATTGGCTACTCAGTACTTTGTAGCGGCCAAGATAGCCTTAGCCCGAGCCTGGAAACAAACTGAAACACCAACACTACAACTGATAGCTCGCAGAGTGGACTTTCTGTATCAGATGTCGAAATTGACTGCTAAGAGGAAAGGCACTATGAAAGTATTCACGAACATTTGGTCAATATATGAACAATCTCAAGAATCAGAAGCAACACCACTGACGGAGAAAGGGAGGGGGGGAGGGGGACCATGAACAAAAATTGGTTACTGATATTGGATGTTATTTGGTTATGATTGTAATTTGCTAAATTGCCAATAAAATATTGGAAAAAAAAAAAAAAAAAAAAAAAAAAAGGAAAAAAGGGTGAAGAGGAGAGATACGATAGAGACATTTAAATACCTCCATGGTTTAAATGCACCGGAGGTGCGTCTCCATTGAAAGGAAGCTCTGGAACAAGAAGGTATAAGATGAAGATGAAAAGGGACAGACTCAAGAGTAACCTGAGGAAATGCTTCTTCATGGAAAGGGTGGTGAATTCATGGAATGGCCTCCCAGTGGAGGTGGTAAAATTGAAGCCTATCTGAATTAAACAAGCTTGGGACAAATACATAGGATCCCAAAGGGAGAGGAAGGGATAGTATGTGGCATGGATGGGTCTTTATCTGCCTTCATTTTTCTGCTTCTAACAAATGTCGATCTGATCATGTGTTTTCACCCTTTACACTCTGTACATTAGTGACTTGAGTTCTTCAGACATCTCCTAAGAGAATCTGCACTTTTTCTACCTTGCATAAAATGCCATGCAAGTGTTGGTCTATGAAGATTTGGAAAAAAACTAAGGAGCCCTTTTACAGAGCTGCAGTAAGCCCAACGCGGGCTTACTGCTTACTCTTCTGTGACTACCACCGGCCCAACACGGCCGCCGGCACTAGTGCCACCCCAAGCGCACACCATTTCTGGGGGAAAAAGACCCCCCCCCCCCCAAATGGCTTGCACAGCAGTAATTGGGCATCTCCGCACACTGCCTGGTTACCACCGGGTTAGTGCAGGAGCCCTTACCGCCACTTCAATGGGTGGTGGTAAGAGTTCTCTTACTGCATGGCCATGTGTGTCTGGGGGAGTTTTACCCACTGCAATAAAAAGGGCTCCCACCACTAGCGCAGGGGCCTTTTTTCGTAGCTTGGTAAAAGGACCCCTCAGTGAAAAGAAAGCAGAGATTTGAAAAATCTTCCTCCAAAGCAAGTCTAGAGTACAAACACTTCTCTGTAGGGTATCAAAGAGTGGATTCTTGTACTCTTGGCCTTTTTGAAAGTGGATTCAACCACCAAAGATTAGTAAAGAAGATATCAACCAGAGGCCTCATGATCCAGGCTTAGGCACTCCAAGCACCAATTATATACAGCCACACTGCCTTGTTGTAGGGGCCTTGTTTAGGACATGTTGCCAAAAAAAAATGGCTAGGACAAAATTAATTTCCTGGTGTCCCTCGCAACTCAGCTGAGCCACTTTTCAAGAGGTTTTTCAAGAAAAAAGAGCCTGGCTGAGCTGCCAAGGACACTAGGAAACTGAATTCACTTCAGCCATATTTTCTGGCAACATTGTTTAAAAAAGGCCCCTAACACTTTCAGAATGTGCAGGCAGTTTGGCAAAAATCACATTCAATGTGGATACCTACAACTGGTGCTTGTAGTGCCTAGGTCTGGTTCATAAGTTCTCTAGGAGGGCTGCCAAGGACACCACAACTGTGATGGGAGGCCATGAGCAAAAAATAAATAAAACCTAGAAAAGAGGGAAGAAATCTAACTAGGAAATTTATTTATTTACTTATTTATGCACATTTATACCCCACTTTTTTCCACATGCATGCAGACTCAAAGTGGCTTACAATGTTATAAGGAAAAAAGGTGATCAATGCATAAGAGCAAAAGAAAAAAAATTTAAACTGAGCTACTTAAGTTACCATTAGAAAGAGTACATCTATTTGGCTCTGTGGAAAACGAAAATAAGGTAAACCCAGACAATGACACAGCTCAGAAGTTGTACACAGAGCCAAGCTCAAAACATTTAATGCAAATTCAAAGATAAAGGAGAGCTTTCCCACATGGGATCCACTATATAACATCACCTATTTGTGAGAACTTTCCATCCTGTATGCCCTCTGAGAAAAACATTGGGACCCTTTTACTTAGCCGCGTAGGTGTCTACGAGTGCACAACGCGCGCAAATTTGGAACTACCACCCGGCTACTGCTTGTTCCAGGCGGTAATTTCATTTTTTACGCGCATCTGAAAATATTTTTTTTTTCAGACGCGCAGTGCTAACCAGGTGGTAATCGGCAGTGTACATGCGTAGATTATTACCATCAGGTTAACGTGTGGAAACCTTACCGCTAAGTGAATGGGTGGCGGTAAGGTCTCAGACCCAAAATGGACATGAGCCAATTTTTATTTTGCCGCACATCCATTTCGGCCAAAAAAAGGGTATTTTTTACAGGTGCGCTGAAAAATGGATCTACGCATGTCCAAAACACATGCCTACACTAGTGTAGGCCATTTTTAAGCGCACCTTAGTAAAAGGATCCCATTGTTTCCAGAGAGAATGAGCAAGAAAAAAATAATTTTTTAATTAATATTTTAAAAGGTCAATTACTATAGCTTACAAGTATGGCACTGAAATAAGTATGGCACTGAAATATTTAAAGAGTAAAGTATGCTGGAACTTGTTTGAAAGAATTTGTAATAATTTGAACCTCTTATAAAATTATGGAAGCGCTACCAACAGTATGGAGAAATATCTGTGCTATTTTTTTCATAAGTACATAAGTAATGCCATACTGGGAAAAGACCAAGGGTCCATCGAGCCCAGCATCCTGTCCACGACAGTGGCCAATCCAGGCCAAGGGCACCTGGCAAGCTTCCCAAACGTACAAACATTCTATACATGTTATTCCTGGATTTGTGGATTTTTCCAAGTCCGTTTAGTAGCGGTTTATGGACTTGTCCTTTAGGAAACCGTCCAACCCCTTTTTAAACTCTGCTAAGCTAACCGCCTTCACCACTTTCTCCGGCAACGAATTCCAGAGTTTAATTACACGTTGGGTGAAGAAAAATTTTCTCCGATTTGTTTAAAATTTACTACACTGTAGTTTCCTGCTTTTTCAAATTGCTTTTTGTCAGATAAATCACCAATGACAAAGACAAACCCACCCTACCCCCAAAAATAGCACTTACAACTGTCAAAACTTAGGTATCTTTTTATCTCATTTATATCCTACTACAATCGACTTAAATTGTGCAATTGGTCCACACCAGTCTAAACTTTACAAGATGAGGCAAACCAGTTCAACAGTAGTTTGGCTAGGCAGAGAAATAAGTTCACGTTACTGTAAACTTTAGCACTTCCCCAAAAAAGTAATTCTGATAAAAGAACAGTTGGTTCCTGCTACTATTCTGTTTGTATGTTTAAGGACATGCAATGGATGATTGGGCCCATCACTGCCAGCCAATATTCTCATTTTGTGGTTTTCGAGGGAATTTAAAGTACTTAGTACTTAGGGGCTGGGAAGCTTTTTTGGGTGGTAAAGCTGATGGAGGTGTCTCTCATCATGCCAACTAGGTTCCGAACAAAGAAAATAGCTTCCCTAGCTCAGGTCTATCCAAAGCACACAATAAGGAGATAACTGAGTGTTCTACATTTTGAGTATGGAATTATAAAACTTACTTATCTTTTCTTTCTCCTTATAGTCTCTCTCTCGATTTAGGCCATTCATTTCACTATCAATATTTGCCTTGTCTTCTTGAATGCTTCTCAATCCAGTATTAATAGAATCAATCTCTGGTTGCAGACTCTCACAATTTCCTACAGTGTTCAACTCGTTTTGCCAGTCTTCTATCATTTTACGGATGGTGATTATTCTTTTCTCTCGGTTTGACTCTTCATCTCTTTTCATTCTCAAGGAATGCTGAACATCACCAATCTGTGAAAAACATACGTTTGTATATTTATTTATTAATTTATTTTGACACAATGATCAAACTTTATGAAAAAAAATAATAAAGATCAAAAATGTCACCAAAGAAACAAAGCACCCATGGCCTCTGCCCATGAGACAGCCAGCACATAGGTAGAATGGGTCCTAAGGCTACTCAAAACCAGTTTGTTTTGACAAAATTTACGCCGCATCAATAGTCGTCTTCATCCAGCATGCTACTGTTGCCTTGGAAGTCACTAGATTCTTGAGCAACCCATGAACTGTACAAATGGTCCAAGAGATGGAAATAATTTTTTTCTTCCTAAAAGTAACATAGCAATACTCACTGTACATCCGGTTTATGAAGCTTTCTAGGTTAAGCATTCATTCCCTCAATCCTTGAACACAGGGAGGAAAAGCTCCTGAGTAACATGGAACAGGGAAATCACCTTTGTCAGAAAAGCCGGGGCTGAGCAGATGGAGCCAGACTCATCCGAAATGGACAACTATGGGTACCAACAAGAAAGAGAATGTAATTATGAAACCCTGTGTGCAGAGGCAATAGCAACCAGGAAATCTGTCTTCAGAATAAGATCTTTTAGGAAAGTTGCCCTCAATGGCTCAAAGGGTGGGCCCTCAAGAACATTCATTTTAAGGTTCAAGTCCCATAAAGGGAAAAAGGAACGAGAGGAGGTCCGCAACCACACCACTCCCTTTAAGGACCACAAGACATCTGGATGTACTGCCAAAGAAAGGCAAACAATTTTCCCTCTATAACAAGTGAGCACAGCCATCTGAACCTGCAGAGAGCTAAGGGCCAGTCCTTGATGAAATCCATCCTGCAAGAAGTCTATAACAGCCCAGACCTGCACTCGCCGTAGAGAAAGAGAATGTTCTACATACCAGAATTCAAAGACTTTCCAGACATGAACAGAAGCCAGGAAGGTTGACGACGTACAGACCCCTCAGAAGAGTAGAAATCACTGCAGCCGAGAGCCCTTGCCCCTCAAGGCACTGCATCTCAAGAGACAAACCATAAGCCAGAAGGAATCTGGATCCTCCATCTCCAACAGCCTCTGCCGGAGACCTCAACCCTTGGGAAGTGGTGGTAGTAGTAATAGTAGCGGGGTGGGGGGAAGCATCTGCAAGCAGGTGCACCAAGACTCCATATCAAAGCTCCAAGGTCAGTCCAGGCCATTAGGAGGATCAGAAAGGGGTGCTGGGCCACTCTACATAGCATCCTCCCTATAAGAGGCCAAAGAGAAGAATGGATATCAGATCAAACACTAGCTTTCCCCCACCTGTCCACCACCAGTTGGAAGGCCAGCAGGACTCAACTCTCACTCTGTCAGATTCAGGATAGGCTGGCAGAAAAAGTCCACTTGAATGTTGTCCTGGCCAGCAACGTGAACCATCAACATTGTCAGAAGGTGGTTCTCTGCCTAATGGTTTGGCTCCTTGTTCCCTCCCACTTGTTGATGTTTGCCAATGCTGAGGCACTGTACAACATCACCCACACTGCTCTGCCTTGCATGATGGGATGGAACTCCAGAAGCGTATGCCCGACAGCCCTCAACTTGAGGTGATTGACTGATCAAGACATCAGGAATTGAACCACCCTGAGGTTGCAGTGAGCCTCCAGCTGCAGCAGATGACAAAGCACATCAACAGTTGTTTGACATTTTATGGCCAAGCCATAAGGGGAAATCAGGATAGCCTCTGAAATGGGAAATGCCAAATTTAAGGTGTAGCCCTGACTCACCATCTCTAACACCCACTGGTCTGAGGTAATGTAAGCCTAGTCATAAAAAGGGACAATCTTCTGCCCACCCAAACTAATGAGGGTCCTGACACAACCTCATTGTGCTCCTTTGGCAATGCCATTTGCCCCAGAGGAACCATGGCCCCTAGGGTCTTCTTGGAACTCAACAGACCCACTCTTGGCCTGCCTCCCCACTCCAGCTGGTGATACACATTTGTTCTGCCAAAAATGTCTTCCTCCTTTCCAGTGAGCCTTGCCTGGGTCTGACTGGCCAGGGCCCTTGTGGTGCATCTCCAGGAGATATATCGGACAAGACTCCCAAGTCCCTAACTAACTTCTCCAGATTGTCCTCAAATAGCAAACAACTCCTAAAAGGTAGCTAGCTCAAACACACCTTACAAGGAGCATCCACCAACCAGTGGAGGAGCTATAGCCACCTCCTGGCCAAGACCAGCCAACCAGTCAAGACTTGGGTTCAAATCCCACTGCAATTCCTTGTGGCCTTGAGCAGGTCACTTAAATCTCCACTACCTCAAGTACAAATTTCGATTGCAAGTCCTACTGTACTTGAATGCAACTTGCCTTAAACTATCGATGGAAAGGCATAAGCTAAACAATAAAAATAAATAATGCATAAGAAATCCACTAGCAAGACACCCCCTTTAGGGTATCAAGGAGCTGCTGGAGCTAATGCAGCATTGCTTGAGCCACATAACCGCTGCAGATGGCAGCTTGCACCCCTGTTATTAAGGTAAAGGCCTATTTGAAAAAATGCTCCTCTTTCATCTTGCACGGCTCCTTAAGCACTGAGCCCCCTCCAGAAACTCCCGCTCTTCCAGCATCATATGTGTGAGCACTTTGTGTAGGGGAAAGGCTTTGAAGTCCCCCACTCAGCCCTCCAGAAGTGGATTCTCTTCGTCTGGCTCTAGCACGAAGACAGAAGACTGCCACCACACCTCCTCTCAATGGCATCAATCAGGCTAGGGAGCTCTTCCTATTTAAAAAGCTGAATGATCTGAGAATGCGCCTCCTCCTCCATCTCGGGAGGTTCTGGATCCAACCCTACATCCAGTGCACAATCTTCTAGAAGGAAGGACATGTTGGGGTTCTCCGGGACCACCAGGCATCCCACGAGCTCCATCCAGCTCAAATCTACTCTGAGCCACTGCCTGACTGGGCCCTTCACTCCCAGAGCTCGTGGGGGGAGCAGGGGCCACCCCAAAAGTCCAGAACTACTGTCTCACATGAGCGCCTCCTTAATGAGGAATATCATGCTCTGGATATAGTCTGTTCCTCAATGTGAGTCAGGAAGGAGCACCACCCCCCACAAGACCTATCATCCCTTGAGAACTTCTGAACCTGCTTATGCAAAGTTGATGACGAAGAGTAAAAGAAAATGGCTTCCATTCCCATCAAGCCCGTCGGTGACTGTAGGTCCCATGAGCTGGTCAGAGGCAGGATCAGCAGTTCTCAATTCGGCTTTCCCCGAGTCCCTTGGGCCATTTCCACCAAAGGAGCCTAGCATGCTCAACTACGTGGTTAGTCTGCCTGAGCCACTGTGCTCCTGCTCCCAGCAAGCCTGACTGCAGTCTGGCATTCCCTGGGCCCCCATGATCCCCTTGGGTTTCTGAGGTGGCTACTTTATCTCTTTTGAGGTTTTATGTAAATTTTTTTCAAAGTCCTATATTTTGGGCACCCAAATGGAGAAGAGAAAATTGTAACCTTTCACATTAATTATATTGGTACATATAACTTGGGGTTCTATAGTACTTTTCTATAGCAGGGGCACCTAACAACAGTGTTTTGGGCATCTAAAAGTTGCGGTTCTACCACTGCAGGAAGAAAGTGGATTGATATGGACTTTTAAGGAGTAATTCTATATAGACCACCCTAAGTTAGCTGCCAAGTAGGTACTCAATTGTAGGCATGCAAACAGGAATTATACTTGAGTGTCAAAATGGGGATAAAACAGCAGGTATGCACAAAAGTGCACTTAGGTGTTATTCTACATCTGGATGCCTAGGTGTTCTCATGCATACCTGCACACGTTTTTATAGAATACTTCCATTTGCACACACAACTGCATCATTTAGGCGTGCCTGTTTACACCAGCCGTAGACATGGCATAAGGAAGGGCTTCACAACCCAGTCCTCAGGGCACACCAAGTCCCATCGGGTTTCCAGGATATCAACAATGAATATAATATCTGTTTTACTGTTCTGGGATCTTCCCAGGTACTTGTGACCTGAACTGGCCACATTGGAAACAGGATACTGGGCTTCATGGACCTTCAAGTCTGTCCCAGTATGGCAACACTTATGTTCTTTAATATGCATGAGATAAATAGGTTTCCATATCAAGGAGGAAATGCATGCCAAACTCATGCATATTCATTGTGGATATCCAGGAAGAAACACATTGATCCACATTGGTGGTGTTTTTAGGTTTGCACCCTTGATGCAACCTGTACTCTTGGCGAAACACGGCCATGTCAGGCATCTGATTATGAACTCTGGGAGCATTGGTACAACTTATTAAAAAATGCATTTTCTTCAGCAAGGTCAACTTCTTGCCTTTTACTCCACTAAAGTTAGGTGCATACATGTTGACACACTAGTATTCTATAACAGTTTAAGTATGCTAATATGCCAGTATAGAATACTAGCTAAGTGTCCTAAATTTAGGCTCCTAAGTTTGAGGGCCCTTTATTGAAATGGCCCTAGGCAGTACCGTCTGGGCACTGAAAAGTCGCACACCCCTTTATCAGAGCATAAGTGGTGATTGGCTCCTGCACCGACAGGAAGGGAGGCATTAAAAAAAAAAAAAAAAGACACTGAAACAAGGAGTCCCCTCTACAACCCACCCATTAACAATCACATGATCCCTACCCTTCCAATCACAGATCCCTTGATCCACCAACACAAATGGCTTTAAACTCAAGTAGCACCCCCAAACCCTAAGACCAATCGGGCCCCCCAAGACCCCCAATCATCCATCCTCCTGGGGTGACCCCCGCCCCCCACAGCCACCCAAAAAAAATAGTTCTTGTGTCTCATGGTACCCCATCCCCCAGCCCTTCCTGTGATATCTTCAAGAAGCACGAACAATGGTCACTCAATCCTGCCTCTAAGCTGCCATCTTCAAAAATGGCAGCACCTGACCCCCGTGCGGCGAATTCTTGGGCGTACCTTTTGGAGTCAGTCTTCCAAATAAGGAAATTTTTCCCTTATTTGGTCTCCACCCAGTTTATGAAAAATGGGAAAAAATGTTCTCATTTGGGAGACTGACCCTGCATGGTGCTTCTCAGAATGCACCAAGTGAGGCCAGTGCTACCATTTTCAACGATGGTGGAACAGAGGCAGGAGCGAGTGGGCATCACTCTTTAAGCTGCGCCAGGAGGGGAAGGGGAGTGCCACCAGACATGAAGGCTATTTAGGGGGGTTATCGGAGAGGGGCACTGGAGATCTTGGAATGCTCAGGGGGAGGGTCATGGAGTTCAGGGGTGCCACTAGACACCAGGGCTATTTCTTGGGGAGAGGGGGGGAGGGAATTGGAGTTCCAATAGACACCAGGGCAATTTTGGAGGGGAAACTAGGGGTGGGGGTTTCCACTAGACACCTAGTCAATTTGTTTGAGGAGTGGAGGAAAATCGCAGGGTCCACTAGACACCAGAGCTATTTTTCCTACTTTGGGGTTGTGGGGGTGGGGAGAGAGATCAGAAATCAGGGGACCCAGGTGCAGCTATGGAAAAATTAATTCTTACCTGATAATTTTCTTTCCATTAGTCCCAACAGATCAATCCAGAGACTTGTGGGTTGTGTTCCTCTACCAGCAGGTGGAGATAGAGAGAACCTCCAAGGTTTGCTATATGTGGACCTGTGCAGCCAACTGAACCTCAGTATGAACGATAGCAAAACAGTGGAATGGAAACAAAAATTAACCAACCGCAACAAAACCGCAGACAGTAAACCCAGGGGGGGCCTCTGGATTGATCTGTTGGGACTAATGGAAAGAAAATTATCAGATAAGAAGTAATTTTTCCTTCCATGGCGTCCCACAGATCAATCCAGAGACTTGTGGGATGTACTCAAGCAGTCCTCAAGTAGGGTGAGACACCCCCAACCTGGCAGAAATCACCAAGCCAAACACCGCATCTTGACGAGCTGCCACATTCACCTGATAATGACGAGTGAATGTATGGACCAAAGCCCATGTATCTGCCCTGCAGATATCTTCCAGAGAAACCAAATGGGACTCTGCATAGGAGGAAGCTTGAGCTCACGTAGAATGAGCACAAACTTGCCTCCAAAAAGGTTGAAGAGGTGGTCAGAAAGACGAAATTCGTCACCTCCAAATACCTGAGAAGAGCCCGTCTCATATCGAGGCAGCGAAGAGCCTGGAATTGCTCAGGGTAATCTTCCCGGCAGAAGACCGGCAAATGCAGGGACTACACCAAGTGGAAACGAGAAACCACCTTGGGCAAAAACGAAGGAACTATCCTAATCGATACCCCCGCCTCCGTAAAATGCAAGAAGGGGTCTCTGTAAGAAAGGGCCTGCAACTCTGAAATTCTCCGAGCGGCAGTAATGGCTACTAGGAAAATCGCCCTCAAGGTGAGATCCTTAATCGTAATCCCTGATAAGGGTTCGAAAGGAGGACGCTGAAGCGCTTTGAGAACTAGATTATGGTTCCAGGATGGCAGAATTGGCACGTGAGGAGGGCGCAAACGATTTATGCCCCTCAAGAAACGAACCACATCCGTGTGAGAGGCAATGGACGCCCCCTGAAGCCGGCCTCTAAATCATGCCAGAGCTGCCACCTGCACCTTAAGAGAACTCAACTAGAGTGATTTTTGTACAGCCTACTAAAGAAACGCGAGGATAACCGATACTGAAGCCGAAGCCACCGACAATCCCAAACTCGCGCACCACAAATCAAAGGTACGCCACACCCTAGCATAAGCTATCGAGTTGGATCTTTTCCGAGCCTACAGCATCATAGCAATAACCGCGTCCGGATACCCTTTTCTTCTCAACCTCGCCCTTTCAAGGGCCAGGCTGTAAGACCAAAGGGGAGGGGATCCTCCATTGTGACTGGCCCCTGCAGCAGGAGACCGTCCCGCACCGATCAGAAAAGGACGATCGAACAGAAGCCTGATCACATTTGCGTACCAGGGTCGTCTGGGCCAATCCGGGGCCACTAGGATCACTCGACCGGGATGACTGGCAAAGCAAGTCAGTAACCTGCCCACCATTGGCCACGGGGGAAAGGCATAGAGTAGGCCCCTGGGCCAAGGTTGAAGAATGGCATCAATGCCTTCTGAGCCCAGCTCTCATCCCCTGCTGAAGAAACGAGGAACCTTCGCATTGAATGCGGTCAATCTCTGGCATCCCCCAACAGGCAGTTATCTGATCGAAAGCCAAGGGGAGAGCGTCCACTCCCCCGGCTCCAACTGGTGGTGACTGAGAAAGTCCGCTTGCACATTCTGTGACCCCGCTATATGAGCCGCTGTCAAGAACAAGAGATGAGTCTCTATCATACCCATCTCGCGCGCTAGGGGGCACTCCTGGTGCCCCCCTGACGATTTACATAGGCGACCGCCTTCGCACTGTCTGAAAGAATTCGAACTGGGCAACCGCAGAGAAGAGACAGAGACTCTTGAAGGGCCAGACAAATCGCCCATAACTCCAAGCGTTTCATGGACCATGATATCTCCATCGAAGTCAAAATACCCTGGGCCATCTGTTACAGGCAATGAGCCCCCCCCCCAGCCAGACAGTTACACATCCGTGGTCACTATCTTCCAGTCCGGGGTTGCCAGAGGAATGCCCAACACCAGATTCTTTTGAATGAACCACCAGTGCATGATTGTGTGGATGGGCCAAACATGGCACCCGAACCTCGTAATCCTCCAAGTGCGGAGACCAATGGCTCAGAAGGTGCCACTGGACAGCGCGCATGAGAGCTCTGGCCCACTTTACCACATCCAAGGTGGAGGCCATGGAACCTAGAACTTGTACATAGTCCCAAGCCCGCGGGTTCGTAGATTGAAACAGCGCTCATAACTGAGCCTGTAACCGCTGTGCTCGAGCTGAAGGAAGAGAAAACTATCCCTATTCGGGTATCAAAGCACACCCCCAAGTATTCCAGCGTTTGGGAAGGCGTTAGGCTGCACTTCGGGAAGTTTATCACCCAATCAAGCGAATGAAGCAACCCAACCACTTTGTCAGTTGCCCGCCGACTCTCCTCGAAAGAACATGCCCACACAAGTCAGTCGACAAGTCAGTCATCTAGATAGGGATGGACCTGAATCTCTTCCTTCCTGAGATAGGCCGCCACTACTACCAGGACCTTGGAAAAGGTCCGAGGCGCTGTGGCTAGGCCAAATGGCATCATTTTGAATTGAAAATGGCGACCGATCACTGCAAAGCGAAGAAAGCGCCTGTGGGGAGGCCAGATTGGAATGTGTAAATAAGCCTCTGAGATCGAAAGAGGTCAAAAACTCCCCTGGCTGTACCGCTGCGATCACCGATCGGAGGGTTTCCATTCAGAAAAGCCTAACCCGTAAGGACCTGTTGACGCACTTGAGATCTAAGACGGGTCGCCAAGAACCGCCCTTTTTTGGCACCACAAAATAAATGGAGTATCGACTGCACCCTCTTTCTGCTGGGGGTACAGGCTGGACGGCACCCAGCCATTGTAAGTCGAGGAGTGTGTGTCGAACGGCCCGCACCTTGGCAGGACATGTGCAAGGAAATTCCAGAAAAGAGTCTACTATCGGATGAGCCAATTCTAACTTGTAGCCATCTCTGATAACCTCCAAGACCCATTCATCGGATGTGACCCTGGTCCACTCCACCAGGAATTGGAACAGTCTGCCCCCAATAACCGGCTGGATATGGACCAGGGCCCCATCACTGGGCGGACCCGGCTGCGGGCTGGTTTCTGTTACCAAAAAGGAAGGCCCGTCTGTCACCTCGAAAGGGCTGAGGCCTCTGAGAAGACCTTGCTCTCTGAAAAGAGGCCCCGCGACCTGGACGGTAACGCCGTGTATCCCTCAACTTAGGTCTAGGTCCCACTGGTCGTACAAACTTGGACCTGTCCTCCGGGAGGCGCTGGCCCTTAGAGTCACCGAGGTCCTTCACAATCTGTTCTGTCTGTCCTAAACAAAAGCTTTCCCCTAAAAGGAAGACTTGCTAAACATGACTTAGAGGCCACGTCTGCAGCCCAATGCTGCAACCACAGCCAGTGACGCGCGGTGACTGCTAGGGAAACCTCCTTCGCCGAAGCCCTCAAAAGATCATAAAGAAGATCCACGACTCCAAGGCCGGCAAAACAGCCATGAGATCTTCCGGAGAGGAGGCTTTCTGTACCTATGATAAGCATGCCCGCACCACATAGGAGCCACAAACTGAGGCCTGCAGGGAAAGGGCCACTACTTCAAAGGACAGCTTCAAGCAAGTCTCCAACTTACGATCCTGAGGGTCCTTGAGCGCTGTGCCACCCTCCACAGGGAGAGTGGTTTTCTTAGTGACCGCTGTGATTAAGGAATCCACCATAGGGACCTTCAGCAAGTCTAAGTAAGGAGCAGGCAGCGCGTAAAGACGCGACATAGCTCTAATCAACCTTAAGCCCACTGTCCGGCGTATCCCACTGCGCCGAAATAAGGATCTTCATGGCCTCATGCACATGAAAGGAATGAGGTGGGCATTTGGTGCCAGACATAATAGAGGACACCGGACCTGTTTCCCCCCTGATGATTCAGGGGGGAAATGGCCAAAACCTCAAAAACCCTCAGGGAGGGACGCTCTTCCCTGCGAAAAAAAGATGGGCAGCCGTCGGATCATCCCCCTCCCTCAGAGGGCAGGGTGACCTCATCTGCCAAATCCAAAGATTCTGAGGGAGAGCCTGGAGACAAACTGGGCCATCTGTGTCACCCAGGAACGTTATGGCAGGAAAGACTGAGAGGCTGCAGCAACCGAAGTTTGCTGAGGAAGAGATGGGGCTGCCTGAAGAGAAGCTCCTGACTTCTTCAAAAGAAAGGCATTGTGCATTAATAAAACAAAATCCGGGGAAAAAGGAACTGCAAGGGACTCCCCTGCTCCCTGTACATCGCTTCCCTCCATCGGAGCCTGTGCCACAGAAGCGCGTTGCGCCTCTTGTCTATCAACCACCACTTGCGGAGCGGGTTGCACCTGAGAGGAAAAAATGGCGCCCGCCAAAGCGCACTGCACTAACTGCCCCGAGGAAACCGCCGAAATTATCCCCTGCGTTTCCGACTCACCGGACACCTGAGGGGAACCCCTGTCACGCTGAACACCCACTGCAGGCTGACGGCGGCAGGACTCACACTCCCCCGATGCTACTCTCCGGCCCCCACACCGGGAGCAGCGCTTAGCCGCCTCAGAAGGCACTGACATGCTCCACAAATGCCTGCCCCAAAACTGACACGGCAGACTGTGTAGTTCCACCATATGATTAAACAAAAACAAAGTCTATTACCTTTTTTTCTTCTCTCTTTTTTTTTTTTTTTTTAGACAGGAGAGAAAGGAAACACCCGATCAGGTAGAAAAGGTAGGGGGAGACCGGGAGGGACCTGGCACCACCAGGTGTACACCACAAGCTGCAAACAGCCACTCAACCCCTGTCTGTGCTAAACCAGGCCCAAAGGACACCAGTAGCCAGATCAAACCAGAGCTGCACAGAGATGTCCCTCCACCTGCTAGACAGAGAGCATACTGAGGTTCAGTAAGAGCATTAAACGCATTTTAGGGTCACATTATAAACTAGTGCAAGGCTGTCAGAGGACAGAACATACAGTGTGACAGAAAAGGCTTCCAGATAACTTCCCACTTGTGCAAGGTCTTTTGACGTATGGCCCAAAGTTTCTCCATTTCACAGATATACCACAACTTATTCAACCATTTTACCAAAGAGGAAACCTGAGGAGACTTCCAATGAGCAGCCAAGGTGACCCAAGCAGCCGACATAGCATGTCGAACCAATAATGACTGAGATGTAGTAAGACCAGGAGGCTTTTTAGGAAAAAGAAAAAATTCAGGTGTCCACTTAATAGGCCTAGACATCCAACTCTGGAGCCTATGCTGAACAGTTTTCCAGTAAGCCCGAACAGAGATTGTTACAAGGACAGCTGTGGCTCAAAGATCAGTAACTGCTGTCATAGAAGCAAGCTATTACTTGTATTAATGTTGAGTCTCTTTTTAACAAACAGTGATAAAGTATCAAATGAATAGTTAGAAATTAAAGTAGTAAACAAAATATATAAAGTTTTCTACCTGCTTGTCTTTACTCTCCAATAGATCTTGCTTTTGTTTACATTTTTGTGAAGTCTCTTTAATTTCAACACCCTGTATAATATATATAAAAAAAGGATATTAGTAACAGTGATTTTATCTATAATAGTAGAACAGTTTAAACTTTATATAGAACAAACAAAAGAGAAACTTGCAGAAGGCAAAAGCATTTTCCAGTAGAGCTTCCCTTGGAAACTTTGGGGCTGCAAGCACAACATGAGTACTTTTGTACCTGTTTACTTTACATCAAGTATAAGAGCAGGTATTAAGTATATGCAATGCTTGGATGCTGATACGGCATTTGATCATGTTGAATGGCCTTATATGTTTAAGGTATGTTTTCTCCTGAGTAGCCCCAACATTCTGGAATGCACTCCCTGAAAGGCTTCACTTAACACAACACTATCTCTACTTAAGGAAGCAGGTGAAAGTTCGGCACTTCAACTAGGTCTTTAATGGAAGAAGTAATTAACTTGCTAGTCACACACACATGCAAAAGGAGCGACATCGGCTGCACATACTATAGCCGGACATGTTTATCCAGCTAAGATAATATTCAACACCTTTATGACTTCCTTAAATTAAACCCCTTATTTTCCTACTTCTATTACTCCATCTTGCCTATCTATATATGTTCCATCTTTGAACACACACTGCTGTCTATTAAAATGTTTCATCACGTATTATGTTGCTATTGTAATACTGCATACTTTGTATGGAAAATTTAGTTAATTACTTGATAATTTTCTTTCCTTTAGTCCCAAAGGATCAGTCCAGACAAATGGATTGTGATCATCCGCCAACAGGTGGAGAAAGAGAATTCTAATGAGTTGTGCCTCATAAGCACCTACACTTACCAACCAAGCCAGTATTTGATAAATCAGTGAAAGAGCGTGACTTCCAGAGAAAAATCTCCAGCCTCTAGATAGAAAAAGAACTATGAAATAAAGGACAAAACTTGTGACTTAGAAATAACGGAACCGAACAATACAAACACCTGAAATTACATACAGCCCTGAAAAAACGAAACTATCACAGAAGGGTGGGCTGTGGACTGATCCTTTGGGACTAAAGGATAGAAAATTTATCAGGTAATTAAATCATTTTTCCTTCCATTACGTCCCAAGGATCAGGCCAGACAAATGGGATGGACAAAAGCAATCTTTAAGAAGGGAGGGACTGTGATATCCCTGCAGCGAGAACCGTATCCCCGAAGGAAGCATCTGCTCAAGCAGACACATCCAAACAGTAATGCTTAACAAAGGAAAGAAAAGAAGACTATGTCGCTGACTGACAGATCTCTACCAACAAAATTGTCCTAGACTCTGCAAAGAAGTCACCAAAGACCTGGTAGAATGAGCCCTTGACGTGCATGGAAGCAGATCTACCCCTCA
This sequence comes from Microcaecilia unicolor, assembly GCF_901765095.1. Lineage (NCBI taxonomy): Eukaryota > Metazoa > Chordata > Amphibia > Gymnophiona > Siphonopidae > Microcaecilia > Microcaecilia unicolor. Next base: position 243,022,777 of record NC_044032.1, on the reverse strand, counting down.
GAATGTAAGCTAAAGAAATAGCTTCCATAAGCCATCAAGCCACTGTCACTTTGGAGGCTGGCAAACTTTTCCAGGGTCCCGCCAAGAGGACAAAAAGGATGATCAAACTAGTGAGTTGCACAGGGACAGAAATCTTATCAGTCCCCACTGGGATCTTACCCATCCCCGTAAAAAATTTAAACCGTTCCCACAAGAATTTAATGGTACATAAAAAATAAATTCCAGTTGGCACTCTCAGTCTCTCTCTGGGTTCGAGCAGCAGCACTGTAGGCAAGGAAGGAACGGAAGTTGTAACCTGGAGAACTCTGGTACACACGTGTAAGACAAGTCTCGGATTCACTAGCAATGTGTGCTAAGAGGTCACCACATGCACATGTCAGTAAGTCAGGTGACATCTGATGCCTGGGTCAAAGCTGAGGTATACACATCAGCTTGGAAGCAGAGAGGATCGATAGTAACATCATAAGTGACAGAAAATAAAAACCTGAACGGTCCATCCAGTCTGCCCAATACTGAGACTCATTATCAATTCATGATTAAATCAACAATGAACTTGATATTATATACTTCATTATGGTCTTTGGCGTTTCTGGGACATAGACCATAGAAGTCCACCCGGCCTTATCCTTATGTTCCAACTGCTGGCGTTGTCAACAAAGCCCCTATTTGTCTTCACAGACGAGGAGACAGCACTCAAAGAACTTGGTACTCAGTAGATGACAGACTGGCGCAAGTGCAGCATACACTTCAATGGGAACTCCCCAGGAATTGTTTCCGTCCCCAGGGGAACCCTGCAGGAACTGTTGCTGTCAACACAGGATTCCCGAACTGCTTCCGTCCCCTCGGGAATCCTGTGGACCCCGTTCCTGTGCAGGTCTCTAGATCAGACCGCCTGAAATCGTTGGTAGCAGTACGACAGCGTATAAAGACAAACTTCACATCCAAGAGTCGAAGGGAAGCGTATTCTACAGAATAGACCTCTCTGGAAAAGAAGGAAGAAACAAAGTCTGACTGACATGAAAAGCAGATACAATCTTTGGCAAAAAGGACGGAACTGTCCGTATAGAAACTCACAAGTCAGAAAAGCAGAGAAAGAGAAAGCATGAAGCTGTAAAACTCTCCGTGCTGATGAAATGGCAACTAGAAATACTGCCTTTAAAGATCTTTGATAGCTGCCGAACAAAGGGGCTCAAAGGGGGCTGACTGAAGAACATTAAGAACCACTTGAAGACTCCATTGAGGACAAACATTGCGGAGAGGGGACACAGATGAGTAACTCCCTTGATGAAATGCACTATATCAGGGTGAGCAGCCAATGAAGTATTCTGTATCTTGACACTATGATACACCAACGCTGCAGCGAATTGAGAGCCCAAGTCTTTTTTGAATCCCTCCTGAAGGAAGGATAAAATTTGAGACAAGAAAGCAAAAAATGGAGAGACACTATTCTGTGCAGACCAGTTAGTTCTCCATACTCTAGCATAAGAAGAAATGGACCACTTTCAGGCTTGCAGCAAGATAGTAATAACATCATCTGCGTAACCCTCCTTCTTCAATCATGCCCTCTAAAGAGCCAGGCCATAAGACCAAAGCGGGAAGGGATCCTCTATAAGTACTGGGCCTTGGTGCAATACGCCCGTCTATGGGCGATTTGAAGACGGATGATGTCCACATACCAAGGATGTCTTGGCACTACGGAGCTACAAGAACAACCTTCCTGGGATGACATGAAATGCTGTGCAACATCCTTCCCATGAGAGGCCAAAGAGAAAACGCATAAAGGAGGCTGTCCGACAGACAAGGCTATACCAGTGCATCCATTCTTAGGGAATCCTTCTCCCTGCTGTAGAATCTGTGTACTTGCGCAATGAGTCTGGATGCCATGAGGTACAGAACAAGAAGACCCCACAGTGTGGAAATGAGGCAAAATGCAGTCTTTGACAATTGCCATTCCTCTAGGTCCAAAAAACATTCTGCTGAGGAAATTCGCTTGCAAGTTCAGTGAACCCGCTGTGTGAGACACTGAAATCATTGGAATGTTCAATTCCACCCACTAGAGATACACTCTTTCTTCCTGCTTGCCTGTTGATGTAAGACATGGCTGTAACACTGTCCAAGAACATGTGAACTGGCCTCCTGCGAACAAGAGGTGTAAAGGCTAGTAGAGCTTTTCTGGACAGCTCGAAGTTCCAATCTTTTGATGGACCACTCTCGAGCAGTGGCCCTGTGCAGAGTGGTGGAGATAATGGGCTCCCCATCTGAAGAGGCTGGCATCGCAGGTGAGAAAAACCAACTGGGAGTCTGTAAGGGCAACCACACTTGAGTGTGCACAGGGAGAAGCCACCAAGTCAGACTGTCTGGCTTGAGGCATCCACGGCACCAGCTGGTCGTAAGTCCCCGAGACTGGAGACCACCGGGCTCAACAGGGAAACTGTAGGGGCTGCAGGTGGAACTTCGCCCAAGGCTGAACATCCAAAGTTGCCACCACAGAATTGAGAACCACGGACTTTTGTAGTATCCACCTCTACTTGTGTTATTCTCCAAAGTCCAGCTATATTTTAGCAAAACAGGGTTCCCCTGTCGGGACTTTATGGGACTTTGGAGAATAACACAAGTAGAGTTGGATACTACAAAAGTCCGTGGAACAATCGTCATCCAAGATAAGTAACGATTTCAAGTTACTTTTAATTCAATGAAGTGTCTCTATCATAGGTGCTTGTAAGGGTACAGTGGCAGAGTTATTGTGAATTTGATATGGTGGAGTTTTTTTTAAGACTTATGATATGAATAAAATGGTGCCCTCATTACACAAAAGGCATGTCCTTTAAAAACGAGGTGTTGCCGATATCTCCGATATCTCTGAGATCTTTTTTTCTCCACTTTTTTTCATCATTGCCTGCCACAGTTGCCCACAAACACGTTGTTTACATGGTAGAATTGTTGGAGAGTTTCTGGTAATTACAATCACCCATATTATTGCGTTGCTACTTTATTATTCGCGTCACTAATTTCCTTTAACATGACTGCGCCCATCTGCTCATCCTGGTCGGGCGGACGGTAGTACACCCCTATCACCATCCTTTTCCCCTTAACACTTGGAATTTTGATACACAATGATTCCAAGGTGTCTTTTGTTTCCTGTAGAATTTTCAATCTATCTGATTCAATGCTCTCGTTAATATACAGTGCTACTCCTCCCCCAATCCGGTCCACCCTATCACTATGATATAATTTGTACCCCGGTATGACAGTGTCCCACTGATTATCCTCCTTTCACCAGGTCTCAGAGATGCCTATTATATCCAATTCTTCATTCAGTGCAATATATTCCAATTCTCCCATCTTATGTCTTAGGCTCCTAGCATTTGCATATAGACACTTCAAGCTTTGTTTGTTATTCCTTATTACAGCATGTTGATTACTTGACAGTACTAATTTGCTATCTTTAGTCCGTTTTTTGTTATTTTTATTTATGGACATTGAATCCACTACAGTCTCTTTTTCATACTCACTATCAATAAACCCTGTCTTCTCTGTTTGGGTGATATCTTTGCAAGATACCTTATTCCAAACCATACGCTTTTGTGCAACTGTCAGCCTTCTCCCCCCCCCGTTCCTAGTTTAAAAGCTGCTCTCTCTCTTTTTTAAATGTTAACACCAGCAGCCCGGTCCCATCCCAGTTAAGGTGAAGCCCATCTTTTCGGAATAGGCTCCCCCTTCCCCAGAATGTTGCCCAGTTCCTGACAAATCTAAAACCCTCCTCCTTGCACCACTGTCTCATCCACGCATTAAGACTCCGGAGCTCTACCTGTCTCTTGGGCCCTGCGCGTGGAACGGGAAGTATTTCAGAAAATGCTACCCTAGAGGTCCATCAAGCCCAGCATCCTGTTTCCAACAGTGGCCAATCTAGGTCACAAATACCTGGCAAGATCCAAAAAAAAGTACAAAACATTTTATACTGCTTATCCCAGAAATAGTGGATTTTTCACAAGTCCATTTAATAATGGTCTATGGATTTTTCCTTTAGGAAGCTGTCCAAACCTTTTTTAAACTCCGCTAAGCTAACCACCTTTACCGCACATAAGCACTGCCATGCTGGGAAAAGACCAAAGGTCCATCAAGCCCAGCACTCTGTCTCCCACAGCGGCCAATCCAGGCCCCAAGAACCTGGCAAAAAACCCAAAATTTAATAACGATCAATGGACTTTTCCTTCAGAAATCTGTCCAGACCCCCTTTAAACTCAGCAAGGCCAGCTGCCGTCACTACCTTCTCCGGCAATGAGTTCCAGAGTCTAACTACGCGCTGAGTAAAGAAAAACTTTCTCTGATTTGTTTTAAACCTACCACATTCTAATTTCATCTTGTGTCCCCTGGTTCTATTATTGTTAGAAAGCGTAAACAAACGCTTCACATCTGTCCGCTCTATCCCGCTCATTATTTTGTAAACCTCTATCATATCACCTCTCAGCCGCCTTCTCTCCAGGCAAGAGTCCTAGCCGTCTTAACCTCTCCTCATAGGGTAGTCGTCCCATCCCTTTTATCATTTTTGTCGCCCTTCTCTGCACCTTCTCCAATTCCTTTATATCTTTTTTGAGATGAGGCGACCAGAACTGAACACAATACTCCAGGTGCGGTCGCACCATGGAGTGATATAACGGCATTATAACATCCTCATGCTTGGTTTCCATCCCTTTTCTAATAATACTCAACATTCTGTTCCCCTTCTTAGCCGCCACAGTACATTGAGCTGAAGATTTCAACGTCCTATCCACGATGACTCCCAGATCCCTTTCTTGGTACGTAACTCCTAACGCGGAACCTTGCATAACATAGCTGTAATTCGGGTTCCTCCTTCCCACATGCATCACTTTGCACTTGTCAACGTTGAACTTCATCTGCCATTTGGACGCCCAATCCTCCAGTCTCACGAGGTCTTCTTGTAATTTTTCACACTCCTCCCGCGACGAGACGACCCTGGATAATTTTGTGTCATCTGCGAATTTAATTACCTCACTAGTTACTCCCATCTCGAGGTCATTTATAAATATGTTAAAAAGCAGCGGTCCCAGCAACAGACCCCTGAGGGACCCCACTAACCATCCTTCTCCATCGAGAATAATGGCCATTTAACCCGCAATCTCTGGCAACGAATCCCAGAGTTTAATTACACGTTGAGTGAAGAAATTTTTTCTCCGATTCATTTTTAAATTTACTACATTGTAGATTCATCGCATGCCCCCTAGTCCTAGTATTTTTGGAAAGCGTAAACAGATGCTTCACATCTACCCGTTCAACTCCACTCATTATTTTATAGACCTCTATCATATCTCTTCTCAGCCGCCTTTTCTCCAAGCTGAAGAGCCCTAGCCGCTTTAGCTTTTCCTCATAGGGAAGTCATCCCATCCCCTTTATCATTTTCGTCACCCTTCTCTGCACCTTTTCTAATTCCACTATATCTTTTTTGAGATGCGGCGACCAGAATTGAACACAATATTCAAGGTACGGTCGCACCACGGAGTGATACAAAGGCATTATAACATTCTCATTTTTGTTTTCCATTCCTTTCCTAATACCTAACATTCTATTTGCTTTCTTAGCCGCAGCAGCACACTGAGCAGAAGGTTTCAATGTATCATCAACGACGACACCTAGATCCCTTTCTTGATCTGTGGCTCCTAACGTGGAACCTTGCATGATGTAGCTATAATTCAGGTTCCTCTTTTCCACATGCATCACTTTGCACTTGCTCACATTAAACGTCATCTGCCATTTAGATGCCCAGTCTTGTAAGGGCCTCTTGTAATTTTTCACAATCCTCCCACAATTTAACGACTTTGAATAACTTTGTGTCATCAGCAAATTTAATTACCCCACTAGTTACTCCCATCTCTAGGTCATTTATAAATATGTTAAAAAGCAGCGGTCCCAGCACAGACCCCCTGAGGAACCCCACTAACTACCCTTCTCCATTGAGAATACTTACCATTTAACCCTACTCTGTTTTCTTTTAACCAGTTTTTAATCCACAATAGAACACTACCTCCTAACCCATGACTATCCAATTTCCTCTGGAATCTGTCATGAGGTATTTTGTCAAACGCCTTCTGAACATCCAGATACACAATGAGGCTTATTTTCAAAGCACTTAGCCTCCCAAAGTTCCATAGAAACATATGGAACTTAGCCTCCCAAAGTGCTTTGAAAATATGCCTCTATATCAACCAGCTCACCTTTATCCACATGTTTGTTCACCCCTTCAAAGAAATGTAGTAGATTGGTGAGGCAAGATTTCCCTTCACTAAATCCATGTTGACTTCGTCTCATCAATCCATGCTTTTGAATATGCTCTGTAATTTTGTTCTTAATACTAGTCTCTACCATTTTGCCCGGCACCGACGTCAGACTCACCGGTATATAATTTCCCGGATCTCCTCTGGAACCTTTTTTAAAAATCGGCATTACATTGGCCACCCTCCAATCTTCCGGTACTACACTCGATTTTAAGGATAAATTACATATTACTAACGATAGCTCCGCAAGCTCATTTTTCAGTTCTATCAGTACTCTGGGATGAATACCATGCAGTCCAGGAGATTTGCTACTCTTCAGTTTGTAGAACTGCCCCATTACATCTTCCAGGTTTACAGAGAATTCATTAAGTTTCTCTGACTCGTCAGCTTCGAATACCATTTGTGGCACCGGTATACCACCCAAATCTTCCTCGGTGAAGACCGAAGCAGAGAATTCATTTAATCTCTCAGCTACGGCTTTGTCTTATCCGATCGCCCCTTTTACTCCTCGGTCATCAAGTGGTGCAATTCTTTTGCCGGCTTCCTGCTTTTAATATACCTAAAAAAAAATTTACTATGTGTTTTTGCCTCCAACGCAATCTTTTTTTCGAAGTCCCTCTTAGCCTTCCTTATCAGATCTTTGCATCTGACTTGACATTCCTTATGCTGTTTCTTATTATTTTCAGTCGGTTCCTTCTTCCATTTTCTGAAGGATTTTCCTTTAGCTCTACTAGCTTCCTTCACCTCACTTTTTAACCACGCCGGCTGTCGTTTGGTCTTCCGTCCTCCTTTTTTAATACGCGGAATATATTTGGCCTGGGCTTCCAGGATGGTGTTTTTGAACAGCATCCACGCCTGATGTAAATTTTTGACACTCGAAGCCGCTCCTCTAAGCTTTTTTTTCACCGTTCTTCTCATTTTATCATAGTCTCCTTTTTAATAGTTAAACGCTAATGTATTTGATTTCCTATGTATACTTACTTCAAAGCTAATATCAAATCCGATCATATTATGATCACTGTTATCAAGCGGCCCCAGCACCATTACCTCCCGCACCAGATCATGCGCTCCACTAAGGACTAGGTCTAGAATTTTTCCTTCTCTCGTCGGCTCCTGTACCAGCTGCTCCATAAAGCTGTCCTTGATTTCATCAAGGAATTTTACCCATCCCCAGAAATTTTAGTTTAAAGCCCTCCTTAATACTTTAGCCAGTCTGTTATTGAAGACACTTAATCCCTTCCTTGAAAAATGGACACTCAGCAGCTCTTGGAAAATCATCCCATGGCCTAGGAAACTGAAGCACTTATGTTGGGATCATCCACGCTGTGACACATTCAGCTCTAGGATGCAAGCTTCCTTCAGCTGGCCTTTACCTTCAACAGGAAGGATCGATGAAAACACTGCCAGTACACCTAGGTGCTTCACCCTCTGACCAAGAGCCATGAAGTCACGTTTGATATGTTCAATAGGATACCTAGCAGTTTAATTTGTGCCAACATGGATAAGTAGCATAGGACAGTGGTCAGTAGGCTTGATGAGTCTTGGCAATCTTTCCGCTACATCTCAAATCCTGGCACCAGGTACACAACACACCTCCTTGGACATCATATCTGGTCAGCAGATAGGCACCTCAGTATCTCTCAGAAAAGAATTACTGACCACCACTACCTTTCGCTTCTTATTGGCCACCTATCCAGTGGCTTTGGGATTTTTGATCTTCATTTCCTCTTGTTCTTGAGATGTTTTCAGCTCTTCTGTCTCCAGGGTTGCGAATCAGTTATACCTTCAATAAACACTAGCCCCTTGACAAAACCTTTCAAGAAATCTAAAATATCTGAACAGTAGTATGTAGGAAAAAAACAAAAACACTTATCTTGACACCAATTCTCCAAACTCTTATGTATGCTAACAAAATAGCTACCTCTACCTGTTACATTCTAGAAAAAGGTCTATCACCTTGCTCAAATAACCTTCACCCTCTCAAGAGCCAAACTTTAAGCAAAGCTGAAATGTGTCCAGAATGCTGATTGGGCTTTGAACCAACAGACACTTCCATCTCCCAAGAGATAAAGGATCTTGACTTTCAGGTGCATCAAAACTCTATACCAGGGTCTTCTTGGCCAATCTGGAGCAATCAACACTACTAAACCTTAATGCTTCTTTATCCTTTGTATGACTCATCCTATGAGTAAAAAACAGTAGGGCAGAGAATCTGCAAGATCCAATGTGGCAAAAGGAAAGAAGCAGAGAAGAAAATCTTATATTTAAAAGGATTTTATTCACTACAATAAATAAAAGAACTAGATTTTCTTCAGATCCTCATTCTATGAGCAGCCAAAATACATACAGAAGACACAAATGCAGCCACATTTGAATTAAGGCATCTATTACTTTTAACTTCCAAACCTTCACATTCTGGCCTGTTGCCATCAGATCCATGAGCTGATAAAACCAACAGTGTACCACTTCCAAGACAACATCCTCTGCTAGACTCATATTCTCCTGGATCCACAGGATTCCTGCTGAGGTAATCCGCATGAATATTTTGGGTCCCCTCCACATGTGCCACCAAAATGACTTTCAAATTCTCCTCTGCCCAATTCATCAACATTTGCACTTCTAATGCCATTTGAAGACTTCTTGTTCCACCTTATTTATTGACATAGGTTACTTTTGTCTTTTTGCAGGAGAGAATTCCTTACCAATTTGTTTTGAAGTAGCTGATGAAACTTCAACAGAGCTAAGTGGATCACCCACGCATCCAAATGGCTGCTCAATCACTGAGCTTCCATCAAGGACCATCGACCCTGTGCCCATCTGTTAAGACAATAAGCACCCAAACCTGTGACATTTTCATCCATCATCACAAGCAACCAATTTGAGAATTCAAAACTCTTTCCTTTGGATAGATTGTTCCTGTGTAGCCACCAGTCAATACTGTCTCCGGTGCTAGTAGCAGTACAAGATGGAACTCTTAACTCTGTGGAGACCATCAAGAGAGAAGAGACCACTGCAAAGGTCTCATGTGCATCATGGCCCACTGAACTAACTCTAACATTGCAGCCACTGATTCCAACACTTAAAGGTAGTGTCAAAACCATTGGTTTGTGAAGAGTGAGAAGGCTTCGGATCCGAGATAGTATCTTTTCCCTTCTTACTGAAGGAAGAACCACTTTGCGTTGGAGAGCGTTGAAAGTTTTGCCCCTATATATGTCAAGAATTGGAACAGGGTAAGGTTGTTCTTGGAGAAACTGACAGCCCATCCTAACTTTTGTAAGAAGTACACAACTCGCTATGCGACCATTTTGCTTTCTTGGAATAACTTCACTCTTATTAGAAAATTTTTCAAAACAAAGGTGGATCAAAATTACCTCTTTTTTTTTTTTTTTTTAAGGTGGCAGCCGCCACCACAACCACAGTCAACTTTGTAAATGAACTTAGTGATGTAACCAGTCTGAAAGGTACAGCACAAAACTGGAAATGCTGTCCTAAGGTAACATTGATGAGACTTCTTTTTGAGAATGTACAGGTAAGCTTCCATTAAGAAGAAAGAAGCTCTCGTTGTTGCACCAACATGATCACCAATCTTACGGCACCTTTTACAAAGCAGCGCTACCAATTAGCAGCACGCTGAATGTGAAGAAGCCCATTCAATTCCCATGGGCTTCTTCCCATTCAGAAAATGCTAATTGGTAGCGCCACTTTGTAAAAGGAGCCCTTAAAGTTTCCACTCAAAAACTTAGAACCTTGAGAAAAATGTATTGACCACTTTGAATCAAGAATTGGATAGAAGGTATATTCTTTTTTTGGAACTACAAAATAAATTGAAAAAAGACTTCTAACCAATCCTTCTAAATCTTCACCGAAAAGCAAATCTTTTTGAAAAGATAATTTATAAGACACATTTTAGAAGTTAAATCTGTAAACCAATTTCTAAACCAAAAACAATGCCAGTCACATCCAGTAGTTTCAAACATCAAATTTGTACTGAAAATACATAAGAACATTCAAAGACCTCCTGGCAGACCCATAGTTAATGGTAGAGGGTCTCTATTTGAAACACTGTCTCAATACCTTGATTTCCAATTGCACCCGGCGTTGCAGCATATTTCATCTTTTATAAGAGATTCCACACATTTGTTACAGATGTTGGACCAAGAAGACATTTCTATGGATCAGACACTACGGTGACACTAGATGTGAATGTCCTCTACAAAAACATATCTCAAGGGACAGCTCTAGCAATGATTCCTTGTAATTTACTAAATTTGAATATTTCAGGACAAGTAGAATTCTTGCATAGAGTGACAGAAATGGTAATCGCTAAAAATTAATTTTGATTTGAAAGGAGGTATTTTTTATAAGTAAAAGGGGTGGCAATGGGGGCCATGGTGTCCCCCCACAACTGACTGTTTGAACATGGCAGAGTATGAAAAGAAGTACATTTCCTCAAGTCAGTACAAATCACATATACTACAATATAAACTGTATATTGACGATAACCTGCTAATATGGGGAAAAAGATCCTTGAAGGAATTTTTAGACTATTTAAACGAGTGTCATGAAAATATAGAATTTACTTCCCATATAGGAGGACATGAAGTTGAATTCTTGGATATTAGGATAAAATTCTGTCAAGGACAATTTATTACTCAAGCTTACCACAAGAGCACAGACAGAAACACGCTTCTTCATGATAAAAGTCATTATCCAACTATATTAAAAAACAGCATCCCAGCTAGCCAACTTCTGCGGATTTGGAGGTTATGTACACAATGGGAAGATTTTATACATCAGGCACATAAGAAAATGGAAGTTAACAAGTGTACTTCCACACGTGAATTTGACCAACAAACTTAGAGACATTATCTGCAAACACTGGCTGATGCTGAGGTTACATGCTCTGTTTAAAAATGGTTTGAGATTTGTCACACAGGGCAAAATTTGGGACAGATTGTCTTTTCCATCTCCCTTCCATCCATATACATTTCCCACCTCTTCCTTTTATTCATGCACATTTCCCCCTCCCCCCCCCATCCATTCATGTGCAGCCTTTGCGCCCCTTATCTGCCCTCCTATTCAAGTGCAGCAATTCTCCCTCCCCTTCCCTTCATATGCATCCTTTCCCCCTCTCCCTTCCCTCCTATCCAACTGCAGCCTTTCTCCCTTTCCCTTCCTATCCATCCCAGTGCAGCCTTTTCCCTCTTTCTTCCCATCATGTAGCACCTCTCTCCCTCGAGCAGCAGGAGAGAGACTTATTTATTTAATTCCAGGGTCCGTCTTTGGCAGGAGCAACCGGTGCGGCTGCACAGGGCCTCGTGCTGCCGACCCCGACATGACAACATTTGCAGGACCTCTCCCCTCCTTGCCCTATGCAGCGCCTCTCTCTCTCAGGCAGCAGCAGACCCCAGTCACTGCTGCCCATGAATCAAAATGGCGGCTGCAACCTTTCGCAGTAGTCTCGTGAGAGTTTGCAGCCACCATTTAGAACCAAGGAGCTGGCATAGGAAACAGCGACTGGGGTCTGCTACTGCCCAAGAGAGAGAGGCGCTGGATAGGGCAAGGAGAGAGAGATCCTGCAAATGTCATCATGTCGGGTTCGGCAGCACGAGGCCCTGTGCAACCGCACCGGTTGCTCCTGCCTAAGACAGACCCTGGATTTAAATAAATCTCTCTGTTGCACCAAACATTAAAGGAGATTCTGAACTCAAGTGTGTGCCCCTAACCCCACTCAACTGGGACTGGATTTTCACGCTCCTGCTTTGAAGTACTGTTACAATGACAAACAATAGAAACAGTAAATATTATCGAAGAGGCTATTTTTAAGTTGAACTTGAAATCTTACCTTATTCTTCATTTTGATATCCATGTTCTTGCATTGCTTTTCAATTTCCTGGATTTTGTGTGTCATGGGAGCCTGCATGTCCTTTAGTCGTCTCAGCTCTTCTTTAAGACGATCACGACTTTGTTTCACCTCCTCATATTGCTGGCGAACATTTTCATATTCCTTACCACAATATTTATTTATTGGTTAAAAATACCAGAAGCATCCAAGTTAAATATTGCTAACAGTGTTAATACACAGCATAAAGAAACTAGGGTTAACATTCAAAGTGAGTTAAACAGGCAAAAGAGGATCCTGCCCAATTCAACAGGCAGCTCAGTATCGGCTCCGACTGCTACAACATTTGCTGGTTAGTGCTGGGGGCGGTCCTTAGGTAGAGCTGGGGAGGAGTCAGAAGTTATGCAGACATCAGTGATATTCAGTATTAGTGCCCACATAGCTAACTGGGCATGTAGGACCACATAAAAGGCAGTCCTAACTTTGGCCAGTTAGCTGTGCTAGTAGAGTCCAGTGCCACAAACACCCGGATATTCAATCTGGTGCCCGGATAGGATCTGGCTCTGAATATCTGGGTCTAATTTAGCCACTGATGGTCAGTATTTAAAGAAACTCTGACCACTGCTGGCTGAATATTGAGCCAATTGTATATATGTAAAGAAAGCACAAATACTGCATTGAATGCTGAAGAGGCAGAAGCTCTCAGTCAGAATTAAAGACCTAGAGTCATCTTTACTAAAGATCAGAGTAAGCCAATATTTAGTAAACATGTCCCTTAGTATTAAATCAAGTTGCTTATCTGTTAACAAGCATTCTCCATAGACCGAATAAATCAGTCATGCAAGAAGAAAAACGTAATCCAACAATGCAAGAACAGATTAAAAAGCTTCTGAGCATATACATCCTTCCACAGATTAACTCCAAAACTGATGCAGTTATCCAAGCTCAATACGTAGATTCCTAACGCATGCACAGCACAAACCTTTGCTCACCAATGTGGTAACCAGATAGCATGCAAGTAAGTTGTGTATAAAAATTGTACTAAACAAAGAACAACACACCATACATATGTGCAAAAAGATGTGAACTAGCAGAAGCCATATTTTGCATGAAAACAAAAAATGGTGGTTTAGATCTGCACATGTTCCGGGATGGTAGTCTGGGCAGAAACATTGTTTTCTGCACCATACATTAATATTATTCTGCACAAAAATTCTATTTTGAGTTCAGTACTTTACTGTTTGTTCTAACACACCTTCCCCCAGTTTTTCATACCTAACCTTTTTTTTCTGACCCCTCCCCATGCTCACTAAAGCCAAAGTAAAAGTGTGTGTACGCCAAGACCTTATACACATGCACAGCTTAATGACTTGGGCGCTAGAAAAGAACTGGGCAAAAGAAAATGGTACCTAAAAGACTTATTTAACATATATAAGATGTATGCAACCAACCACAAAATTACTGGCATAGCTGTGGTGCAGTGGGATGCATAAAACTGAACTTTAACCTTTCCTTAAATATATGCATATAAACCAAGAATACTTACCTGTGGCAGCTGTGCTCCATGGACAGCAGGATACAAGCCCTCACAACATGGGTGATGTCACCAATTGAGCCTGGCATGGGAATACTATTCCAGCCTGCTTTTCTAGAACTTTTGACACATGCACGACACTTCCTGCCTGCTGCTGTCACGCAAGACTGCTTCAGTCATTTCTATAGCTTATTATAGAATACAACCCCATGGGGAGGTGGGAGGGTATGTGAAGACTTGCATCCTGCTGCCAACGGAGAACACCTGCTAAAGGTAAGTAACTTGGTTTTCTCCAAGGACAAGCAAAATGCTAAATTCACACAACATGGGACTCCTTAGCCTCAGGCTGCCTTCAACAAGAAACCAACGTAACCAAAGCAGACCACTGGCAATCAGTATAAAAATATGACAATGGACAGAACTAAACTAAAATTCTGGTACACCAAACGCCCCAATCACTTAACCTGTTCGCCTCAAAGCATCTACAAGACACATATAGCCTATCAATCCCAAAACTGTAAACCTCATTGTTCATTACAATTTGCAACCAACCAATGTGCTGGATAACTGTAAGCCACATTGAACCTACCATTAGGTGGGAAAATGTGAGGTACAAATGAAGAAATAAATACAAATAAATAAAGAAAAGGAGAAAAAGGAATACAGTATGTCAGAAGAACTATTTTTTGTTTGCAACAAGTCATTTTTCTCTTGTTTCTTTTACCTATTTTAATTTTCAAAGGCAGCCAGGAGCTGAAAGAAATGAGCCTGAGGGAATGGAGTTGCATTCTAATTCCCAAAGAGATTCTGGAGGACTGTCTGGCCAAACCTGTTATATCATGAGTCTTGTTCTAAGCAATAGTAAGATGTGAATGTATGAATAGGAGGACGCAGGCTGTATGCAGGCTGACTCCAAGTAGTCTACTGATACTGCCATAGCTCTGAAATTATGAGTTGTGACTTGGCCAACAAGAGTCAAATATGCCTAGGCATAAATGAAGGAAATAAGGAGGCATAGTTTCAAAGCACTTAGACTTACAAAGTTTCATAGTAGCCTACGGAACTTTGTAAGTCAAGTGTTTTGAAAATTAGCCCCATAGTCTGTTAGCCAATTAGAGTGTGTGTGTTTACAGAAACAAGAAGCTGGATGGACTTCCTATAGTATTCAGTCATCTCCAGATAGAAGGTTGATATGAGGCCAAAAGGCAGCACACAATAATGAAGTGGTTTCCCTATAATAAATCTGAGAAATGTCCTCTGACTAGGATATATCTCTTTGTGTATATGCACCCTTCGAGTACAGACACCATAGCCAGGCTTCTCTCGGCAGAAATGAATGTCCAGGAAAACCATCCTGAAATTTTCTTTGACAAGGTATTTGCTCAGGGCCCTTAGGTCTAGAATAGGATGAAGTCTTGCCATCTTTTTTGTGATCAGGAAATACTTGGAATAAAATCCTTGTCCTTTTTCCTCTGGCGGAATGGGTTCTATTGCATTGGCTTCTAAAATGAAAAGTGTTCCTTTGTATTTCCTGATGTTGAAAGCTTGACCATGATAACTTGGTGGGTAATTTGGTGATAGTTTGAATAGATGAAGACGGTATCCTAGACAAATGATTTTTAAAACCAATTAGAGTCAGGATATAAGGGACCAGCCTTTCACAAAGAAGTTGAGTCTCCCTTCCTCTGGTAGTCTGTCCTGAATGGGCACAGGAACACTGGCTATGTTTTCATGGATTCAGTCAAAACCCTGTCCTTGATTTTGGCTTTGAAGCCTTGGACTTTTGGGCTAGGGCGACAGCAAGAATCTTGTCTGGGATAAGTGGGAGGAAAGAGGATACCTATGCCTTTCATAGTAGGAGGATCTCCATTGCCCTCTACTCTGAAGTTTCCTGGAACAAGAAGCTGAGTCAGAAGTGAGCATGAAAAGTGTTCTAAAAGTGTCCCGTTGCTGCTTCATTAGTATAGCAACTTCTTGCACCTTCTCTTCCCCCGTATTTTCACCACACTTAAAACTCCACCCACAGATAAAATTGTTATACCCTAATGTTCTCTTGCTATTGTTTTATCATCTTATCAATTCCCTATTGTTACATTCCATTGTTCTATTCCCCATATATTTGACTTTGTCTTCCCATAACTCCTCACAATGTAACCCATAATCGTACTGCAACAAATTGTATTTCCATCATTTACAATGTATTGTAAGCCACACTGAACCCGCAAATAGGTGGGAAAATGTGGGATACAAATGCAACAAATAAAATTACCTCCAAAGAGATTCTGTCCATGGCATGGCATATCAGCAAGCTTTTCCTGCACTTCATATTTTAGATCCGAGGCCCAAAGCCAGGCAAGTTTCTGAGTGCTAATAACCCACTGCAGAAGCTCTCAATGCGATATCGAATACCCCTATTTGGCTACTAGTGAGCAGAGCTCTTCAGCCTTCTCCCTACGGAGAGTGCCAACAAACTCCACTACACTGTGCATAATGTCTTGCAAGTACGTGCCTGAGAAGAGCTACAATAAGCAGCTATCAGAAATGTCAGCACAGAATTCTGAAAAACCTTCCTCCTAAAAAGCCTCCTTCCCCAGGGAACAAAGGAGTGTGTCTTGGAGCTTTTGGCTCTTTTGAGAGTGGTTTCAACCATGCTGTACATTGATTTGACTTTCTCATTAAGATGTACAGAATGGGGGTGTTCCCCCCCCCCCCATTCTTAACTGAACATTCTTCAGGATTCTATGTATTTGGAGGGGGAGGGTTAAGGATTTGAAGGATGTCCAATATTTCTGCCCTAATCTCCTCCTCTGCCTCTAAGTTAAATGGGATAGCATGAGCCATCCCTCTTATAAACTCAATGATTGAGATTTCCGCTGTTGGGAACTTCCTTCTCTCGTGAGGTGGGGAGGGATCTAAGGCAAAAGGCAAAAGTGGAAGAAACAGGTTCAGAACTACAGGCCGGATAAGTATGACTTCTGTGGTAAGCAAATTAATGGAAACACTTTTAATACAGAGCATAGTAAAGTTTTTGGAAAGCAAGAGATTATAGGTCCCAAGGCAACATGGTTTCACTAGAGGCAGGTCTTGTCAGACAAATCTGATTAATTTCTTTGACTGGATGACTAGAGAGTTGAATCGAGAAAGAGCACTAGATGTGGTATATTTAGGTTTTAACAAAGCCTTTGACACGGTTCCACATAGATGACCCATAGATAAACTGAGTGCCCTCAGTACGGGCCCTAAAGTGACTCACTGGATTAGAAACTGGTTGAGTAGAATCCAACAGAGGATAGTGGTAAACGGAGCTCACTGTGAGAAAAAGGATGGTACAAGTGGTATGCCGCAAGGTTCAGTTCTTTTTAATATTTTTGTAAGTGATATAGCTGAAGGATTGTTTGGTAAAGGTTTGCCTCTTTGCGGATAATACCAAAATCTGAAATGGGGTAAAGGAAAAGAGAAAGGGAATGAGACTTTATAAACCGCCTTTCTGTGGTTACAATCAAAGCATTTTGCATATTATATACTTATTTTGTACCTGGGGCAATGTTAAGTGGTTGCCCAGAGTCACAAGAAACTGCAATAAGAACCAAACCCAGTTCACCAGGATCAAAGCCCACTGCACTAACCACTAGGCTACTCCTCCTGGAGTAAACACTTCTGATGGTATGCATATCATGAAAAAGGACCTAGTGAAGCTCAAAGAACAGTCTGGAATTTGGGAGCCAAGATTTAATGCTAAAAAACTGCAGGGTCATGCATTTGGGCTGCAAAAATCCTGAGGGAATGGTACACTTTAGGGGATGAAAAGCTTTTGTGTATGACAGAGGAGCGAGACTTGGGTATAATCATATGTGATAATTTTAAGGTGGCCATACAGGTAGAAAAGGCAAACGTAAAAGCTAGACGGATGCTTGGGTGCAATGGAAGAGGAAAGACCAGCAGGAAAAAAGAAATCATGATGCCCCTGTATAAGATTCTGGTGATACCTCATTCAGAATATTGTGCACAATTCTGGAGATCGCACCTTCAAAATGATATAAACAGGATGGAGTTGGTCCAGAGGATGACAACTAAAAGGGTCAGTGGTCTTCATCATATAGCGTATAGGGACAGACTTACAGAGCTCAATATGTATACTTTGAAAGAAAGATGGGAGAGGGGAGATATGATAGAGACGTTTAAATACCTACATGGCATAAATGCACAAGAGGTGAGTCTCTTTCAACTAAAAGAAAGCTCTAGAATGAGGGTGCAAAGGATAACTTTGAAAGGAAACAGACTCAGAAGTAACCTGAGGAAATACTTCTTTACAGAAAGGGTAGTAATTTGTGGAACGACCTCCTGGTGGAGGTGGTGGAGACGAAAACTGCATCTGTATTCAAGAAAGCTTGGGACAAATATTTAGGATCTCTAAGTGAAAGGGAGAGTAGAAGGTACACATGGGCAGACTGGTTAGGCCATATGGACATTATCTGTCTTAAGTTTTCTATGTTTCTATGCTAAAAAGAGAGGACATAACCTTAGAGTCCCATCTGGTACTTTCTGCACTACCAGCTGTCAAGAAAGACATGAAAAAAATTGCCTTCTGGACACTACAGATGTGGAGGATGTTCTGTTGTGTAAGCATGCAATGCAAACCTTTTGTGGACCCACAATCTGGATGAGTTCCAACTGAGACAATTTACAAACTGCAAGAGTGCCAAAGTAATGTACACAGGCATTTGCCCATATAGACTTGAGTACACAGGCAAAACAATAAGGCAGTTTAATAAGAGACTGATTGCACATAAAAGTGCGATCAAACGCAGAGCAGGAGAAAAACCTCTGGTACAACACTTGCTAAGAAGCATTCTTTTGAGGACTATTAAGTTCCTGGTTTTGGTAAAACCACAATTACATAGGAGAGGTGGTAATTTGGATAATGTTCTGCTAATTGAGCAGCGGTTAATCTTCAGATTTCATACTGTCCATTCACAAAGTCTTAACCAGGAATTTGTATTTTTCCACTGTCTGTATAATGACTGCAGAAGAACATATTAAAACAAGTATTCACATTTGGACAGCCCAAGTCATTAAGCTGTGCATGTGTATAAGGTCTTGGCGTACACACACTTTTACTTTGGCTTTAGTGAGCATGGGGAGGGGTCAGAAAAAAAAGGTTAGGTATGAAAAACTGGGGGAAGGTGTGTTAGAACAAACAGTAAAGTACTGAACTCAAAATAGAATTTTTGTGCAGAATAATATTAATGTATGGTGCAGAAAACAATGTTTCTGCCCAGACTACCATCCCGGAACATGTGCAGATCTAAACCACCATTTTTTGTTTTCATGCAAAATATGGCTTCTGCTAGTTCACATCTTTTTGCACATATGTATGGTGTGTTGTTGAGTTAATTACTCTTGAAATGTGGCCAACACAGTGCTCTTACCCGTATCAAATTCTAATTCATTTTAATACAGTGTACTTTTATCTTTATGTTTAAATCTAACCTACAGCCAAATAAGGGGGGGGGGGACCACAGAACTTCCAGTCAAACAAGTGTAAAAATGTACTTTTATTGACAAAGCACTTAAGGCGTTGACTATATCCCATGGGTCAGGCCTACTGTACCAGCACAACTTCACTATCTACTGGAGGTAGAGAAATATTGAAGGGTTCCAGCAACCTGCACCAGTCCTTATATTGGTGATATCACTGGAACAGTTCAGTTTGTCTCTACCTCCATCTGCTGATAGGGAGATTCAACCCACTTCTTTGAGCTGGTCTATTAGAATGAAGGATAATCTGAACTTTATTGTGGGGTTGAGAGGACTGTTAGAGAAGCTGGAGCCTTAATAGTAGGAGTTCTGAAGTTTTGATTTGCTTTGTGATTTAAGTTACTACAGAAAAGCTTGCATCATCTGCTAAATGTAATAAATTAAATTGACTGGAGTAGAACACAAAAAGAATTAGGAAAGGTGGATCTACAAAAAGACAACATAATATTTTCCCCCAGGGCATTAACAATATTGGGAATCCCTTCCATAGGATTCCCAATAAGCTTTCAATACTACAAAATATTTTCCTTATGATAGCCGAAGAGACAGACCTCTACCTCAAAGGGTATCAATCTGCTTTTAAAGTATTTTGTACTCCTATTTGTGAGCTTCTTATTTTCTTTTTTTTTTTTTCAACTTAGTATGGATTTTTCTTTGAAGAGCACATGTGCCTCAATTTTCTGGCCAAATCATATAAAGAGTACTTCTGATTTACGCTTAGATAAAACCGAACTTACCACCCAAGGTCGTTTTCTTTCCAGCATTTCAATTAGATCTAAATGACGTTTGCGTTCATAGTATCTCTCTGCATCTTGTTTATATCGTTCATTCCTCTGCTTCATTTTCTCCAAGAGCTCCGCTTTCGCTTTGCATGAATTCTGTAATGACACATTTTCAGTCCCATTTTAGGCAGGTCATAGAAGTAGGAATTGAGATGTACAGGTCAACGCATCTCAAATTTTACTTTAGAGCAGAATCTGCTGATGTAGATCCAGTTCTAAAATACAGGAGAAATTAATGTTTATGCGTTTGGTGAACGTAGCATAAACATCCATTAAAAAAAAATTAAATATAATATCGACAGGTTCAAGACAGCACATAACTAGTTATGTTGTACAACGGCACCATAACTGGTTATGTGCCAGCACATATCCAGTTATCTTTACAAAATTAGAAACATAACCAGGTATTGTCCCAATATTATCATACTTAACAGTTTCCCTTGCCAGTCTGGCATTCTTTTTTTTTTTTTTTGGGGGGGGGGGGGGCACAAAAACCACCGGGCATTAAGAGGGCAACACTCGTAATCTCTACAGTGGAGTCCTGCTCAATAGCAGCTGCTCACCAACTCCTTAAACATGCCTGGAAGCAGGTGCAACTACACTGATCTTTTAGGACACACTTTTAGTTTCCTTCTGAAACTGGAAATAAACTACTATAAATTTGCCTCACCCCTGTCCCCCCCCCCCCCCCCTCCCCCTAACACACCCCCTTTGTCATTTGCACATACTTGGGTTTCATATGTGCATATCCTGGCTTTGTAAAACAGAGTCACTGATGCAAGATAAATTAAGTGCCACTTTATGCATGTATCAAATGGGAATAGGGCTCGTAAAATGAAGGCCTTTATACAAGAAAGACGTTGACATTAAACAAAAACAAATTAACTTTAGTCTCTTAAGGTACTATTTAAAATCAACATGGCAACAGTATTAGAAACCAAACAAGATTAACAATTTTTTTTAGGTGGAGCTGGCTTCCCCTTTCAACTATTACATTTTAAACATTTTAGGCACCTGCTTCAATCTCACTATCATTTCTGACAAATGCAATGCAATCCTGAAACACAAACAGCTTTTATTTATACCAAGTAAAAAATTTTTTCCTCTTAATTTCTCCCTCTTGGATCATACAAGGTAAGCAGAAGATCAGAATGAAGAAGAAAGGCAGCAGCATATGCTTTGCAACAAGACAGATGCAAAGAATTGATAAAGAAAACTAAAAGAGAATTTGAAAGAAAAAAAAAAAAAGCTTGCCAGAGGCAAAAATAGCAACATCTTTTCAGGTACATTAGAAGCAGAAAGCCTCTAAGGAGTCAGCTGGACTTCTAGATCATCAAGAAGTGAAAGGAGCACTCAGGGAGAACAAGGCCATAGCAGGATGACTAAATGAATTCTTTGCTTCAGTCTTTATGGAGGAGGATATAAGAGAGCTACCTTTGTCAGAAAAACAAAGATACTTACCTGTGGCAGGTGTTCTCCGAGGACAGAAGGCTGATTATTCTCACATACCCTCCCACCTCCCCAGTTGAATTTAGTTCTATTCTTTTTGCTTTTTCACCTGACTGGAATACCTGTGCTCGCATGTCGGGCGGGAAGGCACCCGCACATGAGTGATGGGACGCAGCTAAGAGCTTCTACAATGTAAGAATAATTGGCTGCTGTCCTCGGAGAACACCTGCTTACATAAAGTCCATAAAGACTGAAGCAAAGAATTCATTGAGGCTTCCTGCTATGGCCTTGTTCTCTCAGTGCTCCTTTCACTTCCTGGTGATCTAGAAGTCCAGCTGACTCCTTAGAGGCTTTCTGCTTCTAACGTACCTCTTGATTTTGGACCATCAATGCTCCCCCTTATCTGCTCTCATATTATTCTAGTGGTGTCATTTTTCAGCTGCTCTAACCCCTCTCTATGCTGGTTTGTTAAATTCTGCTTAGTCCTTAACCTCTGTTGGGATAAATTTTGTATGTCAGTAATAACCAGCTTTTGAAACGATTCTACCACTGGGCCAGTAGGTCCCAGAGGTAGCCAATTGAACGGTAAATGATATTTGTCTACAATATTCATCTCATCGTTTCCCCTTTGTTTAGTGTCCTGACCAAAATACAAGCGCAATTTCAACTTCCTAAAGAATTTGTACAAATATTCTTGAATTTAACATGTCGAACCATTGAGATGGCAGTGTGTGTATTGTACTCCTTGTTTGGAGACAGAACGAATCACCATACCTCATCTACAGAAAGACTTCTATTTACAAGATAGAACACACTGTAATACTAAGAATGTGGTGTATGGTATTGTACACCCGTGGTATATCGGGCAAACAGTAAGACCCATTAAATTGTGTATAGCGCAACATTTAGGCAACTTGAGACTAGGTCAAATTGAAACACCATTAGTTTTGCAATGGCAGCGCTTCAATCATTTACCAACTGATTTGAGGTTTGTGATGTTAATGTGAGTCAACAGACCTAGGGGGGGACAATGTTATCTAAGCTCCTTTTTACTAAGGAACAACAGCATCTACATGTGGCGAACGGTGGAACCTTTGGGGTTAAATAAAGAAATGGATTGGTGGTTGTTAGGTCGTCAATGACGTATTAAAAAAAAAGGAAGAGATTCCAAGACAATCCAGACATTCCACAGGACAGATTCCCATGGGACATTTGAGCGAAGCCACAAGCAAGTCCGAGTAGAATGATATTCTTGTATTTGTAAGGTAAAGATAGTAAATGAAGTTGCTAAAAGTTCAATGTTTTGAGGATTTAATCTGTTATTGAATAAAATTAGGATGTTTATAGTATTTTATTTTTAGTCTTACCTCCTGAAGACGCTTATAAAGCGAAACATGGCACTATGTAGAGCCGAGCTTCAAGTAAATCCAGATGTGCTGGACATTTGGATGGCGAGGATAGCGACTTTGTATTTTTTCAATGGGAAGAGTAAAATCTATTGGGCATTAACAGCCTGGTTATAAAGAGGTTTAAGATTACCGTTGGGTTGTGACACCGAGAAAGGACAAAAAGGCAAGCTATAAGGTTGAAGCATGGGAGGGTGGTAAGTTCCTCAATGATATATCTCTAAAGACTATATGAAGTATGAGATCAAGTTAAACCACAATTAAGCCAATTGTTGTTATTTTAAGTGGGTTTTAAATTTAAAAGATTTACAGTAAAATGTTGGATGTTGCATTAAATTTAGAAGTGGTCTGTAAATTTGTAGATGAAGAGTATATGAACCATTTATATTAGATTGTGAACACAGATGTATTTGTGTTGAAAATGGGTTCCCCAAGGAAAGGTTTGGGAATCACTGGCCTAACCAAAGGGCAATGGCCCTGGTTGTGTAGCTCAGAAAAGGCAGAGATATAAAGACTAAGAGAAAAAGCCCTGATCTTTTGACTGTACTAATATGGATTCTAAAAGTGAAAAAAAACTGGAGCAAACCTGGGAAGAATGATGTTTCAGTGTTGAGCATAGGGGGAAGAGCCTCAAGTTTACAGGAGTCCAGCTGTTACAGCCGAGGCAAACCTGAAGGCCAACCACAGAGGAGAAGACACAGGTGGCAAGGACCAGAATTTGGAGTGGATACCAATTTATGCCCATCAGAGCTTGAGACATCAGTCAACCCAGGTAAGGGTAGCTGGGGAAAGCCGAGTATGGATTGCATATGCTAAGAGGCTGGGGCCAAGAATCTCAAAGTAAACTCTTGGAGCAGAACTGATTGTAATGGATCCAGCATGCCTGGCGAAGGCGGTAGGTCACAAGGTGTAGGTAACAAAAATTTGGCAAATGAGTGAGGGGTAGAAGCCCTTCAACTCTGGTAGATCATGGCAGGGGGGGGGGGGGAGAGAGAGAGGCTGTCTGCAGCACTGTGATTATCTGCTCCAGTACTGTGGACCAAATCAGAAAGGACTGGAGGGAGTTCAAGTTCTGGAGAGCCACATGAAGGAGGTAGAGCAGTAGATTTATTTCTTTAAATACAGGGAGTAGCAAGATGGGACTGAGCAAATCGTTTCCTACTCATACTGTACCTACAGTCTTGCCACCCTAGGCACAAGGTCTAGTGTTCCCATTCATATATCTAGGGCTGCTGATGACAGGACTAAAATTCACTGACCAATTCCAGAAATACTGCCAAGTTTGTATTCACAAGTGCCTTTCTAACATTTTACTGCTTGCTTTTCTTAATTCCACTATATTAGGCTATAAATTGCTCTTAAGTACATTTTGTATATAAACTACCAACTACTGTATTTTCCCCCATGTTACATGAACAGGTGGTTTAAGGTTCATTTCCTTTTTAGGCTTTTTATACAAAGAGGAGTAAAAGTTTGACTATAGAAGATGATATTTCAACAACAACTGGAAAGAGAAACAGAAATCAAATACTAGTCTATTTCTCTCTCTTCCAAGGGCAGGCAGTCACATTTACAAATATTTAGCCCTGGGTTCTCCTGCTTATGCTTTCCTAACTTTAACCCCTAGTTGAATGAGAGAAAATAGCTAATAACAGAGCCAGATACAATGTCAGATGCTCTTCTATTAGTAATCCGATGTCTTTAAATGTATTTGGAAGGCAAGACCATGGCTAATCAAGACAGAACTGAGGAACTGCAGAAGGATCTTGTGATACCAGTTGACCGGGCAGCTAAATAGCAAAAATAATTTAACGCCGACAAGGGCAAAGTGATGCTACTACTACTACTATGCTACTCAAGGAAAACTAATCTTATTCAGGTGTACTCTGTGGATAATACATTGAAACTTTTAGCCCAGTGTGCTGCAGCTGCCAAAAAAAGCAAAAAAGAATATTAGAATTTTTTAAAAAAGAAACAGGGGACAAAACTGAAAATCATTAGGCCTCTGTATAGGTCCATGGTACGACTCCACCTTGAGTAGTGTGTAAAGTTCTAGTCACTCCCATCTTGCAAAGGATATAATGGAACTACAAAAGATTCAAAGATGAATAAGGCAACAGTCCACCACCTTTTAGAGGAAAGGCTACAGCGATGTGAAAATTCCTCCCCCCCCCCCCCCACTGCTTTCCTCAATTACTGAATATGTGTCATACTGAAAAGGCTTCTATTCTTTAAACAAAGTGTAGTAATAGACAAAGAACCTGAACCAACACATAACACAGTTTTTTATTTAAAGAAGTTACCCAAATCACCCACATAATAAAGTGACTACGTCTTATTCAAACAACTTTACAAATTTAACTGATAATTAGACTCAGTAGACTTGATTTCACAGAGAGTTTTGAAAGTACATGTGTATGTGCATCAATAAAGCTGGAAATTTTGTGAATAAATTCCCTATGCTAATTTTCAGTGTGGTAGTGCATACATACGTTTGTTTTGAAATGGTAGTACATGCATATATTTGTTTTTAAATTCAACATAATCCCTCTATGGAAAATAAGTACTATTTATGCACTCCATTATAAATACCTTACTTACAAAGATATAGATAATTCATTCAACATTTTTTAAATTTGAATTGTGCTACAAAAACTCTTAAAACAATCTCACATATCACAGTATTTCTAATTATTCCTTACTATGAGAAAACAACAAGAATCTGGAGACTTGGGAATGACATTAGTAGTTATGTTCTAGTTGTGGGAAGAAGAAAATAAAGAAAGTAACTTGCTTTACAGACATAGATGCACCAACATTTTGAAAACTTTAGACTGATAATACTGTTTTTCGTTTCTATATTGCTACTAGATGCATGCTTTGCTGACTATACTAAACTTCCATCAAAGCATTACCTCTTTCTCATCTAGAATACTGTTTCCCTACCTCTTGCGATTTAACAATAACTTTGTGTCATCAGAAAATTTAATTACCTCACTAGTTATTCCCATCTCCAGATCATTTATAAAAATAAGTTACAAAGCAGCGGTCTGAGCACAGACCCCTGGGGAACCCCACTATCCACCCTTCTCCATTGAGAATACTGACCATTTAACCCTACTCTCTTTTCTATCTTTTAACCAATTTTTAATCTGCAATAGGACCTTACCTCCTATCCCATGACTTTCTAATTACCTCAACAGTCTTTCATGAGGTACTTTGTCAAATGTCTTTTGAAAATCCAGATACACAGTATCAACTAGCTCACCTTTATCCACGTCTATTCGACCCTTCAAAGAAATGTTGTAAATTGGTGAGGCAAGATTTCCATTGACTATATCAATGCTGGCTTTGTCTTACTAATCCATGCTTATGTGTATGCTCTGTAATTTTGTTCCTTATAATAGTCTCTACCATTTTGCCCGGCACCAACATCCAGCTCACCGGTCTATAATTTCCCAGATCACTCTGGAACCCTTTAAAAAAATTGGCATTACATTGGCCACCCTCCAATCTTCCAGTACCATACTTGATTTAAGATCAGTTACATATTACTAAACATTCTGCAAGTTCAGTTTTTCAATTCTATCAGTACTTGGGCATGTATACCATCCGGTCCAGGTGATTTACTACTCTTCAGTTCCCCATTACATCTTCCAGGTTTACAGAGATTTGTTTCAGTTTCTCTGGCTCATCAACAATGAATACCATTTCTGGCACTGGTATCTCTCCTCTACTGCTTATGCATATTCAATTTGGGAATCCTGAAAAACTGACTATATAGGTATGCCTCCAGAACGGGGGCCTCATTCTAGATGTAAGGTACATTTGAACGCTCATATGTTCTTAATGATTAACTAGATTACAACCTGCTGATGTAATGAAATGTTGAAGAAAGGGTTGGCTATCTGATCACAAATCTCTTTCACTATTGTTGCTTTCTATTCCTCTTCATCCAAATCTTTCAGTTGTCTGTCATCTCCCATATTATTAGGCTTCTCTAATAAACATATCTTTTTGATAAGCAAAAGTTTCTCAAAAGAAGGCATTTGAAAGCAATTATAACTATGATACTTCTTAAAAATGCAGAGAAACTCATTTTACCTCAAGATCTTTTTCTTTGTCTCTGTAGTTTTTTAAATCACAGTGGAATTTATACATCTCTGGAGGCCCAATGGATTTTTCTGTTGCCTCAAGAAGTTCAATTTTGCTAAGTTTAGCAAATTCTCCAACTTTCTCCTATGAAAAATAAAATGGCATCTGTATGATCGCACATTTTTCATCATAGTAAACAGATGAGCATCATTATAATACTACATCCCATCTACTCAAGATCTTTGACTTGAGACAAATAATTTAAAAAATTTAACAGTACTTTTATGCATTTGTATTTCCCTTATTAAATCATTTAGTCCAACCATTGCAAAGACAATCATTCATTTGCTACATAAAAAGGCAGTTTCTAGAACTCTGCATCTGTGAGCTTTTTGTCCAGCTAGTAGGCCATAGTGTACTGACTTGGACTAATTCCTCTACCCTCCACAGTAGAGCTTCCCAAACTGAGGATTGTAACCCCAAATGGGTTCACGAAACCCACATTTGGGGTCACAACTTTGGAGATTGCTCCATAGGACATCATTGTCCTGTACCGCCAGAAGAGGGTGGGGTCTCGCACACTTTCTGTGGCTGCACAAATTGGAATCTAGTCCACAGAAAGATAAGTGAGCTCTGCTTTAGAGGCTGTGAACTCTATCTCCACAGCAGAACTTTTCTAAAAACAGCAACTATGAGATAAAGGGTTCCTGAACTTGTCCAAAATCATTCAGAATGGTGGTAATGGGTCACAAGTACCTATCAAGGGAAAACTAAGAAACCACACACTGAACCTAATCCTGAAATAATAGGATGCCTAATCCCCAAGCACTCACAGGAACTAAGAAGATAACAGTTCACCCTGACAGATGATATCACTCATGATAATGGATCGGCAGGCATGCCAGGAACAGATGATGATGAACAAGGAATCAGGCAGTGGCAGACGGACTCCCCCAGCCGGGTAAGAGTCTATACAGGCAAGTGATGGCACAGATTAACGAGCCTTCGTTCTGGTGGCAGGTTTGGAGCTAGCTAATGACAGTTATCTAGGTTCTAGCACATATCAGCTAGTTGGCAATTGAGCTGTTAACACTTTCAAGGTAAGGGTTTTTTTTATACCCTCTTCCCAAGTTTTGGTGCCAGGTAACCTAAGACATGAAGACCTGATATCCTTGCAATAATGTCAAATGCTGACAACAAATACAGCAACAAAAGATGCTGTTGTCCAAGTTGTTTTGCCTTTGTCAGACTGTATGACTCAACACTGTCCTCAAGGCCTTCCACAGCATCAAGCCTCTGCATTAGGGTTGACAATGGCCAAGTCTGTAAAAGTCAGGTTCATAATGTAGGCTTGTAGTGCTTTATGCAGGGTTTTGGTCCTATAGGAGAGTGTTTTTGATGATCCCGTGAGTGATCATTTGGCATCTAGCGATCACCAGATGGTATGGTTCAATATTAAGACACATGAGGAGAGAGCTTATTCAAGATTGAAGGTTCTAGATTTCAAAAGAACTACCTTTGCCAGGATGGGGGAATATCTCTATTAAGAGTCAGTTGGATGGGAACAGTTGAAGGAAGTGCAACAGCAGTGGGCAAAACGGAAAGGCGATCTTTTAAAGGCAACAAACGGAGGTCACGTGATGCACTGAGAGAGCAAGACGTGCGCTTCTTGCTCTCCGAGGCCCACCGCCGGAAACAACCAGAAATCTCCTAAGAATATAACATCTAACCAAAACCTGAAACCGGCACCCCACCTAAAACAGCCATGGACAAATATGTGGAAACAGCGACCAAAATTCTGCCGGCGCGGAGCGTGAAAAAAGAGAAAGAAAAAAACGCGCATGGCGGAGCCAAGTGAATCAAAGGCCGCATCGCAGAGCGGGCAGAGCTTCTCACCAGAACAGCTTGCACAACTTACAGCGGTAATGACCCAGGCGCTAGAGCCGAAGTTAGAAACACTATTGACCCGGGCGCTGGAGCCGCGCTTTGAAAAACTATCTACACAACTCGCTGGATTTGAAAATGCACTAGCAGAGACTAAGCAAAGGGCGGGAGACCTCGAACAGAGAGTTTCCGACCTGGAAGACGCACAAACGCCATTACTTTCACAGATGGAAGATCTGCAGAAAACGGTGGACAACTTAACAGATAAAGTTGATGAACTAGAAAACAGAGCCCGACGCAGTAATTTACGGTTAATCGGCATACCAGAGACAGTTGGAGATTCGGTACTGGCCACGATGGTGGAGAAATGGCTGAACACGGAGTTCGCTTTGTCAGACCACGCTGGAGCACTTTGCTTGGAACGTGTTCATCGTCTAGGCCGCATACAAGATGGCCGGCAAAACCCGAGGCCAGTAATAATAAAGATACATAATTATATCCACAAGGTGGAAATCTTGCGAGGCTACAGACTTAAAAGAGATGAAACAAAATATGATGGTAAATTGATTCGCATCTTCCAGGACTTTTCAGCATCATTACAAGAGCGCAGAAGGAAATTCACACCGCTGTGCCGCCGCCTCCATGAGATGGGGACTCAATTTATGCTAGTATATCCAGCGGTGCTGAGAATCCGCCAAAATGGCAAATGGCAGAATTATGAAAATATAACAGCAGCGCAAGAATATATCACTAAACTGGAACAGAGCAGCCAAGAGCACGTGGAAAAACATCACACTGAGTGAAGACGGCCAAATAAGGGAGATGTCAAGGTATGAAACATTATAAAAGTGAAAATGGGGGAGTTTAAAGCACATTGAAACTGGGCGGTGGGCCTCGAGCATGGCAGTGACTCTCTTACAACTTAAGACATGCTCGGGGACCGGGGATTAGGAAAAAGATTGCAAAGGGTACAAGGGAAGGGAGAAGGATTGTTGGGGATGGGAAGGGGCAGGGTGGGATATTACCAACGTTGGATAGAAACAAGGAGTTCAGCACACGTTAAGAATAAGGATTTAGAGATCACATGCAAACGGAGGCTGTGGTGGGGAGAAAGACTCTCGAGGGGCATTCGGGGTGTGGCTGGGAACCCCGGATGCACTTATACACAGGAATACCTGAGCAGACAACCAAAACGAATTAACTCTGAGTAACAAATTACGTGTGGTTTCCTGGAATGTGTGTGGCATCACATCCCCCATAAAGCGAAAAAAAATACTGGCTGCTCTGAAACGCCATAAGGTGGGAGTTGCTTGCCTACAGGAAACCAGACTATCAGAAGAGGAAAGTGAAAAATTAAAACGAGACTGGGTAGGGGAGGTATTTTATTCACCAGCCACGGGAAGGAAAGGAGGAACAGCAATTCTAATACATAAAGCTTTAATGTGTAAGGCCAAACTTGCGTTTAAAGACACTATGGGCAGATACGTGGGTATTCAAATCAATTTACAAGGAACGGAGTCCCTCCTGGTATCGGTATATGGCCCTCATTCAGCTGCAGCTAGCTTTTATTCCCAACTGCTAACACACTGCCAACAATATACGCACTTACACATAGCGGTAGCGGGTGATATGAACCAAGTGTTAGATCCGAGGTTAGATAGGTCCACTCAGACACACATAAGTCTGGTAGAAACACCAACACTTTTGGACCTGTTCCTGCAAAAACTAGGACTGCTTGACCCATGGAGATTGCTGCATGGAGAGGAAAAAGACTACACACACACCTCGAGAGCGCACCGTTCACAATCCAGGCTAGATTATATTTTCGCTTCCCCGGGTCTGTTTCAAAGAATAATAGAAGCCACGATAGGACCAGAGGAAATCTCGGACCACTCGATGGTGTGGTTGGACCTGGAACCTGCGGCCTATTTCAGCCAGCCCCCGAGTTGGAGGTTCCCGTCCTACCTACATCATTCAAAAGAATTCCAGGAACACTTGCAGAAAAGCTGGGAGGAGTATTGTACACACAACCAGGAACACATAGAGGACCCACTCTTGTATTGGTCTGCAGCGAAGGCAGTACTCAGAGGGGGGATGATAGCCTTCGTCAGTAAGCGCAATCGGAGAATCACACAGGGTATTGTGGATTTAGAGAGGAAGCTTCGAACAGCAAAACTGCAATACAGTAGGAGACCCACACAAACACATTATGAAACTCTATTGGCCACCAAAACAGCGCTCAACAGCTTAATACATGAACGAACAACCCGCTCCCTACTCTATAGGAAACATCGATTATATAAATTCGGAGACCGAACGGGAGGGATGCTAGCCCGCCTAATAAAAGGGACGCGTAAGAGTAATTATATAGCGGCGATATACAAAAACACGAAAGAAATAACTACCAATCCAGAAGAGATAGCGAGGGTATTTTATAGACATTTCGCTACCCTATATAAGGGATCACCAGAACCGTCAGATATGAGTACAACGATCCAAACATATTTGAATAGAGTACAAATGGGGAAGCTCTCAGAAGACCAAGTGGCGTCCTTGCATAAACCAATAGAGGCTAGAGAACTACATAAAACAATATCTGCACTGAAACTACACTCGGCACCAGGCCCAGACGGCCTATCGGGGGAGTTCTATAAGATGATGAAGGCCCAGGTCACAAGACCTTTATTAGAGTACTTCAATACAGTGATAGAAATGGGGCATTTCCCACACCACGCAAATACGGCACTAATTAGTTTGATATACAAGAAGGGCAGGGACCCACTACAGCCTGGTTCCTATAGGCCCATCTCACTAATAAATGTGGAAGCCAAGCTGCTGGCCAAAATGCTGGCTGACAGGTTGGCGCCACTGTTGCCTCAGATAATACAGGAGGAGCAGGCTGGTTTCATTAGGGGACGCCACTCGGTAATAAATGTGCGGAAGCTGCTGTTGGCCACGATTACGGCCTCAGAAGAGACAACCACAGGGTTGATGGTAAGTCTGGACGCAGAGCGCGCATTTGATCGCGTACTGTGGCCCTTTCTGTTCGAAACCCTGAAATGGATAGGGCTGGAGGGGTGGTTCTTACAGGCCATATCGACCCTATACACTGGATCGCGAGCCATGGTACTGGTGAAGAGGGTTAAAACAGAGGAATTTGGAATACAAAAAGGGACACGTCAGGGATGCCCAATGTCACCATCACTATTTCTGTTAACTTTAGAACCGCTGCTTAACGAGATACGTACAAACAAATCCATACAGGGGATTCAGTTACAGGGAAGAGAGCTAAAAGTGTTGGCTTACGCAGATGATCTCATGCTGCTGTTGAGCCATCCTCGGACTTCCTTGGATGAGCTCCTCGGCTCCATCTCAAACTACGGAGCACTATCGGGCTTCTGCCTGAACCTTACCAAATCGCTGGCTCTGCCGTTGGGCCCGCTGCGCAGGCAGGACTGGGGGGATATGTTCCCTCTGCAGTGGGCGGAGGGACAGGTTCAATATCTAGGGGTGGCCATTCCATCAGATGTGAAAATGCTATACGACACAAACGTGGCCCCGCTGCTGGCGCAGACAAAACGAGTGCTACAGCTATGGGGGGAATACCCGTTATCCCTGACGGGGCGTATTAGTTTATTTAACATGATGATAGCCCCCAAATGGCTCTACCTCTTCCAGATGCTGCCACTGCATCTGAGACAAAGAGAAGAACGGACATTAAACAAAATGACACAAGGGTTTTTATGGCGGGGGAAGAGACCGAGACTCCCACTCCATATTATTCAAAAACCTAAGGCGCATGGAGGGATGGGCTTATTAAATGTAAGATATCTAACTGAAGCGTGCTCCATGAGGCACATCAGAGATTGGTTGACTGGGCAGAGGGATTTTTCAAATACACAATTGGAGAGGTCTTTCTTCCCCACCACACACCTGGGTTGGATATTGCATGCAACCGGCAAGGGGTTAGTGACTAGAATGGGGAGTAATCCATTAGTAATGTCAGCAAGAGCGACATGGAGATGGCTCTGCAGGAGACATCACTTTGACTGGAGGGCGACACCATTCATGCCCCTACACAATAACCCGGATTTTCCAGAGGGATCCTCCTCAGTGAGCTTTAAAAGATGGAGAGATAAAGGAATACAATACCTATACCAGCTTTTGACGGAAGAAGGAACAATACGGCCCTTTGGAGAACTAAAACAAGACTATCAATTAACTCAAATAGACCAGTTTGCATATCTACAAATTCAACACTATACGAGAGCATTGGGCTGGACAAACCTTAGCAAAGATGTACAGGACGTTTTGAACACGGCCCTGACTCTGGGAGCGCAAAACAGTGTACCCCTCCGATATCACCATAAGTTCCTACAAGATACCACGGAGGACATAGACTATGTTAGTAGAGCACAAGCCTGGGCCAAAGACCTGGGGCCTGAAATAACAGCAGAGATATTCCAAGAGTACCTGAGACAGACCCAGAGTCAAGTAATCTACACGAGATACTGGGAACTTCAGTACAAATTTGCAATGCGCCTATATGTTTCCCCAGTAAGAGCGCTGAAAGCGGGGTTTGGTGAGTCAGGAGCATGCCCACGATGTGGACAGAAGTCGGCGACACTCGGCCACATGTTTTGGCAATGTCCTCGCGTGGCAGACTTTTGGTACAGAGTGCTGTCCGAAATCAAGATTTACTGGGGCCGTACCATAAAGAGCCATCCACTGATACTATTCGGGATCTATCAAAGCGTAAAGCCCACACTATCAGGCTTTGCAGCCTTCGTAAGACGATCAGTGATTATTGGCAAAAAGACTATTTTGTTGAGCTGGCGGGAACCTGCAACCCCGTCAATAGGTGTCTGGAGGACACAAATGATTGAACTACTGAAACTGGAAAGATGTGGAGTAATAGACTTCTCGTCTGAGGAGGGCAAGACATTGGCAAAAATATGGGCACACTTCTGGGATACACTACAGCCTGCAGCGAGAAGCAGAATCCTAAATTAGTAAATTTGTCCAGAATTTGCAATGTGTAGATGGACTCCCAATAACACATGAACTCATGAAGGGTATCAGTTTGGTGTTTGAGGGGTTGGGAGGAAGGGAGGGTTGGGTGGGAAAGGGGTAAGGAGTTTATAGAGGCTGTTAGAGGAGATATAATATTGTTAATGATTAGCACCTATGCAAATGAATCCTCTGGTAATTGTTCATTCCTATGTGTATTGTTATCTATTGGAAACTTAATAAAAATGAGTTAAACATAAAGGCAACAAACATTCATGTTAAAAAAGTATGTAAAAGTAAGAGGAAAAGATGGCCGCTTTGTTTCTCAAATGTAGTAGCTGAAAACCTAAGAAAAAAAAAAAAGGTTAGCCTTCATAAGTTACAACACAACACAGAAAGAGGAAGATGGGCAAAGATACCTAGAAAAGCTAAGAGAAGCTGGAAAAGCTGTCAGGAAAGCAAAAATAAAAATGGAAGAAAAGATAGCAAGTACTGTAAAACTGGGGGACAAGACATTTTTTAGTTATATAAGTAATAGGAGGAAGTGCCAAAATGGCATAGTGAGGCTCAAGGGTGTAGGGGAGGAATATATAGAAGCTGATAAGTATAAAGCTGAAATAATTACGTCTGTTCTGTGTTCACGGATGAAAAACCGGAGGGTGGGCTGCAGAAAACAAATGCTAAGGGAAATGGATGTTCGGTAGACCAGGACCAATTCACAGAAGACTGTGGTCGTGAGGAGCTAGCTAAACTAAAAATAGACAAAGTGAAGGGACCTGATGAGATGCATCCAGGAGTGATCAAAGAAAACAGAGAAGTTTTGGCAGCTCAGTTGTCTGACCTCTTCAATGCTTCCTTGAGTCTGCAGTGGTCCCGGAGGACTGGAGAAGGGAAAATGTAGAAACCTGGCCACGGTGGATACGTTGAGAGGAAGACTCCCGCACCGGCGGCGATGAAGCTCCCTCCATCGAAGTCGTTGGGGAGTCAGCCTGGGAGGCCGCCGATGCAGGCACTGCAAGCGGTACCGGGACCGGAGACCTCACCGCGGGCGAGGAGCCAGCCGTCGCCTCTCTCAACGGCGCCGGTGGCGCAAGCACCCCCGGTACCGGAGCGGAAGGGCGCAACAGCTCTTCCAGGATCCCTGGAAGGATGGCTCGGAGGCTCTCGTTCAGAGCGGCTGTCGAGGAAGGCAAGGGGTCCGGTACCGGCAACGAGCTCAGAATCTGTCAGGGCCGCGGAGGCGGTACCGGGCTGTCCACCGTAGAGCGCATCGACACCTCTTGTATGGAGGGCGAGCGATCCTCCCGGCATCGACGCTTAGCAGGTGCCAAATCCCTCGGCGACCCAGAGCTCTCGGTAACGTGATGGGAAGGTGACCGGTGCTGATGCTTCTTGGCCTTCGCACGAAGCAGGTCACCGGTACCTGCCGGTACCGAAGAGAAGGACGTTGAATCCAAACGCCTCCTCAGGGCCGGGTCCGAAACAGGTCGACCCCGGGGGGCCAGTACCGCAGGAGCCCTCGAGGCAGGCGGAGACCTACTCGAGGGCTCAGTGCTACCAGCAGGGGAATGGACAGCCCTCACATGCGCTTCTGATGACAATGCACCCTCCAACGACATCGATACCGCCGATTACCTCGGTACCACAGGCGTCGAAGTACCGGACGAGGCTCCGAACAAGAGGTTCCACTGAGCTAACATCGCCGCCTGAGTCCTCTTCATCAACGAAAGACAGAGAGTGCAGGCCTGGGGACAATGAACGGCCCCCAGACACTGAAGGCACGAAACGTGCCTATCAGTGAGCGAGATCGTCCGGCTGCACTGGGTGCACTTTTTGAAGCCGCTGGCAGGCTTCGAGGACATGGGCAGAAAAATCACACCGGCGAAATCAAAATTCGCGATGGTGACAAAAAGAGGCACCAAAACAAGGGAAAAACCCGTACGGGCGGCCAAAAAAGGTCGCTTCTGACAACGAACGGAAACTTACGGGAAAAACACTGGGAATAGCGGGAAAAATACCCCACCCTTTTTTTTAAACAAGACGAAGAACACGACAGAAGACTTTCCGGACACTTCCGAATGGAAGAACGCTGTGAAAAAGGCGCGAGGGGTCTTTTGAGGCGCAGAATGTCCATAAACAGCCGTCCTGAGCCGCGGAAAAGACTGGCGAACATGCTCACGTTCGGGCGGGAAGACAGTCGCGCATGCGCACTAGGCATGCCCACGCGAGGGCTAGCAAACGTTGTTGCTAGTAAAGATCTCCGATCGGAGGGGCTGCCGTGGACATCACCCACTTGTGAGAACAAGCAGCCTGCTTGTCCTCGGAGAATGGGGAAATTAGCATGTGGCCATACAAACAAACAAAAAACCCACAAAAGTAACCATTTTACTGCTGTGGTAAAAATAGCCACATTGCGCAGAAAACTCATGTGCTGACAGCAGCACCAGCCACTTTTTAGCATAGCTTAGCAAAAGGACCCCTTTGTCACCCTTTGTCACCCTGAGTCCTTTTACTAAAAACTAGCATGAGCAATCAGACATTAGCGTGAGCCAAATGCCACGTGGCCTTTAGGTATAAAATAGAATGCACAGGATTTAAGCTGTGTTAATTCCTTTAGCACGCGCTAAGCTTTAGTAGAAGGGCCCCTCAGTTAGTTGCCTTTTTTCTCTCTCTTTAATGTTAGGCCTTATTCAGTAGGGAAAAAAAAAAACTTATTGAATGACCTATTGATTAAAATATGATTGGGCTGTTCAGAGAATCCATTCAAGCCTATAACCATGTACATAATACAGTTAGTTCCAGATTCTTGACATATCGCTATAGCAAGTGTTTAACAACTTAACAAAATTAAGTGCATCTTTCAGATTTTCTATTCGATTTTAACATTTTCCCTAGTTAACAGGATACTCTGAAGGTTGCAATATCTTTCAACGGACCAAGAAAACCATGGCTTTATAAACTGATGTTACTGTACAAGAGCTTTCAAAGCCTCATAGGTTAGCTGTATTCACATATCTGTGCAAAAAAGTTAACTTTCTCACCTGAGGAAGAAACTGGCAGAGATTTCCCACTTGGATATTTAAAGCTGCAATCTGTTCCTCTACCAATTTCTGACTAGCAGCCTTTTTGTTGATGAACCACAATGACTGGTTATTGGTTACATGTATTTCACGAGTAATGACAATATTTCCAGAGGATTTATACCTGATTGAAAGCAAAAATTTAAACATTCCTATAAAATTATATCCTTTCATTAAAAATAGAGATCATTCAACCAATATTTGTAAACTGTACTTATGAATTTAAAGGTAAAATCTTTACCCCCCCCCCCTTCCAAAAAAAGCACACTTGAAAGATTATATTCAAACTCATCCTTATCTCCACCTGCTGGTAGATGGCCTGGCCATAACCCATTTGTCTATGGATTCATCTGCTGAAGATAAGGAATGGCATTTAAATATATATATATTTGGAAATAAGGTTATTTTCATAACACTAATTCTGTGCTGTCTTGATTAACATAGAAAACCAAACTAAAATACACCACCAACAATAGTCTGCCATTTCCTGTAATAAATATGAAAATCAATTCCAAGTAAACAGTAGCATATGAAACTTAAAAACCCAACAGTCAGGGAAGATGAGGCAAGAGGAAAGGAGATCAAAACTTCTGAAAAACAGTCTTGTTTGGGGATCTCAGGGACTATATATGAGAAACATAGAGGCATATTTTCAAAGCACTTTGGGAGGCTAAGTTCCATAGGTTTCTATGGAACTTTGGGAGGCTAAGTGCTTTGAGAAAATATGCCTCATTGTGTTCACACCAGAGTTTGAATCAGATGTA
This sequence comes from Microcaecilia unicolor, assembly GCF_901765095.1. Taxonomy (NCBI): domain Eukaryota; kingdom Metazoa; phylum Chordata; class Amphibia; order Gymnophiona; family Siphonopidae; genus Microcaecilia; species Microcaecilia unicolor. The sequence goes on along the minus strand of NC_044032.1, from coordinate 242,985,103 downwards.
TCCATCGTTCAACAGAGTTTACCCAAAGGTGTTGAATTTCTAGTACTACAGGAGGATGGAGAACAGATGGAGGTAATTCACAAAAATGCATAATCCCCTGTAAAAATGACCTAATTCCACAGCTAACAACTGAATGAAACGCAAATATGGTAACAGAACATATATGTAGAAACTTACAACTCTAATTCAACTGAGCCTTTTGTGCACCCATGCTTCACATAGAGAGCAACCTGCAAAACAAAAATAAGAGACTTTTTATTATAAATGACTCTGATTAAATACAACAGTTGAAAACAGCTAACCCTCAGGAGTTAATTTGTGAAGCAGGGTTTCCAAACAAAGTGTTCAGGACCTTCCACTAGGTCTTGTTTTCATAGCAGTCACAATTAATACTAATGGCCAGTACAAATCAGACTATTTTGTTATTTTGATTATCCTCAAAATTAAAATATTCCACAACCCTGAGGATGAAGTCTGGGAAACACTGCAAACAATATTAGTTTGATTTTGCTTAACTTGTTGAGAAATCACATTTCATGTATTAAATGCAATATAATCAACCAATAAAAGAAGTGTTCAGAGACACATTTCATAGTTAAATATCCTCACAATCAAGTTGCATCAATCCATTTATCAATAAGCACAGTTGCTGCAGGCACACAAGCAGATAATGTCATTACACAGCTCTCCCAGCGCTCAGAAAGCAAAAGCTGTAAGCACAGTACACTCCTCAGTCCTTTCAGCTAGTTCTATAGCTGAAAATATAATGCATCTCTCATGCAGGTGGAGATAATTGTATGACTAATTAATCTTTTTACAGAAAACATGTTACAGATAAGTAGCTTTGCTTTTATTTATTTATTTGGGGGGGAGGTCAACAAACAGGATGTAATCAGGCATACAAGTGGGCAACTCCCAAGCTTATGGCCACTCAACTTTATAGCTAAGTTGCCCATTGTTGCAGAGCAGCCCAATCGGATGAAGCAGCAAAATCCGAATAGATAACAAAAGACAAGTTAGAGAATACTCATTGACTAAATACACCATCTCTGACGAACAACAGGCAAAGCAGTAGTATGAAGTTAAAATTACTCAGACAGGACTAAGTAGCCACTTTGTATATGTTGTCCAGCACAGCGGGTTTCAAAATAACCACAGTAGGGGCAGCAACTCATTTGTTCCTAACAGAAATGAAACAGAAGCTAATTAGCTAAAGTTCACCTTACCTCTTGAATGTCAACACTGCTGGAGCTGACAGCAACAAACCTCTGTATAGATTCTGTTCTCTCAAAATAAGCAACAGCCCGTTTGTACATAAGAACATAGGAATAGTCTTATTGGGGCAGACCAATGGTCCACCTAGTCCAGTATCCTGCTTCCAACAGCGGCCAATCCAGGTCACAAGTACCTGGCAGCAATGGCGTAGTGGGGGCGGCTGCCACCCGGGGCGGATCGCCGCTGCACCCCCACCCCCGGGTGCAGACCAACATGACACCCCCCCACTGGCGTGGACCCCCCCCCCCCCACCGGCATAGCGCCACCCCGACACGGTCCCCACCTGCCTACGAGCTCCATCCATCTGCAGCACTGCTGTAAAGAAGAAATCGCTTCGTCGGCCCTTCCCTCACTCACTGTGTCCCGCCCTCTGACGTAACTTCCTATTTCCTCAAGGGCGGGACACAGTGAGTGAGGGAAGGGCCGACGAAGCGATTTCTTCTTTACAGCAGCGCTGCAGATGGATGGAGCTCGTAGGCAGGTGGGGACCGTGTTGGGGGGAGGCGCTGCGCCGGGGGCGGACGGATGCACCCCCCCCACCCGTTGACATCCGGGGCGGACCGCCCCCACCGCCCCGCCCTTGCTACGCCACTGCCTGGCAGAATCCAGGCAACATTCCATGCTACCAATCCTGGGGACAGCAGCAGCTTTCCCCATTTCTACTGCAACAGACTACGGACTTTTCCTCTAGGAACTTGTTTAACTTTTTTTTAAACCCAGATGTGCAAACAGCAGTTAGCCTATTCTCTGGTAAGGAGTTCCAGAGCTTAACTACTCGTTTAGTGAAAAAATATTTCCTCCCATTCGTTTGAAAAGCTGTTAACAGGTAACTTGAGTGTTCCCTAGTCTTAGTTACTTTTCGAAAAAATTAACAAATCGATTCACATTTACCTGTTTTACACCACTCAGATTTTGTAGACCTCTTATATCAACCCCTTGGCCATCTCTTTTCCAAGCTGAAGGAGTGGCCTAGTGGTTAGAGCACCAGTCTTGCAATCCAAAGGTGGCCGGTTCAAATCCCACTGCTGCTCCTTGTGATCTTGGGCAAGTCACTTAACCCTCCATTGCCTCAGGTACAAACTTAGATTGTGAGCCCTCCTGGGACAGAGAAATATCCAGTGTACCTGAATGTAACTCACCTTGAGCTACTACTGTAAAAGGTGTGAGCAAAGTCCAAAATAAATAAAAATTAAAAAAATAAAATAAACTCTTAAGCCTTTCCGCATATGAGAGGAGTTCTATTCCTTTAATCATTGTGGTCAGCCTTCTTTGAACCTTTTCTAATTCCGCAATATCTTTTTTGAGATACAGTGACCAAAATTGCACGCAATACTTGGTCACACCGTAGAGCAATATAGAGGCATTACAGTATTCTCTGTCTTATTTTTAATCCCTTTCCTAATAATTCCTAGCATTGTTTGCTTTTTTGGCTGCTGCCACACAATAGGCAAAAGATTTCAGTGTACTGATGGCACCTAGATCTTTTCTTGGGTGCTGACTCCTAGAGTGGAACCTAAACAACAGGTAATTATGATTTGGATTATTTTTCTCCAATGTGCATCACTTTTGCATTTGTCCACATTAAATTTCATCTGCCATTTAGATTCTCAGACTTCCAATTTCCTAATGTCTTACTGTAATTTTGCAGTCTGCATAAGTTTTAACAACTGCATGAGTTTTGGGTCATCGACAAATTTAATCACCTCAATCATCGTTCCCAGTCCTAATTCATTTATAAATATATTAAACAGCACCAGTGCCAGTACAGATCAATGAGGCAATCCACTATCCACCTTCCTCCACTAAAAGAAATGGCCATTTAACCCTACCATTTGTTTTCTATCCATTAATCAGTTCTTAATAATGAACAGAACAAATGCTTTCTATCCAATGGCTTTTTAACTTCCTCAGGAGTCTCTCTCATGAGGGGCTTTGTCAAATGCTTTCTGAAAATCTAGATCAACTAGCCCACCTTTAGCTACATGTTTATTCACGTCTCCAAAAAAATGAAGCAAATTAAGGCTGGCTGAATCCAAGTTAACTTTGTCCCATTAAACCATGATTGTCTATGTGTTCAGTAATTTTATTCTTTATAATAGTTTCCACTATTTTGTCGAGAATGGATGTCAGGCATATTGGTCTGTAGTTGCCCAGATCACTACGGAACCCCTTTAATTTTTAAATTGGTGTTACATTGGCCACTTCGCAATCTTCAGGTACTACAATTTTAATGACAGGTTACAGATTACTAACAGCAGATCAGCAAGTTCATATTTGAGCTCTTTCGGTACTCTGGGGTGTATACCATCTGGTCCAGGTGACTTACTTCTCTTAGTTTGTCAATTTAAGAAAAGAATAACCATACTGGGTCAGACCAATGGTCCATCTAGCCCAGTATCCTGCTTCCAGCAGTGGCCCAGGTCACAAGTATTTTGCAGAAACCCAATTAGTAGCACCATTCTATGCTACCAATCCCAGGGCAAGCAGTGGCTTCCCCTTTGTCCATCTCAATAACAGACTATGGACGTTTCCTCCAGAAACTTGTCCAAACTTTTTTAAACCCAGATTTCTTTCAGGATGTCTGCATCATTACCCCTGAAAACCATTTCTAGTGCACATAGATCTCTTACATCTTCTTCAGTAAAGACTGAAGCACCAAATTAATTCAGTCTCTCTGCAACGTCTTCTACCCCAGTGCCCCTTTTATTCCTTGATGATCTATTCCCCCCCCCCCCCCCAGATTCCCTCATAGGCTTTACGCATCTGATATACTTGAAAAGCAAAGTTAACTTACCTGTAGCAGGTGTTCTCAGAGGACAGCAGGCCAAGTATTCTCACAGATGGATCACATCATCAGATAGAGCCCGGTGTTGAAGCTGACTAGCATGTGTGTAGAACATTCTAGCAGCACCAAACCCCGCATGAGCCTTCCCGCCCAAAGCACAAGCACCATCACCTCAGGCAGAACAAAAAGCTAAAGGACAACTCCAAGGGGAGGTGGGAGGGTACGTAAGAATACTTGGTCTGCTCTCCTATGAGAATACCTGCTGCAGGTCAGTAACTTCGCTTTCTCCAAGGACAAGCAGGCCTTTGTATTCTAACAGATGGGAATCTCTAGCTACCAGGCTTACCGAAAACAATGCTAGGAGAATAGGGACTTAAAACTTGGAGGTCTGAAAGTCAATTAACCTGAAACTATTTACAAACTAGTCATGGAGGTGCAGTCTGCAACAGAAAAGAACAGGGCCAAGATGAGAAGTTGGATTCTAGATACCAAACAAATTCTTCAGAACTGCCTGCCCAAACTGGCTGTCACATCAGGAATGCTGCTTAAGACAGTAATGAAATGTGAATGTGTGGAACACACTGCAGCTTTGCAAATTTCCTCCATGGAGACTCTACCAACGCTGCCATGGCTCTGACATTATAAGCCCAACATGACCTCCAGACTGAGGCCAGCCTGGGCATAAGCGAAGAATATGCAATCTGTTAGCCAACTGAAAATAGTGTGTTTGTCGATGACCATCCCCATCCGATTTGGGTCAAAAGAAACAAAAAGCTAGGTGGACTGTCTATTGGCTTTAGTCTGCTCCAGATAAAAGGCAAAGGCTTGCTTGCAGTCTAAGGTATGCATGCAGTACACATTCTCCAGGATGGGTACGTAGCTATAGGAAGAATGTTGGTAGAACGACTGACCGATTAAGATGGAACGCCAACTCAACCTTAGGAAATAACTTAGGGTGAATGTGGAGAACCATTCTGTTGTGGTGAAACTTAGTGTAAGGTGGATCCAATACTAAGACCTGAAGCTCACTGACTGCGAGTTGAAGTGACTGCCACCACACTACCTTCAAGGTCAAATGATTCCTATCATCTGAAGCAAGCGACTCAAAAGGAGCTTTCATCAGCTGGATGAAAACAACACTGAGATCCCATGACACAGTTGGAGGTTTGACCAGGGTGGGGGGGTTATTAACAACAAACCTCTCATGAAGCAAACTAGAGGCTGTACAGAGATGGACTTACCCCTTACACAGTGATAAGCATCAACTGCACCAAGATAAACCCTTACAGAGTTGGTTTTCAATCCAGACTCAGAAAGGTGCAGGAGGTATTCAAGCAGTTTTTGTGTATTTATTTATTAGGATTTATTTACCGCCTTTTTGAAGGAATTCACTCAAGGCAGTGTGCAGTAAGAATAGATCAAACATGAGTAGTAGGCAATTAGAGCTGTAAAAATATTTGAACAACAATACAAAGTATGGCATGGTATACTACTTGCAATGACAACACGATGAGGCATATTTTCAAAGCACTTAGCCTTCCAAAGTTCCATAGGTTTCTATGGAACTTTGGAAGGCTAAGTGCTTTGAAAATATGCCTCAATATGTACTAGAACATTATAATTGGTAGTGAGGGGTAAGGCAAAGTTGTAACATATAGTTGAGTAAGAAAGTAGGAAGAATTAGAAAGTAAGGTGATTGATTTGAAGAAAGTTGCACATGAGGTCAGAGAGATGGTTAAATATTATCTCAGCTAGGGTAGGAGTGAATAAACATGTCCCGCTGCAGTATGTGCAGCCCGAGTCAATCCTTGTGTGTGTGTGAGACTAACAAGTTAGTTACTTCTTCCATTAAAGGCTTGGTTGAACAGCCAAGCTTTCACCTGCTTCCTGAAGTAGAGGTAGTCTTGTGTTAAATGGAGCGTTTCAGGCAATGCATTCCAGAGTGTGGGGGCTACTCCGGAGAAGGCTCGCTTGCGGGTATCACATCGTGTAATGTCTTTTGGAGAGGGTATAGTTAGTGAAAGTCCTTGGGAGGACCTAAGTGTCCTTGGTGGTGTGTGGAAGATCATCCCATTCTTCAGATACTCGGGGCCATTTCCTTTGAAGATCAGACATAGAGTTTTAAATTTAGCCCTGTATTATACTGGTAGCCAATGAAGTTTTTGCAAAAATGGTGTGTAAGACACGAGAAGAGACCTAGGACATAGCCCTCACACAAGACAGCAAACCTCCTCCATTTAAAAGAATAACACCTCTTACTAGAATCATTTCTGGAAGCCAACAAGGCGCAAAACACACCCTACGACAAATTCAAGGATTCAAATTCTACTTTCTCAACATCCAAGCCATGAGGGCCAGGGATTGGAGGTTGGGATGGAGAAGGGAACCCTCGTCCTGCATGATAAGGGTCAGAAAACATTCTGATCTCCACAGATCCTCGGAGGATAATTCCAGAAGAGGAAACCAGATCTGCCTTGGCCAGTAAGGAGCAATTAAGATTACGGTTCCATGATTTTGTTTGAGTTTCAGTCTTCTATATGAAAAGTATTAGGGGATACGAATACAGAAGACCTTCCCACAATGAAGGAAAAAGTCATCTGACTGCCTGCTGTGTGATCCAAGCCTGGAGCAGAACTGAGGGGTCTTGTTATTGAGATGAGTGGCACAAAGATCCACCAAGAGAGTGCCCTACGCTCGGAAAATCTTGCAGGCTACACCCACATAGAGAGATCACTCACGTGCTTGCAGCACCCTGCTCAGCCTGTCCGCCAAGTAATTGTCTTTCCCAGTCAGATATGTGGCAGAGAGGTCTATTTCATGAAGGAGGGCCCACTGCCACATCTCCACCACTTCCTGACACAAGGGATAGGATCCCGTACCCCCCTGCTTGTTCACACAGAACACTGCAACCTGGTTCTCTGTTTGAATAAGATCAATTTGGTTCTGTAGCCAATCTCTGAAAGCCTTTAGAGTATTCCAGATTGCTCTGAGCTCGAGTAGATTGATATGCAATTGAGTCTCCCAAGCAGACTACAGGCTTTGAGTGTGACATCCACCTACATGAGCTCTCCATCCCAGGCTGGCTGCATCCATTGTCTACACCTTTTGAGGTGGTAGTATTTGGAGGGGAGTCCCAGAGTTAAATTGAACCGAATCGTCCACCAGAGAAGGTCGTGAGTCAACTCTGGGGAAATCTGGACTACATCCAGATTCCCAGTCGCCAGATATCACTGGGAAGCAAGGGTCGACTGGACCGTCTCAAGTGGAGATATGCCATGAGAGTGACATGCATTGTTGAAACCATGTGGTCATCAGTCTCAACAGTTGCCAATATGATACCTACTTGATGCTGCGGACCTGCAAGTTTACGGTTTATTCACACTTGATATACCACTCCCATACCATAGCAATCAAAGCAGTTTACAATAACAAAGTAAAAACATATCAAAAGAACTCCATTAAAGTAGTAAAGCACAAGGTATCCATCACTTGTGGAAGAAAAAGCCGAGCTTGCACTGTGTCTATCAGAGCTTCTATGTGAACTGGATGAAGGTGGGAGTTGGAGGTAGTTGATGATAACCCCTAGTAGTTCCAACACCTAAATAGTAAGGCATATTGACTATCGCTCTCTCCTACGATGTGCTCGTGATCAGCCAATCATCCAGGTAGGGAAACACGTACACTCCCAGTCTGCGTAGATACACTGCAACTACCGATAGACACTTGGAGGGGCATAATCGAACGCGAACGCCCATCTCCATGGGCGTCTATGTCCGAGAATGGGTACGTGAAGGGGTGGGACAGACCGTATTTTCAAAATAAATAAATAAATAAATGGGCATCCATCTTCCGCTTCGAAAATACGGTTTGTATGAACCAAAATGCCATGGATTTAGTCGTTTCCGAGCTGGGCGTTTGTTTGTTTTTAGCAATAATGGAAACTAAAAATGCCCAGCTCGGAAACGTCCCAGTCCAAGCCATTTGGTCATGGGAGGGGCCAGGATTCGTAGTACACTCGCCCCCCTGACATGCCAGGACACCAACTGGACACCCTTGAGGTCAGTGCGGTGGATTTCAGACAACGCTCCCATATGCATAGGTCCCTTACCACGGGTGCTGAGCCCCAACCCCCCTCCCCCAAAACCCACTACCCACAAATGTACAACACTACCATAGCTCTTAGGGTTGAAGGGGGCAGCTACATGTGGGTACAGTGGGTTTTGGAGGCCTCCCATTTACCAGCACAAGTGTTACAGGTAGGGGGGATGGGCCTGGGTCCGCCTGCCTGAAGTGCACTGCGGTACCCACTAAAAGTGCTCCAGGGACCTGCATACACGCAGGCCTCTAGGACTTGCTGCTGCTGTATAATCTTGGCACACCAGTTGACACCTGAAGACTAATGTCTCCGAAAATGTCCTTTATTGGAATAAGCACGTTTACTCACAGTTAACTGCAGATCAGAGGTTGTGCCCCACTGGCAAAGAGTCTCCCTGGTACTGAGATGAGCAGTAGGTCAGAGCTGGCAGAATGGTGTACAATGCCCTCTTTCAGCAACATTCAAGGTAAGAACTAAGTTCTGTAACGTGGCTAACACATGAAAGGGATCTAAAACTGGCTTACAAAAATGGCCACTACCTCATGGACTACCGGAAACAAAACAGGGCACACTCTGACCAAGTAAGCAGGCGGAAAAGCACCATGGGAGTAGAGCCTACCAACTACCAACATCGTGAGCATGTAACACAAGCTAGTGGAATCACGGAGCCCAATACCCTACACCCACCACAATGCATTGCTGATATGACTCTGCAGTGCCCTTAACAGAAAAGGTGTCACACCCACCCGAGACCCACATCAGAACCAGGGAAAGGCTGTCAGAGGATATAACACATTCTGCTGTCATGGAGGTGGGTACGGCATTTGAGGCTGGCATACAGGCTGGGAAAAAAAGTTTGTAAAGTGGGTTTTTTTTGGTGGGAGGGAGTTAGTTACCACTGGGGGAGTCAGGGGAGGTGATCCCCGATTCCTTCCGGTGGTCAACTGGTCAGTTGGGGCACTTTTTTGGGACTTGGACCTGAAAAAAAGGGTCCAAATAAAGCGGACCAAATTCTCGTTAAAAACGCCCTTCTTGTTTCGATTATCAGCTAAAGACGCCCATCTCTCAGCCGATAACTACGCCCCAGTCCTGCTTTCACCACGCCTCCGACACGCCCCCATCAACTTTGTTCTTTCCTGCGAGGGACTGCAGTTGAAGACGACCAAAATCGGCTTTCAATTATACTGATTTGTTCGCCCACGGGAGAAAGACGCCCATCTCCCGATTTGGGTCAAAATATGGGCGTCTTTCTCTTTCGAAAATAAGCTGGTTGGTGAATGCCCTGGGAGCTGATGTGAGGCCAAACAACAGAATGTGATACTGGTAGTAGTGCTTCCCCATATGGAATCGAAGATACTTCCTGTGACTGGGAAATATTGAAATGTGGGAAAAAGCATCATCTACGTTCAGACAGCATAGCCAATCATTTGCCTGAATCATGGGTAGAAGGGTGCCCAGGGAAATCATTCTGAACTTTTCTCTGACCAAAAATTTCTTCAGGGCCCTTAGGTCTAGGATAGGACAGAATCCTCCCATTTTCTTGGAACAAGGAAGTACCTGGAATAAACATTGATTCTGGGGAGACTGGCAAACACTTGGAGGAAGTAAAAGACTGCTGCTCTGTATCAACCATGTAGAATTGAGCAGTCCTTGACCTGGCTTCCTACAAGATGAGGGCTTAGATAGGCTTCTCCAGCTAATTTTCAAAGCATCTGTTGTCAAGAAGCAACAATGTTCAGTGGTGCATGAGAAACACCTTTCATTAGGTTTATTTTAGACGTCCAACACTAACATTTGACATGAAGATGATGAGCAAACTCTGGTATACCTAAATTGGGTTATAGTGATTTTACTGGGACCTGGAGATCCTACTGTGGCTTTTCATTTTGAAGTGAAGTGGCACCTGTAGTGCAGATTTTATACCACAGTCACTGTAAGTGACCCTGGTCATGATGCATGGGAAACACTGGACTTTTTTTGATACAGTATATATCAGCTTCTGTATCCTGTCTTGGAGAAGGAAAGTTTTGGTTTACCCCATGTCCAAAAGAGCTCCTATGAATAAAACACGATCTCTAGGCTACAGAGTTGACTTTCCAAAGTTGATAAGAAAGCCAAGATTTTGAAGGAGATTATTGTTAGGTTACCGAGGGAGAGAAACTGATCTCGATAGAGATGTGAAGATCTCTCTTAGTTGAGGTTTCTTCTGTCTATGTCCAGTGAGGTTCCTTTTCCCTTGCAATAAGAGTCTGAACCTCCAAAAGCAACAGTGCTAGCTCCTATACATGGTTTACTGCATGAATAGTAGTACATCCAGTGACTGATTATTCAACCTGCCTCTAAGAAAACTGATTTGAGACACTTTGGCATTGGGGGCTTCCTTTTATCTTAATTACCCATGCAAATGTGTTGTTAAATATGTAGGCATAAAATATGTCTTTTTTTTCTTCTGGAACAGTTACGTGCTTTTATAGACTTGAAAAAGATTCACACTGTATTACCCTCAGTTGAGAATAAGTAAAAGGGGTGGGGAATAGCCTGCTATATCGTTTGTGACCTGTGTAATGATATTTTGTATCTTATCTCCTGAGTCGCATGTTACTTACCCCCCTTAATTGTGGTCTAAAAGAAGATTAACGTGGAATGTCAAAGTTCTGGGGGGGGGGGGGGGGGGGGTTAGGTTGTTGTTTTTTAAGAAAGTGATGAAAACATCAAAAGACAAATAAGGAAACTCTTAAAAATATGGGACAGCTTCCACTGTGCACTATACAGACTATGCATGCCCAGAACTTTTAAACTAACTCTCAGCTCATGCGGAGCTGTTCCATCCCAGCACCTTGCAATTATGTCACCCTTGTCTGCTCAATTACAACCTGCTTGTTGACCTGGGGGGGAGGGAATATACAGTAGTACTTAGACCATACAATACTGTTGGATTAAAATGTGGCTCTCCAATTACAAGGTACTTCAAAGAAGGTACACCAATTTTAACATTCACATCTCAGAAAGATACTTACTTTATCCGCACGTCCAATAAATGATGGCTTCCCTGCCAGTCCCAGACAGATGGCACAAACAATACTAGACTTTCCTGTCCCATTTGCTCCTACTATCATGTTCAAATGAGGTCCAGGAATCACCTCACAAGTATCGTATGTCCTGAAAACAAGCATCAATACTCCAATAAGAATATTACACACTGGAAGATAATGAACCTTTACTATGGGCAATCTTTTAGAAAGATTATGTCTTTAGTACAGTTTACAGCCACTTGCAACACAATTTCAGTAATAACAAAAAAATAGAGTTTTGTGTGGTTATGTCTATTCGGTTTGGGTGATGGTGTACAATTTAATCTGTCATCATCAACTCATTTTCTCATTTGTAATCAAGCACTTTCTCAAAATAGAACTGCTCCAGCATCACACAAGAGTCAATGTAATAAAGCATACTAATCAGAGCGCACAGTTACTTCTGGTTTAGTACTGAATTTTTTTGTAGTCCAATACTTTACTATGTAGCAAGGATCAGAGTGCACAAAATAACTTCAAACTGAGAGGTAAACAATTGTGCTTATCTTAGCACAAAAATGTAATCATGATTAGTCGCACAATTGAAGGTATTTTTTATTTATTTACTTATTTCCCACTGCAGCTCTTGAGACTCGGCAAGTCACTTAACTCTCCACTGCACCAAAATAATTAGCTGTATCTAATATGTGAACCATTTTGATTGTAACAGGCATTATAACAAATTCCCATCCCCTTTCCCTAAGAGCTGAAAATCTCCCTCCTTCCCACCTCCAGATTAGCACATAAATGCACATTTTGTTGCTTACTTTATTTTTTGTTTGCTTACTTTATTTTTTGTCTATTAGATTGTAAGCTCTTTGAGCAGGGACTGTCTTTCTTCTATGTTTGTGCAGCGCTGCGTACGCCTTGTAGCGCTATAGAAATGCTAAATAGTAGTAGTAGTATTTATATGCTGCACAGAAACTGCTTCCAATGCAGCACGTGGTGGTAAAGATTAGTGAAGTTTATTGCTGCCCAATGACACAAACTTTACTTCACTTCCAAAGGTGAAACAGAACTTCCTTTGCCATTTGATGTTTTACGTTTCATTAACTTCAATAGAAGTCAATGGGAAGTTAAGTCATCAGCACCAAATCCAAGTTGGAGAACCCTGGAGATGGGATCCCTAAGATTTTGAGTGCACAGACCCCAGGGAATCTAACTGAGCTGCTGCCATCTTGAAAAAATGGCAATGGCCTAGTTGATGTCAATGACAGAATAAAACAGCCCAAGCCAATACGTTAACATCAATACTGGAGGAAAACAGGCTCATTTTCTCTCAGCTAAAACAAAATTACTCACCTCTAGCAGATGTTCAAGGACAGCAGGACACGTATTTCCACATACGGGTGATCCCACAGAGCCCAGCAAAAACACACTCCCCAGTTTCTAATTCCAGCAGCCTTTGGAAGTGGCACCACACACACACACACAAGTACCATCCTGCCTGCTAGTGCCTCACAGGATCAAAGCAGTCTACTAAGATAAAAGAATGCAACTTCTAGGGGAGAGAGCAAGTTATGTGAAAATGCATGTCCTGCTGTCCTCAGAGAACATCTGCTACAGGTGGTTAACTCTGCTATCTCCGAGGACAAGCCGGTCACAATAGTTCTAAATATGGGAATCCTTACCTAACAGGCTGACCAAAACAAAAAGGGAAATTGTAACAAATTCTGCAATAGGCTAAGGCCAACAGCAAGAACAAAAACATAGTACTGCTATTTTTTTTCTTTAGGTACAGCTTTGAACAGAAACAAAATGGGCCGGGGAAGGGGGGAGGGAAGTTGGATTCTAGATCCCAGCTGTTGCATTGGGAATCTTGCTGAAGATCGTGTTGCAGCTTTGCAAATCTCAACAGAGGCTGACCTCAAGTGGGCTACAACACAACCATAGCTCTGACATTATAAGCCATGACATGACCCCCCAGAGTCAGCCCAGCGTGGGCACATGTGAAGGAGAGGCTAGACGATTGGATAAAGTGCATTTCCCAATAGCCACCCCCCCCGTTTGTGTAAAAAGAAACAAAAAGCTAGGTAGGCTGTCTTATTGCCTTTAGTTCAAGCCAGATATTTATTTGACAGGCTGAAGATAGGACCCAACATGGCGAACTGGAATAGGAACTGGTTGACGGACAGGCGCCAGAGGGTGGTGGTTAATGGAATTCGCTCGGATGAGGGAAAGGTGAGTAGTGGAGTGCCTCAGGGATCGGTGCTGGGGCCGATTCTGTTCAATATATTTGTGAGTGACATTGCCAAAGGGTTAGAAGGTAAAGTTTGCCTTTTTGCAGATGATACTAAGATTTGTAACAGAGTGGACACCCCGGAGGGAGTGGAAAACATGAAAAAGGATATGCAGAAGCTAGAAGAATGGTCTAAGGTTTGGCAATTAAAATTCAATGCAAAGAAATGCAAAGCGATGCACTTAGGGAGTAGAAATCCACGGGAGACGTATGTGTTAGGCGGGGAGAGTCTGATGGGTACCGACAGGGAGAGGGATCTTGGGGTGATAGTATCTGAGGATCTGAAGGCGACGAAACAGTGCGACAAGGCGGTGGCAGTAGCTAGAAGGTTGCTAGGCTGTATAGAGAGAGGCGTGACCAGAAGAAAAAAAGAGGTTTTAATGCCCCTGTATAAGCCGTTGGTGAGGCCCCACCTGGAGTATTGTGTTCAGTTTTAGAGGCCGTATCTTGCTAAGGATGTAAAACAAAATTGAAGCGGTGCAAAGAAAAGCTACAAGAATGGTATGGGATTTGCGTTACAAGACGTATGAGGAGAGACTTGCTGACCTGAACATGTATAGCCTGGAGGAAAGAAGAAACAGGGGTGACATGATACAGACGTTCAAATATTTGAAAGGTATTAATCCGCAAACGAACCTTTTCCGGAGATGGGAAGGTGGTAGAACTAGAGGACATGAAATGAGATTGAAGAGGGGCAGACTCAAGAAAAATGTCAGAAAGTATTTTTTCACGGAGAGAGTGGTGGATATTTGGAATGCCCTCCCGTGGGAGGTGGTGGAGAGGAAAACGGTAACGGAATTCGAACATGCGTGGGATAAACATAAAGGAATCCTGTTCAGAAGGAATGGATCCTCAGAAGCTTAGCCGAGATTGGGTGGCAGAGCCGGTGGGGGGAGGCGGGGCTGGTTAGGAGGCGGGGCTAGTGCTGGGCAGACTTCTACTGTCTGTGCCCTGAAAATGGCAGATACAAATCAAGGTAAGGTATACACAAAAAGTAGCACATATGAGTTTATTTTGTTGGGCAGACTGGATGGACCGTGCAGGTCTTTTTCTGCCGTCATCTACTATGTTACTATATCCCACATTATCCCAAGCAAATGAGTTCAATGTGGCTTACATTAAAAATAAGCAATTAATTACTTTAAAAGTTTATACAGTCAACACATAGCATAACTTAGAAAACGTGAAAAATTAAATTGAAACCTAAGGGACATGAGTCCAGCAATGCACATTGTTCTTATATTGCTAGTCTTAATTACTCATTTTTTTGTTGACAGGAACTTCTTGGAAAGGACGGTTTTTAATGTCTTACAAAAATTCAAATAGTTTTTCTCACGTCCGATTTGTTTAGGGAGTTACCTAATAAGTAAACCCAGCTGTAAGAACCGATTTGTAGACTATTTTCATATAACTGGGGAAGTGGAGAATTAAATAACCTCTGGCCCTGTGGACTGCATTGCGTAAAGTGAGATCAATCAGAGGCTGCATATATTCTGAGCCATGCCATATAGTATTTGAAAAACATGCATAGTTTAAAGGTAACTCAGAGGAGAGAAGACTGCTATTAAATCATCTTTTTTAGTCATGGAGTATTTCTTGACAATAAATCTCACAATGCAAAAGCACGTGGATCATGTAATCTCCACATCTTTTTTTCAGGTATTTGAATGTCTTTATTATATCTCCCCTCTCCCGCCTTTCTTCCAAAATTTACATATTGAGATCTCTGTCTATCCCTATATGCTATATTTATTTTTTATTACATTTGTATCCCACATTTTCCCACCTATTTGCAGGCTCAATGTGGCTTACATAGTACCATAATGGCGATCGCCAATTCCGGCATGAACAAATACAAAGTGATGTTGTGGTAGAATAAAGATCATGTGTAACAGGAACATTAGGGAATCGTAGGGGGGAAGAGTTAAGTTATGTCCAGTTCAAGCTTTGGTTTCGTTGTGTTGCAGGGTTCAGGCATTTAATTTGGATAGGTAGGGTATGCCTTTTTGAAGAGGTTAGTTTTTAGTGATTTCCGGAAGTTTAGGTGGTCATATGTTGTTTTCACGGCGTTTGATAATGCGTTCCACAGTTGTGGGCTTATATAGGAGAAGCTGGATGCATAAGTTGATTTGTATTTGAGTCCTTTGCAGCTTGGGTAGTGGAGATTTAGGTATGTTCGTGTTGATCCTGTTGTGTTTCTGGTTGGTAGGTCTATGAGGTCTGTCATGTATCCCGGGGCTTCACCGTAGATAATTTTATGAACCAGGGTGCAGATTTTGAATGCAATACGTTCTTTGATTGGGAGCCAGTGCAGTTTTTCTCATAGGGTTTTGGCTCTTTCAAATCACGTTTTTCCATATATAAGCCTGGCTGCCGTGTTTTGAGCAGTTTGAAGTTTATGATTTGTACTTTGCAACCCGCACAGATTCCATTACAGTAGTCTGTATGGCTTAGTACCAATGACAATGAAACAAAATAGTACTGCCTCTCTCGCCCTTAGATCCCTATATTCTCTTTGAATATTTTCAGTGCTGCTGCTTCTAGACTTTTGGTTTAATATATGTTTATCATTTTTTGTCTGCTATTATGTATTTGGCATTTGTATTCTGTGCACGTGTGACCGAGGTATTCTGTTAACATGAATTTTCTATGTAGCATTGTGTAGTAATTTGGCTCGTTCAGTTTTTCCAATAGTGGAGGGGATATTTGTGAGGGGGAAGGGAAGTCAGGGGATTTTGTTGATCTTTGTTTTGTTTTGTATTGTTTGTGATTTATAAAACGACAGTTGTACAGAATATTGTTTCTTTTTATACTTTAATAAAATGATTTCAATATAAAAATTCATAACTGTTCGAGGCTTGTGCAGATGGGATCAGAGCTTGCGGGGACAGCACTCACAGGGATGGGGGCAAACTTTGTCCCCGAGTTATTCTATACTCATAACCTTGAGGACACCCCCAGTGAAGCTTGAAGGTGGGCGGATGGAGATGGATGTCATTGACACACACTGGCAGCAATGTTGTGGGGCTCCACATTCTCATTCAGCTCATTAGAATCCAAAGTGGCCCCAGCTTAAAAATTAATGAAGACCACTGCCCTACACACAAAAAGCCCTAGTAGTAAAGTTGACCCCCTCCTTCCCTTCTCCCTCTCTTCAAACTAAACCCTCCTGCCCAGATAGGGGAAATGGCGGGCATATGGACATTTTTAGCAATGAGCCGCATATTACTGTGGTGGTGTGCACTGTTTTTTTTCTGATAGTGCATGTTTTTTAATGCAGCACTAATCCGCATGCTTACATCAAGATGCAAAACTTTTGTAGCAGTCTTTTATTAGCAAGTCATGGGCTCTGTCATTAGTGTATGACTAAGGCAAGCTTTCAGCACTGACCCCACAGTTATCAAGGGCCTAAAATCTCCCTTCTGCTCTGATCTCCAGCGCTATCGGGAACAGCACCCAACCAATACCGCGGAAGCAACACAGAAAAATAGCTCCTCAATGTTCAACCGTAAAATGATGCAAATTATGTGCACGCTGTTTGACCAAAAGCAAGGAGGAGGAACATGCCTGGCTCATGCACACAAGATTTTTGAGGTAAGAAGAGCTGTTGTACACATGTACCAGGCAAATCCAGAAGCAATGCACACATTGGTGCAGTTCTTGTGCACTTTTAAATATAAGCTTTTCAATTTTTTTCACCTGAAAAGCTTATATTTAAGGGCAGAAAACAGGCACCAGTCCAAGCTTTCACTTTCAGGTTTGCTCTGACTGGAACACATTCGTCCTTCACTACTAGCTCTTAGGGGTTTGAATGTGCTTCCTTCAGCTTCCACATTAAAAAAAAAAACAGCAGATTTTAAAGACAAAGTTGTGGGACACCCTATCTTCAAACATCCCAACAGCGTTACATTTTCAGCATTAAGATGCAGATGATCAGAAGTCCCGTGCTGCTCCAAACAGCGCTCTAAAAATTAGCACTGGAACAGCGTGAGGCATTAACGCCCCTATGATCAGAGTTAATAGAATACAAATTTAGGCATGCTATTATCTCTGATCATAGGGATACTTCTGTGGGAGGACTGTGCCTGGGCATGCAGCCAAGCACAATTCTCCGGCAGAAGTTCTTTGACAGGTTTGGGCTGTCAAAAAAGAAAGCCCAGACCTGTCAAACCTAAGCACACCGCCTACACATACACCCCACCGCCAACACTAAAAACTCCTGGTGATCCACTGGAACCGCCAGCCCCCACTCCCCAAAACTAACAAGACCCTGGTGGTCCAGTGAGACCCCTAGCCCTCCACACCCACAGCCTACATCGAAGTTGGAGGAGGAAGGGACTAGCACTCCCTCTTTCCTTTGTGGATACCTCCTTGAAATGGTGGCGCCCTCACCTGCCCTGCCCAGTGCATCCTGCTAGCCCTTCCCTCTTCCAACTTCGAGGCAGGCCGCTGGGGGGGGGGGGGGGAGGACAGGGCTAGTGGTCCTACTGGACCACCAGGTCTTTTTAGTGTTTTAGGGGTGGGACCTGGAGGTCCATCTGACCTCCAGGCCTTTTGTTTGGGGGGGGGGGTGCTTAGGTTTCACAGGTCCAGGAGAAAATCCAGGACCTGTCAAACCTTAGGTCTTCTCCATTCCTCCCTTGCTTCACGCACTCGCTGGTTCTGATCCTGTGGCGCAGGGAAATGCAGGTACTAGTCCAGCACTAATGGCCTCTAGCGCTCACGTTTGCTTCTGATCATCTGCTTTGTTTTGTGCGCTGGGACAGAATAGGAAATAATCTCATTAACATCCATTTGACTACGCTAGAGTCCTCTGAAAATTCTGCGCAGATTAACTCCAGTTCTAATCAGCTCTAGCACCGGCATTAAGTTCTGAGCATCAGCCCATAAGATTGGTATTCTATATACATAAATGTTACATAATAACAAAGTTATAGAAATAAACTTTTCTGGAATTAAGTAACTGGCAAATCCCTAGAACAGCTTCATCCACTCCAGAGCGCGGCAGGTTTAGGAAGAGTCTTATACTCACAGAAAGTTTTCCAGCTTGATGCGCCGGACAGAGCCCTCCACAAACCCCTGGTCTCCAGCGAACTGTCGTCCAAGCCCTCCTCCTTCGCCGCTGGCTCTCCTCTGGCTCCGACTGCTGCTGGTGGATGGAAGAACCGGAGCTGCAGGGCTGTTGCGGCTATTGCCAGCCTTCTTCTTGGCCGGGGTAGCCATATCTTAGCTCGCAGAAAACGCAACCGTTCGACCGCTAGCTGCAGCGACAAAGCGTCCATTGGAGGAAAGGGGCGGACCGGGCTAGCTCATGGTGCCCCGCGCTTTCAGTTTCAACGGAAACAGACGATGGATTCACCCAAGGTAGGAGGTGATTCAGAACGGGAGTCGGCATGACGTCAAAACGTTGAAGCCACTTAGGTCATACTATGTTTCCCCTTCCTCGCGCTGCCGTCGTTCTGCGTACACTCAAAACAAAGTAAACAAACCTATGAGCTGTTGCATCCACGTTGTCGTTCTTAATTGTTGGTAGCATTTTTATTTAATCTCACTTATATTTTCAAACATGCCAGCTTGTTCAGCATACGGGTGTACACAGAGGAGGTATAATAACGGAATAACTTTCCGTAGGTAGAATAGTAATTTGTTATAAATCAAAATTACTGTGCCATTTGGAGGGGCTGGTAATAGGTTAACCCTTCTACTACTGTTGCAGGAATTGATGCATGAATTTATGATACTTCAGGAGTCAGACAGCACACCAGAATGAGAGAGAAATCTTCTTTATTTGCCAGCAAACAAAGTAGAACATCAGCATTAAGTCTCTTCTTCTCTTTCTCAGCTCTCTTTGTCTCTCTCTCAGCTCTCTGTGTCTTTCTCTCAGCTCTCTGTGTCTTTGTGGCTTCTGTCTCAGCTGCTTCTCTTCTTATGCTGTCTTCTCCTTCTTCTGTCTGTTCCTTCTGTCCTTCTCAGGGTTGCCAGGTGGAAAATTTTTTTCCAGCCCGATGGAGCCCAAAAAACAGCCCAAAACCCGCCCAAACACAAACCCCGCCCCTGACACCCCCACCCCCGCGTCATCACCCCCGCCCCCGCCGTCATCAACCCCGCCCCCGCCGTCACCGGCCCCGCCTCCCACGTCACCGGCCCCGCCTCCCCGTCATCGCCCCCGCCTCCCACGTCATCGGCCCCGCCTCCCCGTCATCGGCCCCGCCTCCCACGTCATCGGCCCCGCCTCCCACGTCACTAACCCCGCCCAAAACGTCATTAACCCCACCCAAAAACGTCACTAACCCCGCCCCCCCCGCGGCCGAAACAACCGCCCTGAAGGCCAAAAAAACGCAACCCGCCGCGGGCAAAAATTTCCCGCGGCGGGTCGCGGAAAACCGCCCAATTGGGCGGTAAAACCGCCCACCTGGCAACACTGGTCCTTCTCTTTCTTCTGAGCTCCTTCTGACGTAAACTGCTTCTTCTCCCACTTAAATACAGTTCTATCTAGCCTAGCCTAGCCCCCTTACTCTCCAATTGGTTAAGGAATAGATTGATTACCTTGCCTCAACCAATCAGCTCTATACAAATATCAGTTACATAGGTTCCAGACATCCTAAACTGACCTGTGACCTGGGGCCCCTTACACCAGACATTTGGTCTCCAGAACTCCTGCATGTTATTATGATTGATTTCTCATCTATAGCTTAACCTGGGTTCACTTAGAGGATAATGGATATTCTTACATTTATTATTCTCATATTCCTAGTACTAACTGCTAACTAAACTCTGGTATTCATTAAAGGGGTCAAGGGCCAATCTTACTTAATAGCATACATATCGGGTTATTACTTTCAAGACCATTTCTACATTTTACCTATAATTAATCAAGGAGAAGAGAGCTGACTAGTCCTGACCTCTTTCACCTATCAGCTTATACATTGAACCAGCCAGAACTGCAGATAACTTAAAACACATGTTGGCCTCTTCACTGCAGTCCTTGCTTGACCTCTTAAACAGCAGACAAAGAGTAATACAGAATTTAACAGACATTCTACACAGACACAAAACTTATTAATTTACACAGAATACAGCATATTCTAAAGTAAGCATCCTTATAAGACATATTCTACATACCAAGCACTTCTAAATTCTAATCTATTGCCTCTCTCTAAACAGTATTTCTGCCTAATCTTTAAACTACAATATGTCATATGTCTGGCTCATTCCTTTGTTCATTCATAATAATATCCCCTCAAGATTTAATAGTATACAGATGTGCCAGCTAGCATTGCCAATTCACAAGGGACAGAATTTCATTTCTCACTGACCTTTCTAACCTTTGGCTCAGCCAAGCCAGACATTGAAAATAACCTGAACCATCTGCAATTTCTTTTGCCCACTGCCTCATTCCCCCCTTTGAGACTAAAATCAGCTTATGCAGAGATAAGTCTCACAACTCAAACTCTGGAGATTATGGTGGTCCTAACTAGGAATAGACTTATGAACCACCATTACCCTACTTGTTAAGGTCCGACGGCATACTGCCGAAGCACATGAGGCCAGGAAACAAAACAACAACCCTGCTAGAACTAAGACTATTAGGGAAATAAACAAGGGACGTATCCAGGAGGTCAATGACCACCACCAGGAGGTAAGGTCTAATCCTCCTCGGTAATCTTCCACATTAAGGCTGGCCAACTGTAGGACTTTATCCATGGCATGCCTAACTACATGCGTCCTATTTATGACAATGGTACAGCACTCTGAAGAATTTAGCACTGTGCAGAGGCCACCCTGGGCTGCAAAGAGATAATCAAGACCCATACGGTTATACCGAGAAACTATACTTAATTCATTAATTTGATCCTGCAATGCATTGACTACCACGTTCAGCTCATGAACTAGAACATGAAGTAGGGATTGAAGTCTCCGTGTAGCCATACCTAGTTCAGTAATACCCGCTACCGGGCCCCCAATTGGAATCCAGGCCGTGGCAGAAAGGGCTACAAGTCTCTTTTTAGTCAGAGGATAAGTAGAATTGATATACTGGAGGGCTAATTCAATCGCCTCATCCTCTGTGGCAACGGAGGAGGGTAAAGACAAGGCCTCTCGCTTAGAGCAGTGCGGGGATGGTGGTTTGAGAAGAGGAATAACTTTAGGAAAATAATTCAAGGTTACCAATACACAAAAATCATATGTGGGGGGAAGAATCATGTGGAGGACATTATCACAGAGCCAGTAATGACCAAGGAGAGGGCGACGAAAGTTCCCAATAAATGTTGGCACAGGATGGACACTAGGATGCCCATAATGCGAGCCCCTATCCCAGGGGGAACGAAGAAGAAATGGAGACTTTGTACACCATAGGTGCCAATCCCCAATTGTAACAGACCGCTCATATGATGCAACCCCTTCATACCCTGGGGACTTATGAAAGTAGAAAATAGGATGGGACACTATAGTCTTCTCAGTAGTATAGTTAGGAGCCAGATAATCACCTTGGTCATAATCTACAGGTATGGTAGTAGGACACATAGGAGTACCTGGAGAAACTACCCACACAGGTTCCTCCTTCTCTGGGAGAACATTAGTATAGTTACAGGGAATGGGAAGAACAGTTGAGATGTCTCTTGTTAAACAAAACACTCCAGAAGCTGGATAGGGAGACGTAAAAACTGGCCTTAGAGAAGAATCAGAAGGGGAAGTAGCATTATAAAAGGACCACCAAGTATAATCCTGGCTCCAAGGGCCTGAACTCGAAAAGTAGGGAGGTATAAGAGCTGGGAGCTGCACAGGGACAGGAACAGCTGGGACATCTGTAGTATAAGGAGAAAATCGGGAACACACAATACAAGGGGAAGTAATCTTTGCCTGGCTAATTAGTTCCTGGACAGAATGTAACCAAAGGTTGGAGCGAGTTGGGGTTTTAGGAACAAGGAGGCAAGGAGTAGAAAACAACAAAAGCATCCAAACTACTAACATTTTCTTTCTTCCTAATCTAAAACAAATACAGCAAACTAATTAAGCAATAATATTTCAACAGTCTGTGCTAATCACAGATTACTCTAATATAGTGTTCTCAGTCTTTGAGTTCTTATACCAGTTGGGATAGACCCTCAACTGACAAGGATCAAGCTCTCAAATTCCAAGAAAGCCAGAATCTGGACAGAAAGAGTCTCAGTGTGAAGCCGAAGTTCAGCCGCTCCTGCAGTATGCAGTTGACCCTTCTTTTCAGCTAGTAGATTCTTTGGTTCGGGTCAAGCGCAACTTCAATGGCTCCGCTGGATCACTTTCTGCTCTCCACTGTCTAGGCTCCGTCTGATCCGTGCTGGGCTCAGTCTGGTCAGCAGACTTAATTCAAGACCAATGGACCCATGGAGTAATCCCTGCGACCTTCACAGCTGCAGGGGTAGAAAGCAAAACAGTAAAAGGTCCTTTCCATCGGGGCCCCAAAGGCTGGAGCCTCCAGTCTTTCACCCAAACTCTATCCCCTGGCAGGAAGGAATGTACCTGAGCCTGGAAGGGGACAGGGTTTATTTCTCTCACATAAGACTGAAGCTCAGAAATTATCTTGCCCAAGAGGGCTACCTGCTCCTGCACCTGGGCAGACCCTAAAGTCCCTATATCTCCCTTAATTCCCTGCAAAATGGCTGGGGGCTTCCCATACACAATTTCAAAGGGAGAGAGGGCTGTTCCTTTAGTTGGGGTGCATCGGAGGCGGAAGAGGGCTAGTGGCAGTGCCTGTGGCCATTTCAGTTGGGTTTCCTGACAAATCTTTGCTAGGCTATTTTTCAAGGTTCTGTTTGCCCGCTCAACCTGCCCTGAACTCTGGGGACGATAAGCACAATGCAATTTCCAGGTAATGCGCAATGCGCGGGACAGGGCCTGAAGTGTAGCTTCAACAAAGGCGGGCCCATTATCTGAACCTATGGCAAGGGGCAGTCCATACCTGGGGATGACATCCCTAAGGAGGGCTCGAGCTACTTCTGTGGCTTTCTCAGTAACTGTAGGATATGCTTCCACCCACCCAGAAAAGGTACAGACCATGACCAAGAGGTATCGGAGCCTACCGCTCCTGGGCATTTCTGTGAAGTCTATAACTAGAGACTCAAAGGGTGTTAGTCCTCTAGACTGAACTCCTGGTGGAATACGGGGTCCCTGACGAGCATTATTCTGGGCACAGAGAGTACATCGGGCAGAGGCAGTGGCAACCAGACTATCCAATCCTTCCAGCACCACTACTCGACTGAGTAGGCGGGCTAGTGCTGTTTTCCCTAAGTGCGATAGGTCATGAGCTTGAGACACTACAGGCCAAGCTAGGTGGCGTGGCACCAGAACTCTGGTATCAGGGAGATGTAACCAGCCATCAGGTCTCCTTACTGCACCTTCTTCTTGAGCCCATTTCTCTTCCATTTGGGTATACATAGGCGTCCATTCTTGCAGTCGAATCTGGAACAGGGGAGTCACAGTACTTGCTGGGGGTCCTCGAGCAGCTTCCTTGGCCACCCGATCAGCATGGCGGTTCCCTCGGGCCACTGGAGTATCTATCCTTTGGTGTCCCCTGCAGTGAATGACAGCTACCTTCTTAGGGGCCCACACAGCCTCTAGCAGCTGAAGTATTTCAGGTCCATACTTAACAGGTTGGCCTGCAGCATTTATGAGTCCCTTTTCCTTATACAAAGCTCCATGAGCATGTAGAGTTGTGAAGGCATACTTGGAATCAGTATAAATGTTGGTTACCAGTCCTGCTGCTAGCTCCAGAGCTCGTATGAGGGCCACAAGTTCTGCTTTCTGGGCTGAAGTTCCTTGGGGCAGGGCTCTTGCTTCTATCACCTTGTCTTCTGTCACCACAGCATAGCCTGCCAATCGCTTGGAGTTCTCCACATAACTGCTTCCATCTGTGAAATAAATTACATCTGGGTCCCTCCACGGAACATCTTTAAGATCTGGTCGACTGGAGTACACTTCATCCATGGTTTGGATACAATCATGATCCGGTGGTCCCTCAGATGCTGGCAAAAGAGTGGCGGGATTGAATGTAGCCACTGTTTCCAGGTGTATCCGTGGATTCTCACACAAGCTAGCTTGGTACTTAACCATGCGGTTATTTGTAAACCAGTGGTTGCCCTTATACTCCATAAGGGTAAGAACTGCGTGGGGGACTTTAACAACCAGTTCTTGCCCCAAGGTCAGCTTATCAGCTTCCTGGACCAGTAAGGCTGTTGCTGCAATGGCCCTCATGCAGGCTGGCCATCCTTTAGCCACTCCATCCAGCTGTTTAGACAGGTATGCAACAGGCCTCTGCCAGGATCCCATCATCTGGGTCAGCACACCCAGAGCAACCCCCTGTCGCTCATGGACATACAATGAGAAAGGTTTCTCCACATCAGGAAGGCCTAACGCAGGGGCTTGGAGTAGGGCTTTCTTTATGGCAATGAAGGATTGTTGAGCAGTAGGTCCCCATTCAAATGGTTCCTTTTCACCCCCCTTTGTGGCTTGGTAAAGGGGTTTCGCCATCAATGCAAAATTTGGAATCCAAATTCTGCAGAATCCGGCTGCTCCCAGAAATTCCCTAACTTCCCTTCTGGACTTGGGTTGGGGAATTGCAGCAACTGCTTGCTTCCTACTGACATCCAGTCTCCGACTTCCCTGGGAAATACAAAAACCCAGATACTTCACTTCTGACTGACAAAGTTGGGCCTTTGAGCGTGAGACCTTATAGCCTGCATCCAAGAGTAGCTCCAGCAATTCTCTGGTAGCCTCAAAACACTCTTCCTGAGTCACTGCTGCAATCAGGAGGTCATCTACATACTGGAGTAAAACTCGCCTGGAAGGCTCAGATTTAAAAGTCTTAAGGTCTTGCCCTAGGGCAGTCCCAAAAATGGTGGGGGAGTTCTTGAACCCCTGTGGCAGGCGGGTCCATGTATACTGAAGCTTCCTTCCTGTTACTGGGTTTTCCCATTGAAAGGCGAAAAGCAGTTGACTGGCGGGGGCCACCCGAATACAAAAGAAGGCATCTTTTAGATCTAGTGTCGTGAAATGGGTAGCTCCAGAAGGTATCAATCCTAACAGGACATATGGGTTAGGCACTACAGGGTGTAATGAGATAGTAGATTTGTTGACCACTCGTAAGTCTTGGACTGGCCGGTAGTCCTCAGTCCCTGGCTTCTGAACTGGCAATAGTGGCGTATTCCATGGAGACTGGCAAGGACGAATAATTCCATGGGATAACAGACGATTCAGGTGTGCTTGGATCCCTTCCAGAGCCTTTCTGGGAATTGGGTATTGGCGAAGATGGATTGGCCAGGCACTTGGAAGTAAGTCTACATGGACAGGAGGAATATTTCGGGCCAACCCTGGGGGATTATCTTCTGCCCATACCCCACTGACCTGAAAGCTGTCTGCCAGGGGTAGGTCAACTTGGCCATGTGACTGATGCAGCCGCCATTCTTCTTCAAGAGGGCAGCAGAAACTCAATATACCCTTAGGGCTGGATGTCGGGGGCCGAAAGGAGACCGAAGTCTGGCCATCAGAGTCAAAGGAAATTTGGGCCCTAAGCTTGGACAGCAGGTCTCGACCTAACAAAGGGATTGGACAGTCTGGCATATACAGGAATTCATGAGTGACTGTGTGTGAGCCTAATTGGCATCTACGGGTTGTCAGAAAGGGCCTCCGGTTCTGCACCCCCGTGGCTCCCACCACTCGGACAGTTTTTCCAGACACAGGCGCTAATCGCTCCGTCACAACAGAATGTTCAGCTCCTGTATCAATCATGAATGGAATTGAGCGGCTCCCTATAGTTAACTTGACCATAGGTTCCTGGGAGCCCAGTTTGTAGGAACCCGGTCTGTCCTATTCGTCCCATTCTGCCATCTCGGCTATCCCGATGATGTCAGATTCAGGAGGCTCATATCTTCCCTCTCGAACTCGGCCTCGGCTTCCTCGATCTCCTGGTCCCCTTCTCAGTCCCTGGCGCCTCTGGGGGCATTCATCTTTCCAGTGCCCTCTTTCCTTACAGTAGGCACACTGATCCCTCTCCAATCTTGGTCTGGGATTCTCCCCCCTTGGCCGGGATTGATTGAAGGAATCTCGGGGCCTGGCTGGCGGTCCGGGGTCCCACTTTGGCTTCCCATTAGCTAGAGGTCGACCTCGATTAAGGGTGGAATTAGTAATGGCTGCCGCTAAAAGGTCGGCCTTCTTCTGCATCTTCCGGTCAGCCTCTCGACGCACCTCCTGATCTCTATTAATGAAAACCTTGGTTGCGATCTCAATTAGCTGGGTGGTATTCATCCCTGCGAATCCCTCTTGACGCTGCAACTTCTTCCGGATATCTGGCATACTCTGGGCCACCAATGCACTATTCACCATTCTCTGGTTTTCTAGTGCTTCAGGATCAAATGGGGTGTATGTTCTGTAGGCTTCAATTAGTCGCTCTAAAAAGGCCCCAGGGGATTCAGTTGCCCCTTGGAGAATTTCAGAGACCTTTGCCAGATTAATGGGCCTCTTTATGCCTTTCCTCATACCTTCCAGCAAGTCCCGGCAATAGCCAGACAACAGTTCATAGTGCTGCCCATTATTTGGATCCCAAACTGGAGCTGTGCGAGGAAACCGAGCTCTAACCCATTCCTCTAGGTTCTGTGTCCCCTCGGGGGCACGCGCTCGCGTGATGGCCTCAGCATTTTGCAAAATCTTCCGCCTCTCCTCAGTTGTGAAGAGGGTCAGGAGAAGTTGTTGACAATCAGTCCAGGTTGGGTTATGGGTGGCCATAATGCTAGCCACTAGGTCCACCACTGCCTGAGGCTTTTCAGTATAAGAGGGGTAATGCGTCTTCCAATTCAGGAGATCGGTGGTTGTGAAGGGTACATACTGATAGGCCTGTGCCTGTATAACCTGACCCTGATTATTAGGATCCGGTCGAGTGGTAGTTACCTGACGGAGTGGCAGAACTCTCGAGGAGGTGGGAATGGAATCTGAGGTAGAGCTAGGAGCTACCCTCCTATCATGCTCAAAGGTGATTGCAGCAGGTCTAACCCATTCAGGGGAGGTATGTTGAAACCCTGAGGGATGGGGAGGGGTACTCATAGACTGAGAGGTGGTCACAGGTGATCCGGTCCATTGAAAGGGATGCCGGGCCCCTGATGAGTGGGTAGGGGTACTAGAGGGAGAGGCTGGGCTGTCAGGAGTTGAGGAGTCAGGGAGTGGAGCCCAAAGCGGGTCTACAGAGGTTAACAGGGAAGGATGTGGCAGAGGAGGGTAGAGACTAGCTGAAAAGTCCAACCTAGGATGTGGTGGGGTTCGCACAGTGGGGGAGGAACTATCCGGAGAAGCCTGTACTGGAGAAGCTTGGGCTGGGCGGCGTGGATCTCTAGGGGCGGCACGGAACCCCAACAATGGGCCATAAGGTGGTGGCTCAAGATCTGAGGGGTCATCAGAGAGTATGGGTTTCTCAGACAGGGTAGGGGCGGAAGCCACCGATTGGGTGGTAGGCTTCCTGGGGCTCTTTCCCTCTTCCAATTTAGATTTTCTAATCTTTCTTTGAGCACGGCCTAACATGAATTTTACTGGGGATCCCATATAAGTTTTCAACCAAGAGGGAGGGTCAGTCACAAGGCTATCCCAGGAATCTATATAAGGGAGTTGTTCAGAATATTCTGGTTCTCCTACAACTATACTGTAGACCTTCCGGATTACTTCAATATCTAAGCTGCCACTAGGGGGCCACCCCACTCCCATAGATGGCCACTCAACTTCACACAAGGTTCTTAGAGTACTTGAGCTTAAAGTCTGTCCATAGTCATTAATTAAAAATCCTTTCTTGAAATTCTTAAGCATACAGTCTAGGGGAGTATCAATTTGTCTAGACGATTTCCCTCCCATAATGCTTACAGTTACAACACACAAAGGGGGAGGGAATTTTTTTTTTGGATTTACTCTTTTAACATTCACTCTTTTAACATTCACGCATCACACATTCTGCACAAAAAATCCCACCCAACAATTTCAGATTTCTCAGATACAGATAAGCTCAAGCGTTTTCGCTTCTAGTCCCCACGACTAGAAGGTACTAGGGCCTTCGCTGAGAGTTGATCAGGCTCTCCTTCCCCCAATTTTTGAGGGGCTGGTTTACAACTTTCTAGCTAGAATTATAATACAGAATACAGAATACATACCCGGCGAATGTTCTCCAGTCAGTTGGGTGCTGGGATTAATGCAGGATTCAGGATCCCACCGCTGCCACCAAGAATTGTTGCAGGAATTGATGCATGAATTTATGATACTTCAGGAGTCAGACAGCACACCAGAATGAGAGAGAAATCTTCTTTATTTGCCAGCAAACAAAGTAGAACATCAGCATTAAGTCTCTTCTTCTCTTTCTCAGCTCTCTTTGTCTCTCTCTCAGCTCTCTGTGTCTTTCTCTCAGCTCTCTGTGTCTTTGTGGCTTCTGTCTCAGCTGCTTCTCTTCTTATGCTGTCTTCTCCTTCTTCTGTCTGTTCCTTCTGTCCTTCTCTTTCTTCTGAGCTCCTTCTGACGTAAACTGCTTCTTCTCCCACTTAAATACAGTTCTATCTAGCCTAGCCTAGCCCCCTTACTCTCCAATTGGTTAAGGAATAGATTGATTACCTTGCCTCAACCAATCAGCTCTATACAAATATCAGTTACATAGGTTCCAGACATCCTAAACTGACCTGTGACCTGGGGCCCCTTACACCAGACATTTGGTCTCCAGAACTCCTGCATGTTATTATGATTGATTTCTCATCTATAGCTTAACCTGGGTTCACTTAGAGGATAATGGATATTCTTACATTTATTATTCTCATATTCCTAGTACTAACTGCTAACTAAACTCTGGTATTCATTAAAGGGGTCAAGGGCCAATCTTACTTAATAGCATACATATCGGGTTATTACTTTCAAGACCATTTCTACATTTTACCTATAATTAATCAAGGAGAAGAGAGCTGACTAGTCCTGACCTCTTTCACCTATCAGCTTATACATTGAACCAGCCAGAACTGCAGATAACTTAAAACACATGTTGGCCTCTTCACTGCAGTCCTTGCTTGACCTCTTAAACAGCAGACAAAGAGTAATACAGAATTTAACAGACATTCTACACAGACACAAAACTTATTAATTTACACAGAATACAGCATATTCTAAAGTAAGCATCCTTATAAGACATATTCTACATACCAAGCACTTCTAAATTCTAATCTATTGCCTCTCTCTAAACAGTATTTCTGCCTAATCTTTAAACTACAATATGTCATATGTCTGGCTCATTCCTTTGTTCATTCATAATAATATCCCCTCAAGATTTAATAGTATACAGATGTGCCAACTAGCATTGCCAATTCACAAGGGACAGAATTTCATTTCTCACTGACCTTTCTAACCTTTGGCTCAGCCAAGCCAGACATTGAAAATAACCTGAACCATCTGCAATTTCTTTTGCCCACTGCCTCACTACTACTATTTAGCATTTCTATAGCGCTACAAAGCGTACGCAGCGCTTCACAAACATAGAAGAAAGACAGTCCCTGCTCAAAGAGCTTACAATCTAATAGACAAAAATAAAGTAAGCAAATCAATTAATGTGGGGGAGTGGTTACAAGTCACAAGCAATGTTAAAGAGGTGGGCTTTCAATCTAGATTTAAAGATGGTCAAGGATGGGGCAGTAATATTCCAGTAAGAATAAGTAACCCTACCTAGCATGTGTTATATTCGTGCAGAGATGTTTTTCTCCTGATAAAGGGCCACTAAAACAGACTTCATCTGTTCTGTTATGAGAATCAGGTGCCCAACATTCAGAGTTTCTGTTTATTTATTTACTTGTTTATGGCATTTATATCCCACATTAAATATGAATTACGTTGAAACCTGGGAGCAGCTTAAGCATTGTATAGCTACAGTCTTAGACATAAATAAGCTATCAACTGAAACTCCTAGTTGTTGGCAACTATACAGAACACTAATGGCATCTAAAAAAGCCGCATCTAATAATACAATAGTACAAAATAATCCAACAAGAAAAATTTGGTTCACCCACCAGTACTATGCAGTCATGGGAACATGTCTTAAATTACCAACTAGATGAGATTGTAAGCTCTTTGAGCAGGAACTGTCTTTCTTCTATGTTTGTGCAGCGCTGCGTTCGCCTTGTAGCGCTATAGAAATGCTAAATAGTAGTAGTAGTAGTAGAGTGGCAAAAAGTTTGGCATAAGGCTACACATACCACCAAATCAGCATCTACCTCACAATCCATGTTCTTTTTGGCACATTATATTTTCAAAGCACTTAGCCTTCCAAAGTTCCATATGTTTCTATGGAACTTTGGAAGGCTAAATGCTTTGAAAATGAGCGGACACCATCTAAACTTGCCAAGTTAAACAAAACTACAAAAAAACATTTGGACAAATGCTGGACCTGTGATATGAACACTGGAACTCTTAAACACATTATCTATTCATGTTCATTTCTACAAGATTACTGGTGCTCCATATGGAATACCACATCATCCACATTAAATATTTTGGATTCTTTTTCTTATAAGGTAGCCATATTAGGTTCCTTGGCAATACAATCTCCACTGGATGAATATCAAGCACAATTATTGGACATACTTCTTCATTTAGCCTTAAGAACGCTTTTTTTCTGCTGGAAAGACTTATCTAAAGTAACTTACTTGGCATGGTGGAACTCATTGTGTTTACTAGCTAAATATGAATATGCAGCTGCTGAAAAATGTAATTCACTTCTTAAATATAAGATGGGCTCCTTTACAAGACCAACTGCACAATAATATTTCGCAGAATTTAAATATCTGTATTTACACTGTGACTATTATGATGTAATAATAATCATTGTTCACTCATTTCCTCAGACATGTATATTGATGCTTAGTTATAGTCTTTTTCTTTTTTCACTGACTAACCTGTTTAGTCATTTGTTAAATATTGTCATCTTGCATTTGTTGTTGTTGTTTCTCTTAAAATAAATAAAAATATTGGAACAACAACAAAAAAAATGCCCAATCTCTACCCCCTCCCCCCCCCCGACATGCCTGTCCCATCTGTGAAAAAAAAATTAATGTCTTTAGCCCACAGTTTGTGCACACAGGGTTCCTTTTACTAAGGTGTGCTAATGGATTTAGCATGCACCATAAGAAACCCATAGGAATAAAATGTGCTTGTTAGTATTTAGCGCGTGCTAAATCCATTAGCGCACATTAGTAAAATGAGCCCACATTTTGCTAAATTGCTGTGGAACTTGAGACATCATGATCTGGACATTTCAATTATGATTTGTACACACTTCGTAAAATCCATCTCCCCTTGTACTGAAACTTTTATTGAAACAGGATTTAAAAAAACTATGTAAAAATATTTGTAGACCTCCATAGGTCTTGAATATATGGAATGCAGAAAACCCAGGCAAATCTATATCTTATAAGAGCACATTTCCAAAACCCACTCAGTTCATCAGCGGCAGTTCTGAGAAAAATAGGTAGTAGTTTTTGGATTCAGTGAGTTTTGCAAAGAGTATTCAACATAAATAATTAAAATACCATGTATTTTGTTAGTTTTGCCACATGGATAAGCTACTGTAAATGAATCTGGTCCCGAAGGACAAAATTAATCACATAACTCAAAACTGACAAAGAATGGACTGAGTGAGTTTTGGGAAAGTGCTCTTCAATTGTGCTTTTGTGTTTTAATGCCAAGCATCATCTACAGGATCCCAGCAGAATGTAAGGAATAATTTTGCAGAAAATACCTACAGAAATGTTTCTCAATCTTTTTTTTTGACTGTGACTTCATGATTGTAGTCAAATAAATATGTGTGTCCCCCTGGAGGTGCAGAATAATGATATACCTACTACTACTACTATACCTATGGGGACCACCCCTGGGTCATTACCCCAAAAGCAGGTTTTGTGACCCTATTCACACAGTTTGGGGAGCTCTGACCTACAGAGATCTCTAATAGCTTCCACTACTTGCATTACTACAATGTCCTCAAGATGACACTAGTGCCCTACAACTGTGCACAGAGAATCAGCGTTGACTATGTTAATCTTGTTAAAAGGAAACCCTAGATACCACGATACAAATACAAGTTATTATTCTTGGAAAGTGCAGATAGTGTGTAATGTTCATTGTTGTTTATTGTTATATTTTGGTACAAGGAATATGTTAAAGACAGTACTAAGGGGGGGAAGGGGGGAATTGGGAAAGAAATTGTAACAATAAAACTTGATGATAACGAAAAAAAAAAAAAAAAAGGAAACCCTAGAACAGTTTTTCACAGCGTCTCTTATTTGGAGCCACTTCAAGAGAGAATTGTGCAGGATCAAATTTGAATATTACTATTTTAGAAGCTTAAAATGTAAGATTAGGTTATTTTATACTGTGCTAATCTAAGAACTTGGGAGGCTCCTGGCTTCTTGAATCGCTTATGCGGGGCTATCCGCTGATATTCAGAGAAGGGAGGGCTGAAGACGAGCCTGCTCGCTTTTCACTGCTGCCACGACCTGAGCTAAAATTAGTTTTAAATTCTGGGCGGCAGGAAGGTGAGGACGGAGGACTTTTGTGGGAGAAGAGGGGCTGGGGTTGGAACTTGAACTCGGGGGGGGGGGGCTGAAAAGGGGCAGGTGGTGTTTGGGGCGAGTTACTGGACATGGAGGGGATGGAAGGGGAGGGCAGGGGAGAGAGGAGAAATCACTGGACATGGAGGGGAGAGAGAGCAGAAATCGCTGGACATGGAAGAGAGGACAGGGGAGAGATGAGACTTGCTGGACATGGATGGATGGAGGGAGGGGATGACAGGGGAGAGAGGAGAAATCGCTGGATATGGATGAGAGGGGAGAAATCGCTGGACGTGGAGGGGAGTGCAGGGGAGAGAGGAGAATTGCTGGATATGGATGGATGGAGGAGAGGGCAGGGGAGAGAGGAGACTTGCTGGACGGATCAATAGAGGGGAGGGCAGGGGAGAGAGAAGAAATCGCTGGACATGGAGGGGAGGGGTGAGAGAGAAGAAATCGCTGAACATGGAGGGGAGGGCAGGGGAGAGAGGAGAATTGCTGGATATGGATGGAAGAGAGGGCAAGAAGAGGAGAGTTGCTGGACATGGATACAGGGGAGGGCAGGAGAGAGAGGAGAGTTGCTGGACATGGATGGAGGGGAGGGCAGGAGACATGCTGGACATGTATGGAGGAGAGGGAAGACAGGAAGGAGATGCACATGGATGGAGGGCAGGGGAGAAAGGAGAAATGCTGGACTGGACATGGAGTGGAGGAAAGACAGACAGACAGAGGAAGTAAATGCATATGGAGGGAAGAGGAGAAATGCTGGACATGGATGGAGGGGAGGGAAGAGGGAGGAAGTGAGATGAACATGGATGGAGGGGCGGAGAGAGAGGAGACATGCTGGACATGGATGGAGGGAGTAGAAGAAAAATGCTGGACATGGATGGAGGAAAGGGAGAATAGAGGAAGGAGATGCATATGGATGGAGGGGAGGGAAGAAAGAGGAAGATGCATACTGACTGAGATGAGGGAAAGGAAAAAGAGGAGAAAAACTACACATGGATGGAGAAAATAGACACTGGATGGAAAGGGGGCAGAGAGGGGGCAGATGCTGGATGGAAAGGGGGAAGAGAGGGGGCAGATGCTGGATGGAAAGGGGGGAGAGTTAAGATCGAGGAAAGAAGAAACAAGAGACTGAGATCAACACAATTAGAAACAGTAAACGGCCAGACAACAAAGGTAGGAAAAAATGAATTTTAGTTTAGTATAAGGTAGTGTGGTAGCTGTGTTAATAAATACAGAAAATGGAAATAAGGTAATATCTTTATTGGACTAATTTTAATACATTTTTGACTAATGTTTGGAGATCAAACCCTCCTTTCCCATGTCAGAACAGAATACCGTAACAGCAGTATTCTGTCCTGACCTGAGGAAAGAGGTTTTGGTCTCTGATAGCTAATTGAAAAATGTATTTAGTCCAATAAAATGATGCTATCATATTTTCAATTTGTTGTTTTATTTGTATTTGTTAACCTATAGTATAGTGATTGAAATATGTCAGTTTTTGAAATTTGCATCTCCTTATATTTGCACAGTACAGAGGGACTGAGGGGCGGGACTGTTCAGGGAAGAAGTCCTGGTGCAGGTTGCAGGCAGCCTTTAAAAAACAAAAATGTTTCAGCACCCCCAATAATTTTGAAAAGTTGGCTCCTATGCCTCTCTGTGATGCAGAACTATTCTGTTGATAAGCAGGATTGAGTACAGCACACAAGTGATTGATTTAATTTCCTATTGCCAGGATGGACCAGAGCTCAGAACATAGTGAAAAGTTCTGAGCAGGTATGGCCCTTCCTACATTTAGCAATCTTCTTAGCTCCTCAGTGTTTTTGTATTCTGCTTATCTAAATGGACGCTAAACAAAGATCTCCCAGTAAGTTTTCTATAAATTACTATGCTTTTTGTTGACACTGTTCTTCATTGAGTTATTAACTTTGTTTTATTTAAATTTTTTTTCCTTTTAAATATTATTTTTGGTCATGTTGCTATAGTCAGCACACAGACTGTACCTGAAGTGTGGCAGAAGTATCCAGAACTTTGACACATATTCTAAGTGTCTAATCAGCCTGAAAGCAGATCACAACCAGAGGAAATGCAAATATTGTGCTTGTTTGTCTCCTCAAGGCCACAAGGATCACCATTACCTCTGCAACGACTACAAAGATGAGAAAAGGCCTAGTGGCTAGGCCAGTCCTACCAGTTGCCCCAGATAACTGTCAGACAATGCGTAAACTAGCACGTACATCCTTGGAGGTCTCCGGGCCCATATCAGGGTCACTGTTAGTCTAATATGGGCAGGCGTGATCCTCAGGTGCTCCTCTTTATGTTGACGAGATTAGTGCTAAGGGTCATGGATGCCATTTTGTAACTCATAGCTGACATGAGCAGGAGTAACTAGGAATCACTTCTGTTCCCATTAGATTACTAGTGACCCTGGTATGGGCCTGGAGATGTCCATAGATGTATGTGCCAGTTTACGCATTGATAGTTATCTGGAGCAACTGGCAAGTCTGAAAGTTGGGCTCTTTTATGGATCAGGACTGCTACCCCTCTCCTACCCCACTTCCCTGCTCTTGGTTTGATGCTGGATGGTGAATCCTATTGTATATAGTTAGTCAATGGGACTCCTCTGCTTTTATCCAGCCAAGTCTCCGTTATTCCCAGGATGTCTAAGTGGTATTTAATAATGTCATAAATGTTTTGGCAGTTCCCATAGTTAATCCTCAACTGGTTTGAAATATTTACTCTGTTGCCTCTGATATTAAGTTTTCTCTTTTTCTCTATTGCTTTACATGTAAAATGAGTTTATCTTGTTGGGCAGACTGGATGGACTGTTCAGGTCTTTATCTGCCGTCATTTACTATGTTACTATCCAGCTCATTTTCGAAAGTGATCGCCGGCCATCTTCCAACACAAATCGGGAGATGGCCGGTGATCTCGCAAAAGTGGCCAAATCGGTATAATCGAAAGCCGTTATTTTGACACCATCGCCGCCTTCCAATTGCAGAGCCGGCGAAAGTTCAAGGGGGCGTGTTGGCAGCGACGCGAAGGCGGGACATGGGCAGGCATGGGCAGGGTTACGAAATGGCCGGCTTTAGCCCATAATGGAAAAGAAACCCTGCAATGAAGAGCATTTGGCCGCTTTTACTTGGTCCCTTTTTTTTCAGGTCCAAGCTTCAAAAAGGTGGCCGAACTGACCACATGACCACCGGAAGGAATTGGGGATGACTTCCCCGTACTCCCCCAGTGGTCACCAACCCCCTCCCAGCATAAAAAAACAGGTTACAAATACTTTTTTGCCAGCCTCTATGCCAGCCTCAAATGCCGTACCCACCTCTATGACAGCAGAATGTGTTCTGTCCTCCGACAGCCTTTGCCTGCTTGTGATGTGGCTCTGGGGTGAGTGTGGCACCTTTTCTGTTATTTGCACTGCAGAGTCACATCAGCAATGCATTGTGGTGGGCAGTGCTATTTTTGTGCCGGTACGCAACGGTACGGTGTACCGGCACTTTTTTTTTGCCCCCCCCTGCCCCCATCCGCTCCCCTGCCCTCTCCCTCCAGCTATCCATGCCCATCCCGTGATTCCATTCACTCCCCTGCCCCCCTCCAGCCATCCCGTGATTCCATTCGCTGCCCTGCCCCCACCAGCCATCCATCCCCACCCCGCGATTCCCTTCGCTCCCCTGCCCGGCATCCATACCCACTCCGCGATTCTCCTTGCTCCCCTGCCTCCATCGCAGCTGCCATAGTGAAAGGCCATCAGCCTTCCCTTCGTTTCCTGTCGTATCAAACCCTCGCGCAATGACGTCAGAAGAAGGCGGGACACTGACAGGAAATGAAGGGAAGGCTGACGGCCTTTCACTATGGCAGCTGCGACGGAGCAGGGGATCAAGGAGAATCGCAGAGTGGGTATAGATGCTGGGCAGAGGAGCGAAGGGAATCGCGGGGTGGGGTGGGATGGATGGCTGGGGGGGCAGGGGAGCGAAGGGAATCAGGGGATGGCTGGAGGGGGCAGGGGAGCGAAGGGAATCGCAGGATGAGTATGGATGGCTGGAGGGGGAAAGAGGAGCGAAGGGAATTGTGGGGTGGGTATGGATGGCTGGAGGGGGGGCAGAGGAGCGAATGTAATCGCGGTGTGGGTATGGATGGCTGGAGGGGGGGACAGGGGAACCAATGGAATCGCGGGGTGGGTTTGGATGGCTGGAGGGGGGGCAGGGGAGCCAAGGGAATCACTGGGTGGGTATAGATGGCTGGAGGGGGGGACAGGGGAGCCAAGGGAATCACTGGGTGGGTATGGATGGCTGGAGGGGGGCAGGAGAGCCAAGGGAATCGCTGGACATGGGTGGATGGAGGGGGGGAGGTGAGAGGAGGGTTGCAGGACATGGATGGAGGAGAGGGAAGGGAGAGAGAAGAAATGCTAGACATGGATGGAGGGAAGAGTGAGAGATGAGATGAGGGGAAAGGAAGAGAGGAGAAAATCTGCACATAGATGAAGAAAATAGGCAGAAGCTGGATCCACTGGACGGTGAAGTCTGTGGAGGACCCAGCTTTTACTTACGGATGTAGGACAAGAAATGAAGAAGAAAGGCGGAAAGTAAAGAAATAAATGGAAAGGAAGCCCTGGAAATGGATTTAAGGGAACAGATAGAGAGCAGCAGAATCAGAGACTGGGACCAATATGGAAAGAAAAACAGTCACCAGACAACAAAGGTAGAAAAAATCTTTTTATTTTCATTTTAGTGTTTGAAATATGTCCAATTTGAGAACTTACATCTGCTGTCTTACTTTGCACTGGGTATACTGGAGCTGTAACAGCTTACAGAAATTATTTCTAATGAAAAAAATCACATTATTTTTTTCTCCTATACTAGTATAATATTTTCAATGATGTATGTTTATATGCGCCATAGCTGGTATAAGGGGTGTGGCTAATGTGGGTGTGGCTATCATAGGGGTGGAACCATATGTGGTGACCCCGCCCATAATGAGTACCGGCACCTTTTTTTCTACAAAAAAAGCACTGGTGGTGGGTATAGGTATTGGTAGTTGGTAGGCTCTGCTTTTCCCCCTGCTTACTGGGTCAGAGTGTGCCCTGTTTTGTTTCCTGTTGTAGTCCATGTGGTAGTGGCCATTTTTGTAAGACAGTTTTAGATCCCTTTCCTGTGTAACCCACATCAGAGAACGTTGTTCTTACCTTGAATGGTGCTGAAAGAGGGCATTGTACACCATTGTGCCAGCTCTGACCTACTGCTAATCTTAGTACCAGGGGACTCTTTGCCAGTGGGGCACAACCTCTGATCTGCAGTTAACTGTGAGTAAACGTGGTTATTTCAAGAAAGGACTTTTTCAGAGAGATTAGTCTTCAGGTGTGAACTGGTGTGCCAAAGTTATACAGCAGCAATAAGTCCTAGAGGCTGTATGCAGGTCCCTGGAGCAGTTTTAGTGGATGCAGTACATTTGTGGGTAGTGGGTTTGGGAGGGGGGGGGGGGGGTTGGGGGGCTCAGCTCCCAAAGTAAGGGAGCTATGCAAGTGGGAGCTTTTCTGAAGTCCACCGCAGTGACCTCTAGGGAGCCCGGTTGGTGTCCTGGCATGTCAGGGGGGCCAGTGCACTAAAAATGCTGGCTCCTCCCACGGCCAAATGCTTTGAATTTGTCCGGGGTTTGAGATGGCTGGCATAATTTTCCATTATCGCTAAAAAACGAAGCCGGCCATCTCAAACGCTGGCCAAATCCAATGCATTTGGCTGGCCGGAACCGTATTATCGAAACAAAAGATGGCCGGCCATCTTTTTCGAAAATATGGGTCTGGCCAGCTGTTTGTGGCGCCGCCAAAATACATCGCCGGCCATGTATTTTGCTGGCGCCGTTCGATTATTCCCCTCCACGTCTCTTCTCATAACCCCCCCAGCCTTTATCCAGTCTATTTGTCTCTTCTCAAAACACCCCTACTTTCACCTAGTTTGTCTCTTCTAATTACCCCCAGCCTTTACCTAGTCTAGCTGTCTCTTCTCATAACCCCTCAGCATTCACCTGGTCTCAAATCTCCCTGCCAGCCTTCACCCAGTCGCTCATAACCCCGTCTTCACCCAGTCTATCTGTCTCCTCTCATAACCCCCCCCCCCCCATCCTTCATCCAGTCTATCTGTCAATTCTCATAACCTCCACAGCATTCACCTAGTCTCTATGTCTTCTCATAAACCCCCCACCCCCAGCCTTCACCTAGTCTATTTGTCCGCCTTCATAACCCACCCCCAGGCTTCGCAATCTGTTTCTTCTCATAAACCCCAGTTATCTAACAGCACTCTCTAGATAGGTGAAGCAAGGAGGCAATTGCCTCTTTGTTTCACCTATCATCATAGCCTGGATCCCCAGGCTCTCTCATACCCCCTTCCCACAACCTTCACGCAGTCTTTCTCTTCTCATAATCCCTGCCAGTCTTCACCCAGTCTATCTGTTTATTCTCATAACCCCCCCCCCCTCCAGCCTTCACTCAGTTTGTCTCTTTTCATAATTCCCCACCCCAGCCTTCACCTAGTCTATCTGTCTCTTCTCATAACCCCTTCAACCTTTACACAGACTGTCTCTTCTCATAATACCCCAGGCTTCACCCAGTTTGTCTCTTCTCATAACCCCCCCCCCCCCAGCCTTCACCCAAACTATCTGTCTCTTCTTATAACACCCCAGCCTTCACACAGTTTGTCTCTTCTCATAACCCCCCAGCCTTCACCCAGTCTGTCTCTTCTCATAATCCTCCCGACATCACCCAGTCTGTCTCTTCTCATATCCCCTGTAGGGGTATTTCCCTGTGATCTAGCCTGAGCTGGTCTTGGCCTATACAAGCCTATGACATCTTGGTACAATAAGATGGCTGCTGCATCCCTCTGACCTGAACATCTCTGTGTCAGCAAGATCCAGCTTCAGCTTGTGGAAAATCACTGACAGGCTTGCTGAAGCCAAGGACATTCTGTGTTCCAACCATCCCCCTTCTATCTCTAAGACGCTGGGAAGGGAGTCATACTCATGGCACCAGAAGTTACCATCTCCAAGGTCACAAAACAAAGAACTCTTCTTGCCCATGCACTGGACTGTACGAGGCTAATTGGTCCAGGCTATCACCTGACCGAGAGGTCTGGAAGAAGCGGGAAGAGTGGGAGAAGTAAGTTAGTCGGCGACCCTCGGAGGAGGAGTACCTGTGAAGGACCTGAGAAATTCAGCGAGGCTCGGGGTGAGCTAGAGACTGTATGATACCAACCTTGTGACCTGCATAACTGGTGCAAATACCTGTGGCAGAGATATTGGCTCTGAATACCAACGGAGCGACAGAAACCTGCTTGGTTGCTGAGTAAGACCTGCACTATATCTAAGATACAGACAGCTGAGAAAGCGTCTGGGGAGATTCTGCTCCGGTCTCATCTGAAGCCATCATCAGGACAGCGTGGTAAGATCACAGTGATATATTTCCTAGTCTGGGGTTAGGCAGTGGTTTTATCTAAGTACGACTGGTTTATGTCGGCTCTTGGTCAGGGACAGCTGCTAATGTGTATTTTGCATAAGATGTGATAAGTTTTCATAAGGATCATTAGGATATAATTTGTACTGTTCTAATCATTACTGTAAGTAGTCTCAGGATAATCAGAGTGTAGTTAGACAATATATTTTGTTAGTGTGCATATCAGTAAGAGATATTATATTGCTTATAAGCTATTGCAGAGTGTTTCTATTTTTCTACCTGTAATAAATAATAATAATTATCATCTGTGACGTGGCTTTGGTTCTTTGGCGGGGAACAAAACACTGGCAGGGTGCCAGCTCCAAGGTTCCTTTATAATATCCCCTAGACTGAGTGAGGAACCTTGTAATAAGTATTATCAGGGAATAATTATTGCCCTAATTACTTATTTTCACCCTACACCCCCAGCCTTCACCTATATCTCTTCTCATAACTCCTCAGCATTCACCCTGTCTCATACCTCCCCACCAGCCTTCACCCAGTCTGTCTCATAACCCTCCAACTTTCACCCAGTCTATGTTTCTTCTCATAATCCCCACAACCAGCCTTCACCCAGTCTGTCTCTTCTCATAACCCCCCAGCATTCACCTAGTCTCCTACCTCCCCACCAGCCTTCACCCAGTTTGTCTCATGACCCTGAAGCCTTCACCCACTCAATCTGTCTCTACTCATAACCCCCCCCCCAGACTTCACCCAGTCTATCTCTTCTCATAACTCCCCTAGCCTTCACTGTCTACTTGTTTCTTCTATCGACCCCCAAGCCTTCACCCAGTTTCTCTTCTCATAACACTCTTCTGCCTTCACCATCTGTTACTTCTCATAACCTCCTCAGCCTTCATCCAGTTTGTCTCTTTTCATTACACCCCAGCCTTCACCTAGTCTATCTGTCTCTTCTCATAATCCCTCCAGCATTCACCCAGTCTCATACCCCTCACCAGCCTTCACTTAGTCTGTCTCTATGGCATGGCACTTACCCGGTGGTAATTGGCAGTTTACGCACACTAGCCGCTTACCGCCTGGTTAGCGTGTGAAATCTTACCGCTAAGCCAGTGGGTGGTGGTAAGGTCTCAGCTTGAAAATGGACACGCGCTGGTTTTAATTTTGCTGCACATCCATTTTCAGTCACAAACCCCTCCCCTTTTTTTTCCAGGCATGCTGAAAAATTGCCCTGCATGCGTCCAAAACACACGCCTACACCAGTGCAGGCCACTTTTAGGCACACCTTAGTAAAAGGGCCCCTTAGTGTATTCACCTCTTTGAGGGAACAGTGCATTTGTACCCAGACTTCATAACTGGCCTTTCAGAGAGTGGAAAGGACATGGACCAAGTGAAACAGCTGGTTGACATTCTATATGACTTTAAGACAAAGAACTGAAGAATAGTGTATTTATTTATAGAGAGATAAGGCGCTGTTAAAAAAAAACCTGATGATACCTGGCTGATTTGAAAGCTATGTTATCCACTGATTTTATTTGATTTTAATGTTTTTGTATATTTAGATAAATTAATTATATATGTTTTAATTATTATCCACCAAGAATACTCAGATCAGGCAGACTATAAAGAATGTAAATAAAATGTTACACTGTGAATTCTTTTATCCACTGTGGATGTTCTAGGCAGGACATGTGCCTGTCTCATTCTGGTATGAAATGTGGGGAAGCAAGGGCCCATCTGGGTCATGTGTTTTGAGCCTAACCCAGGGTATGAGAATTCTAGAGAACGTTCCAAGGCTTCTTAAGCTAAAGCCTGAGAACACAACTGAGGGATACTTTTTGATGAAGTGGAGGGTCAAGAGGTACGTAGGGTGGGTAAAATAAAAAGCTGCTAGGGCAGCATGGAGAACAAGTCAATCTTGTCGGACTGAGTGTTCCTGGTCCCACCTTCTTGTTAGCAACGGAAAGATGCAAAAAAGTAATTTTGTAATTAATTAGTTACTTTTGGGGTTATATAACTAGTATACATAATTAGTTATGCTTAAAAAGTAACTTACCCAATAGTGCTCTAATATTATTCCTTTGATTCACTAAAGGCACCAACACAGGAATGTATAAAATGATTTATTTATTTTTTAAGACATTATTTGCTTTACAGAAGAGTGAACTTTCCAACCATGTTCTTTTCTTATATGTGACTAAAACCTTTATCTGCTGTATGCACAGTGCTGATTACACAGGAACTCATAACAGGACAAAAGCAAAATGAATTAATTAAGATGACTGCTATAGTAATAACTTCAGAAGGGCAGTAGTGTTAAGTGTGTAGTAGCAAAAATAACAGGCTGGTGGAACCTTATAGACTAACACATTTATTGAAGCATGAGATTTCAAGGACAAGAGTCCTCTTCGTCAGATAGTAAGAACCACAAAGGAATTGTTTTGAGTGCACCCACTCAGTGCCTGCATTTGTGCAATAAATAATGTAGAACAAAATACATTTCCCTTAACAAAACTTTTGATGAACAAAATACCCCAGTTGATCAAACAGTAAATTTTGTTTTCAGATTCACTCTGTTCACCCTATATTTATTGGGGGTAAGATTCTAAAGCACTGTTTCCCAAGTCCAGTCCCGGAGTACTCCTTGCCAGTCAGGTTTTCAGGATATCCACAATGAATATGCATAGACTTGATTTGCATACACTGCCTCTGTTATATGCAAATCTCTTTCATGCATATTCATTTTGGATATCCTGAAAACCTGACTGGCAAGGGGTACTCTAGGACTGGACTTGGGAAACACTGTTCTAAAGTATGGCCCATGAGTAGAGGAGTGACCTAATGGTTAGAGCAATGGGCTGAAAATCAGGAAAGCCTGGTTCAAATCTGACTACAGCTTCCTGATTTTGTGCAAGACACTTAACCCTCCATTGCCTTGGGTACAAACTAAGATTTGAGCCCTCCAGGGACAGAAAAGTACCTACTGTACATTGCTTCAATAGCTTTTGGGCTTGCAGATGGTTATATAAAAATAAAAATACTTTACACATAGAAAAGTGTAAAGCTGCATGGCTGAATACAAGCAGATAGGTATGCAACCCAACAAGATGGCATATATTTACAAGTTTGCTGTGTGTAGGTGTTTACAGGGCATAGTTTGGGCAGAACTACAAAATAAAGTGGCAGTTTGGTAAGTGGAGACCTCCTTTTAGGTGCTGTAAGCAACTATTCTATATTGGCCTCTGGTTGCCAACTGCCAAGATGCCATTAGAGAATGCACGTGTAACCCAGTGTCAGCACACCTTATATTTAGGTGTGTGTCGTTACACCAGTCATAACTGTGGGCGCCTACATGCAGCAAGGGTGTGTGTAACAAACATTATTCTGTAGGTTACTTATATATCCATATGCTGACCATTTATTATATGCAGTTGCCTTCTCTTTCCCTAGTGGGCTCACAATTGAGCTTTTGTACCTGGTACTCAACTAGTGCTTAGGTCGCTTACAAACGTTAAGTGCTATTTTTCACTTACATGTGCAAAGGGGTGCATACCTATGAGCCCCTACTTATAGAACGTCCCTTTAAATATTTATATTTTTTAATCAAATACACATAATTGGTGGAAAAGCATTTGTATGCTATTGGGAGTCATTGTAAGAGTCTATTTTGTAAAGTCACATGAGGTACCTAGGTAGCATTTATAAAACAGGCACCTATTTGGGCTTTTTCATTTCTTTAAAACTTGTATACCACCATATTAGTTAAAAAAAAAAGGCATTCAAGGCAGTTTACAAAATAAAAACTTGAAACATGCATCCACTAACATAGTCACCAGTGGCGTAGCTAGGTAGGGCGCCAGGGGAGCGGCCGCTCCCCCAAATGGAGTTCTGCCAGCGCCTATTTTTTTCTCATGTTGCA
Organism: Microcaecilia unicolor; assembly: GCF_901765095.1. Classification (NCBI taxonomy): domain Eukaryota; kingdom Metazoa; phylum Chordata; class Amphibia; order Gymnophiona; family Siphonopidae; genus Microcaecilia; species Microcaecilia unicolor. Next base: position 242,940,694 of record NC_044032.1, on the reverse strand, counting down.
TTGAAAATCTGCACTGGCGCTGGTCCGCTCTTGAACCGCTTTGGCTCCCCCGTGCCGTCAACCTGGCTCTGCCTCTGATAGTCACCCTAACACAATCATAACCAGTCTGCAGCACACACACTGAAAACAGACCTTAACCCTGTAACTCACTGCTCTGGTAACCTCCAAGACCTCCTTCTCTACCACAGAAAAAGCATATGGGGCAATTCTATAAATTGGTGCCTCAGTTTAGGCACTCTGATGCCATGCACTTAGTGCCAGATTTTATATATGAGGCTTAAAATACCCGCATGTATTCTATAAGGTTTAGGCGCAGTATATAGAATACGCTTAGTTGATATCCCCAACGCCTAAAACTACACACCTCCATTTACACCAACGAAAAAGAGCCATAAATCCCGGCACATAGATTTACGTGCACTGGTCCATATTCTATAACAACGCATGTATATTTTGGAACATCCAAGAAATGCCCATTTCCCCGCCCATGGCCATGCCCCTTTTGAACTGCACACTTCAATTAGTGCTCATTATTGCTTGTTAGAAACGCTGATTGGCTTGTTAAGCCAATAAAGTTATGCACATTATTATGGAATATACTTAGATTTCAGCATGGAACGCTAGGCCCGCTATATAGACTCTGGCAGTTAGCACCAATTCTACATTGGTATCTTGTTGCCTAGATTCTGTTATAGAATACCAGCATTGGAGCCAACCTTTCAAAATGATTGGGGGTGCTGATTTTTTTTTGTTTTGTTACAGGTGGTGCATTTCCCCCTCCCTCTCCCCCTCCCTCCCCTCCGAGTTCCAGGGCCCCCCTCCCGCCCTCCCAGTTCCAGGGTCGTTGTCCCTCCCTTCATCCCTCTCTCTCTCCCCTCCCTCCCCCCTCCCTTCAGTTCCAGGCCCCCTCCCTCTGAAATTTAAAAGTCATCTATCTTACCTCGTCAGGGTTAGGGCGGCAGAAGTGGTAAAAAGCATGCAGGCTCGGCTCGGTGCTTAGTTGTTTTCCCTTCTCTCTCTCTCTCAGCTCTGGTCCTGCCCTTTTAATGCATACTGTACATAGCACAATAGCACCAGCCAGGTTAGATTCTTTTAGTATTTTCAGAGACTGACCCCTGAAGTAGGTAGTGCTCCCGCTGAAACATGGACTGGGTCGGGTCCTTTATTTTCATTTGTTGGTACTTTAGCCATAACAATTGGCCTTTTCTCTTGGATCTCTCTTTTTTTGTGTGTGGAAGCATTCATCCATCCCTACTTTTTTTGTTGTTTTGCTTCTTCGCAGGTCGTATAGGGATTTTTTCTGTTCCTCTCTGTGTCGGTCACGCCATGTTAAGAACATGCATATAAATGACTAAAATACCATCATTTCCATGCATTATTGGTGCCTAAAACTAGGCAGCTCTTATAAAATTACCCCTTAATGTCCAGAATGAAATGTCAATTATAAACAAACAGCACAGTTTTCTGTAAGCCAGTTGTTTAACATGCTTTGCCTTTGGGAAGACTGAATCGTCACATTTTTCTTCCTAAATACATTCTGGCTACTGTAATTGTCAGAGCTTAACCTAATAAAATGTGTATCCACCATAAAAGCAAAGAAACTAACATGATAGCTGATGAACGCCATCATCATTTCAAAGTATGATGAAGAGAAATAACTTCTACAGTGCCATCTGCTGAACTGTGATGAGAAGTCATTGTCTGACATTTTCAACAGTCAGTTTCTTCTATTTGGTTAGTAAGAATATCTCAACATAAAAAAAAAACAAAATTCCCAAAATGATCCCCAAAGCCTTGCACTATTATTTGTATAAAATCACCCAACAACCCAGTCTATGGCTAAAACTATGTACAAAAAAACAAACAGGAATTCTATAAGCTGGCACTTAACAGGTATGTGCCACTTAACCACATCAAAGGCATTGCTATATTGACAGTTAGGCAACTGCGCTAGCGGCTGCCAGTGCGGTAATGCCAACACAGCCTATTCAAAGTGAATTACCATGTGGTTTTATAAAAGGGGGGTATGTGCACTAGGCATTATTCTGTGAGGTGGTGGCTATGTGCCACAGTGCCTAACTGCATGCTGGGTATACATGTGGGCGGAGCATGAGTGGACCATGGGCGGGTCCCCCAGTTACATGTGTAGTTTACAGAACATCATACATTACATGCCTCACTTGGCCTCAACTTACACCTTAGGGTGCACCTAAACATGGGTACGCCAATTTATTCCAGTATTCTATAACAGAATCTTGACGACAAGTGCACGACACTGGGGCACCTAGAGGCACAAATTTAAAGAATTACCCCATAAGCATATAGATATCTTCACTAATGCCATATGAGAAAAGTATGTTGATAAATCTATGAAGCCCTGAGTCAGTATTCTTATAAAAACAACAAAGAAGAATGCTCTGAGGTCTTTTTACACATCCTTGAAATACTTAATACTGTCCAATATTTTACACAAAAAAGGTGTTTGTGCAGTATCTCATGTACATATTAACATCTTTGCTGCTTTCTTAGGGAGTTTACTGCTTAGTATTCTATTTCATTGATGTCTTCTGAATAGCCTGATGACTGCCAGGTCAATACTTCTTCCTTTTCTGTGAAAGAAACCCAGAGAAATTCTGTTAATTTTTTTTCAAGCGTCAGCAGCAATAACTTTTAAAATCAAGTGAGTTAGTATGTGGAAGCTAGAGAGCAATATTAAAAACTAGTAAAAAAGCCCCGTTTCTGATGCAAATGAAACGGGGGCTAGCAAGGTTTTCTTCAGAGTGTGCATGTGGGAGTGTGTGTCCCTGCCCTCTGCCCTCTCTCCCTCCCCCCTTGGAGTCCAGTCCTTCAGTGTTACGTTTCCTGCTGTTCTGTGTGTGTGTTACAGAGAGAGTGAGGGCATCTCTCACCCCTCCCCCTCTGAGTCCTTCACTGTTACAGAGAGAGGGATTTCGTGCTGTGCTGTTTTCCTTCGCTCATGGGGAAACCGGATATCTCTGGCGCTTCACACTTCCGGCTGGAGGCTTCATAGAACGTTGGCAGTGCCTTTTATATATATAGATGATTTATGCAGAATTTGAAAATTTGGATCCACTGACTGCATCATTTTTGGACATTTGTCTCCATGTCCAGACAAAAGTGAGACAGTTATATGAAGGCAGGTTGGAAAGTATTTCATGGATGGTCGGGGCTAGAAGTTAACCGGATATCACCAAACATTCAGCATTATTTGGCTAACTTTATCAGCTCAAGTTAGGACAGCTATTTATGCGGTCCTAATAACCAGGAAAAATTAAATAGATGAGTTTCAAGTTTACAGCAGCAGGTAAAAGGCCGGGTTTTTTTTTAAGGCATGGCCATGTGGTAACACCTAATGATTATTTTTACCCTGTCCTTCAATAAACCATCCTGATTTGTATTAGTTATCATATTTTCAATTTGACAATGCATATTTTTTCATATGTTCTTTTAACTATAATATATGATTGTAAGATCAATTCTCCATATGTATCTAATTTGATTTTTTATATTATTTATCATATGCTTGTTTCTTCATTATGTATGATCTTACAATTTTTTTTACATGTATCTAATTCGATTATTTTTTACATATTTTTTTCTGTATGCTTGTCTTACCTTCATGTATGATTTTTTGATTGTTTTACCATTATGTATTATTTTATGATTGATATTTATTAATATTTTCATCTTACTATACATTTGTTTTTACCTATATAGACTCCTGAGGCAGGCATGCACGTGCCAAAACATAGTTCCATGTCGAGTCAGCTTAAATAAACATCTATAATTCCATTCTGGTGTCCTGAGTCTGTTTTTGAACAGCCTAATCCAGTTCCCACTCCTTGCTTCTTGATTCTATCCAGCCTGTGTTGTAAGTGAACCACTTGCTGCGCAGCCATTTTGGGGGGGGCACTTATTTGCCACCCACTGAGGTGGCAGTTAGGGCTCCACGTTAACCTGGTGCATGTTGCCCAATTACCTTCAGATAAGCCCTGGCGCTACAAAAATAGAAAATATTTTTGTAGCGCCAGAAATGGTGTGCGCTGGAGATGGGAACTACTGCCAGGCGCGTGGCAAGCCCATTGCCACGTGACAATCCTTTAGTAAAAGGGCCCCTAAGTGGTTAGAGCACTGGTCTTGCAATCCAGAGGTGGCCGGTTCAAATTCCACTGCTGCTCCTTGTGATCTTGGGCAAGTCACTTAACCCTCCATTGCCTGAGGTACAAACTTAGATTGTGAGCCCTCCTGGGACAGAAAAATATCTAGAGTACCTAAATGTAACTCACCTTGAGCTACTACTGAAAAAGGTGCGAGCAAAATCTAAATAAATAAGTGGGCAAAGACAGGACTGCCTTTTGTGTGGTCCTATCTTCCCACTTAGTTATGTGGTCACCAGTACTGAAAACGACCAGTGCCTGCATAACTGCTGGCTCCACACTGATCCCACTCCGACACAGACTGCACATTGTGCAGCAGTCAAAGGTGAGATTCAATGGTGCTGTGTGTTTAAGTACCACTGAATATCCAGGGATAACCCGCTGCGAAGGATTTAAGCAGGCAAGGAGCCTCTCATGCCCCTTTAAACCCTACTGAATATGAAAATAAGCTTGCTATGCATTTAAGGTTGGAGACTTCTTTTTCAAAATTAAAGAGTGGTTTGAAGACTCATTTTTTTTACAATGAACTTTGCCTCCTAAGCAGGGGCCTAGCTACGTGGATTTGGCCCTGGACCCCCCTGCTGATGACTCTCTCGATCCCCCCTCCTGCCGCCGCCTACCTTTCTGGCAGGGGACCCCAACCCCTGCCAGCCGAGGTCCTCTTCTTCCTTCGTTCTGTTTCTAAGTCTGACGTCCTGCACATACAACGTGCAGGACGTCAGACTCAGAAACAGAACGAAGGAAGAAGAGGACCTCAGCTGGCGGGGGTTGTAGTCCCCCACCAGCAAAGGTAGGCGACGACGAGGGAGGGTTGGCGGCGGGAGGGGGGTCGAGAGGGTCGTCGGTGGGGGGGGGGGGGGGGTCATAGTGGTGGCGGTGGTCAGCAGTGGCAGGAGAGGCCTAAAATGTGTCCCCTCACCTCGGGCTCTGGACCCCCCTCCCGCCGAAGTCTGGCTACGCCCCTGCTCCTAAGTACCATAATGGCAACGTAAGAGGAGGTGAAGGAGGTACTGAGCCTGATGCTCGCAGCACAGTGACTTTTCTATGTAACTTCTACTCACTTGTGGAAATGTGTAACTCTTACTTCTCGCTCTTTCCTACTTTATTTTACTGTATTTTTAAATAGGATTGTAATCCAATTAGACATACTTTTTGATGAGTGGCAGATCAAGTATTAAAGTTTAAACTTGATGTTTATGACTGCACAATCAGCAGGTCGACTGTTGCAGAAAAGTTGGCTGGAAATGTGCTTAGAGATAACTGGATCAGTCATCCCATTACGTTTAAGTGGATTGAGACCAGTGGTGTAGCCAGACTTCGACGGGAGGGGGGTTCAAAGCCCGAGGTGAGGGGGCACATTTTAGCCCCCCCCCCCCGGTTCCGCGAACCCCCCTGCCACTTTTGCCTCCCCCCAGTGGTGGCGCCCCTCCCCCATCCCTTTCAAGCCCCCTCTCCCACCGCCACCAACCCTCCCCCACCACGTACCTTTGCTGGTGGGGGATCACAACTCCCACCAGCCGAAGTCCCCTTCAGCGCCGGTCTCCGAGTCTGGCACGTTCGCTGATCTGGATTCTGTTTCTGTGAGTCCTAACGTCCTGCACGTTCCTATGTGCAGGACATCAGGACTCACAGAAACAGAACTCAGATCAGCAATGTGCCGGAGAGACCGGCGCTGAAGAGGACTTTGACTGGTGGGGGTTGGGGACCCCCGCCAGCAAAGGTACCTGATGGGGGAGGGTTGGTGGCGGTGGGAGAGGGGGCTCGAAAGGGATGGGGAGGGGTGAAAGCAGGGGGCCAGGGCTAAATCTGCGGGGGCCCATGCCCCCGTGGCCCCACCTAGCTACGCCCCTGATTGAGACCTGCTGAATACTGGCCCCTTAGAGGCCATTTACTAAGCCACATAGGCGCATATGCGTGTCTTATGCAAGTCAATTTTAAACTACTGCCTGGCCTGGGTGGTAATTTCATTTTTTTACGTGTACCCGCTAAGTGCGCTGGAAAATTTTCTGGCACGTGGCGCTAACAGGGGGTAATCAGTGTTATATGCACGCTGACGATTACTGCCCTTTAACGTATGAGACCTTACCACTAAGTCAATGGGTGGAGGTAAGGTCTCGGGCTCAAAATGGGCACGCGCCAACTTTCATTTTGCTACACGTCAATTTTTGGCTAAAAATAAAGGGCCTTTTTTGCAGCTGTGCTGAAAAATGGACCTGCGCACATCCAATATACGCATCTACACCAGCACAGGCCATTTTTCGAAGCACCTTAATAAAAGGACCCCTTAGATTCTACTGAAGGCAAATTAACAGTCTGCTAATAAAAGAGAAACAACTTAATTTGTAAATTCTGTTTTACCTTCACATGGTCCGCTCTTAATCATAATATCATCTATGGCAATATCACTTCTTATGGACACTCCACGGATAGCTTCGAATATAATCTAGAGCAAGAACAATCAAATTACTCTGCCATCTAGAAAAATGCTCCAAATAAAATTTAAGCGCTGTTCATTCTAATATACTTTTACTTATTCAAAGCTATACAGCCCGCCATAATTAGCACAGAAGAAAACTCAGAAAAGCCTTATTAAGGCATCTAGGTAGAAAATGGGATGTCCAGGTTGGGACCTGAACAATTTTCTAAATATTCTGTAAAAAGCTTGCTGAACATGGAGTCTTTTGTAAAATGGGGCTTATTACAGAAATGTTATTCAAGTGTTAGGCTTGCATAAACTGGCACTTAAAATGTTAGTCTTGCACAAATATCTAAGTTCTGATTTTACAAAGCTGGGATAAGCAATTTTAAACCTGAAGAATGTGAAAATGGCAAAGGGATGTGATCTGGGATCTGGGTGTGTTTTGACAGGACTAAGGCAGGCCTAAAAATGAACTTATATTCCATATTTCAGAAGGGGAATTAAGTCTAAATTGAATAAACACCTGTTGCTAACTGGGATGTCTAGGTTTCAGAAAAATGGTCACCCCCCTTAATTCCCTAGTGCTTGATATCTCCCCTTATATGGAAGGATACCTCTACTGGAAGTACCATAAGACTAATGCTAGGAGTCATGGCAGCCATTTTGTTCCCTGGACTGGACCAGGCAGGAGCAGAAAGGGACTGTTCCTGTCCTAAGCCACTAGACTACCAGGGATTACGTTTGGGTAAGTCTTGGTGGTAGTAGGAGCGTCGGAGGTGGGAGAAGGTTTCTGGGACCACTATAAGTGGGGCTTTGCCTAGCTAGAGAGATTCTCTGAGAAAGAATCAGGCAGGGAGGGTTTGAGAGTGTCACTGGGAAGATCAAGGGTTCTGAGAGTATCACTGAGAAAATCGAGGGGGAGGTTGGATGCCAGGAGAGTACTGGATGCGTGGGGTTCAGGAGAAGGGATCACATATGTATGTGGGGTGGGTCGCACCATGGCAGATCTTTTTTGGTCTTCTTTCTTTGTTCATGCTTGGGGCCTCAGCGCATTACCTATTTTGTGACCGATAGCACAGGCACGCATGTTATCTGCCACTGCAGGTCACGTAATGCAATGCTGTGTAGTATGTGTCTGCCTTGTGTGGTAAATGCAAGGTAGATGCTAGGCATGTCCCCTCCATTTACCACACAGGCTCTGCACTTACCATGCATTCATTTTTCCTGTTAATGCATGGTAAATGCAAAACTGTACCACAATTTAGTAAACATTGTAAAAGTCATGCAAGCCAAGGGGGGGGGGGGGGGGGGGGGGGAGGGGCTCACCTGGGCTATCAGAACACAAGTCCAGTTGGGAGAGGGAGGGGAAGGTGGGGAAGGGGTCGGGGGGGGGGGCAGTAATTGTTAAAAGTTAGATGACTTTCGGGCTCATTTTCAAAGCACTTAGCCTTCCAAAGTTCCATAGAAACCTATGGAACTTTGGAAGGCTAAGTGCTTTGAAAATATGCCTCATGTCTGTATTGTTACAGTTACTGATGTTTGTTTTGGCATTGGAATTTTGGTCTTTTTGTTGCTGGATTTGTATTCATTGATTTGTCATCAATAAAAATTGTTGAAACATAAAAAAAGTCATGCAAGCCTTCTAACATGACTTTCAAAACATCTCAGTATATGATTAAACAGTTAACACACACATACTACAATGTTAATTACTTTTCAAATGGAAACAAACTGAATTTCTTTCCCTAAATCAGTTCTGAAACTCACAGGAACCTTATAAGTATAAATCCTTAACAGCGAGCTACTCAGAAAATCAGAATGTTAATGTAGCTGGAATGTACTAGCTTCAGTTGCTAGGATGAATGAAAGTCGGGTCAATGAAACATTCTGGAATATTCCCTAGGTGTGGAAGCTTTACTTTACAATCCAGTTTGTCTTTATTCTTTTTATAGCCTATATGATATGCTGCTGTTCCAGAAGGAAGACCAGAGCGAGAGGATGTACTACTAGGAGAGGAATCCCTAATCCTACGGAAGTGATCAAAAGGATTTGGGGCCCATCTTGAAAGGTGCAGTAAAAATAATGTTTTGTATAGCAGGAAGGCTCTGCTGATGCGCTCTTAAAAAGACAAGTGTCACTCACAGTCACCCACTGTCTCTTTAAATGCAGTGAGAATAGACTCTGACTTGGACCCTTCTCTGATCCCTGTAATGACAGATATTTTGCTGAATCTATATAAACGGAATAAATAAGATTAAAAGCAGAAAAAGGCAGCACCAGCCTGCCCTCACTATTTTTCATATATCTTAGTAGAGAAGCTTGATTGTAAAGCTTTATATCTGACAAACCCAGCCCCACCATGCCAATTACCAAGCGATGCCACCACATCTTTGGCTTCTTACCCGACCAACAAAATGCATTCACCAACCACTGCAAAGCCTTAATGTCTTTCCACAATAAATGCAAGGGTATAGGACATATAACTATCAGGGAAAAATAATCATGCGATATAACTGTATTCTGTCCATCAGCGAGAGGGACTGTCCTTTTTTGTTAAACTGTATAGCGCTGCATAACCCTAGTAGCGCTCTAGAAATGTTAAGTAGTAGTAGTAGAGGCAAATGAGCCCAAAGAGTCAACTGCTTGTGAGTGTCCTGTGAAAGCTTGTCAATATTTAATCAATAGATTTGAGCAGGGTTCATAGATAAATGCACTCTCAAATATCTAAAAGAGCTTTGCACCCGCCAAAGCAGAAAGGAGGCTCCCCAACTCCTCTGTAATGCCTCTATCCCTTCCAATGCTTCTGATTTATCTAAATTTAGATGAAAACCTGTAAAATCTCCATAATCCCTGATTTGAGCAGGGTTCATAGATAAATGCACTCTCAAATATCTAAAAGAGCTTTGCACCCGCCAAAGCAGAAAGGAGGCTCCCCAACTCCTCTGTAATGCCTCTATCCCTTCCAATGCTTTTGATTTATCTAAATTTAGATGAAAACCTGCAAAATCTCCATAATCCCCAAAACTTTCCAACTAAATTTGAAAGGATTTATTGGGTTCCTGAGGGAAAACTAGTAAATCATGGGTGAATGCCACAATCTTAAAATGACTTTCCCCCACCTGAAATCCTTCAATCTCTGGATTAGCTTGCACCTCTCAAATTAATGGATCAAGAGTTAGGACAAACAGCAAAGGGGACAATGAACACCCCTAATTTGTACCCCGTTGAACATCAAAGATTGCCAACAAACCACCATTTGCCCATATTCTAGCTTGAGGGTAACTATAAAGCGCTAATATCGTCTGAACAAAAATCCCTTGCATCCCATAAGCCAAAGCACTCTGTCACGTTTGTGACCGTTTCCTTGTCTGTGCTCACCTCGCCCTCTGGTGGCCAGACCTGGTGGCTGCAATGGACTGTCTGTTTACTGTCACCCGTTCCAGACTTCTGCCCAGTTCAGTCCAGATCTTCCGGGCTGCCAGAATTGCTTTCCTTGTTTGTACCTGAACAGCACCTGTAGTTGCCTTGTGATTGCTGCAGCTGAGCTTTAGCAGCTGATGGGCTTTATTAATCACCTAGAAACTTCTGTGTTTGCCTTTGCACTTCTGCCTAGTCCAGTTTTATTCTGAGTTCTTGCCTGGTTCTTGTTTGTTTGTGTGTAGTTAGCTTTGGTTTTATTGTTTAGTTCCTAGTCTTGTTTCTGGTCTGCATTTCCTTGTCTTGTGTCTGTGTTCTTTATTAGTGGCTGCTTGGCAGCTTTTAGTCCTGACTCCCTCCTGTCTGTGTTTCTGTCTTAGTGGCTGCCTGGCAGCTTGTAGTCTTGACTCTGTTGTGTGTTTCCTGCTGGTATCCAGTTCCTGCCCAGTCCGGTAAGTCCTGCCGCCCGCCTGCACCCAGGGGCTCAACTCCTGGGGAAGGGTGGTCAAGTGCAGGTGAAAGAAACCTTGCTCCAGTCCTGTGTTCCAGTCCAAATGTTCTTGTCCAGTGTGTTCCTGCTTTGCTTATCCCTGTCTGCAGTCCCTGCTTTGTGTGTATGTTAGCCCAGTGCTGGTTGGGGTGGTTTTGCCTGCCACTGCCACTCCTTGGCAGCGGCCCAAGGGCTCACAAACCTAGTTGCTGCTTTGAGACCTGACATACTTGGTGAAGGAACCCCCACACCACCCTATCAAATGCTTTTCTGAATCAAAGCTGATGAATAGTGAGGGGTCCCCTCTATTTTCGTCATCTCCAGAGCTGCTATGATTTTTTTAATATTCTTCGAGACCACTCGGTCCTGCAGAAACCCCACTTGAGGTTTGGCAACAAAAGAGGGCAGCACTATGGATAAGCGATTAGCCAAAACTTTGGCAAACAATTTGGCTTCAAAATTTAATAGGGATATGACATGATAGGACTTGGGTCTCTCCAACATTACTTTGAGCCAGCCTAAGGGAATCAGGTAAAACGCCACCATCAATAATAGCATTAAAAATGGTAGTTCAGATAGGTGAAATATTATCCTTTAACAATTTGTAAAACACGTCTCTAAACCCATCTGGACCCGGGGCCTTATTCAGAGGACTGATGGCCCAATCCACTTTCTCCAATTGCATCCTAGCATTCAACCTTTACAAATCATTTGGCGCAATGTGCAGGAGATCAAGGCTGGATAAATAAGTGTCACTCTCAAGATGCGACTCCGCCGGTCTGGAATATAAATCAGAGAAAAAGGTCTGAAAATGTTATTAATGCCATCATCAGAATTGACAAACATCCCTCGCCTATCCCACAACGCCAAAACTTTAGTAGGTCCTCTTGACTGATGCACCAACTTAGCCAGTAGATGACCACTTTTAACCGCAAACAAACCTTTTAATCCACAAATAAACCTTTTCCAGAGATGGGAAGGTAGTAGAACCAGAGGGCATGAATTGAGGTTGAAAGGGGGCTGACTCAGGAATAATGTTAGGAAGTATTTTTTCACTGAGAGTGGGGTAGATACCTGGAATGCCCTCCCGTGGGACGTGGTAGAGATGATGAGGTGGTAGAGATGAAAACAATAACAGAATTCAAAAACGCATGGGACAAACACAAAGGAATCCTGTTTAGAAGGATCGGATCCAAAGAAGCTTAGGGGAGTTTAGTTAGGAAAGCCGGTGCTGGGCAGCTTTCTACAGTCTGTGCCCTGATCAAGGCTGAATTGATTTAGATGGACTGGAGTGGAGCTATTCAGGGACTTTAACAACAACTTCAGAAATTTTAGAATAAGGTCAGTGCCAGGCAGACTTCTACGGTCTTCGCCCTAAAAATGGCAAGGATAAATCAAGAATGTCCAAACACAACAAAGAGAGTCCAAATCTTCCGCAAAAAAATAAGAAAACAACAAAATGAGCAGAAGATCTTCCAGAAAGACCAAACTGAATTCACAAGTGTTGAGAAACCAAAATAATTTATTAGGACCCTACACGGTCCATATTTCGGCCAAAGAGGCCTTCTTCAGGGGTCTACAAATTGGCATATATGGATGTTCCACCAAAGATTCTCACAAAGTAGGACGATCGCTTGACGCTGTCCAAGTAAAGCGTGGACTTTTCAGTCAGGTATTCGTATGGTGTATCACTTTATACCATATGCAATGAGTTTATCTTACTGGGCAGTCTGAATGGACCACACAGGTCTTTATCTGCCATCATCGACTATGTTACTATTTTTATTAGCATGTTTATATAAACAGTATTTGTAGTAATCAAAGGACTTTTAAAAGTTTTTATTTAGCAGAGTATAAAAGAAAATGCATTTATGTTACTTTTACCAGTACTTATAGAATCTGGCTTTCTTGAGGGAAGGGGGGTCAAGGTGACTGTGTGGCGAGGTGCGATATGGTGCAGCAGGGCAGGGTGGGCCAGGCGTAGGAATGGAGGAGATTACTTGTGGCGGGATGGGTTAGATTCCCATGGGGACAGGTTAGATTTCTGTCCCCATTCAACTCTCTAGGACAAATGTGTCTAGTCACACTGTGTGGGATGCATTGTTTTCCACACATCCACCAGGCTCAATGCCCCACAGAGCCTGAAGAACCCCTCCTGGGCTATCTGATAAGATGCTATAGGCACATGGGATTTATCCAAAAAAAGGTCATGTGTTTCATTAAAATCTTCCCCCTCCTCCTCCTCTTCCTTCGCTTGGCGACCATCTCGTGGTTGGTTAAGTGTTTATAGGTCACACATCAGACTGAAAGGACTGATAGAAAGTTCCAAGATGACCGCGGACTAGGTGGTCACGGAGCCACTCCAGAGACACCGAGAAACAGCTGAGAAACAGATGAGAAGGGGCCGTTCAACTCGCCCATGGAGCCATGGAGCTAGAGTCGGCAGACTAGCAGTCAGCTGCCACCTCCTGTGCACTTAACGGGCTTCCTCCGAGCCGATCGCGGCTCCCCCCTCCCAGTAGGGCCGAGACGCTGCCCGACTTGGACCCCAGCACTCACCAGCAACCCGTGCACTCAACGGGCTTCCTCAGAGCCGATCGTGGCTCCCCCCTCCCAGCAGGGCTGAGATGCTGCCCAACTTGGACCCCAGCACTCACCAGCAACCCGCCCCTACCTGGAACAGGAAGAATGGAGCACGTTGGAAGACGACTGCAGCCTCCCCCCAGAAACGGGACCATGGCACTACCCGAATACAATGCTGTCGCCCACCCATGGCATACCTTCGCCGGCTGATAGCAGCGCGAGCGAGCACAAACCGGCCAGCTGCCAACGGCGCGAAGCTACAGAACCAGAAGGGTAGTCAAGGGGAGCAACCCAACGGCAGCCTTGTGGCACAATGTGGGGACCAGGGCGGCACGCGAACAGACCCGACGGGCCCACACCACCACCACAACGGCCGCAGAAGGAGAGCCTGCTTCCACAACGGCCGCAGGGGGAGCAGCCTGCTTCCACTCCAGTGAGCAGACAGAGCACCTGAGCCTGCAGCCACACCGGAAGCAGTCAGAGTCCAGGAGCCGGGAATACAGTCAACTACCTAAGACACTCTGTTACTCTTGAACTTTAACACAACTACCACTATGTATTTCTGACACTGGAATTGGCATTCGCCATCACGGTACTATGTAAGCCACATTGAGCCTGCAAATAGGTGGGAAAATGTGGGATACAAATGCAACAAATAAATAAATAATAATTGGAAAGTCATCATAAATCTGTATAATTTTCAGCAGGGAGGTGTACAAGTTCTTTACATAAATGTTAGGCTCATATATATTACATAAAACACATTTCACTATTTCTAATGTTACCAAAGCAATTACATATCTACCTGCAGGATCTGAAATTACCTAATGGGTGATCACTTGCATTCCTTTTCATATGACAATAATCACTCCAGCTTTCTTATGGAGAGCAGTTGCATGAAAATATACCTCAACCCACCACCTACAGAGTTTCTCATGCTTAGGGTTACCATACGTCCGGATTTCCCCGGACATGTCCTCTTTTTGAGGGCATGTCCGGGGCGTCCGGCGGATTTTGCCCGCGCCCACGTTTGTCCGGATTTCTGGACAAACGTGGGCGCGGGTGCGGGCAGGCGCGTGCGTGCGGTGGGCGCGCGATCGGCGCCGTGGGTCGTGACCTGGTCTCCCATCCCCTCCCCTTCCTTACCATGTTCCCTGGTGGTCTAGTGACGTCTTCGGGGCAGGAAAGAGCCCCCTCTTTCCTGCCCGGAGCGCTGCCTCCCCTGTCTATCATCCTTCTCGGTCTGGCTGGGGATTCAAAATGGCCGCCGAGATTTGAACTCTCGCGAGGCCGCTTCAACTCTCGGTGGCCATTTTGAATCCCCAGCCATACCGAGGAGGATGCAGCAGGCAAGGGCAGGCAGCGCTCCGGGCAGGAAAGAGGGGGCTCTTTCCTGCCCCGAAGAGAAGACGCTACTAGACCACCAGGGCTAGATAGTAAGTGAGGGGGGGAGGGGACTATGTGACGGGGGGGAGGGGGGCGTGGCGGAACCCGACCTGAAGGGGGCGTGGCATGAGGCGTGGCGGGGGCGGGGTAGGGGGCGTGACATGTGTCCTCTTTTTCAGAGGACACAAAATGGTAACCCTACTCATGCTCAACTGTATTTAAATGGGTTTCCTGTAAGAAAGCTATAGATGTTCCACGCTTATGCAAAGGTTGATGAATTTGCTGCCATTTTATAGGGGAGTGGATACCCCCCACATTCCAAGTGAAGATCTTCAAAGGTTTAGAAATTGTTACTTAAAAGGGAAAAATACAAAAGTACTGTACCCATGAAGCCAGAGGGGCATCCCAGCCACCACCCTCCCCAGCCACATGCTCAACAGTACTAACCCAGGGAACCAAACATAAAATTCCTGCCACCGCTGTAGCCATTTAAAAAAATCTAGCATAGCCCAAACCCAACCCCTCTAAAATTCCTAAGTGTACCCTCCCACATCCTTTCCCCTCTACTCCCTCTCCAACACCCACCCAACAACACTACTGTAACCACCTTAAAAGTGTTACTGACCTAAATGCTGCATCCCTCCCCCACTCCGAGCAATATAACACCCTCATGGATGGTAGAGATCACTTTCAACAAACATTCTCCTATCAATTAGCATCAGCAGTATACATACTAAAATAAGGGAAAAGAAGTCAAAACCCACAGAGACAGCATACAGCATCTTCCTCGAATGTCTTGTGCTCCTTAACACTGAATACAGCATGCACAGTGAACTAGTTATAGCAGCCATATAATTCTTATTGTATGTAGTACTGAGTTACCAAGGAATTTGAAGTCCCAGGTTTCCAAGTCCGCTGTATTAGAGGCAGCACATAGCAGACAGAAGAGAGCCACTGAAGGATGCAAGCCAGGGATCCTACAAGAAAAGGCTTCCCAAGCTCAGCCTCCAGCACGGAAAACAATTGTTCCCCCACTCCTTACCCCTGTTCAATCAAGTAGAATAGCAGCGGTCAAATCAGCGCTATAAATTGAGCGAATATAAACAGCATAATGTCGCCATTGAGAGCCATATCAAAGAAAACGACTGCTCTCCTTGCTGAAAAATGTCTTATCAGGAAACTCCATGAAGCCCCCTCAGACTCCCTGCGGTTAGACAGGAGCCATGTGTCCTCCATTCGGCAGTGTAATCCCTGAATTAAAACTTCATGGCACTTCCCATAAAAATAAAGCCCACAGGGCAGTCAGAAAAGCTCTTGTGAGACACGCATGTAACAGAAAACCCAGTCTCCATAAATCATATTTCCTAAAACAATGAATCAACGATCCTGTTCACTATACACTTGCATGCTTAATACTTCAGCCCTGGTTTGCCAGATCTACTTACTCCAGAAATTTTGCCACGTCAGTAGGCAAGTCAAAGGTTTTTACTATGCCGTTATGTGATATGCTAAGTATGGCTGGGTATGCGAAAGTAAAATGGATTTGCTTTTGCATCAACTTCATGCGTATTGGGGAAAAGGCTTTCTGTGCCACAGAAATCACTGCAGAATAGTCATGGAAACAGACGATAGTTTTACCTTCAAACTGCAGCTCTTTGCCTCCTCAGATGGCCTGAAAAACTTCCATCTTGTACATATAATTAAGCATCTTAAGTATGACCACCCATGGCTTTGCTGCGTGTTCCCGCCGCTGGCCTGCCATTGGGAGCTGGAGTGATTCCACAAGCCACTTTTTCAAAATTGCATGCAAATCGCGCTCCAGCAATGTATCAGGTAAGCCAACCAAATGGAGGTTATTCCTCCTAGCCCTGTTTTCTAGTTTGTCCAGCATGTCTTCCAGGCTTCTAAGATGCTCAGCCACCCATGATTTAACTTTTTCCAGTTCGTGGGCCACAACTTACACCACTCCAACTCTATTCTGTAAGGGTTCGAAACCTTTGTTCTATTGAATGTAATTTCTCTATAATGAGCTGTAACTGTTTTCCAACAGTATATTCCAGTTCTGCCTTCACCTCCGCGGTGATCTCTGCCACCCACTTGGAGCTGGGAGATAAGAAGATGACTGACAAGCTGCCACCTTCTCCATCTCCTGAACCGCCCTTTTCGTGGTCTTTTTTTTGCAATTTTAGAAGCCATCCTCACTCAATTCACGCAGCAAGGAACCCAAACGGAACTCAGGAGGAACTCTCTGACCCAGTAGGAATCAGAAAAGGATCTTATATCGCCGTAGACTAGCACATTTAAAAAGGGGGGAGGGGGATTTGGAGCCTGGAAACCTCTGTCCTCACCGCACCATACCCAAACCGGAAGTGTCACATATAATTTTTTAATATGGGATTGAATGGTAGGCAAATTCACATTAAATTTACTATCAACAATGAAATATTTAGGAGTTTTATGTTCAGCTGTAAATTTTAGTGTTCGGTGTGTCACACACATGAATACTGACTGTTAAACGTATCACAACAGAAAAAAGGTTGAGAATTACTGCTCTACTGGCTCTGCTTCACGCTCTTCCTAAATATGGTTTTGAACCATCACAAAAAGATGTTTGTGTGCCCTTTTAGAACAGCTGTTCTTCAGAAAACCCACATATCTGCCAATATTTGCCAAGTGGAGGCTCAAAACGATGAGGGATGACTCAAGCCCTGAACCTGAGGCTATTGAACATTGTGCATTGTCAGACAATCAGACATTGTGAAAGAAGCTGGAATGTACTGACTCAGCAAACAATTGTTCTCATTTATGAATATGCTGCAGTATCTCACTTGGCCATAAATCATTTATACTTTCAGATAAATGAGAAAGTAAGCCTTTTATTCTCTAAATAATAAAGATGGCTATTTTCAATATAGGGCAGCCAACCAAAACAAGACTTCAGTGGTGATTTGCCCCTAGTGCGCTAATTTCTTGCAAAAATAGGAATACTACCCGATCAGACACTTATCCATTGATAATCATGAAAGATCTGCAGCTTCCCTAAGCATGTGCAGAGGATCTCATGCTTGGTAGTCCCACCTTCCTGCCTCTAATATAGCTTAGATGTACTGAGAGAAAAGGGTTGGTGGGAGGAAATACATGGCTCCATTCCAATGCTGGCCACAGAGAACATCCATTACAGATAAGCAATATCCTTTTCTCTTTGGCCAAGGTGGGGAATGGATCTACATATAGGTGACTCCAAAGTTTAGGGTTCTGCCCTTTATAATGAGACCTGGTAAAGCAAGATAGGGTGGACAGAGTCATGCAAAATGATTCTTCAGTATAGATTGTCCAAGATACTGTAATTGCAGGATATCAAGTCCAAACTGTAAAGCTTGGTCAAGGTCTGGATGAAGGACCAGGTAGCCACTCTGCAAATGTCTGCAATGGAGAAAGACTTAAGATTGCTACTAAGCAAAGAGAAAACAGCGGGGTCAACAAGAAAGGCAAGATTTCTTTAATTAGCAATTCTTCCAACTGACTCGACGCAGACCATGTTTCGGCGACAGGGCCTGCATCAGAAGTCTGTACATGTGTGCACAGACAAGAGGTGTAAACAACAAATTAGGTTTACATACGTGAGTACACAACTGGTGAATGATGTTTTATATACACTTGTAGATAAATGCAGATACGGCTGCACATCCGAGATTGCATCAAGCGATTAACCTGCCTACACAGGCCCTGTCGCTGAAACACGTCCGTTTTGAGTCAGTTTGAAGAATTGCTAATTAAAGAAATCCTGCCTTTGTCGACTCCGCTGTTTTCTCTTTGCTTTCTTTGTGATGAGTGTGGACTCTTGTTTGTGTTTTCTCTGTTAAGATGGCTACTGTCATGGACTTGGACCAGAGATGGTGAATAGTTATGCGACCTGGCAGACTTTCACTGGCTCTCTCATAGCAGAATTGAACGCAGTCTGTAATCAATCTAAATAATGTCTGTTTTGTTACTATAGGTCCATGAGTATAAGCATCAACAGATATAAATAATTGTGAGTCCGCCCTTATATTCTGTGTTGATTTCAGATAATTTGTGTTGGGTAATCTGTGGTGCTTTTATGGGGTTTGGGGAAACAAATTGGCAAAATAACCATCTGATTCAGATGGAATTCCAAAACTACTTTTAGGAAGAACTTGGGATGAGTCCTTAATACAACGTTGTCTTTGAAAAATTGAGTATATGGTAGCAATGAACTAGCCCTAAAAGCTCACATACTTTCTAGGACTTTACAAGAAAGGTATTGTAAGGAATCTTGGGCCATTGGTTTGAAGGATTCCCAAGTTACCTGAGCAAGTACTATGCCCAAATCCCAGGGCATAGAAGGAAGTTTTTCAGGACATTTAGTGTTGAAAGGACCTCTCATGAATCCAGTCACCAAGGGGTGAGGATACTGATGGTTCGTCTATGAGTTAATGATATGCTGTGATTGCAGTGGGTGCTGAACACCCCCAATATTAAGCAACTTCCTTTATTTGGCCTAGAGAAGGGTAATTTGTGTTGTGGTTAACACCCCCAAACACTTTGAAAAATTGGCACCTGTGCTCCAATAGAAGTGAAATTGGGCAAGTGGTGGGTCTTGGGATTGCATGATACGTCCTGTATTGCATTTCCTAGCAGTTGGGTCTGGACCTCTAATTCTAGTTGAAATAGTTGAGATAATGGGATTTTTGATGAATAGGTTGCTTTGTTTATTTATTGGGATTTATTAACCGCCTATACAGTATAGGTATACAGTAGGTACAGTTTAACATCAAACTTACAATTTTGTTAACAGCATAACAATAGTAAAATAACCAAGAATAAACTTGTCCTACAAAATGTTGTCTATAACCTTCTGTCAGAATTCTTAACACTCATTTGTCTGTAGTAATGTTCTCTATGCTGCTAGAAAAAAACTGCAGGTGACCCCCAACAGATAAACCATCAACAACTGGAGACTGGCTTCTGGGTGGACTTCAGAAGTATTTGGCTACTTCCTTTCTCACTGCCATGGCTTTGGGATATAGGTGGTAATTCTATAACAGTGTTAGATTGTAACTGGCCATCAATGGTTTATTATTTAGTTCTTATTTGTATCTTATTTGTGCTACTTGATATTTTGTTTATGGTATTGTAACCTTGCCTGTCGTTTTATTTATGTTCATGATAAAATGGGGTATAAATGTCAAAATAATAAAGGAAAGTAGGTCCCTATGCTCTTTAAAAGAATATTAATGTAACAGGTGATATACGGCACAAGAACTGTTATAAGTGATCATACCTAAATGCCAGACATACACATGAAACTTCTAGCATTCTATACGTTATGTGTGTAAATAAGAGTCCTACCCATGCTCTGCCCAGACTCCATCTATATTTATGCCTATCTGTAAATATGAGCTATGTGATGTGTGCATATTTACAAGTGGTGAACATAGTGATTTTTGAACCAGAAAAACATCTTATCTTTTTGTTTTGAAAATGGCCATTTGCTAGATGTTTTTGTGTTCAGTGCGTCTATCTTTTTGGACCATTTTCGAAAAACAAAAAAAAACAGTCCAAGGGAAAAATGCACAAAAACGAGCCTTTGGGATGTAGAGGGGGTGAACATTCTTAGTAGACTGGCCACACAGATATCCCAGCAAAGAAGTGGGGCACCCTAGGGGGCACTGCAATGAACTTCATATAAAAAGTCCCAGGTACACATCTCACCATTGCCACCATATATTGTATGGTGAACCCTCCAAAACCCACCAAAAATCTACTGCACCCAACTATACACCACTACAGTAGCCCTTATGGCTGCAGGTGTCACCTATATGTGTTACAGTAGGTTTTTGTTGGGTTTTGGATGACTCACACTTTCCACCACAAGTGCACCAGTTAGAGTGGGATATGGGCTTGGGTTTCTTTCTCTACAGTGTACTGCACCGACCACTAGGCTACTCCAGGGACTTGCCTGCTTCTCTAATAGGACTGGCCTTAACATCTGAAGCTATTATAAAGGTTGGTATGTACTGTATCTTTCACATCTTTGGGGAGTGGGAAAGGGTCAGTGACCACTAGAGGAGTAAGGGGAGGGTCATGTCTTAATCCCCCATGGTCATTTAGGGCACCTTTATTGAAACTAGTCTAGATCAAAATGTCTAACTTTTAGCCTTGGACAGTTTTGCTTCGTTCCATTTGGGGAACGCCCACTTCCGCCCTCAACATTCCCCTGACATGCCCCCTTGTGATTTGGATGCACCACATACAAACTGCATAGAAAAATATCTTTAAAATGGGTTTTGAAAATAGCGATTTGGACATTTTGGCAAAACAAAAGTCCATGTGCTGCTTGTTGGACATTTTTCTGTTTTGAAAATGAGCCCCTAGGTGTTTACTCACATTTATTTAGAGAATTAGGCCAAAATCAGATTTAGATGTCATATCAAAAATGCCACTCTCAACCTGACATATAAATATCAAAAATGCTGAAAAGATTAACCCCCTTGTTCACTAAGCTGCGCGCCTTAGTAACAGGGGGTAAGTCACTTTATTTTTGTTTATTCTTATTTATTATTCTTATTATTATTATATCCTTTATTATATCTTTATTGCTTAAATTATTCATCCAAAAGTCAAACTGTTAATCCGAATATTCAATGCCGATGTCTGGACATGGCCCTAAAAAACAGATGGGCAAGCAGTCCACTAGTCCCAGTAAAAGAGATCATGAAGAAGCAGACAGTGCTTGTGAATGAGCAGAGACTTTCAGTTTGTTTGATGCTCTGTATTACCTGGGAGGTGGTTACACCACACCCCAGTTCTCTTACCTTGGGGAAAGTGAGAGGATAACTCCTTGAGGTATTATACTGCCCCTGAAGCAGCCCTGCTGGGCGAAACATGGCTGTATCGGGCATCCTTTTACTGCTCACCACAATAAAAACCTGCAAGTTCATCTTCCATCGTGTCTGCTTCTTCATCTTCCATTTTACTGGTGCCTGGACATGGCCTGGCATTGACTATCCGGGCATAATACCAGCTGATTATTTACCCCCCCCCCCAAGTGTGCCCTTCGTCATGTAATTATGCAGTCACTGTATAATCTGTTGATTCTTTCTTCAGATCATGAGACAGTTTCTATTGGCACAGTGTCCATTAACTTACCTGGTGATGCTTGTTGCATTCATATTCTACCACTCCTCTAAGCCATGTGATGCTCTGCTCTCCTCTCCTTCTCCAGAGGAGGGTCTCTCTTTCACTGTGATCTTCCTTTCTCACATATACATTCAGTAGTCCTGTTCCAGCACCATACATGTGGTAGAAGAATGTCAAGCACTGCTGTCCGGGTACTGCACGGAGGGACTGTGAGTAGAGACGCGCTTTCTCTCCATAAACCATATTGGATGCTTCTATATACATGTAGTATCCTTGGAAATAAAAAGCTCCAGGTTAAAACAAGAGAGAGATCCATTTTATGCTTCTTTAAAAGTCTTACTAATGTGATGTCCGAATGTAGGACATTATTACTTTTCATTTATAATCTACCATCTCACAAATATGTGCAAAGTGAAAAACAATATAAATGATGCATAAAGCCCCACTGTGCATAAGGGAAATGAAATGCTCAGGTTGGGATGCTCACATTTCCCCTGTGATTTACAAAAGGCTCAGCTTAACACAGAGCCTTTTGTAAAACAGGTAAAAGGGAACCAGCAAATACACATGTATTTGATATCGTACAATAGGACCAGCCATTTTAAAGAAATATGAATAGACAGAAAATGGCATCGCTCAGGGCTTTACACATGTAAGCATCAGCATGAACATGCCTATATGCTGACTTCAAAACATACACGCGTATTTCCTGGCACTTAGAGGTGTACACATCATATTTTACAAACTTAAATGCACAAGAGGAGCCGTGCAAAATAACTCTGGTGAATGCAGAGTCTTGAGGTGGTAATAGACATTACAGAGGTAAACAAAATTGCCCTGATTCACTGAAGGATGCCCCAGGTCCAAATGCACTGGTAGTTGGCACTTGAACTTCAGAGCACGTGCAGAAGTGGGCACACAAATTTTGTCCTATAGGACCCGATTCTATAAATGGCACCTGAAAATCGGCACCAAAAAAACTTCTGCCTAGGCATATTCTATAAACCGTGCTTGTTATGGAATATGATTCGATTTCTGCTTGGAAATCTTGGCGCAATATATAGAATCCGGGGGATAGCGTGTATTCCCACTGTCAAATGGAAACATTATGCAGTTTTTTTGGCCCACCCAAAACATGCTCAAACAGCACCCTCTTGAAATCTATGCATCCTATAGCACCTACACACAGAAATAGCGGCTTTTCTGAAATCAGCATGTGCCAATGCATGCCATCTGGACATGTAAATACCTCTAGTTTGCATGTAGATGGTTCAAAAATGATTTCCATAATATTCAAAGTATATAATTACATAAAATAATAAACAGCCTATAAAATAATAACAATCACATAAAATAAAACTAATTTGGAACATAACCCCAATAACACAAGACAGCCGTACTCAACAGCCATTAATAAAAACACACAGAGAGGCTCATTTTCAAAACACATAGACTTACAAAGTTACATACGTAAGTTACTGTGGGCTTCTTTTATAAAGTTGCGTTACCGATTCTTGGTGCGGCAAATGAGAGGAAGCCCATTCAATTCCTATGGGCTTCCTCTCATTTGCCGAGTGGGAATCGCTAGTGTGACTTTGTAAAAGAAGTCCTATGAGCTGTATTTTCAAAGCACTTAAGACTTATAAAGTTACTTTGGGGCTCATTTTCGAAAGAGAAGGGTGTCCATCTTTCAACATAAATCGTAAGATGGACGTCCTTCTCCCAGGGACGTCCAAATCAGTATAATCAAAGCTCGATATAGGACGTCTTCAACTGCAGTCCGTCGCAAGGACGTCCAAAGTTCAAGGGGGTGTGTCGGAGGTGTAGCAAAGGCGGGACTTGGGCGTGCCTAACTCTTGGACGTCTTTGACCCATAATCGAAAAAAGCAAGGACGTCCCTGACAAACACTTGGGCGTTTTCACCCGGATCTGTTTTTCTTATGACCAAGGCACAAAAAGGTGCACGAAATGACCAGATGACCACCGGAGAAAATCAGGGATGACTTCCCATTACTCCCCCAGTGGTCACTAACCCCCTCCCACCCTCAAAAACATCTTTCAAAATACGTTGTGCCAGCCTCAGATGTCATACTCAGGTCCATGACAGCGCATGCAGGTCCCAGGAGCAGTTTTAGTGGGTACTGCAGTGCCCATACCCCCCCTACCTGTTACATTTGTGGAGGAAACAGCGAGCCCTCCAAAACCCACCACAAACCCACTGTACCCACATCTATGTGCCCCCCCTTCACCCGTAAGGGCTATGGTAGTGGTGTACAGTTGGGGGTAGTGGGTTTTGGGGGGCTCCGCAAACAAGGTAAGGGAGCTATGTTCCTGGGAAATTTTTATGAAGTCCACTGCAGTGCCCCCTAGGGTGCCCGCTTGCTGTCCTGGCATGTCAGGGGGACCAGTGCACTACAAATGCTGGCTCCTCCCACGACCAAATGGTTTGCATTTGGACGTTTTTGACATGGACGTCTTTGGTTTCGAAAATCACCGGAAGTCAGAAATGTCCATGTCTAGGGATGTCCAAATCTAGGGATCTCCAAATTTAAGGATTGTTTCCAAAATACGGGTTTCCCTGCCCCTGGATTTTGCTGTTTTGCAAGGACGTCCCTTTCAAAAATGCCCCTGCACGTAACCTATGGAACTTTGGAAGTCTGTGTTTTGAAAATGAGTCCCTCAGTAACATTGTAAGTCTATGAGCTTTGAAAATGAGCCCCTCAGTAACATTGTAAGTCTATGAACTTTGAAAATGAGCACCACTAAATACAGAATATTGCAATAAACTGTCAGAGATGTCCTCATCAATATCAAAAGGGAACTATTCGAATAACTGTCGACGTTAGCCAGATATTTTCCTTAACTGTGCTGGTTTTGGATATTCAATGACACTATCCAGATGGTGCTGGGGCGATGCATGAGCATGGCTGGCACTTTTCCAGCAAGCAACAATATTCTAACTGCTATCTAGATAAAGGTAGAACAGAAAAATTGTGTAACTTAATCTGGATTGCTATCTAGATAATGGTTTGAGTATCGCTGTTATCTGGATGGAGACAGCATTCTCTGCGCTGCACAGATATTCAACGCCACTCACTATCTGGATACCAACGTTGAATATCTGTGAATAATTTCAACACTGCAGGTGGCGTTTTGAACAAATGCTGTCTGCAGAGGTTTAATATTAACTGGATCATGTTTATCTTATATTTTCACCTTCAGTAACTTCAACAAGCAAGCTAGAGACCAAGGCTAACCCAGGCATTAGGAGTTGCCTGGGGCAGCAGTACAAAGCAGCTGCAGTCAAAGCAATACAATACATCCTGACAGCCACACTAATTCAAAGAAACAAGAAGGGGTGGGAGGGTGGGCAGTTTCCAATAGCCTATTTAATCAGATTATTCTGGGAAGGATGATGTTGAAGTGATCATGAATGTTGAGGGGTCTATTGCACCTATAGGTTAATTTGGAAGTGGGGGGTGCAAGGTATTGAAGGTTAGCCTAGTGACCCAATACTCCTGCAGTAGCCTTCCTAGGGCCTGTTTGCTGATACAAGGAAATACCAGCTTATACTTGAAGCAGTCTGAAATTAACAGTATATGTACCTTGCTTATCTACATACAAAGAGGGGGATAACCATCTCTAAGGGCGTCCCGGCAAAGGGGCGGGGAAACCCATATTATCAAAACAAGATGGGCGCCCATCTTTCGTTTCGATAATACAGTTGGGGACGCCCAAATCTCAACATTTAGGTTGACCTTAGAGATGGTCATCCCCGGTTTTCGGCCATAATGGAAACCGAGGATGCCCATCTCAAAAACGACCGAATCTGAGTCATTTGGTCGTGGGAGCAGCCAGCATTCGAAGTGCACTGGTCCCCCTGACATGCCAGGACAGCAACCGGGCACCCTAGGGGGCACTGCAGTGGACTAACTGATGTACTAACTGAACGGAAAAAACCCTTCCCTTACCGATCCCTTAGCGATTCGGAAAGGAATGGGCATGCATGAAGGAAATCGCATGCAAATGAGCTGCTCGCTGTGAGCTCAGGATGTAAAAAGAATCGAAGCGGTGCAAAGAAAAGCTACGAGAATGGTATGGGATTTGCGTAACAAGACGTATAAGAAGAGACTTGCTGACCTGAACATGTATACCCTGGAGGAAAGGAGAAACAGGGGTGATATGATACAGACGTTCAAATATTTGAAAGGTATTAATCCACAAATGAACCTTTTCCGGAGATATGAAGGCCGTAGAACGAGAGGACATGAAATGAGATTGAAGGGGGGCAGACTCAAGAAAAATGTCAGGAAGTATTTCTTCACGGAGAGAGTGTTGGATGCTTGGAATGCCCTCCCGCGGGAGGTGGTGGAGATGAAAACAGTAACGGAATTCAAGCATGCGTGGGATAAGCATAAAGGAATCCTGTTCAGAAGGAATGGATCCTCAGGAGCTTAACCGAGATTGGATAGCACAGCCGGTAGTGGGAGGCGGGGCTGGAGGTTGGGAGGCGGGGATAGTGCTGGGCAGACTTATACGGTCTGTGCCAGAGCCAGTGGTGGGAGGCGGGACTGGAGGTTGGGAGGCAGGGATAGTGCTGGGCAGACTTATACGGTCTGTGCCAGAGCCGGTGGTGGGAGGCGGGGATAGTGCTGGGCAGACGTATACGGTCTGTGCCAGAGCCGGTGGTGGGAGACAGGGATAGTGCTGGGCAGACTTATAGGGTCTGTGCCAGAGCCGGTGGTGGGAGGCGGGGATAGTGCTGGGCAGACTTATACGGTCTGTGCCAGAGCCGGTGGTGGGAGGCGGGGATAGTGCTGGGCAGACTTATACGGTCTGTGCCAGAGCCGGTGGTGGGAGACGGGGATAGTGCTGGGCAGACTTACACGGTCTGTGCCAGAGCCGGTGGTGGGAGGCGGGGATAGTGCTGGGCAGACTTATACGGTCTGTGCCAGAGCCGGTGGTTGGGAGGCGGGGCTGGTGGTTGGGAGGCGGGGATAGTGCTGGGCAGACTTATACGGTCTGTGCCCTGAAGAGCATAGGTACAAATCAAAGTAGGGTATACACAAAAAGTAGCACACATAAGTTGTCTTGTTGGGCAGACTGGATGGACTGTGCAGGTCTTTTTCTGCCGTCATCTACTATGTTACTATCCTGCTTATAATCGAACGAGAAAAACGCCCAAGTTCTGACCTAAATCGGGAGATGGACTTTTATCTCACAAAAATGAATAACGCGGTATAATCGAAAGCCGAACTTGGACGTTTGCAACTGCACTCCATCATGGAAGCGTACAAAGTTGACGGGGGCATGTCGGAGGCGTGGTGAAGGCGGGACTGGGGCATGGTTATCACCCGAACAGAGATGGGCGCCTTTCGCTGATAATGGAAAAAAGTATGCGTTTGTAGCTAGAATTTAGGGCACTTTTCCTGGACCCTGTTTTTTCACGAATAAGGCCCCAAAAAGTGCCCTAAATGACCAGATTACCACCAGAGGGAATCGGGGATGACCTCCCCTGACTCCCCCAGTAGTCACTAACCCCCTCCCACCACAAAAAATGATGTTTCACAACTTTTTATTTTCACCCTCAAATGTCATACCCACCTCCCTGGCAGCAGTATGCAGGTCCCTGGAGCAGTTGTTAGGGGGTGCAGTGGACTTCAGGCAGGTGGACCCAGGCCCATCACCCCCCTACCTGTTACAATTGTGCTGCTTAATGCTTAGTCGTCCAACCCCCCCAAACCCACTGTACCCACATGTAGGTGCCCCCCTTCACCCCTTAGGGCTAAAGTAATGGTGTAGACTTGTGGGCAGTGGGTTTTGAGGGGAATTTGGGGGGCTCAACACACAAGGGAAGGGTGCTATGCACCTGGGAGCTCTTTTACCTTTTTTTTTGTTTTTGTAAAAGTGCCCCCTAGGGTGCCCGGTTGGTGTCCTGGCATGTGAGGGGGACCAGTGCACTACGAATCCTGGCCCCTCCCACGAACAAATGCCTTGGATTTATTCGTTTTTGAGCCGGGCGCTTTCATTTTCCATTATCGCTGAAAAGCAAAAACGCCCAACTCACAAATTGTCGAATAAAACATGGAAGTCTATTTTTTTTGAAAATACGGTTCGGTCCGCCCCTTCACGGACCCGTTCTCGGAGATAAACGCCTATAGAGATAGACGTTTTCGTTCGATTATGCCCCTCCACATTACTTTGACTGTTTTTTGTACTATGTAGTCAACTGGACAGTGCTTAATCAGCTAGAGCTGGTGTTCTCAACTCTTAGTAAATGGTTCCCCATATGACTTATGTGTGAAAATATGTGCAGTACTTACTTTTTTATATATTTCTCTTTAATTTCCTCTTCAGTATGCATTACAAATACAATACTGGTTATTAAGCCACCAACTGCCATATCAGTACTTAAAAGAAAACAAATGAAATGCCTCTGTCTCTACTCTTATTTTGGGATATATGTTTTAGGTTTCCAAACACTGGTAATTGCTTGGGGAAGATTTAGGAGCAGTGCTTTTTGCCAAGCCTGTCTACTATCTGCAGCTCAAACATTAACAAATTTTATAGGTTCAGAAACCTACTCAAAATATCTCTAATAATGTAATATTTCATTTGAAAATGATACTGCAGAAGCTATATATTTCTCCACTTTTCAAATGAATATTTCAAATGCAAAATAAAATAAAATTACCATGCACCTCTGTTGCCATTATAGAAGCTCAAAGAGCACGGTTTCTGCAACTAGGTCCAATTTTTGGGATAACTGAACTATTAACCCAGCCGTTACATAATGGTGTATATAAATACTGATAATGAATCTAGGCTCAATTCATCCATTAACTTTTTTGTCCCTGGAAGGCAAACATCTTGAGTTGAGTTGCTACCGTCATAAAAGAGAATAGTTGGTAGTTATCTGGAGTTCTGAAAAGAACTATGACGACAGTAAAAAAAAGAAAAAAGAAAAAAAAAGGTATTCACACACAAAAAGGAATCGTTACAGATGCACAGTTAACATTCTATGCTACAGTTGCAGACTTGGTCACAAGAATCTATTCACCCATGCAAATGTGTTTTATTCACCCCTTGAGCCCTAATCCTTAAATAGGTTCATGTCTGATCTAAGTAGGCATGAGTCTGCGGAAGACAGAAGCAATTTTGAGACTTAATTCAGCAGTAATGGGAAAAATGGAAATCCTGCATACAGCAGTTCACGCTATTTTATTCCACTACATACTATAAGAAAGAAATAGAAGAAAAAAAGAAACACGAAGGCTGGTAAAGACCATCCAGCTTATAATCGAACGAGAAAAACGCCCAAGTTCCGACCTAAATCGGGAGATGGACGTTTATCTCACAAAAACGAATAAAGCGGTATAATCGAAAGCCGATTTTTGGGCGTTTTCAACTGCACTCCGTCGCGGATACGGACAAAGTTTATGGGGGCGTGTCAGAGGTGTGGCGAAGGCGGAACTGGGGCGTGGTTATCTGCCGAACAAAGATGGGCGCATTTCAGCGATAATGGGAAGAAAGTATGCGTTTTTAGCTAGAATTTAGGACACTTTTCCTGGACCCTGTTTTTTCACGAATAAGGCCCCAAAAAGTGCCCTAAATGACCAGATGACCACTGGAGGGAATCGGGGATGACCTCCCCTGACTCCCCCAGTGGTCCCTAACCCCCTCCCACCACAAAAAAATGATGTTTCACACATTTTTATTTTCACCCTCAAATGTCATACCCAGCTCCCTGGCAGCAGTATGCAGGTCACTGGAGGAGTTGTTAGGGGGTGCAGTGGACTTCAGGCAGGTGGACCCATGCCCATCCCCCCCTACCTGTTACAATTGTGCTGCTTAATGCTTATTAGTCGTCCAACCCCCCCAAACCCACTGTACCCACATGTAGGTGCCCCCCTTCACCCCTTAGGGCTATAGTAATGGTGTAGACTTGTGGGCAGTGGGTTTTGAGGGGGATTTGGGGGGCTCAACACACAAGGGAAGGGTGCTATGCACCTGGGAGCTCTTTGACCTTTTTTTTTGTTTTTGTAAAAGTGCCCCCTAGGGTGCCCGGTTGATGTCCTGGCATGTGAGGGGGACCAGTGCACTACGAATCCTGGCCCCTCCCACGAATAAATGTCTTGGATTTATTCGTTTTTGAGCTGGGCGCTTTCATTTTCTATTATCGCTGAAAAACAAAAACGCCCAGCTCACACATTGTTGAATAAAACATGGGCGTCTATTTTTTTCGAAAATACGGTTCGGTCCGCCCCTTCACTGACCCGTTCTCGGAGATAAACGCCCATGGAGATAGGCGTTTTCGTTCAATTATGCCCCTCCATGTGGCCTATCCAGTCTGCCCATCCTCTCCTCTAGAGATCCTATGAACTTGTCCCAAGCTTCTTGAATTCTGTTACAGTTTTCAACTCCACCACCTCTACTGGGAGATGGTTCCACAAATTCACCACCCTTTCTGTGAAGAAGTATTTTCTCAGGTTACTTCTAAGCAGGGCTTTTTTTGAGTGGGTACTTGGGGGTAATGAGTACCGGTACCTTTTCCATTGTCTGCTAAAATTGACCCATGGTCCCCAAGTTTTAATTAAAGAGCTCAGGCTCTACATACCAATTCTGCCTTGTCATAGATTCTGTGACTAGTTGCAGGGGGCCTGGCTATTGTGGGATGGGTCCCTCAGTGATTATCCCACCACTGAAGGGTGGCCTGGCATTTGAGTACTGGCTCAGGAAACAGCGAAGGTGACAATAAAACGATGATGCTGTATAGTCAACAGCTGACTCAGCAGTGAGTTACTTTTACCTCCACCTTCTGTGGTCGTTCCTTGTTCTCTTCCAAAGTATACATATTGAGACCTTTAAGTCTGTCCCCAAACGCTTTGGGCTATATTCAGTAAATGGCACCCAATATGGTCGCTGAAAAACATCAGCACCCAGTGCTATTCTTACCTATCTATATGTTCCATCTTTGCTGCTTTACCCTTCACTATCAGTCAAAATATTCTATTACGTATCATGTTGACATTGTAAGTAGTATATCATGCCATATTTTGTATTGTTATTTGAATGCTTTTACTGCTGTAATTGCCTATTGCTCATGTTTGTTCTATTTTTACTGTACACCGCCTTGAGTGAATTCCTTGAAAAAGGCAGTAAATAAATCCTAATCTCTCTATATAAAATGCACCTCCAACATTCTAATAAAGCCACAAGTCTCCAAACGTTCTAAATTTGTAGTTGTGTAGATCGCTGTTCCTCCATGAGTGTCTGCCCCGCCCTCGCATCACAACGTGATGACGTCGAGGGCGGATCACTGATACTCAACGAATCGCATCGCCCACCCGTTGCTACGTGACGAAATGTGACGTCAGATGCATCGCGAACCTATGCGAATGACCTGCAAGAAAGAAGGGAGGACTACCATCGCCCCGAGCCAGCCTGAATGTGCGAGGGAGGGAGGGAGACAGGCAGGCAGCCTGAACGTCGGAGGATGGTAGGGAGGGAGCCAGCCAGCCAGCCAGAACGTGGGAGGGAGGGAGGGAGCCAGCCTGAACGTGGGAGTGGGAGGGAGGGACCCTGAATGTGGGAGGGAGGGGGGACCACGACCCTGAAGCTGGGAGGGGGGAGGGGAGGAAAAAGGGGAGGAGGAGGGGAAAGGGGGAGGAGAAGGAAGGGGGGAGGACACTTTCACTGCAATCATGTGTTTTTTTTTGTGTCTACAGTTACAGCCCTGGCACCGAGACCCTGAAGCAGCAGCGCGAAAGGCTGGCCACCATCGGCTCGGCGCTGGAGGGTGAAGACTGCACAGCAGAACACTTGATCGGGCAACGCAGTCCACTGCTGAGTACCACCTTTAAAGATAAGTGCTGGTGCTTATATCAAGTGCTTCCTATTATTTTTCCATATATGATAGATTAATAAGGAAAACGCATATATTTCTAAGAAAACTTCTACAAACATAAGGAGCTGGAAGTCTAATGTATTTTTGAAGGTTTTTTGGCCGATGAAGGGAAAATCATAAAGATCTGTTTTAGCTCCGTTAGATTGTATAGTATCCTGGAGCTCTTTGAGGCCTTTTTCCTTCCTGCATGGAGTAGTATGACTTTTTTGTAATAGTTATCATTTGTTGTACTACATGGATTTTGTCATTTTTGGTTAGGTGGAATTGTTTGGAGTTATTTTCTAGTGTCAAAACAAAACCGTCCAGGACTAAGATGTTTTGAGCTAGACCTGTTTTTATAACGAATAAGGCACAAAAAGGTGCCCTAAATGACCAGATAACAACAGGAGGGAATCAGGGATGATCTCCCCTTACTCTCTCAGTGGTCACTAACCTCCTCCGCCCCCCCCCCCCCCACACTAGCATTTCCACACCCTACTGGTTTTTGATTTTTAGCGGTTTTGTTTTGATCCACTTTGGCTACAAAACGTCTAAGTCTTAGGAACGCCCAAGTCCCAGCCTGAACACGCCCCTGACACGCCCCCTAGAGATTTGGATGCACTTCTGATGGACTTCATAGAAAAACATCTAAAAATAGGTTTTGAAAATACTGAGTTGGAGGTTTTTCTGAGAAAAATGTCCAAATGTTTCTTTATGCCACTTTTTAGAAGTTTTTCTGTTTTGAAAATGAGAACATTAACAAGTCTCTTATATGGGTAACTTCTGGTGGCAGAGCTGAAGAATCACTGTGTCCCTTGAAGGCTGTGACCACACACTACTGTTGTCAAGGTATGCACAAATTAACCTATTTATTCATTTATTTTCAGAATTTATAGCCTGAAAATTTGGAAAACCATCATAGCAGAGTACATTATTAGTAAAATAGCAGTACAAAAAGATAATAGAAAAACATGCACCATCACAGCAAGTCACAAATAGCTACAATCAAAGCCTAAAGACATTGCACCCAAAATAGAAAACAGAAGATTGAGGTTGCATAGCACAATAATAATATATCCAAAGACATTTCAGTTGAATGCACTAGGAAAATGGGGAGGCATAAAAAGAAGAAAAAGAACAGTCAGTCAACATTTAAAAAGTGGTATTATTACTAAGAAAAAAAAACCCCAGTCAGTTAAGGTCACAGTAAGCAGGTATAAAGAGTCAGGTTTAAGCAGAGATTTATATTTTGTGAATTACGACTCTGAACACAGATCTATAGGAAGCATGTTCCAAGAGATGCCAAGACTTGCCCATCCTAAAGCTGGAGATTTACCACAGCTATGCTGGAGAATGCTGAAGGTTTATTTCATGGGCCCCAGTCATGTCTAAAACCAGTTCTAGCAGTTGTACGTTCCAAAAACTGACATATTCTAATCAATAAATAGAAAATGAAGTTCTTTTCTTTTATCTTTGAGGCCTGGTCATTTTAATTTTCTAATCACGTTGGTTCCACTCTCTGGTTTCTGCTTTCCTCTGTCTTTTGTTAACTCTCTTGCCAGGATCTCTGTCCATTTGGCATTTCTTCTCTTTCTATATCTACCATTCATCTTCCCTCTGTGTCACTATCCACCGTATCCAGTATTTCTCATGTCCCTCTCCCATCCTCCCACCATACTGAGCATTCCTCTTCTCTGGGTCCACATTCTTGCCTTGCCAAGCATCATCTTCTGTGTCCCTATCCCCCCCCCCCCCCCACATGTCTATCATCATCCCTCTGTATCCCTATTCCCCCCTTGTGTCCAGCATTGTCCCTCTGTATCTCTATCTCCTCCCCCAACGTGTCTGGCAGTGCCCATCTGTATCCCTATCTCCCTATCCCTCCTTATGTCCAGTATCTCTCTCTCTGTCTTCCCTCCCTCATGCCCCCTCCCCAGGGTCCAGAATCTCTCCCTTTCTCCTGCCCTGCTCCCTGGAAATTCAGCAAATGTTCCTCTCTCTCTCCTGCCCACCCCCACACATGTGAGTCCAGTATCTCTCCCTCTTCCTCCATCCCCTAGACTGGTCCTGGCATTCTTTCCTCCCCCACTCTCACCCCACCCCATGGGTCCAGTATTTCTCCCTCCTTCCCCGCAGATCCCAGCATTATTCTTCTCTCTTTCCCCTCCTCTCGTGATATGGCAGCTCAGTCCTTTCCCTTGCCCCCCCTCTTGTTATAAGGTAGCACTCTCCTTTTCCATGCTCTCCACAAAGAAGGAGCCAGGCAGCTAAAAGTAGTAGATAGTGAAGTGCCCAGTCTGAGCTTAGAAATGAAGGCATAACCAATTGCCACGTGCAGGTGCTAAAAAATAAAATTTATTTTTTGGCGCAATGAGCAGAGTGGGCGCATCTATGCAAATCAGTTTGTTGTCATTCCTGCACACTAACTGATTAGCGCAGGTTTAGAGTGTGAGTCCCTACCAGGAACAAATTAGGTGACAGTAGGGGCTCACGCGCTAATGGCAATGTGATAATAAGAAAAGTAGTGCGTGGCCATTACTGAAAAAAAAACACCGGAAAATTGACTGCTGCAGTAAAAATTACCTTAGCGTGTGGGAAAGATCTGCGTAACGGTGCACTAAGGCTACTTTCTACTGCAGCTTAGTAAAAGGGTCCCTTAATAACTAAAAAAAAAATAAATCAAAAGTAGTATAAAATAGATTTATATTACTGGCTATAAAACAAACAGATCCGCATCATAACTAAATGATAAGAGTTAAAACCACATTACAAAATTTAAAAAAAAAATTGAAAATCATACTTAGTTTGAATTACGTATCTCAAACTAAATATTACATGACCCTCAACAATAATTAAGTCACAAAATCCAGCATACTTAAAACCAAGGTATTACGGCCCATTTACTAAGCTATGCTAGAGGTGCGCTAGCCCTTTTAGCGCACGCTATGCATTACCATGTGCTAATCATGTAGATGCCCATAATATTCCTGTGGGTGACTACATGGTTACCGCACGCTAAAAACGCTAGTGCATCATAGTAAACAGGGCCTTTAGTCAGTTAGGGGCCCTTTTTCTAAGCCGTGTAAGTGTCTATGTGTGCGCAACGTGCGCCAAAATGGAGATACCACACAGCTACCGCGTACCTCTTGTGGTAATTTCACTTTTGCCACGTGTCCAATACACGTGGCCAAAAAATAATTGTTATTTTCTGCTGTGCGTATTGGACACGCGCCAAGTGGCATTTGGCGCACGTAGGTCATTACCGCCCAGTTACCACGTGAGACTTTACCGCTAGGTCAATGGCTGGTGGTAAGGGCTCAGACCCAAAATGGGCGCGTGGCAATTTTGATTTTGCCGCACGTCCATTTTCGGCAAAAATTTTAAAAAGGCCTTTTTTACAGGTGCCCTGAAAAATGAGTCTGCGCATGCCCAAAACTTGTGCCTACAGTATCACAGGCCATCTTTCAGCACACCTTAGTAAAAGGACCCCTTACAGAAGAAATATAAAGATCACATAGGTCTCTACTAAACATGAAAGTGTTACAAGGTCCCCTGTTTTAGCAAATTCCAGTTAAAAAAGAATGCAAGCAGGAACATATAAACCCAACTGGTCCTCAAATCTTTTAGAACTGCACTCAAAAAGCAACATGGAGCCAGTGAAGTGCTTTAAGAACAGAAGAGATGCTCTCCCTATGAGTAATGCCCGATATTAAAAGGGTACAAAAGAATGAAATATCCTGGATGATTGCAGATGCCACTAAGTATAAATGTAAGGAATAGGAGAGACCCTCCTATACTTCCCTATGCCATGCACAGCCAACATTAAAACTGTATATGCTGGCTACTTCTTTGTATAATTTTAGGCACTCTCCCATGGTGTAACCCTGCGTCCTATCACACACCACCCACTATATTTCCAAAAAACAGACAAAAAGGTTTGGGGGACTGCCAAGAAATTTACAGCACCAACAGAAGACTTTCATTCAAGAGAAGTAGTGTGTTTAAATCTTGTTTTACATAAAAGCACAGCAATACTGAAAGCTTCATAATATAAGTATTGCATTCTGAAATTATGGACAGCACAAGTCTCTCACAAATCTTATTACATATCACTCTGTGGGGATATTTATAAAATATACTTTTTCAACAAGATTGTTTTGTGGTATGTGAAAAGAAACAGAGTGGCACAATGGGACAGTGCCCATGATTATACAAAGAACCAGCCAGTGTATGGATCTGATGTAGGCTGAGCATGGCATAGAGAATCAGGGTCACTCATTTTCCTCAAGTTTTTATTTAGTGGTGTTTGTGAACATCTGGGATATTGCATTTTTTGTGTGAATTTTTCTAGTTTGCTTGGGAATTTTTGATATTATGGTAATAAATGAGCAATAGAGTTCTGGATCAACTGGAATTCCCAAATTCCCAAAAGATCTTCCTGTACATAGGTCAGTGATTCCCAAACCACCTACTATGGTGGACTCTCTAAAATATTTTTTGCATCATACACCGAGGAATCCTCAATTTATGTAAACACACACACACACATATATATATATATATATATATAGTTTGGGAATCACTGTATGGTATTGTATAATAGTGTGTCTTCCTCCCCTTTTCTCTTTCGTTTCCTATGGAGTAGGGCTAGGGCTGCATGCGTTTTTCATGGGATATTTAACTAAAGCAGTGAAATAACAGAAAGGGGTGGAGTTATTAACATGGTCTACCATTAAGATGTGTTAACTTACTGTTAACCCCAGTTATTAGTAACTAGGTCCCATTGCATAAAATGGGACCTGTGCTAAAACAGCATGAGTTAGTACCAAAATAACATGTCTTAATGGTTGTCCACGTTGATAACTACATGTTTCCTTCACTCTATTTCAGATTGTGGTGATATCAAGAGAGCAATTCTACATAACCAAAAAGGGATAATGGTATTCATGCATGATATAATGATACAGTCAATGAACTGTAAGCTGCAAAGTGGGACACATCTTTAAAAGGTGGTTGATTTGGTTTCTCCAAAAGACATGGGATTTTGCTCATTCTTTTCAATCAGAGAACGTGACTATTTTCACACAGCAATGGACTTTTCTTTGTCAAGCTTTCTAAAATCCTGAAGTTGAGTGAATTTATTCCCTCATGGACATCCTGGAAATGAGGCCAAAGTTTGGGAAGTCTTGGGGAACACCAAAATACTGTTATTTTGTTCAGCAAACTCTACTCACCTACCCCAGTAGTATGGTCTCCTTTTGGTCCAGTGTATGAAGTTGGGGTTTCCCCCCTGATTTTGTGCCAGCTGCTTTTGTTTCGCCTCACCTGGGTGTAGCCACACTCATTCTTTTCAAACGTACATTGTCCAGGAGGTGAGGGCAACATATCTAGAGTTAAATAATGGTATTGTTATTTAACTGTAAAAACTGATGATGAGACTTGGCATTTACGTACAGTAGTTTTTAATTGATTAATAGTCTATTAAACCATGCAAACATCCTGTGAAACACAAATTAGCTACAGCACAGCAGAAATGCGGTTCACCTTTGAAGAACTGTTGACTGACTTTAATAAAATAAAGTTAATCTTGCAGCATTTGAAGTAGTAGGTCATTTGAGGTCTATAATCTTTGAGAACTTAAAGTACCACAGTCAATGCATAGTCGGTCTGAATTTGTGTGAAATATCTATGTTATAAGACATGAATTATTACTACCACAGTTATATTGTAATGTACAGTTATAATATTATCGCTTGTGAATTCCAGAAGGGAGCTCTTTTTGGCATAATGCAAGCACCACAGGAAGCATTAGCAGTAAATTTGAGTGACTGAGTACAGTATCTTCAGAAGGGTATCCTATAACCACACTACCAACAGTAAACACTACTGCATTTATTTTTTTATTTGTTGCATTTGTATCCCACATTTTCCCACCTCTTTGAGTGAATTCCATTTAACATGACCCCTCTGTCATCTGTCAGTCAATCAATTTCTGATCCAGTTCACCACCTTGGGACCTACCCCCAAGGCACTCAGTTTACTTATAAGCCTCATATGTGGAAAAGTATCAAAGGCTTTGCTGAAATCTAAGACCACCACATCCAGTGCATGCCTTCAATCTAGTTCTCTGGTTACCCAGTCAAAGAAATTAATCAGATTTTTGAACATGTCCTCATTCTGAGTCCTTGCTCTGCAATCAAGGTTATATATTTTATTCTGATAATCGGATGTACTACTACTTTTTACCTGTGTGGTGGATCAGTTACCATTAATGACATACTATATAGAGTAGTTACTTACCTGTAACAGGTGTTCTCCGAAGACAGCAGGCTGCATATTCTCACAAGTGGGTGACGCCACGTCGGCCCCGGAGGATTTTAAAGCAAAATCTCAAAATCTCTTTACGGCGTTCCGTCGCGCGAGCGATCGTACTGCGCATGTGCGCACACCTATTCCCGCTCGCCGAGCGGACACGCCCCTCAGTTATATCCAAAAGATGGAGGAGACAACTCCAAAAGGGGAAGGTGGGAGGGTTTGTGAGAATATGCAGCCTGCTGTCTTCGAAGAACACCTGTTACAGGTAAGTAACTACTCTTTCTCCAAAGACAAGCAGGCTGATATTCTCACAAGTGGGGTATCCCAAGCTTTCAGGCTTACACAACAAACAGTGGTCAATAGAGTCTCGCAACGGCGAGGCCAGAATAAAAATTGACCTGAAAAGAAGAAACATCTAAATGAGTGTAGCCTGGAACAGAACAAACATGGGCTTAGGAGGGTTGGAGTTGGATTCTAAACCCCAAAGAAGTTCTGCAGCCTCGACTGCCCAAAACCGACTGACGCGTCGGCTATTCTGCTGAAGGCAGTAGTGAGATGTGAATGTGTGGACTGATGACCACGCCGCAGCTTTGCAGATCCCTTCAATAGTGACTGATTTTAGATTAGTCACCGATTCAGCCATGGCTCTAATTTTGTGAGCCGTGACATGGCCCTCTAGAGTCAGTCCAGCTTGGACAAAAATGAAGGAGATGCAATCTGCCAGTTAAGAAGAAATGATGCGGTTTCCGACAGCAACTGGCATTAAAAGAAATAAACAACTGGGCGGACCTTGCGAGGGAGCTCGTCTGCTCCACGCAAAAAGTGCGCAGCTTGTTTTCGCCAGGGCTTGTAAGATGAGGGAGAAAGCATGTTGGCAAGACAATTGACTGGATCAGATGGTACTCTGATACCAGCGCCCGTAAGAACCTTGGCTGCATGCGAAGAACTACTCTGTTAAGATGAGAAGTAAGGTAAGGAGCTTGAGCTACTAGAGTCTGAAGCTCACCGACCTTTCGAGTTGAAGGAACAGCCACCAAGGAAAATGACCTTCCAGGTCCAATACTTCAGATGACAGGAATCCAGTGGCCCGAATTGAGCTTGCAGCAGCTGGATGAAAACGACATTGAGACCCCAAGATACTGAATAAGGAGTGATAGGGGCTCTGACCGAAGCATAAGAGCCAACTGTAAAATTATTGGGGGTGCTAAGCCCAACAGAAATAATCCCCCTTAGACACATACAAGGAATTCTCTCAATACTGTGGGAGAAGTAAACGTCATGAAGTGGACAGCTAAAGGCTGACCTTTTACACGTTGATGATAAGCTCTTATTGCACGAAGATGAATACTGACCGAGTTGGTCTTGAGACCAGGTTCAGACAGGTGTAGAAAGAACTCAAGCAAGGTCTGTATAAGACTAGAGGCAGGATCTAGGGCCTCGCTGTCACACCAGACGGTAAACCTCTTCCATGAAAAGAATAACACCTCTTTGTGAAATCTTTTTCTGGAAGCAGGCAAGAGTCGGGAGACACTCTTCTGGAAAAGTCAACGAAACCTACACTCTCAACATCCAGACCGTGTGAGCCATAGATTGGAGGTTGGGATGTAGAAGTGCCCCCTCGTTCTGCGTAATGAGAGCTGGAAAACATTCCAACTCCAGAAGAAGAGGGAATCATATCTGACGTAGCTAGAAAGGAGCAATGAGAATCATGGCTCCACAATCTTGCTTGAGAATCAGCAAGTCTTTTCCACCAGATGTATGGTAGGATACGCATACAGAAAACTTGTCCCCCAAAGAAGGAGAAAGGCATCCGATGGTAGTCTGCCGTGAACCTGCAGCCTGGAACAGAACTGAGGGACTTTGTGATTGAACTAAGTTGCTCAGCCTGTCGGCCAGACTGCTGTTTACGCCAATTAGATAAATGGCTTGGAGAAAACAAGCCGCGTTGGCGAGCCCACCGCTACATCTGCATGGCATCTTGACGCAGAGGACAAGATCCAGTACTCCTTTGTTATCGAGTACATCACAACCCGATTGTGTGGTTGATTAAAATAATTAGGTTGGATAGCCAGGAGGGATGCAACCTTCGTCAGCAGCTTTTGACTGAGTAAGGTGGACTGGACACCTGAGAATCAAAATGGAGAGAATTAACCACCTCTGAGGGGAATTCCGAAGACTGGCGAACAGTTGGGTTACATCCTCTAGATGTGCAAAAGTGTCAAGGGAGTGACGTGAACTGTGGAAGCCATGTGTCTAGAAGTCTCAATATTACTGTGCTGTAATCTGTTGAGACGGGCAATCAACGTGTTAAGGGAACACTTGCACTCCCAGTCCATGAAGATATGCTGCAACAACAGCTAGGCACTAGGAAAAACATACTCTGGACGCAAAGTGAGTAGAAGTATCTTGTAAGCCCAGAGAGCATAACCATTCGTTTTCCTGAAGTATGGGAAGAAGGATGCCCAGGGAAATCATCCTGCCCCTTATGTCTATGATGGGACGGAACTCACAAGGAAGGACCTGGGATAGAAACTCAATCCTTCTTACCCTTGTGGAACAGGCTCGACTGCATTGGTACTGAGAAAGGCAGAGTGTTCCTCTGCAAGTACTCACTGTTGATGGAAGCTAAA
Organism: Microcaecilia unicolor; assembly: GCF_901765095.1. Classification (NCBI taxonomy): domain Eukaryota; kingdom Metazoa; phylum Chordata; class Amphibia; order Gymnophiona; family Siphonopidae; genus Microcaecilia; species Microcaecilia unicolor. The sequence goes on along the minus strand of NC_044032.1, from coordinate 242,900,229 downwards.
GGATTAAACTTCCAATGAACAATGTGGAGGGTTTGATTCCAGATTGAGAATGTATCCTAACCGGACTATTTGAAAAAACCCCCCGGTTGGAGGATATAGAAGTCACCTGTGGTGGAGAATATTTGAACTTCCCCCCGACAGGCAGCTTGGCCGGTACGGACATTTGTTTTTTTTTTTTTTTTTTTTTATATAGTGGCTATGCTGAATTGGAGCCACTCCAAAACCCCTCTCTGGTTCCTGCGGAATAGCTGCAGGAGCCTGATTAGGTGCACGCCGCTGACTAGAACGAGCGTGCTGAACTCTTTAAAGAAGTTCCGAGATGAGGAAGTGTATGCACAGCATATCAACAATTTTCTGCTGAGTCTTCTCCTCCAGGTGAGAGGCACACAGTCATGAGAGTCTGCGCATCACCATACCTAGAGCAGAAATCTAGGTGTTACAATACAAGTGATGAAAACGTCATTGGACAGGAACTTGTGACACTTGGAAAAAAGATGTAGCCTACTCCGGTGGGAATGTTCATAAAGATCTGGCAGGACTTGGTCTTGGACGCGATCATGCCAGCCTGGTACGCCATTCTCCAAAGGAGGCTAAGGATGTATGCTCTGGCCTCGGGGGCGCCGAAGCAAGTTCTTAGAACTGCTATCAGTTCTGAGTTGAAGATGGTAGTCCAGGACCTCGAGCATCTGGCATTGGGCTGATTGACAATCTCTATTGTAATGTGTCAAGACAAATAGAGGATCTAGAGGATTCTCAGCAGAGAAAACCCCATGACCTTCATGTTCATCAGATGAACCATCATTGAACTGAGCCAATTACTCAAACAGAGCAGCTCAGATGCAAACATTGACCAGTATAGAGCAACTGTCATACATACAATTCTACAGAACAGCTATGGAAAAATATGTTCTCCTGTAGCAAAATGGCTGTTCTTAACATGCATTTCTGGGCCTGGAAGCCAAGGTATGGAGGCGCGGTTAGTTCTACGAGCGAACACCCATACCAGAGGCAGCATCGGTGAAGGAGACCAGTTGAAAAGCTAGATGCCGCGGGAGGCGGTAGCATCCATGGCATCCAATGGTACCCATGGTCTCGAAGCCAAGGACAACATCTGGCAATGCAAGGGAATCGAAACCAGACTGCCAGATGACTTCCATAACAGAGATGTGACCGATGGTACTGATAGTACTCATGGCACCGACGGTGCCGATGATACACATGGACCGATGACCCCCGGTACCAAAGGAACCCATGGTACTTGGTACCGATGATAGTCATGATATCTGGTATCGATGGTACCCATGATACCCTAGTACCGAAGGGACCCTTGACATTCGGCACCAACAGCACCGACGGTATCGACGGTGCTCAAGACACCTGGTACCAATGGCACCCATGGTACCTGGTCATGATATTTTGTATCGACGGTACTCATGTACCGACGATACCCGATACCGATGGTACTCGTGATACTCGGTACCGATGGGCGATGATACCTGTGATCGATGGTGCCCATGATATCTGATGCCGATGGTGATACCTGGTGCCGACAGTGCCCATGCACCGAAGACACTCGGCACCGATGGTACCCATGGTACCGATGATACCCGGTGCCGACGGAATCCATGGTACCGATGGTACCGGTACCGACGGGACCCATGGCACCGACCATGGTACCAATGTTCCCGGTACCGATACTCCTCGGTACCGAAGCACCGGTGACATTCGGCACCGACGGCACCCATGGTACCGATGATACTCGGTACCGACGGCACCCATGGTACCGATGATACTCGGTACCGACGGTACCCACGACACCCGGCACCGACGACACCCGGCACCCGGCACCGACGGCACCCACGACACCCGGCACCGACGACACCCGGCACCGTCGGTACCGAGCATCATCGGCACCATGGGTGCCGTCGGCGCCGAATGCCACCGGCGCGTCGGCACCGAGGAGCATCGGCACCGGGCGCCATGGGCACCGCCGGCGCCGAGCACCATCGGCACCGGGCGTCATGGGTGCGGTGTATCGACGTCCAATGCCAGGATACCTCCATAATAGAGGGAGCAACGCTCTCGGCACCGACTGATGTCTGAAGCCCGAATACCTCCATAACAGAGGGAGCAAAGCTCTGGGCACCGATGGTACCGACACCCGCTGATGCGCCCGATTGACCTGCCAAGCAGGAGGCGCCGAGGCAGGTGGAGACCTACTCGATGCATAACTATACCCAGCGTGCATCGGTCTCTGTCGGACTCCAGAAACTCCTTTGGGCATCCCTGACAAGTAGCATAAGTCTCGTCTTTGAGACACTACTTGCGCTTCACAGGGAGATGATCCGGTCCTTTGGACATCCCTGGCAGAGTAGAATACGTCTCGGTACTTTGAGACACTACTTGCGCTTCACAGGGAGATGATCCGGTCCTTTGGGCATCCCTGGCAGAGTAGAATACGTCTCGGTACTTTGAGACACTACTTGCGCTTCACAGGGAGATGATCCGGCCCAAGACACTTCCGCCGATGCGTCCGAATGACCTGCAGAGCAGGAGACGCCGAGACGGGTGGAGACTCACTTCAAAGGTTACACCACTGATTTTGTGTCACCAGGCTGCCCATTCAGTGGCTAACCAGGGATGCACCTGCTTAGGTTCCTGGTTTTTCCTGTGACATACACCTTCACCACTTGTGAGGCTCAAAGACAGTAGTGCTGAAGCAGGCTCTCACAGCTCTCGAGAGCAATTTGTTTAAGTTTTAATAAATGGATCAAAAAATGTGGGCTTGTTTTATTTGCTGGCTAGCCCACAGATAACAATATACCAGCACTTTTGAAGAAAAAAGAAAAAGAGAAGCTTATATGCTTCGTTGAGGCACAGCCCCTTGTGACTCTGGCAATTACTTAAATTTTTTCTTGCCTCAGGTACAAAAAATACCTGTATATATAAGCCACAATGAGCCTGCCATAAAAAGTACAAATGAAAAAATAAAAAAGAGATTTACTCCGAAGACCTGAAGAAAACACGAAGCCCTAACGAACTCCGTGTCTCCTCAGACGCGGAAAAAGAAAAACTGAGGGGCGTGTCCGCTCGGCGAGCGGGAATAGGTGTGCGCACATGCGCAGTACGATCGCTCGCGCGACGGAACGCCGTAAAGAGATTTTGAGATTTTGCTTTAAAATCCTCCAGGGCCGACGTGGCGTCACCCACTTGTGAGAATATCAGCCTGCTTGTCTTTGGAGAATTTTTATTAGCTCCTTCTGTTTTGGTTATTCCCATTAACTTGGTACTTGGGGTAAATGAAAAGCAGAGGACTTGTCACTCTATTGCCTTTTTTTCTACCATCCTAAGATGGATATAATTGAGAGCTCTGGGCCTTGATGGACTGGACCCATGTACTTACTTAGGAGCCCTTTTACTAACGGCAATGGGCTTGCCACATGCCAATCAGGAACTACCGCCTGGCGGTACTTCCCACCCCCAGCATGCATCATTTCCAGCGCTATGAAAATATTTTCTATTTTTGTAGTGCTGGTGCTTACCATAAGGTAATTAGTATGGGAGCCCTTACTGCCACCTCAATGGCTGGTGGTAAGTGCTGCCTTTCAAAATGGCTGTGCGGTAAGTGGTTCACTTACCGCACAGCCATTTCTTTTTATAAAAAGAGACAGCCTTTTACCCACTGCAGTAACAGGGGCCCTTAGCATGCGTCAAAAACATGCGCTGATGCTAGCGCAAGCCCCCTCCTACCGTAGCTTAGTAAAAGGACCCCTTAGTAAGGTGAAGGAGAAGGATGAGGTGATTCCTTCACTGTGGTAGTAAGGCCCAGACGGAAGAAGTTCCAGGTTTTAGAAGGTTACAATTTCTAGTTCTGAAAACTTGCCTAAGTAAGGTCAGCACTCGAGGGTCAGAGTAAAGGGACTAGAGAACTGAAGAAGACTGGAGACTCAAATGGTAGCAGTTCAATGGCAATTTGCATGCTTCTTCTAAAATTCAGCACATATCTTGCTAGTTCCAGTCATTCTCTGCTTATAAGTCATGGTAAACCTAACCGTACTTCCAGCTGTTCCAAGACTGCACATGCCACAGCTATGGGAAGTAAGGGCATCTGAATAGATCCTCTAACTGAACTATTAAGGGAACCACGTATGTTTTGGCAGGATTTCTCCTTTCCCTCCCCCTTGAACTCTATTCTTCTATGTTCTCAATCAACAAAGCCTTCAGATTAATGCTCTAAAATTCACGATTGCTGATTCCACTACTTTTATTGCATTTCTATCCCTCTCCATGTTTCCTGTTACCCAGTACTCCATGCATCTCTTCTGCCAGTGTCACCGACAACAGGATGCAGCCTTTTTAATAGCTAATGACGTGCCACACTTTAGAAGACAGTCACCTCTAGTACAGTAGTTCCGTCTGCTCCTTCTGCTAAGGTCTGCGAATAATATCTCCACATTGCCTCACCCTGATTAGTTCAAGGAAGCAAGACTTGAACAGACAGCATACCTTGGCCCTGTTATTGTAATAAACACCACTAATTGTGAACCGCTGTGGCAGACCAAACCCAAATGAAATCATTCTGACGGTATTTATTTCAGCTGTTCATCTCAAAATAAACTAACAGCTGAAAATATCCAGGGGCTACATCACAGATTTAGCTTAACAGAACATGACCGATCATGAACATATTGCACACACACTAATGACTAATAGTTACGAGGGGAAACACAGAGACCTCCAGATACTGTAAAAAACAAACAAACCCAGAATTGTACTGCAATTTTTTTTTTTACAAGTGTAGGGGAGAGGTGATTACCATTGAATGACAAAATCATTGTTGTGTGTTAGTAGCTAGGCTGTTCCTATATAGGAGAATCTTCCACATAGCGCACTTGCCATGGAGTGTTAACTCTGCACATCTGGCACGTCACTTTGAGTTAAAAACAAACACCTATTAATGTAGGGCAGAGGCTATGGAAATATGATGAGTGTTTCATTACAGTTCTGTTATGCACTAAGGTTGGAACTCTATGCAGTAAAACTCACGCAAAAATTGCAGCCTTGGCTAAAAAGCTACAACCAGTGATGCAAAAAGATTTAGAATGCTTACAGTACAAAATGTCAGAAATCATGTATGTTCATTATTCTTATGCATGAAAACTTGAAAATACATTGGTTGAACAGTGCAAGCATGCATGGTTAAACCCATTAAGCTCAATTTTTTTTCCTCTTGGTTGCTCCTATTGGCTTGGCAGGGCTGCTTGTCAGTACAGCAGGAAACAGTGGGATTTCGATCACAGTTCAGGTAAGGAGGTTGGAGAGCAGAAATCTAACATGACTGTATGTTTAGAAAATTTTATCTATGTTTATAGTTTATTAGAACTTGCTATACCGCCCAACTGACTCATAGATCTGGGCAGTTTACAATCTAAGTAAGAACAGTTTAAAAATGAAAGAAACTACATATATTAATAGACAGGTTTTACACATTCAACAAGAAAGCACACACTCAGTTTGTAGTGGAGAAAGAGTTAAAGAAATTGAAAGAAGTTGTGGAACAGATGGTCAGAATCCTGCAACAAGGCCACATCCTATGACCCGGAGCTAAGTTTACTTAAATGCTTGTTCGAATAACCAGGTTTTTAATGCCTTTTGAATTTTTTGAAGGATGATTCTGATCGGATACTGAGCAGGAGAGAATACCATTGAATAGGGGCCTGAAAATAAAATGCTCGGTGGCGGCTAAATTCTAATTGGGCTTGTTTCGGGCTAGAGAGTACTAACTGATGGTCATTTAAGGAACGTAACAAACGTACCAGAGAATATGGAATAGTGAAGGTGGACAGATAGTCAGGTGTACTGATTCTGTGTGCTTTGAATATGTCAATAATTAAAAACGGAAACGTTTTCCCACTGGGAGCCAGTGCAGTTCTTGGAACAGAGGGGAAACATGATTACACTTGTGGGCATGGTGAATAGGTTTAGCAGCTGTGTTCTGTATTAATTGAAGTCTCTTGATCTTAATGCATGAGAGGCCTAGATAAATTATGTTACAGTGGTCAAGTATCGAGATAAGGAGTGAAAAGACAAGAGAATAAAAAGTTATTTTGTAAAAAAATCTACAGAAAGATCGAAGTTCATGCAAGAAAAGGAAGCTAGACTTGCACAGTGCAGAAATTTGTGGGGTAAATGTTAAATGGGAATCCAGGATGACACCCAGGTATTTGAAGGAGTCGACTGGGATAATGGGTGCATCAAAAAGTATCAAGGGGGTGAACAAATGAACCACCAGTGAACCAACATGCAACCATTTTTTCTTTGTTCAACAGTAATTTGTGTTGTTTTAACCAAACCAATATTTGTATGAGTCAAGCCTGCAGTGGACCTAAGTTTGGTTTGTATGGATCGGTTGGGAAGAGAAGAAGAATATCATCTGTGTAGAAGTGAAACATTATGCCAAATGATTGTATTAGTGTGGCAAGCAGACTTAGATAAAGATTAAAGAGCAGATGGGACAGAATTGTTCCCTGAGGAACACCACGTGTGAGGGGGTAAGGGTAAGAGGTGGAAGAACTAGTGACTACCCTAAATGATCTGTTTGACAAGAAGGAGGATCTTGAAAGGGTGGTAGGAGAGGACATTGTTGAGGACAGGAGGGAGACCCAGGGGAGACTCTGGCTGCCCTGACTTATAAAAGCTCTGGTATTTGATCTCTGCCCCCACTACGATCTATAGGCACCACCATGGTTGCACAGCACAATCTGCTACTGCCTCAAAGCAGAAAGAAGGTGAAGGAACCTGGAGACCCAAATACCAGCACTGCCTTCTAAATTGTTCTGCCCTAGGCAGTATTATTTATTTATTAGGATTTATTTACCGTCTTTTTGAAGGAATTCACTCAAGACAGTGTACAGTAAGAATAGATCAAACATGAGCAATAGACAATTTCAGCAGTAAAAATATTCAACTAACAATACAAAGTATGGCATGGTATACTATTTGCAATGTCAACACAATACGTAATAGAACATTTAATTGATAGTGAAGGGTAAGGCAAAGTTGTAACATATAGATGGGTAAGAGAGTAGGAACAGTTAGAAAGCAAGGTGACTCAAGTTGCACATGAGGTAGAGAGATGGTTAAATATTATCTCAGCTAGGGTAGGAGTGGATAAACATGTCCTGCTGCAGTATGTGCAGCCCGAGTCACTCCTTGTGTGTGTCAGTGAGACTAACAGGTTAGTTACTTCTTCCATTAAAGGCTTGGTTGAAGAGCCAAGCTTTGACCTGCTTCCTGAAGTAGAGATAGTCTTGTGTTAAATGGAGCCTTTCAGGCAAAGCATTTCAGAGTGTGGGGGCTACTCCGGACAAGGCTCTCTTGTGGGTATCACATCGTGTAATGTCTTTTGGAGAGGGTGTGGTTAGTGAAAGTCCTTGGGAGGACCTTAGTGTCCTTGGCAGTGTGTGGAGGATCATCCTATTCTTCAGATACTCAGGGCCATTTCCTTTCAGGACATTGAAGATCAGACATAGAGTTTTAAATTTAGCCCTGTATTGTATTGGTAGCCAATGAAGTTTTTGCAAAAATGGTGTGATGTGGTCACGTCGCTTGCAACCTTCTATGAGTCTTGCTGCTGCATTCTGAATCAACTGGAGCTGGTGCAGGCCCTTTGTAGTCAGACCATTGTATAGTGCATTGCAGTAATCCAGTCTTGATGTTACCATGGCGTGCACAACTGGAATAAAATTTACCTTCTCGATGTAAGGAGAGAGGCAGCGTAGCTGTCGCAAATAGTAGAAGCAGCTCTTGAAGGTTGCTTGGATTTGGGGAATCAGAGTAAGTGTTGAATCTAAATGTATTCCAAGGTTCCTGACTTGTGATTTGAGGGGGAGTTGATACTTCCCAAAAGGGATTTTCATGTCAGGTATGTATCCACTTGTGTTAGGGACCCAGAGAAGCTCGGTTTCAGGCAAAGTTTGTTGTGTTTAGCCCATTTTTTAAATTGATGTTAGACAGGTAATCAGTTTATTCAAGGCTGTAAATAAGTCAGGTTCAATGGGTATGAGTAGCTGGACATCATCCGCATAGATGTAGAACTGAGTGTCCATTGACCAAATCAGCTCAACTAGTAGCTTGCGGTAGATATTGAACAGAATAGGTGACAGTATCACTCCTTGTGGTATCCTGCAGGTCAGTGTCCATGGTGGTGATGAGTTGCTGTCAAACATTATGGATTGTTGCCTACCTGATAGGATCTGAACCAGGCAAGTACTGTTCCATTGATGCCTCTAGCCTAGTTCACCTACAGAATGGGCTGCCATTGCTAGGGGGGTCAGTGTAATAAGTTGTGCTATCCTTTGGTATGACGTTTAACTCCTAATTTTCTGCAGTAATCTTACTCCAGTTGTAGTAAGGCTATTTAGCAGCAAAAAATCTGTAATAAAACTACTATGCTAAAGGGATGGGAGTTTGGAGGTCTTGGCCGGGCTCCCATTTTAAGTAATATCTGATTAGTTAATTATTGCTATAGCTTTAATGTAATCCACTTTGGTTCCTAGAAATGCAGAATAGAAATTCCTAAATTATATTAATGTAATTAAATTAAGGCTGCTGGCCACATATCCACTGCTAACTCCAGACTCCGTTCCTTATATCTTGCTGCACCATATGCCTGGAATAAACTTCCTGAGCCAGTACGTCAAGCTCCATCTCTGGCCGTCTTCAAATCTAAGCTAAAAGCTCACCTTTTTGATGCTGCTTTTAACTCCTAACCCTTATTCACTTGTTCACAATCCTTATTTTATCATCCTCACTTTAATATTCCCTTATCTTTTGTTTGTCCTGTTTGTCCTAATTAGATTGTAAGCTCTGTTGAGCAGGGACTATCTCTTCATGTTCAAGTGTACAGCGCTGAGTACGTCTAGTAGAGCTATAGAAATGATAAATAGTAGTAGTAATAGACCATAGAAGTCTGCCCAGCACTGGTTTTGCTTCCCAATTATCGGCATTGCCACCCAATTTCCGCTAAGATTCCGTAGATCCATTCCTTCTAAACAGGAATCCTTTGTGTTTATCCAACACATGTTTGAATTCCATTACTGTTTTCATCTCCACCACCTCCTGCGGAGGTGTCTCCTCTGAGAAGCCTCCCTGAGATGGGTAGCTAAATCCTCCAGCTCCGTGTACATCTCTTGATGGGATACTTCTGCCTGGGTCAGCTGTGCTTGGATCTTTGCTAGTCATTCCTACAGAACTTGGGTAATATGGTTCAGGGCTGCTGCTGCTTTCCCCTGGTGTTCTTGCACTTGAAGTTGTAGTCCATGCCAGCCAGCATTTGGACGCACACTAGGGCCATATCATTAACTCCATCGGGTTCCCATCAGTTGCCCTTGCTGCTCAGAGTACTGCCACTGGGGTACTGTGAATGCCAGCTCCAGTTGCAGCCATCTGACTGCACTGCTGGCCTTCTCATGTCATTCCTCAGCTGCTGGGGCAATTTTCCTTGCTTCCTGCTATCTTGAGTTGCTCATCCACATTTTTCTGCAAGTGGGTGTCCTCTTGAAGCTGCAATATGGTGCTTCCGGGACCCTCTTCCCAACTACTTGAATTCCTCAGCTTGCTGCTCAATAGTTTTGTGTAGCAACCTTTCTTTCGTTTCCACAGCAAGGCGGACAGCCTCCACATATTTCTCAGCTTGATTTCTAATCTCCTTCTGAGCTTTGACCAGTTGAGATAGGAGGGACTCCTTTTCCTCCTGTAATCTTTGCATATACTTAGTTGCCTGCTCGGAATCACCTTCCAGCTCAGCAATATAGCAGTGGACTTTTCCCAAGTCATCATACAAACCTGAGGGTTGATTCTCTATCGGTGGGCACGGGAGGGGTTCCTTTCCCTCCCATGAGTGATACAGCATTGCTGATAAATATTCTGAGCTCTGATTGGCCACTGGGGTCTGGTCTACTGCAGCTCCTGGACACAAAGAACAATGCAATTTCAGGGTTGGTGCTTACCAATCCAGGTCCTCCTTCTTTGAGCCATCCTTTGCTAGGCCCAGATGGTTTCAAAGGTTGGGAAATATTGAATCAAAACTACTGAGTAAGGGAGGATGGGCACCACCACCACCTTCAGCTGGGCTGGTCCAACTGGCATTTGGAGGAAGACTTGAGCTGTGGGGTACTGACTCCGATCCCCATGCACACAGGACAATGTCATGGTTCGTTCATGGTTCACTTACTGTCAGATAACTACTCCCCTCTGAACAAGGGTCTTCATACTGCTGGAGTCTACCAGTGCCAGACAGGGGTTCCCATCGCATTGGACTTACAGCATGCATTTCCAGTTGCTCGGGTTGGGAAGTTTCCCTAAAATTGCAGCAGGGAGATGTTATACATTCACTTCCATGGTCTCCTCATCCCACTCCTGACAGTTCCTAGACATATGGTCTTTCTCCCCGTATCGGAAACAGGTGATAGAGAAGGGTTCCCATATCTGAGGTAGCGTGGGGCGCTGGGTTCTCGGTAAAGAGGGCTTCCTCCATTCCAGTCCTCTTTTCTGAGCTCCCAAGATGGAGGGCCCCACAAGGTCTTTAGCATTCTGGGTCCCTATCTTCTCTCCCTTCTTCCTGGGCCTCTTTGTCCAGTTCAAATTCTGGTTGTGCTTAATAAAAGCTCTCTCCGGCATGAACTTAGGGTGGTGCCACACTCACTGTTTCCTTGGCGAGGGTAGTCCCTCGAGAAATTGTTCAACTCTTTCTATCTCCAGGCCAGTCTTGCCCTCTGGTTGGAGCCATCTCCAAGCTATTTTCTTAAGCTGGTAGAAGAAACTCCAGGTATTCTCCTTGACTTGTAGAGACCCCTTTTGAAATTGCTGTCAGCAGGCCTGTTGGGTGCAGCCTGCCCTCTCCAGAATGGTGGCCTTCACTTCTGCATAGGTGGCCTTCCTGCTAGAGTTAATGTCTTGAAATGCAGTTTGGATGCTACTGATCAGTAAATTCCCCAAGTAAGCTTTACATACTTCCTGGACTATGCCTTCCTGGCTCCAACTCTCCCGTGTCACTTCCCCCATGGGTGGGACTATGGGTTTTAAGGTGGCTCCAACACTGTGAGGGAGAGCTATTATGGGAGAGGGGCAGCAACCCATGGCACACACACTGTCCACCTCTCTCCAACCCTCCACCACCACTCATGACACATACACACCCCATCCACTTTTCTTTAGCCCCCCTTCCCCATGGCACAGCCTACCCCATCCACCTTGCTCCAGTCCTCGCCTCTACCATGACACTCACCACTCCAGTGCAGCAAGAAGAAGAGCTGCACAGCCACACACAGGGCTGCTTCCTCTTCCTCTGCCACTGGGCCTGATTGTTCCTTTGAGCCACGTAGGTCTCCGTACAACTGTGTGGCTTAAAGGAACTGCCGGGGACTAAGGTGGCAAAGGAGGAGGCAGCAGCCTGATGTGTGGCTGTGCAGATCCTGCTCTGGCTGCGCTGGAGCAGTGAGTGTGCAAGGAGGAAGGAAGGCAGTTGGAAAGTGAACGTTTGTGCCACTCTGCACTTTAAAGGCAGAATTCTTTGCAGTCTATGAAGGTGGTGAATTCTGCACAAATTCTGCATTGCACTATTGTGCAGTATTCCCCCAGGCATAAGAACTGCACACAGCAGTAAGAATACATAAATGAACTTGTTACCCAGGGAAGGGCCCATGGAGGCCTTTTTTAAAATTGGTATCAGTACATATAATTATAGACAAATTGGTATCTGCCTGATTTTGCTGACTGTTAGACCCTTCAAATCTGTACAATAAGGCCTTCCTACATACGTAATTGAGTCTCAAACCCCATTTATGTAATTAGGCCTTTAATTTGACCTAGGGTCTACCCTGCCGAAACATTTGTGTGATGTTGCTGTTCATTGTCAGGATGTATGATTATTTCCTTTATGACTGGTGTGCTTTCCTATAAATATACTGGAGTTCCTTTCCTCAGTTTGATTTTATTGTACATCGCCTTGAATAAACTACAAACCATAATTCACTATTTTTGGTATGCACAAGAGGGCTTCAACGGCTATGCTAAAGTTCACTGCATAGGTCCTGCATATCTAGAGTATCACTGACCTTACATATCCTCCATCTCCCTTCCCACTCCTTTTCCTTAGGTAAGCCTGACATAAAAACTAGCATCACATTTTTTTTATTTTTAACACTTCGGAAATGCTATAAATTTTGGAAAACCATGTTTTGGTGATTTAGCGAGTTTCGCTTTGGAACCACCTCCTGGTGCGATACAAAAGCCATAATATGCAGATGAACTCTATAAATGACAAGTCATTATGCTGAGCAGGAACTGAAAATTATTCCCCACACAGAGAATTTTCTCCTCCCATGTGTAACTTTGATGCCAATAACCAGTCATGGGATTCTTGCACAGCAATGAGAGGGTCTCATAATAGGTATCTGGTTAGCTGATGCATTCATCAAGCCCCATAGCAGGAAAACAGTACGAACATGTTTTTCTTCCAATTGATAAAGGAAAGAACATAGATTAAAGTGATTTACCAGTTATTCTGCAGTCTCCCATGCTCAATGTCACATCATCCAGTGCCACAAGACCACAGTCCCAGAAACTTTTACACCAGCTCACAAACACCACCTGCAATTTATAAAGAAACACTTTCTATCGGGGAATAGTTTAAGGAAAGAATGTAGTCATTTCTTAGTACAGTAGGCATAGCTTTCTGATTCTGTAGGCACAGTTTAGATCAGCAGTGGGCAACCTGTAGCCCATCATTGAATTTTATGTGGTCCACAAGACCATGCGAATTTTACACAGAAACTGACATTAACTAGAGTATTGGAATAGCACAGAGGCGCTGTCTTGCAACAACAGAAGAGATAAACAGAGAGCAGATACTGAAAGTCCAAACAGGTATTTTATTCATACAGACCCGACGTGGCCATGTTTCACCAATAAGGCTGCATCAGGGGTAGTGACATAAAACCGCTAACCAGGGACAAGAAAGGCTTAGCCCGGATAGCAAAACTGATCATCCAAGATTTTCAGCAGTAGTTTTTTTCACAGAAAGTGGAGCAGCAGCTTCATACCTCTGCTGGTGCTTCATACCTCTGCTGCTGCTCCACTTTCTGTGAAAAAACTACTGCTGAAGTAATCTTGGATGATCAGTTTGTTATCCGGGCTAAGCCTTTCCTATCCCTGGTTAGCAGTTTTATGTCACTACCCCTGATGCAGCCTTATTACTACTACTACTACTACTACTATTTAGCATTTCTAAACGTGGCCACGTCGGGTCTGTACAAATAAAGAAACTGTTTGGACTTGCAGTGTCTGCCTTCTGTTTATCTCATTAACTAGAGTACTGGCAATTTTTAAACACTATTTCACAAATATTTTCAGAATAGCCACTTTAGCAGTTTGTTTCCATCAATTTTAGCTACATTTTTACTTACTTATGTATCACAGAATGTTTATGGAGCTCTGTGCATTTCTGGTTCTGTCATTAGGTAACAATGAGGGGCATAATCGAACAGCGCCGGCCAAACAGATGGCCGGCCATCTTCGGGGTCGGCTCTGCAAGGGGGCGGAGCCAACCGTATTTTCAAAATACGGTTGGGGCCGGCTAAATCGATCGCTGGGTTTAGAGGAGATGGCCGGCTTCGTTTTTCAGCCATAATGGAAACCGGGCCCGGCCATCTCAAACCTGGCGAAATGCAAGGCATTTGGTCGTGGGAGGAGCCAGCATTTGTAGTGCACTGGCCCCCTCACATGCCAGGACACCAACCGGGCACCCTAGGGGGCACTTCTAGAAATTAAAAATAAAAATAGCTCCCAGGTGCATAGCTCCCTTACCTTGGGTACTGAGCCCCCAACCCCCCCCCCCCCCTCAAAACCCACTCCCCACAACTCTACACCATTACCATAGCTCTAAGGGGTGAAGGGGGGCACCTACATGTGGGTACAGTGGGTTTTGGTGGGCTCCATTTACCACCACAAGTGGAACAGGTGGGGGGGATGGGCCTGGGTCCATCTGCCTGAAGTGCACTGCACCCACTAAATACTGCTCCAGGGACCTGCATACTGCTGTCAGGGAGCTGGGTATGACATTTCAGGCTGGCATAAAACTCTTTTTTTTTTTAATTTTTTTGGGTGGGAGGGGGTTGGTGACCACTGGGGGAGTAAGGGGAGGTCATCCCCGTTTCCCTCCGGTGGTCATCTGGTCAATTGGGGCACTTTTTTGTGACTTGGACCTAAAAATAAATGGTCCAAGTGCAGCCGGCGAAATGCTCATCTGAGCCGGCCATCGTTTTTCTATTATGGGGTGAAGCCGGCTATCTCATAACCACGCCCCCGTCCTGCCCCCACCCTGCCCCGCCTTCTGTACCCTCCCTTGAAGCTTGGCTGGCTCCGCGACGAAAAGCAGTTGGGGTCGGCTAAAATCGGCTTTCGATTATACTGATTTGGCCGGGATCAGGAGATCGCTGGCCATCTCCCAATTTGTGTCAGAAGATGGCCGGCGATCTCTTTCAAAAAAAAGCTCAATTAAGGCTTGTTAGGGAGTGGAGGAGTGGCTTAGTGGTCAGAGTGGTGGACTTTGGTCTTGGGGAACTGGGTTCGATTCCCACTGCAGGCACAGGCAGCTCCTTGTGACTCTGGGCAAGTCACTTAACCCTCCATTGCCCCAGGTACAAATAAGTACCTGTATATAATATGTAAGCCGCATTGAGCCTGCTATGAGTGGGAAAGCGCGGGGTACAAATGTAATAAAAAAAAATAGAACTGAGATTAATGCGGCCCTCTGTGTATGAAGGTTGCCCACCCCTGGTTTAGATTGTATGGACATACCTATAGTCTTCACTGTGTCTGCTTCCATTTCCATTTCCTATTTGTGCACCATATTCTCTATCCAGCTGCAAATTTTGCTGCCCTACCTCTATATCCAGGAAGAAGAAGAAGCAAGAGCTCCATACTGGCTTTATGGCAGAAAGGTGATGATGGCAAGGAGGACTGATAAACACAGTCATTTGTGCTGCACAGTTTGATGTTCCAGCTTGTCCTTTTACTATTATACTAATTTGTGGCCGCACAGTTCAAGAATATTCAGTTCAAGCTATGTCTTGCCAAAACAAATATCAAAGAATGACTTCCTCTAACCCCAGAGGTTTGGAAATGTATGAAACAGATTCTAAGACTTTTATATCTTCTTATCCTTAAGACCTGGAACAGTTTACAGCACAAATTCAACAACAATTATATCAGTAGCTACTGTAACTGTACCTTAACGTAAGTTGCCTTGAGCTACAACTGAAAAAGTTGTGAGCCAAAATCCAAATGAAGAAATAAACATTAGTTGCAATACCGTGTCATATCGATACTTGATCAGGATGATGACAATAATCAACCTTTGTTGCTACACATTTCAAATTGTATCTTGCTCGTAAATTACACAGGGCAGGTACCTTTAACTTGCACCTACTGCAATTACCTCCAAAGTACTGTTATGAGCAACAGTAAAAATGTACATAAGACAACAAAAAATAAAAATGCACAACATAACGCTGTACATTTCAGAAAGTCAATGCATTATGGGCTAGATTCTATATATGGCGCCTGCAAATTCTGTGTGGAAAAAATATACGCCTAGGCGTATTCTGTACAGTATGCCTAAATTCTACAGAATAGGCTTCAATTTCCGCACGGCATATAGAATACACTGAGCGCCTCTCCACGTGACCAAATGCAATTGTAATTCTAATGTTGTATTACCACGTGGTGTTCAAAATATTCTGCTTCAAACAACTGCAGCTGGTTATAAATCACACTTGTTTATTCTTACTTTTATTAAGAGGACCTCAAATCTTCCCAGCTTGGCTGTTCTATTCAGAACTCATTTGCATGATATTTTCTTACATGCGCTCAAGCTGTTTTCTGAAAGTATTTATTATCACTGGTCCTGTATTTACTATCAAAATCTTTCAGAGGTCAGTGACGTAAGAAACCTGACCTCTGAAAGATTTTGATAGTAAATACAGGACCAGTGATAATAAATACTTTCAGAAAACAGCTTGAGCGCATGAAAGAAAATATCATGCAAATGAGTTCTGAATAGAACAGCCAAGCTGGGAAGATTTGAGGTCCTCTTAATAAAAGTAAGAATAAACAAGTGTGATTTATAACCAGCTGCAGTTGTTTGAAGCAGAATATTTTGAACACCACGTGGTAATACAACATTAGAATTAGAATAGTTCACCAGTGGTCCCTATTTAGGTATTTTTGTGTTTTAACATAAATGTAATTGTAGCCATTTATGCCATGTTTTACTTGGCGTAAATCTGGATGCTTAAATTAGCGCAAAGATTTTTAAAATGTTCACACCCCGCCCCATTTTCAAATATGCAACTTTGAGTTGTGCATGTAAATCTTCATTAATGCCAATTAGTGCTGATAATTGCTTGTTAACATCCAAGTAACAGCGCTGAATAGCTAGTTAACCAATTAAGTAACGCACATTGTTATAGAATATGCTTCAATTTCTATGCAGAAAGTAAGGTGCCATATGTAGATTCCCGGGGTATATGTCATTAAACTGTGCAATCAGCATTGAATCAAAATAAAAGGCTGACAAAAATGCAAACTCTCAGCATCTTTACTGCAGAGGAAATTAAATGTAATGTGGATAAATGCAAAGTGATGCACATTTGGAAGAATAATCCAAATCATAGTTACCTGATTCTGGGGTCCTCCTTGAGGGTCAGCAACCAAAAAAAAAGATCTAGGTGTCATTGTAGACAATATGCTGAAATCTTCTGCCCCGTGTGCAGCAGAGGCCAAAAAAGCAAACAGGATGCTAGGAATTATTAGGAAAGGGATGCATAAGACCAAGAATATTACAATGCCTCTGTATCGCTCCATGGTGCGACTTCACCTTGCGTATTGCATTCAATTCTGGTTGCCATGTGTCAAAAATGATATAGCAGAATTAGAAAAGGTTCAAAGAACAGCAACCAAAATGGTTAAATGGATGGAATTCCTCTCATATGAGGAAAAGCTAAAGAGATTAGGGTTCTTCAGCTTGGAAAAAGAGAAGGCTGAGTGGTAGGGTTACCATATAGCTCCAGAAAAAGAAGGACAGATTGAGCCAGTCTGCAAAAGAATCATTTGGACCACTATATAACCAAGGGGTAAAGGGGGCACTCAGGGAAGACAAAGCTATAGCGAAGAGATTAAATGAATTCTTTGCTTTGGTCTTCACCAAGGAATATTTGTGAGAGATACCTGTGCCAGAAATGGTATTCAAAGCTGACAAGTCAGAGAAACTGAATGAAATCTCAATAAACCTGGAGGTGGTAATAGTGCAGTTTGACAAATTGAAGAGTAGCAAATCGCCTGGACCGGATGATATTTATCCCAGGGTACTGATAGAATTAAAAAAAGAACTTGCAGAACTATTGTTAGTAATATGTAATTTATCTTTAAAATCAAGCATGGTAATGGAAGATGGGAAGGTGGCCAATGTAACATCGATTTTTTTAAAAAGGTTCCACAGGTGATCCGGGAAACGATAGACAGGTGAGCCTGACGTCGGTGCCGGGAAAAATGGTAGAGATTATTATAAAGAACAAAATTACAGAGCATATTCAAAAGCATGGATTAATGAGACAAAGCCAACATGGATTTAGTGAAGGGAAATCTTGCCTCACAATCTATTACATTTCTTTGAAGGGGTGAACAAACGTGGATAAAGGTGAGCTGGTCGATATTGTGTATCTGGATTTTCAAAAGACATTTGACAAAGTACCTCATGAAAGACTCTAGAGAACTTGGAGAGTCATGGGATAGGAGGTAGTGTTCTACTGTGTATTAAAAACTGGTTAAAAGATAGAAAACAGAGAGTAGGGTTAAATGGTCAGTATTCTCAATGGAGAAAGGTAGATAGTGGGGTTCCACAGGGGTCTGTGCTGAGACTGCTGCTTTTTAACTTATTTATAAATGATTTATAGATGGGAGTAACTAGTGAGGTAATTAAATTTGCTGACAACACAAAGTTATTCAAAGTTGTTAAATTGCAAGAGGATTGTGAAAAATTACAAGAGGATCTTATGAGACTGGGAGACTGGGCATTCAGATGGCAGATGATGTTTAATGTGAACAAGTGCAAAGTGATGCCATGTGTGAATGAGGAACCCAAATTACAGATACGTAATACAAGGTTCCACATTAGGAGTCATTGACCAGGAAAGGGATCTAGGTGTCATCATTGATGATACATTGAAATCCACTGCTCAGTGTGCAGCTGCAGCTAAGAAAGCAAATAGAATGTTAGGTATTATTAGGAAAGGAAGGGAAACCAAAAATGATGTATTATAATGCTTTTGTATTTCTCCATGGTGTGACTGCACCTCGAATATTGTGTGCAATTCTGCTCACCGCATCTCAAAAAAGATATAGTGGAATTAGAAAAGATGCAGAGAAGGGCGACAAAAATGATAAAGGGGATGGGACGACTTCCCTATGAGGAAGGGCTAAAGCGGCTAGGGCTTTTCAGCTTGGAGAGAAGACGGCTGAGGGGAGATATGATTGAGGTCTATAAAATAAGGAGTGGAGTTGAATGGAATGGGTAGACGTGAATCGCTTGTTTACTCTTTCCAAAAATACTAGGACTACATGTGTACGCAATGAAGCTACAAAGTAGTAAATTTAAAACGAATCAGAGGAAATATTTCTTCATTCAACATGTAATTAAACTCAGGAATTCATTGCCAGAGAATGTAGTAAAAGCAGTTGGTTTAGTGGGTTTTAAAAAAGGTTTGGACAGCTTCCTAAAAGAAAACGGAATAAGCCATTATTAAGATGGACTTGGGGAAAATCCACCGCTTATTTCTAGGATAAACAGCATAAAATGTATTGTACTATTTTGGGATCTTGCCAGGTACTTGTTACCTTGATTGGCCAATGTTGGAAACTCGGTCTGTGCCAGTATGGCAATACTTATGTACTTATAGTGAATCAAAGCCAGAGGCAGTAAGCAGTTTTGGAACTTGCCCATTTTATCCTACAAAGAAAACTGAGATATCCATTCCAAACAGCCAAATGTTTGCTTGCACTTCTTAAATACAGTGCATGTTAGTTCACAGCACATCATCAAATTCTATAATCCTCTACATAGAAAACTTGAATTTTATTAAAATTATGTCATCCTTTCATTATAGTCAACAGATTAGCAAATACTATTTTTCTTTTGGATTATACATAAATCAGAAACACATTGGAGCAATTCTACAACTGGGTGCCTCCATTCAGGTGCCTGAAATCATGTGGTAGGAGCTTGTTGTATTACAGTACCTAGGCACATAGTTTCTGTTACAGAATACTAGCAAAACCCGCTATTGCTACTGCTAACATTAACTTACAGTATGCTGTAAAGACTGGGTGTAAGTGGGAGCTTTACCCTTGTGAATGTCCCCTTGCAAATGCACACTATAGGATCCTTTTACAAAGCTGTGGCAAAAACTGGCTTTAGTGCCCCCTTACCCAGGTCTTTTCCACGCTCTAAAGCTATTTCTACTGCAGCCGGAAAATGGCTGATTTCCCATTTTCCGAATTAACGGCCATGTGACAATCCAGCTTATTTTCGAAGGAGATGGCCAGCGATCTCCTGAACCCGGCCAAATCGGTATAATCGAAAGCCGATTTTGGCCAACGCCAACTGCTTTCCGTCGCAGAGCCGGCAAAACGTCAAGGGAGCGTGTCAGTAGGGTAGCGAAGGCGGGACGGGGGATGGCCGGCTTCGCCCGATAATGGAAAAAGAAAGCCAGCCTTGATGAGCATTTCGACAGCTTCACTTGGTCCCTTTTTTTTCAGGACCAAGCTTCAAAAAGGTGCCCCAACTGACCAAATGACCACCGGAGGGAATTGGGGATGACCTCCCCTTACTCCCCCAGTGGTCACCAACCCCCTCCCACCCAAAAAAAAACCCCCAAAATATTTTTTTGCCAGCCTCAAATGTCATACCCAGCTCCCTGACAGCAGTATGCAGGTCCCTAGAGCAGTATTTAGTGGGCGCAGTGCACTTCAGGCAGGTGGTCCCAGGCCCATCTCCCCCTACCTGTTACACTTGTGGTGGTAAATGTTAAGCCCTCCAAAACTCCCCCAAAACCCACTGTACCCAAATGTAAGTGCCCCCCTTCATCTCTAAGGGCTATGGTAGTGGTGTACGGTTGGGGTGAGTGGGTTTTGGGGGGGGGGGATTTAGGGGGGCTCAGCACCCAAGGTTAAGGGAGCTATGCACCTAGGAGCTATTTTTGAAGTCCACTGCAGTGCCCCCTAGGGTGCCCGGTTGGTGTCCTGGCATGTCAGGGGGACCAGTGCACTACAAATGCTGGCTCCTCCCACGACCAAATGCCTTGGATTTGGCTGGATTTGAGATGGCCGGCATTAGTTTCCATTATCGGCAAAAAGTGATGCCGGCCATCTCAAACTCGGCCATCTCTGACATTTGGCCGGCCACAACCGTATTATCAGAACGAAAGATGGCCAGCCATCTTTTTCCATAATACAGTTCGGGACTGCTCTTTGCGGCGCCGGCCAAATAGATGGCCGGCCATCTATTTGGCCGGCACCATTCGATTATGCCCCTCCACATTGCCACAAAAATTAGCACATGAACCTTATTGCTACTTTTTTTTTTTAGATGGTATGAGCCCATGTGCTAATCCCGTGCTAATCGGTTCACACGACAGTGTGGCTACGCTAACTGAATGGTTCAGATATGCCCTCTCTCCACCTCCAGACACTCCCCCTCAGTCAAAACGTTTATTTTTTAGTGCGTGGGTATTTTTATTTGTTACATTTGTATCCCACATTTTCCCACCTATTTGTAGGCTCAATGTGGCTTACATAGTACTGGAGAGGCCTTTGCAGGCTCCGGTATACACAAATACAGGGTGATATTGTGGTAAGATCAAGTTCATGTGGCAGAGCCACATTAGGGAATTGGAGAATGGAAGATTATGTTATGTCCATTATGTGCTTTAGTTTGGTTGTGTTGCAGAGATTAGGCATTTAAGTTGCATCGGTAGAGTATGCCTTTTTAAACAGGTTGGTTTTTAGTGATTTCCGGAAGTTTAGGTGGTCGTACGTCGTTTTCAAGGCTTTTGGTAATGCGTTCCACAGTTGTGTGCTTATGTAGGAAAAACTAGATGCGTACGTTGTTTTGTATTTAAGTCCTTTACAGCTTGGGTAGTGCAGATTTAGATAAGATCGTGTTGATTCGGATGTATTTCTAATTGGTAAGTCGATCAAGTCTGTCATGTAACTCGGGGCTTCTCCGTAGATGATTTTGTGAACCAGGGTGCAGATTTTGAAGGCGATGTGTTCTTTGATTGGGAGCCAGTGTAGTTTTTCGCAGAGGGGTTTTGCGCTTTCAAATCGCGTTTTACCAAATATAAGCCTAGCTGCCGTGTTTTGAGCGGTCTGAAGTTTCTTTAAGGTACATCCCGCATAAATTCTATTGCAGTAATCTAAGTGGCTTAGTACCATTGATTGTATCAGGTTGCGAAATGTTTCCCTCAGGAAGAATTGCTTCACGCGTTTGAGTTTCAACATTGAGTGGAACATTTTCTTTGTTGTGGATTTCACTTGGCTCTCTAGTGTTAAGTTACAATCCATGGTAACGCCGAGGATTTTCAAGCTGTCTGAGATAGGATGGGTGTGATCTGGGGTGTTGATACTTGTGGGGATGTCCAGGCTGTGTTGGGATGAGAGGGGATTTTACCCACAGTAAGCCTTTTTAAGCTGTGGTAAGCACGTGTTAGTGCTTACTGCAGCTATGGAAGTTAAATGGGTATTTGCAGACTAGCATTTAAGCGCTTTGCTGGCACTTTCATGGGTATGGGTACACATTAGGCTTGCCAACTAGATCCAGATTCACCCAATCCTGGCAGGTGAATCTGGAACTAGTTAGCAACTCTAGTATACATACATGCAAGGGGTGTATAAATATCGGCACCGAGATTATATAATTGTTGATATTTTGAGGGACATTTTCAATATGATGTCTAAGTTAGACTTTGAACAACTTATACACACAAACCAGGATTCATAGTCACCAACTTCAAGAGAGTGCTGTAAAACAGTTCACACCAGTATAATGTCTTTCTTCTATGTTTGTGCAGCGCTGCGTATGCCTTGTAGCGCTATAGAAATGCTAAATAGTAGTAGTAGTAGTATAATATAATAAAAATATTATTTATGTGTATAGAGTACCCTCAGATATTTACCACTATAACTGCAGTCAATAATGCTGCTACAAAGTGGCATAGCACTTCTTTCATTGGGTAACTCTAACAAATTTTTTGGGAGAGCAACATATGCTCGTTTTTATATGCTTCCCAATCACCTCAGTGCTATAAAATCACTTATCACTTTTAAAATTGTATATACTAGGTGAAAACTGTGCACTTATCTCTCAAGTTCTTGCCTCCTAGGCAGAACTATTTTGCCTTGCTGAAACATTCGTCAGTTGCCTTCCATTATGGCTGTAGGTACGCCCTAGGCCCACCCTAATCTGCCTTAAAAATGCCCCAACACGCCCCCTTGTGATTTGGACGCACTGCAGACAAAATGCATAGATTGATGTCTGAAAAACGGGTTTTGAAAATACTGATTTGGATGTTTTGAGAAGAAATCCGTCTAAATGGTGCTTTGTGATGCTTTTTGGACATTTTTCTCTTTTGAAAATGAGCCCCTTTGCATAATCTGACATTAACCACATTTTTGGAGGACACCATTTTTTAATAAATCACAAATATATATTGGTTAATGAAAATCATATTTGGTGTCAGAATATTAGATTTATGTTTAAATGACTTTCTACTGTTTAGTTACTGTACCGTATGTACATTGAATATGGTTTATGCATCTTTTTTCTCTGTTTTGTTTATTAGAACCATTACATCAACACCATATTTAATCACCAATGAACACATTAGTCCAGTTATTATTTTTATTATAGGTTCTTATCCATTCCTGGGTGTTCTGAGCCTCCCTTTGGCAAACAGTGTAGATATTTGGATTTCACAGAGTAAAATCAGTCACAAAAAAAGTTTCTTTTGAGGAGTAGTTAGCAAAAGCTAATAATTCTTTGGTGTGGCAAGAAAGAAAACATTCAGAGCATGTAAGAGGTGGCACCACTTAAAACAATGTATTAATAACCTCCTATCCATCCCAGATCCAGCCTAGCAGGGATCAGTTATCCCCACCCTTCCAGAGGCCTCCACTAAGATTATATTTACTCCTGCACAGAGCAGGGCTCCTCTATTGATGCTGGTGCTATGGTAAGAGCAAAGCAAACACAGCGGGGGTGACACGAACGATGATGCAAAAACAAAACGTCCAGTGGACTCAAAGAGTTCACATCAGAAGCTTTATTAAAATGGAATGGACTAGACACAAATCGTGCTTCGGCCAAAGAGGCCTGCTAATTTTTAGCATGCGCTAACATATAGAGTCACTGCTAGACAGACAGCATAGCCAGCAGCGACTCTATGTGTTAGCGTTCTTGTTACTGACACACATTTACTGGGTATTACTCCATTCTCTATACTGTCAGAGCGCTGAGTTACTATATAACCACGACTTACAGGCAGGCTTCTGTGGCCGAAACACGATTTGTGTCGAGTCCATTACATTTTAATAAAGCTTCTGATGTGAACTCTTTGAGTCCACTGGACGTTTTGTTTTTGCATCATCGTTCATGTCACCCCCGCTGTGTTTGCTTGGCTTGGATTCCCTGCGCAGAGGACTTTTGTTCTTCTGTGTTTGTCGATTTCTTCTGGCCATGGTAAGAGCATCACTATTAGCCTGGATACACTTACCATCTCCTCTTGAAAGCACCTGCAGTATCTGCAGTGGTGATTGCACATGGTAATTTATAGTATTCTGTCCATGCCCATAACCCGCCCATTCGCCACACTTTTCCCTCGCACTGCCACAGCAAGCAGCTACTTTGTGAATTAGTGTGAGGCAAGTGTCATGGCCATGCAGTAACCGTTACCCTGCGCTAACTGCTCACCATGTTTAGTAAACTACTACTACTACTACTATTAAACATTTCTATAGCGCTACTAGACTTACGCAGCGCTGTACAAATTAACATGAAAAGACAGTCCCTGCTCAACAGAGCTTACAATCTAAATTGGACAGACAAACAGACAGCTAGGGGTGGGGAAATTGCAGTGGTAGGGGTGATAAGTGAGGGTGAGTCGAAAGCAGTAGCAAAGAGGTGGGCAACAGTGGAGGAGTGGCCTAGTGGTTAGGGTGGTGGACTTTGGTCCTGGGGAACTGAGTTCAATTCCCGGCATAGGCAGCTCCTTGTGACTCTGGGCAAGTCACTTAACCCTCCATTGCCCGCCACATTAAGCCTGCCATGAGTGGGAAAGCGTGGGGTACAAATGTAACTAAAATAAAATAAAATTATTGTGTATTCAAAGTAGAATTTATGCAAAAGTAAAAACAAGCCTGGCATGTCATCTAATGACCCACACAAACACACTGGAAGAGCAAGTTCGCCATTTTCATTGCTCACAGGAAGAATATAAGTACAGGATACAAAATCTAAATTGCCAATATAAGTGGTGGTAGTAGTGAGGGGGGGGGGGTGTCTACATTTCAAACCTTTTGAAACTAGAATTTGTATGAAACAGCTGAATTATTTGGACCTTTCCAACCTCATTAATTACCAAAATTTAGTTTCTTTTGAGAGAGCTGTGCAATTATGAAAATAAATTCAGCAAATACTACACAATTCAAAACCTTTGCTGAAATGCAAAGATTCAAATTATATTTATAGGCATGGTAACAATGTGCAATGGTCTTTATATAACAGATACATCCCTGCTTGCTATATTTAGACGTCAGACAATTATTCTTCTCACACATTTGCACATAGGTGGTATTAATTACAAGGATATTAACAAACAAGATGGCACTGAAAATTCTAAACTGATTTTCTCATATAAAATAAAGTTGACAAGAAGGCTTTTAGGTACAGTTTATTCTGGGTATATAAGTCTCATATCTATCTAAGCTAATTAGAAGGCTATAACTATTTAACTTTTAAGTACACTGCATTCTTCTACACAAGGGGTTCTGAACCCAGTCCTTGGGACACACCCAGCCAGTCAAGTTCTCAGGATACCCAAAATGAATATGCCTAGGATAGGTTTGTATGCACTACCCTCCATTGTATGCTAATCTATCTCATGCATATTTGTTCCATCTTATTTGACCAATAATAACTTCAATACATCTTCCACACCTACACATACAAAAACATCAACAATAACCTTCATTGTTGTATTCATTAAGCATAAACTCTTCTCATTCATACATTCAGACAAAGTCCCCAGTCAAAAAGTCCCCCACCCTTGATCAACTTTACTACAATAACGTCCAACACTCCGTGTTTGCCCAAGACGATCCCTTAGCTTTTTACATAAGTACATAAGTATTGCCATACTGGGAAAGACCAAAGGTCCATTGAGCCCAGCATCCTGTTTCCAACAGTGGCCAATCTAGGTCACAAATACCTGGTAAGATCTCAAAAATGTACAAAACATTTATACTGCTTATCCCAGAAATAGTGGATTTTCCCCAAGTCCATTTAATAACGGTCTATGGACTTTTCCTTTAGGAAGCCGTCCAAACCTTTTAAAAACTCCGCTAAGCTAACCGTCTTTACCATATTCTCTGGCAACGAATTCCAGAGTTTAATTACACATTGAGTGAAGAAAACTTTTCTCCGATTCGTTTTAAATTTACTATATTGTAGCTTCATCGCGTGCCCCCTAGTCCTAGTATTTTTGGAAAGCGTGAACAGACGCTTCACATCTACCCATTCAACGCCACTCATTATTTTATAGCCCTCTATCATAGCTCCCCTCAGCCGCCTTTTCTCAAGCTGAAGAGCCCTAGCCGCTTTAGCCTTTCCTCATAGGGAAGTCGTCCCATCCCCTTTATCATTTTTGTCGCCCTTCTCTGCACCTTTTCTAATTCCACTTTATCTTTTTTGAGATGCGGCGACCAGAATTGAACACAATATTATTTCCTAGAGTCTACTGCAAGATCAAGTTAGAGCTTACAGAGAAAGAGAAAGCGAGCCTGAGTAAAGGTTGACTAGAGCTGTCATCTTTCATCTCTGTGCTAAGAGGCATTGAACCTTGGCATCTTGTACCCACTACCCTCACAACTTGAAGTGATAACTGCTCTGCAGTACCTGGCTACTGGTTACTTCCAGAGGATGGGAAAAGACACATCAGGTAAGTCTTTTCTTCTGGAGACCATACGTGCCTACACACTTAACTATATTCAATATCTCTCTTCTGAGCAGAGGGGTGTAAACATACAAATAATCTTTTACGCAATAACTTTTTTTCTCCAATGTGATAGAGATTATCAGCTACACTTATGTAGGCTTGGTTCCTCAGGGTGTCAATAAGCCATCTGCTGCAGCCATAAGCATTTTCAGTGAACATTGAGGCCTGATGTGACCACAGCTTGCTGGTGACAAATGTGGGTGGGCAAGTTTCCTGGTTCATGTCCTTGATGCCCAAATACAGAGGCAGAACCCCTTTCTGAGGATGTCTACTTGGAATCCTGATCACATTGTTCTACTGAGCATATGCTGGAAGAAATGACTGCTTCAATGAAGTTACAGATGTCTTCATAGCTTGTAGCATGTCGTAACATTTTGATATCTGTAAATGTTAAGGGTTCCTCCTGAAGATCTGGTGGCTAACTGTACTTCTCCATATCCTTTGCCTCTGTCAGACACCTTGCAAGTGCATTTTTGGGCTGCTAAAAGGATGGTTTGACTCACTGGATCATACTAAAATCTTCTTACTGCTAGTTCCTGCCAAAGTCAACAGCTTCTTTGTTTTTCTGCATCACGCTACACAAACATGTGTTTTTGGCACCATCTTCCCTGACTAGAGGAATCAGCTGAGATGGTAAAAAGAAGGAATGACAATGATGTAACTGAAGATACTAAAAAATCTAATGCCTAGTGTCAAATTTCATTTAACATTGACACTCGTATTCACTTCTGTACTCGCTCACAAATTAAACCACACAACTACCATCTTTCATGGAAGAAAACTTGGCCGCAGTTTTATTTCAATATCAACCAATCAAAAAATAGTTACAAACTACAAGTTAACAAGCGACCTTCAAATGACCTTATCATCTATGTTGCTAGTTGGTACCGAACTAGCTGCCCAAATTCCATCAAATATTTTTAGTTATTCATGATATGTATTTCAGTGAGACCTACGGTGTAGACAAGGCCTCACCTCGTGGAGGTCTCGAACACAAGCATCTCAAACCACAAAAAAAATAGTAATTCAAACCATAAATGGAGGCTGCTTGACAATGTTCATTGCCTTTTCCCACTGCTGTGACTCCCTACCCCCAACCCAAAAGAAACAATCACACCAATACAAACAACACAGCACAAAACAAGAATGTTAAACAGCAAAATTCTAAAACAAAACTAATAACTCCCCAAAAGGGGTGGGCAGGGAAGGAGCAAAATGATCAAATTTAACACCTCCATGTTCCCGCTTCAACCACCTAATGCCCTAGCCCTTCTTCACAGAAGATCTCCTCAGCCTCAACATTCCATTTCCGCCTTCCCGCCTTCCCACAAATCTAATCACATCCCAGCTTCTATTAACCCTTTCCTTCTCAGCACCACTCCCAATACCCTAAGGGCTCTGTTTACTAAGCCGTGCTAGAGGTGCGTTAGTGTTTTTAGCACGCGCTAACTGTGTAGATGGCCATAATATTCCTATGGGCGTCTACATGGTTAGCACGTGCTAATTTTTAGCATTCACTAAAAGCGTTAACACACCTTAGTAAACAGGACCCTTAATTAAATTCCACATTAAGTTCCCCAAACCTCCTCTTAAAAGTATTTAATTTAATTCCAATTTCTTTTAATATAATTTTAATTTTATACCCAGCAGCTCCACATAAATTAATTAATTAACTTTACTTGGATCTTCCAATTCTGTTATTAAATGCTTCCTTCTTACAGCATGAATAAACTTTAAACTAATTTCCATGCCACTAAGCCTCCTTTTTTCATTTAACCCCCCTCTCCCCACCCCATCCCACATTATAAATGCACTACCCAGGTGGCAGACACTTCAGCTGGAGTTATATTGTTATATTGCCCTCAAGTAATTCCTTGGGCTTCCTTCAATATATACAACCTAACACCATTTAATTACAACAAACATAAAAATACACATAAAATACTACAACACTGAGTGCATGATCAGGCCCATTTTATATAAAGACTGGAATTGAGATGTCCAGGTTGGGACATGCTCCATTCTAGCAGTATTTTACAAAGGTTCTGCTGTACATGGAGAGTTTTGTGAAACACATATAAGGGTGTGTATAAGTGCATGTGTGGAGGGAGCCACCATTTTATAAATACACACATTGGAAAAATGAATGGTACAAACTCAGCAGCTTTCACATGGAGGTAGTTATCCCATTTTACATGCCTAGACATGCAAGTTCTGCCGATTAAATGATGAGGCCGCGAATATTTTTTTTATTCATTTTGAAGGTGGGAATAAACAATGTGGGATTATAGAGAATTATTCACTTAATCCCTCATGTAAAGCCCTGGAATTTTTCACTTAATCCCTCGTGTAAAGCCCTGGTTGAAATGAACACTTTTAAAACATCCGTGTGTGCCTTTCAGAGGTTGTAAAACTCTACAGAGGAAAATACATGCAGATTTTTGTCCCACCCGGTGTGGCTCACCATTGTGTAAACAGCATCTTTCAGTCATCACTATTTTCACGTGTATATAATCTTCATATGTAAATGCTGCTATTTCTAAAATACCCCTTATATATAAAACAACAAAATAAAAAAATATATGGATTCTTACTAAGGGGTCCTTTTACAGAGCTGTAGTGGAAAGTAGTCTTAGCTTGCCCCTACATGGATCTTTCCCACACGCTAAGGCCATTTTTAGTTAAGCAGGAAAGTGGCTGATTTTTCACTTTCTGAATTATTTATTTGTTACATTTGTATTCCACATTATCCCACCTTTTTGCAAATTAATGGCCACGCGCTAATGTTGCCGTTAGCATGCAGTCGTTACCAAAAATTAGCACGTGAGCCCTCACCGCCACCTATTTTATACATGGTAAGGGCTCATGCACTAATCTTGCGCTAATTAGTCAGCGTGCAATAATGTAGATGCACTGTGGGGCCATTTTACTAAGGTGCACAGGCGCCTACATGCGTCCAATGTGCGTCAATTTGGAACTATCACCCGGCTACCACATGCCACGGGCGGTAATTTCATTTTTTATGCGCATCCAATACAAGTGGCAGAAAACATTTATTATTTTCTACCGTGTGGCACTAACCGGGCGGTAATCGGCAGTGTACGCACGTTGATGCTTACCACCTGGTTAGCACGTGAGACCTTACTGCAAACTCAATGGGTGGCGGTAAGGTCTCAGGCCGAAAATGGACGTGCGCTGGTTTTAATTTTGCCAGACGTCCATTTTTGGCCACCCAAAAAAAGGTCTTTTTTTCCAGGTATGTTGTAAAATGGACCAGCGCGTATCGAAAACACGAGCCTACACCAGCGCAGGACATTTTTCGGCACGTCTTAGTAAAAGGGCACCAACTGATTAGCGCAGAAATGCCCACTCTATGCCCCTTCCCAGAAAAATTGTAAAATATTTTTTTACCACGTAGTTTGCACGCGCACATTTAGAACTTGCCGCAGGGTGTGCTCAGTAATCCTGTGGTAAGCTCTTTTAAGCTGCATAAGCACGCATCAGTGCTTACCACAGTGGAGGAGTGGCTTAGTGGTTAGGGTGGTGGACTTTGGTCCTGGGGAACTGAGTTTGATTCCCACTTCAGGCACAGGCAGCTCCTTGTGACTCTAGGCAAGTCACTTAACCCTCCATTGCCCCATGTAAGCTGCATTGAGCCTGCCATGAGTGGGAAAGCGCGGGGTACAAATGTAACAGAAAAAAAAAGTTGGGTAAAAGGAGCTCCTGGAGAACAATGTTGGGCACCAAAGTTGTTACTCATGGAAGTACTAAACAAAATGGATTATTCATTCATTTCTCTTAAGAGTAATCACTGCTGCTTCTTGAGGAAGAAATCTATATTTCCTTGGAAACAGAGAGGTGCAATACTGCCCAATTACCCCTAAGGCGCGGTGAGCAGCGTGCATTAAATTGTGTGCATGGCCAATTTACATGTGCCACTCAACTTTAGTAAAACTGGATGAAGGAGTTAAAGAGGAGCACGGTCAGGAGAGGTTTGTACTCGTGTGTAATGGACAATGTGCGCCAAATTCTCTATAGGTAACCCATATTTGGGTGTGAAAACCAGAGAGTCGCATGTAAACTAATTAGCTAATCAGACATTAACAATCAAGCACTACCCTACAGGAGAGGAGGGACAGAAAGGATATGATACAGACCTTTAAATACTGAAAGGAATAACTGAATAATGAGCCTTCTCCAGGCCATGAAAAACTCTTTTTTGTAGGAAAAAAAGTACCAGTACTCATTATGAGTGGTCAGCTACTTTGCATTACAGGTAAGGTCTTCACTATCCTTCCTGCAGCCTCAACCCTCACATAAAGATAAAGAAACTGAATGGAACCTCCTAGCATCTGTATTTGAATTCAGCTCTATCCCTTACTGTTAATAATAATTTAAAACTACAGTTTGTACCGATATCTTTCTGATTCCCAGGTCCTTGGGTGAGACCTGGAATAATGTAATTAAAACCAGTCAACATTAGCAGTGATGTGCCAAACATGAAGACATAATAATGTTAAAAAATCCTGGCTATTACCTGGCAAGGCATAGGCTTATAGATGGAGATTTCAGTTTGAAGCCAGATCCCTTTAGAAGACTCCAAGACAGACCAGATTTTTTCTTGAACCACATGGTTCTCTTCAAAGATATAAACCGCAAGGGAATCGCTCATTTTAGAAAATCCATGTAAGGCATAATAAAACCGCAGACAGTACTGCATGCTTCCTGGCAAAGATGGACCATATAGGCGTCCAAAGTAGCCGGGCTGCGATGTAAACCTTGTGTTAGCCAACATGAAATAACCTGCAGAACAGAAAAAGTTGTTAGATTTATTTTAACAATCTAGAGAACACTTTTAACATTTCAGTTATGTCAGCAGATTTCTCCTGTGTTGGCAATTTCTTTAGCAGGTTCATAAATCACATCAAACCTCATTTTATAGGGTTTTCAGTTGAAAGTAAGGCTTACTTTGATCTTGGCCCCTTCACAGCTGCCTCAGGTCCACCAAATCTAGCACTTGTTGGCTGGGATGTAGGTAAGCATGAGGTTGTGCCCGGACTCTATTGGTCAGTGACTCTAACGTCAGTGAGTGACATTAAAAGATTATCTAATGTCACACCCAAGATCTTCAATTATGATTCGAGCTTGTATCTTACACCATCAAGTTAAAACTACTAATTAAACACATCTAGCGAGGATGACTTATAAGTAGAAATTCTGTCTTGTCAGTGTTGAACTTTAATTTAGATGTCATGGCCCAGTACTCTAAGCACTGCAACCTCTGCCTAAGTTTAGGTATAACATCTTGAAACTCACTGTCAAAAGAAATATAGATGGTTAGAGTATCTTTATAACTCCTACGGTGAAATGGATTCTCTGCAAGCTATAATTGGCTTTTATTGGATTAATGTAAATTTTATCTAAAAATACTGTACGGGACCTTCCAGACCACGAGGTCCCTTCTTCACATATCAATAATGTCTACGATGTAGCATCTGAAGAAGGGGCCTATTTGGTTTTTAAAAGCTCATATACAATATTCTTAGATACATTTATGTGCAAAGGTTTAGATACCTCTGGTCAAAACATATACCTGTATTGTTTCTAATAAACACCCAGGGCTATTATTAGAAAGAATGGGCCAGTGTGGGGCCTTGAGCATCTGCACACGCCCAAGGTCCTGCACCGGCCCAGCGCCATATCCATAAGATGAGGTAAGAAGAGAGATCCAGTCATTGTGGGGAGTGGAGAGGGTAGAAGATGGAAGACAGCAATGCCGGTTATTAGGAATTCGGGGGGGGGGGGGGAGATGGGGGGGTTGGCTATTATTATTAAGGGGAATCTAAATTTGGCTTGAAAATGAAATGTACAGGGTTTTTCGATTCTGAAACGGGGAGGGGGGCATTATTAGAGGTGGGCTATTATTAGAAACAATACAGTATTTCAGTGAATCCCTACATATCAGAAGCTGACACAACCTTCACATGGTACAAATTTAAACACAACAACTTTCTGTACATTTTAATGCATAATCACTATTTGCAAATTTTATTTCCAGATTCACAAAAAAACAGTATAAAAGGTACCAAAATTTGTGCACCCTTTCATTCTATAATGTCTCCTTTGACAGAAATAACAGCTTTCAAATGTTCCCTGTAGCCAGCTAAAATTCTTTCTAGTTTTGCTTTTGGACAGACTTCACATTCTTTCTTGAAGAACTTTTCTTGCTCAGAAATATTCATGGGTCTCTCGACATATCTTCAATAATATTCTAGCCTGGGGACTGTAATCGTCATTCCAAAACCTTCATTTTTTATTCCTGTATGTACATCATGGTTGATTTTGAGGTATGTTTTGGATTGCTGTCTTGCTGAAATATCTAACATCTTTTCACCGACTCTGGATATCAGCTTCTAAGATATGTTGATTCATTTATAGAGGGGTCCTATTACTAAGGTGCACCGAAAAGTGGCCTACGCTGGTGTAGACGCGGGTATTCAACGTGCGCAGGTCCATTTTTCAGCACACCTGCAAAAAAGGCCAAATGGACATGCAGCAAAATAAAAATTGGCGCATGGTCATTTTGTGCCTCAGACCTTACCGCCACCCACCGACCTAGCAGTAAAGTCTCAAGCGTTAAAAGGGTAGTAATGTTCTACGTGCGTACAATCCTGGCTACTGCTGCACACCAGAAAAGTGGATACTCATAAAAAATGAAATTACTGCCCAGGCCACACGGTAGCCAGCCGGTAGTTCAAAATTAATGCATGTAGGCGCCTACGCAGCTTAGTAAAAGGGCCCCAGAGACCCCTAAGTTCTGCCTTGCTCAGATGGTAGAGACCTCTAGTGGCTCTTCTCAAGTACTGCACTGTGACCAGTTTTTACCATTGCATTTTCCAGAACAGGAGTGGGCTCTCCTGATCAAAGAGGAATGCTGGGAAGAGACCTTTCTTAGAGGGAAACTAGGACTCTTATAAATACCTAGCCCAAACGGTATCACCTGTCTTGGTTGGACCACTAAACTGTACATCTAAGACTGTCTAAATCAGCACTCTTGAGGAAGAGGGAGCCTTTGGCTGGATAAGCCACTGCAACATTACTAACAGAGATGTGAAGGAGTGAAAGTAAACATCTAAGGAACATGAAAGAGAAACAGGGAGCCCCTGATCCTGGAAAAAGAGAAGATACAGAGGGTCCGGAGATGCAGCTGTATTGTACCTGTGACCGGACCAGCTCTACAAGGTATTCTGGGAAAGGAGCTACAGTCTCCACGTAAAACAGACAAGTGCTAAGTGACTGTAGCTGTTAATATTTTTTCTACTGTGCCATTATTTGATTTGTGTCAACAACAGGAAGACTTGTGCATACAAATATTGCTGAATAGTGCTCAATATGGCAGTACCTGGCAAAATCGTTAGCGTGCCTTCACCATGACCCAGCTGTTCCCTCTTTTCATACAGATAATTCTATGTACACTAAAGTTTTGTTTGCACAATGTTACCCTCATGAGTCTTCTGAATATTCACCTCGGTGTCTGTTAGTTTCATAGCACTGGACCTTTTCTACGGGCACATGTTCTGGAGATACTGCTTCCAGAAGAGGGCGGGGTGACTCTATTCAGACACATAGCTACGATTCCAGTTCCAATTCTGATGGTGCTTTTGTCTTTGTGTGTGTGGTATGGACACATGTCTGCTTCAAACTGAGATGAGACAATCTTACATTCCTTTGCTACCAACAGCAGAAGGCACACAAAGTCTCCAGTCTCTTCCAAGGCTGTACTTATCAGAATCACTCTATGATCAAATTAGAGAATTCACTATATTATCAATGTGACTGCCAGTCCTCTCCATTACACAGTCAGGTATTAATCTGCAAACGAACCTTTTCTGGAGATGCGAAGGCAGTAGAATGAGAGGACAAGAAATGAGATTGAAGGGGGGCAGACTCAAGAAAAATGTCAGGAAGTATTTTTTCACGGAGAGAGTAATGGATGGTTGGAATGCCCTCCCGTGGGAGGTGGTGGAGATGAAAACGGTAACGGAATTCAAACATGCGTGGGATAAACATAAACGAATCCTGTTCAGAAGGAATGGATCCTAAGGAGCTTAGCCGAGATTGGGTGGCAGAGCCGGTGGCGGGAGGTGGAGATGGTACTGGGCAGACTTATACGGTCTGAGCCGGTGGTGGGAGGTGGGACTGGTGGTTGGGAGGTGGGGATGGTGCTAGGCAGACTTATACGGTCTGAGCCGGTGGTGGGAGGTGGGACTGGTGGTTGGGAGGCCGGGATAGTGCTGAGCAGACTTATACAGTCTGTGCCAGAGCCGGTGGTGGGAGGCGGGGATAGTGCTGGGCAGACTTATACGGTCTGTGCCCTGAAGAGGACAGGTACAAATCAAGATAGGGTATACACAAAAAGTAGCACATGTGAGTTTATCTTGTTGGGCAGACTGGATGGACTGTGCAGGTCTTTTTCTGCCGTCATCTACTATGTATGTTACTATGTCACTTCCACATATGTACACTTCCTGCCTATCTCTGAGCTTTTCTATCCCTATATTTTCTTCTTTTTCCATGCTTCTGTTTTTGTAATATATTTTATTGAACCACACATGTCAAAAGAAATAGTAACCAGCAAGGTATTTTTGTTGTTGTTGCTTTTTAAGAACTGTAATTTCATATTCCTAATGTGTTAGTGTTTTTATTTGTTATTATTCTCTACTGTATCTTGTTACAGGTTTGGCATTTGTAGTTTTTGTATTCTCTTTTTTTTGTGCACGTGACGTACTTCAAACCAAGAATTGTACATGAAAGGGCTAGATTCTATATATCACATCTAAAAAAAATACGCTTAGGCATACTCTATAAACCACGCCTACATTTGTGTACTTTTTAGAATATGCCTTAATTTCCACGCGATTTATAGAATATGCCGAACGCCCATCCGCATGACTAAATTTAGTCCCAGGCAGTTAAACTAAGTAAAACATGGTGTAAATGCCGACGCTTAAACTAGGGACGGACTGAGTGTATACTATAACAATGCACATAGATTTTAGAAATGCCAATGACCCGCCCATTCTACCCCCCCTAGCCACGCCCCCTTTTCAACTATGTGACTTCTAATTTACGCGCATCACGTTGCAGAATATGCTTAGACAGCTGTGCTCGTAAATTCGAATTAAAGCCAATTAATGTCAATAATTGCTTGTTAATTGGCAACTATCAGTGTTGATTGGCTTGTTAACTAATTAAGTTGTGTGCGCAAATCTAGCATATGACCAGATTTGCGTACGCAACTTAGTTGCGCTATACAGAATCCTGGGGTAATGCGTAAAATAAATAAATGCATAAAGAACTCTAGTCTTTAGTAAAGCAATACATAGTACTGCTGCCAAGCCTTGAGGTCTCATCCATCACAGGTTGTATAAATGAGTGTTTATTTTCTAAACAATTTCAAATCAAACATGGTTGTACCTAATCCAGTAGTATGATCCCCCATCCTGTACACATTAGGCTTCACCTTCACTCTGTTCCAGCCTGAGCCATCCTTGCGGTCCTGATGAAAATTACACAGATCGTCCTCAAAATTGCAGCTCACTTCAGCTGCATCAAAGAGAATTCCTGCAGGGACAAAAAAAACTGAGTCTGGCTAGAAAGTCGATAACATGTGCATGAACATCTGAAGTGTAAGCTACTCCAAAACACAGTGAAGACAAGAACTAAAAAAAAAGCTGCTGCTTATATTTTGGCACATAAGTTAGGAACCTATTTTCAGCTGGATTTAGATGTCTACTTACCCAAAATGTAGGTGCCTGAATCTGCTTAAAAAAGGCACCTAACTTTAGGAAAAAATACAGTAGTACCAGGGCTGCTGAGGGGAGGGGGCACGATTCCCCCAGACCTGGCCTCCTAGGGGGTCCGGCGCTGAGGTATGTCTCTCTCCTGCTCCTGACAGGACCCAGGTGATTGCATCCCGACAGGAGCAGGAGAGAGAAAACGTCGGCACCGGGCCCCCCTTAGAGACTGGGGAGGCAGGGCAGGCAATGTGGTGGAGAACAGAGCTGGAAAGGATTCTGCTGGCGGGGTTTGAGGACCCCCACCAGCCAAGGTATGTGGAGTTGAAGCAGGGAAGTGAGGCACAATATGCCCCTCACCACTTTGGGCTCTGGCCCCCCTAGCGGTCTGGGGGGGGCAGTAGCGGTGGTCCTGGGGGGCGGGCGGCAGCGATGGTCCTGGGGGGGGGGGGGCTGGCAGCGGTGGCCCTGCCCTAGGCCCAACTCAGTCTCTCAGTGGCCCTGATTAGTACATGTTATCTGCAGTAGAGCCCATAGGAATACAATGGGTCCTGTGGCAGATAACATGCACATGTCTTTAGTGAAAGACTCCCTAAATTTAGGACACCTGTTAACTCTTAACTTTAGGCACCTAGCATTAGAAATTAGAACTGAGTTTCTAACCTGGTTCCGTTGACCTGGCCCTTCTCTTTTCCATGTCCATTTTTTTTAAGTACCTAAATTTTGGTGCCTACTAAAAATAAGTTTCTAAGGGGCCCTTTTACTAAGCTGCATTAAGCACTAATACACATTTAAAACAGGAAAAATGTTACTTTTGCCATTTGCGCATGCTAAGAACGCACTGGTCAATATTCAGCCAGCAGTAGTCAATGTTTTTTAAAGCACTGACCGTCGCCGGGATGATTAGCCCCCGATATTCAGTGTCAGGCCATATGTGAGCCCCTGGCATTGAATATCTGGGGCTAAATGCCACTGAACTTGCCGACAGAGCTTATTAGGATCCCAACCATTATTCAGACTTCTCACAAGGTCATGGCAGCCATTTTCCAGATGCTGCCACTAGGGACAGGAGTGGGGGGGGGGGGGGGGGGGGGGGTTCGCGCCTACCCCCATTAGACCACCAGGGTTTGAAGGTAGGCCTGGGAGGGGCTTACTGAGATGGGGGTGGGTTCATTGTGGGGGGCAGCAGGGAAGTATTTAAGTTCGCCGGTCAGGGTTGGAGGGGGAAGGATGGAGGAGGGCCATTTTGGAAGGGCTGCAAAGGTAACCAGGCACCATCTGAAATTCAGACCGGTGCCCAGTTGCTTTCACTGTATAAAGGAGCCCTTTGACCAAACTGTGTTAAAAAGTGGCCTTAGTGCATCCTCATATGGTTCACTTCCACGCACTACGGCCATTTTTACCGCAGGTGTAAAATGGCTGAATTTTCTATTTGCAGTATTAATGGCCAGATGCTAATTTTCCCATTAACATGTGGCCATTAGTGCATGAGCCCCTACTGACACCTATTTTGTAGGCAGTAAGGGCTCATGCACGGCAATGTAGCTGCACAAACCAATTAGTGGAGAACACGCCTACTATCCGCCCCAACCACACACCAGCGTTAAACAATAAATGTTATTTTTAGTGCATGGGTAGCATGCAGGATGCCTGAACACGCCGGTTAGCACTGAAAATCTCTACTAACCAGCTAGCTTTGTGTACCACTCTTTCTCTGCCCTAACTTCGCCTCTGCACCGCCTACAATTTCAACATGGGCGGACAGGCTAGTCCTGGACAGGCGATTTAAGCGTCCAGGAGCCTCTTCTTTGAATATCGACCCTGCATTATTTACTTTAAAAAAATGTTTTGAGGGGGCATGTCATGCGCTGATATTACTGGTGTGCAAACTGGCTAGCGTGTTCATAACATAGTAGCCCTTAGCGCCACCTAAACAGGAGATGGTAAATGCTCCTGCATTAATTTTTGAAAATGGCTGCACACTAATACTGCGAAGATGACGCAAAAAAGGAAAAGGAAAAGAGAAAAAAAGAGAAAAAAGCAAAAACGAGAACAAAATTAATAAAGAAATAAAAAATAGAAAAAATAGATGAGGAAAGAAAAAACTAAAAAATGAAATGGTAGGTAAAATGTAAAAATCAGAAAAAAGACGACACAAGCAAAATGCAAAGGATAAAAAAATGATGAATTTATTAGGGTGATATGACTCGACACAGCTGTGTTTCGGCCCAACTGGCCTGCGTCAGGAGTCTGTTACACCATATATGTATTCTCTGATAATGGAAGTCCTTGTGAAGTATTCAATTAAGCACGCCTTTATTCAGTAACACTCTACCTTTAAAAAGGCTGTGTGCACAGTTTAAAAAGAGTCGTTGTGGAGGACTCTGATGTTGTTGATATATATATATCTCTCGTGAACAGAAGTTCTAACGATACTTGTGTTCATCATTTTTTTATCCTTTGCATTTTGCTTGTGTCGTCTTTTTTCTGATTTTTACATTTTACCTACCATTTCATTTTTTAGTTTTTTCTTTCCTCATCTATTTTTTCTATTTTTTATTTCTTTATTAATTTTGTTCTCGTTTTTGCTTTTTTCTCTTTTTTTCTCTTTTCCTTTTCCTTTTTTGCGTCATCTTCGCTGTTTTTGATAATTGTCGTTTTGTGCGAAGACAGGTTTCTTCTGTATTTTTTGCACACTAATACTAACATTAGCGTAAGCCAATGCAAAAACACACATGGCTCAACTACTTGGTTTTACAAACAAACACCCTCTCCAAATCCCTATCTAACCTACTACTACTACCCTGTTTCCCCGAAAGTAAGACATCCCCCGAAAATAAGACCTAGTAGAGGTTTTCCTGAATTGGTAGATATAAGGCCTCCCCCGAAAGTAAGACCTAGCAAATTTTTGTTTTAAAGCAGGGCCGCCGAGAGCCAGACAAGGCCGCCCCCCCCCCCCACCCGAGGTCGCCGGGCCCCCCCTCCACCCACCGTCACTCCCGGAACTAACCTTAAATGCCTCCTTTCACCTTTGCAGCAAGCAGCAACAGGGCAGACCTCTCCTTCCTTCCGTGCTCCGCCCTCGCGGACGTTACGTCAGGCGAGGGCGAGACATGGAAGGAAGGAGTGGCCTGCCCTGCTGCTGCTTGCTGCGAAGGTGAAAGGAGGCACTTAAGTTTAGTTCCGGGAGCGACGGAGGGCGGGCGGGCCAACCCCGATCCAACCCCGATGTTTCCCCGAAAAATAAGACAGCCCCTGAAAATAAGACCTAGCGCATTTTGGGGGGCAAAATTAATATAAGACAGTGTCTTATTTTCGGGGAAACACAGTACTACTTAACATTTCTACAGCGCTACTAGGGTTACGCAGTGCTGTACAATTTAACATCTCCCTTACCCCCCTACGCTACCCCCCAAACTGCCAAATCAAAGCAATCGTGAAAGAGAGAGAACCACTTGTGCTATGACTCCCGGTCAGTACATTCACCAACTAAAATAGGTTTAACATTTTTCAGTTCCCTGGAGCTCCAAGATTCTGTTGCCAAGTCCAGGATTTTTGCCATTGTTCCCTGTCTCTAAGATTTCCCATCTCAGATACTGGGGAAAGGGAAATGGGACTTAATGTACCACTTTTCTGTGGTTTTTGCAACTACATTCAAAGCGGTTTACATATTATATACAGGTACTTATTTGTACCTGGGGTAATGGAGGATTAAGTGACTTACCCAGAGTCACAAGGAGCTGCAGTGGGAATCAAAACCACTGCACTAACCACTAACCTACTCCTCCAACTCTGCTCAACAGGTAGAATTGCTTGTTCTGCTGCTGAGGTTTTGGCTGGGAGGGCAGTTGGGAGGCCATACCAGCCTCAGAATTTTTGAAGGTTTTAATCAGCTGGTGCCCCACTGCCCCTGATGCAGCCATTTATATACTAGCGAAACATGACCATATCGGGCTTTTTATGTTGAACTAGCCGTTAAGCCCGTAGCAACGGGCTAGTTTTTTGTTTTCCTATGGCCTCTACCCCCCCCCTTCCACCAACCCTGTTCTCTCCCCTGCCCTACCCCCAGCGTCTGTTTCCCTCAGTTCCGCCCTCTCCTTCCCTCCCTGCTCCCTCCTCCTCTGATTTCCATGCCCATGTCCAAGCCCTCCTCCCTAATGGGCTGTACTGCTGGTGGAGGCGGGGCTTGGACTTCTACACTCTCAGCGTTCCGACTGTACTGCGCATTTGCAGGTGAGTCGGTCACTTGCTGTTTATATGTTTGATATCTGGGAGCTTTTTAATCTACCAATAAAGACTGTGTTTTTTACAAGATCTGCCTCTTTGTTTTACCCTCCAATTAGCACCAATTTACACCAATTATAGCCAGTCATTGGTTGTTAATGCCAATTAGCAGCTCATTAATCACATTATGGGCCTTATTCTATAAAGGTTATACTCCTAAATTTACACTCCTAATATTTATGCTCCTAAATTACGAGCATACTCTACGCTCCAAAACAGATTATGCTCCTAATTTAGGAGCATAAATTTTAGGAGTGAGCATAACCTTTATAGAATAAGGCCCTATGGGGGAGATTCTATATATGGCGCCTAAAAAAATCAGCTCCAAAATCAGTGCCAACTAAGCGTATTCTATAATCGGCGCCTAGATTTAGCTGCAGTATATAGAATACGTTTAGTTGATATATCAGCGCCTAAATCTAAGCGCATCCATTTACACTAGTGAAAACCAGGTGTAAATCCCTGCACACAGTTTTAGGCGCACTGGGCCATATTATATAACTATGACCGTAAATTTCAGAACACCCATTTCCCTGCCCATAACCACACCCCCTTTTACCTGCACATGTTAAAAGTTTGGCGCACTTCATTACAGAATACGCTTAGCGAGTTGTGCTCGTAAATTCTAGTCAGTGCCAATTAGTGTTCATTATTGCTTGTTAAGTGCTGTTATCAGCGCTCATTAGCTTGTTAGCTTTTGCGCATTGCTACAGAATCAGCGCAGATCTCTGGGCGCTCGATATAGAATCCAGGGGTATGTGTGTAACTGGCAGTATTCTATAACTTGTGTGTGCACCTTTGCATGCTAAATATAAAGATGTACACTCAAGTTTATAGAATTAGGAAGATAGTACCTCCAGACCACTGTTTCCTGAGCGGAAGCCCTCCAATTGCATTGTTGCCAGAGGTGGGTGGTGTTTCAGTGTTGTGATTTCAATCGCTAGGGACAGGCAGGTTCCCTGGAGTCCTGCAGAGCTTGCCTGTCCTTCACTTTTGAATATGTGATAGTGAAACAGCACCCCCCACTGGCAGGACTGTAGGTGGAGGACTCCCGCTCAGCTTAGAGGGAACAGTGCTCCAGACCTCTGTACGCTACAGCTGATATCCTTGAATGATGGAGGAAAAACATAAAATATAAAGCAGAGAGAGATGGAGAAAAATCAGGAAACACTGAAGAGCGAAACCAAAATTCATACCTGTCTGACTCTTGCAATACTCCGGAGAGAAAGAAATATCATCGATAGCAATATGCCCTGCATGGATGCCATTGAAAGCAACTTCAAAAATGACCTGCAAAATGCAAACAAACCACTTTGTTGCCTGCTGATGGTGCTACACTGCATTAACAGTTTATCAAGATACTCAGTTGTTACTGGTAGCTCTTATTTCAAAACGCCACATTGCTTAGCTCCAATTCAAAGATACGGCTTGGTATGGAAAATATTTCACACACTGTAGGGCACTTTCTCATTGCTCTGCATATCTTCTAGAGTCTTTTCCAATTTGCAAAGAATTCACATGATCCTAAATGTTCTGGGGGTTTATGCGTTCCCAATCAGTTTTGTTCTGCACTAAACATTAGTCGTTTTTCTAGATTTTGTATTTTTTTTTTTTTTGTTGTTCTAAATGCAACAGACTTTAATTTGAAGCTTTCATCCATGGCTGCATTTAGTCTTGCAGGCTAACAGTGCTCCAACTAAACTGACAGACTTCAGAACAAATGAGCTGGCTAGAGACATCAGTTCTGGTAGCATATAACAATTTTTATTGAACAAACAAATAAAGATACAAGAAAACAAATTGATGCAGGAGTTCTTCAGTGTTTCTAGATAGTAACCTTGCAGATTAGTAATGCTTATTAAGTATAAATAAACATAGCTCATTATCATAAAACAAGCGTAATGTGCATAAAGAGTGTAAAATGTAAAGTCACCCATCATTCTGATTCAATAAACTACCCGTAATACTACCTAACCTGAAGCATATAGACATCAGTTCTGTTAAAGGTTTGGTATATTTTCTTTCAAAGCAGATTATAAACTGGTGCTGAACATCTTAGACCAGCTGTGTCTTTTGGCCTTTAAAATATCTATATAATGTACTAAACCCCCTGTATTAAAAACATGCCTTAACATGCACTTTAATGAGCTTTAGTTCTCGTCTCCTTCTGTTCTCTTCCTCTCTAGTTAACATGGGAGTTACTAATGGACAGAAGTAAGGGGCATAGGGAGTCTCTGGTCTGTTGATGGTATTTTGAATATTGGCACTGGCAGGGTAGGAATGACTGAGGATTGTTCCTGCCCTGGATATCCTGGGGTTCCATTTAAGGCATAAAGTGGGATGCAGGGAGGGGATAGGGAACTTGCTGGGTTCATTTATAGTGCTCAAGTAGGGTGACAAAGTTTTCAAAAGGGTGGGGGGGGGGTTGCTAAGGGGGAAAATCTGATGTGGGCAGGGGTTATTTGTTGGGGGAAACTAAATTTTGGGGAGTGGATAATAAACATTTTTTCAGGGGGGGGGGGGGGGGGACAGTTGCACACACTGTGTTACTTGCCTCAGTTTAAATGATGGACCACTGGGACCCAAGAGCACTATCAGGTCAATATTCAGTCACCGCAGTTAGCTTCTTTTTTAAATGCCAGCTATGGTAATCAAA
The DNA here is from genome assembly GCF_901765095.1 of Microcaecilia unicolor. Taxonomy (NCBI): domain Eukaryota; kingdom Metazoa; phylum Chordata; class Amphibia; order Gymnophiona; family Siphonopidae; genus Microcaecilia; species Microcaecilia unicolor. Next base: position 242,857,105 of record NC_044032.1, on the reverse strand, counting down.
GTATCCAATATAGTGACCGCATATCTGGAACGGTTTACTGCTGCACAGGGGGCGTAGCCAAACCTCGATGGGAAGGGGGGCCAGAGCCCAAGGTGGAGTGGCACATTTTGCCCCCCCCCCCCAGCCGCTAATACCTCCCTGCTGCCGCCCTCCTGCCACCACTTCCACCCCCCGCGGCCGCTACTGCCTCCCCGATGTCGTCCTCCTGCCGCTGCTTCCACCCCCCCCCCCCCTCCGCTGCATGCTCAGTTTCATTAAAATGAGCGTGCACAGCCACTTAAAACAGGACAGCGTGCCAGGCAATGTGAGACCAGTGCGGGACAAAAGCTTTAGCTGGCAGGGTTTAGGGGGCCCCAGAGCCAATTTGGGAGGTCCAGCCCCCCCCCCCGGAGCTACACCACTGCCGCTGTATGTCTTTAGTATTATTGAGTTTAAGAGATTTAAGACAGAGTTGAAAACCTGGCTATTCCAATAGGCCTATGGGGGTTCTGACTGATTAGGTTGTCATGTCATTAATATCCCTGTGTATATCTTCTTTGTCCTTCTTATTTTCCTGTTTTCTCTCTTTGTCTTTCAGTGTCTGTATTTCTTTCCTGTCAGTTAATGGAGTTCCTTTCCTTTTCTTGATATTTTAGTCTGTACACCGCTTTGTTCTGCCTGTCAGTTTTGAAAATGTTTAAATAAACTATTCAGATAAGGCAAAAATGATCTGAATAGTGACAATATTCAATCTGCTAGCCATATAAGTTATCTGGGTACGCTCCTATGCAGTGGCGTACCTAGGGTAGTTGACACCCGGGGCCGGTCATTTTTTAACACCCCCCCCCCAAATCCAGTACTAGGCATGCCGAGAATACAAAACACTCAGGACCTATAGAGCAATTCTACCATACCATAAGCAGTCATTTCTACGAGTCACACAAGGAAAAGGAAAGCATCTTAAACACTACAGTGAGCACTAGAACATCAATTCACCTATTGTAAAACGAAACCAGACAGAATAGTACAAATCGTAGATCCTGCACAGTCAATGCCAACTGAAAGCCATGTCTTTTTCACAAACACAGATACACCCTAATCCACTATAGAATAAGTAATCATAAACTTTCTATTTAGACAAAAATTAAACTGAACCCCCAATGCCAGACTCTGCATACAATTCAACACCACAGAAACAGAAACTGTCCCCTAGTACTGTGCAAAATATAAAGACAGCAGATGTAAATTTGAAAAAAATTAACAAGTACCAATCACCACTTTACAAATTAACAAATAGAAATAAAACAAATATAGAAAGTAAAATAATACCATTTTATTGGACTAATACATTTAGCTTTCAGAGGCCAAAACCTCCGTCCTCGGGTCAGTACAGTATAGTGCTGTTACAGTATCCTATCCTGACCTGAGGAAGGGGGTTTTGTTCTCCGAAAGTTAGTCAAAATGTATTAAAATTAGTCCAATAAAAAGATTACCTTATTTACATGTTCTATTATAAACATTTAACACATCTACAATACTTTATCCTAAAGCAAAAAAAATAAAAATATATATTTTATTTACAGTTTGTTGTCTCTGGTTTCTGCTTTCCTCATCTTCTTTTCACCGTCTTCCTTCCATCCAGCATCTGTCTTCACTCTCTCTCTCTCTCTCTCTCTGCCATCCAGTGTCTGCCCTCTCTGCCGTCCCTTCCATCCACTGCCTGCCCTTTCTCTCTGCCCCTTCAATCCACCATTTGCCCTCCCTCTCCCATCCATCCAGGGTCTGCCCTCCCTCTCGCTCCCCCTTCCATCTAGGATCTGTCCCCTCTCTCTCTCTGCCCCTTTTTTCAGCCCCCAGTTCCAGCCCCCTTCTCCCCTCTGACCACCCCCACCCCAGTCCCCTTCTCCCCTCCCCTTCTCCTGTCTGAGACCCCCACCACAGTCCCCTTCTCCCCTCCCATGTCTGAGACCCCCACCCCAGTCCCCTTTTCTCCTCTGAACACCCCCATCCCAGTCCCCTTCTCCCCTCCCCTTCTCCCCTCTGAGATCCCCACCCCAGTCCCCTTCTCCCCTCCCCTGTCTGAGATCCCCACCTCAGTCCCCTTCTCCCCTCCCCTTTTCCCCTCTGAGACCCCCACCCCAGTCCCCTTCTCCCCTCTGAACACCCCCACCCAGTCCCCTTCTTCCCTCCCCTTCCCTTCTCCCCTCTGAGATCCCCACCCCAGTCCCCTTCTCCCCTCCCCTGTCTGACCCCCACCCCAGTCCCCTTTCCCCTCTGAACACCCCCACCCGAGTCCCCTTCTCCCCTCTGAGATCCCCACCCCAGTCCCCTTCTCCCCTCCCCCTCCCCTGTCTGAGATCCCCACCCGTCCCCTTCTCCCCTCTGAACACCCCCACCCCAGTCCCCTTCTCCCCTCCCCTTCCCCCGTCTGAGACCCCCACCCCAGTCCCCTTCTCCCCACGCCAGTCTCCTTCTCCCCTCCCCTTTTCCCCTCTGAACACCCCCACCCCAGTCCCCTTCTCCCCTCCCCTTCCCCCGTCTGAGACCCCCACCCCAGTCCCCTTCTCCCCACGCCAGTCTCCTTCTCCCCTCCCCTTTTCCCCTCTGAACACCCCCACCCCAGTCCCCTTCTCCTCTCCCCTTCTCCCTTCTGAGATCCCCACCCCAGTCCCCTTCTCCCCTCCCCTGTCTGAGACCCCTACCCCAGTCCCCTTCTCCCCTCTGAACACCCCCACCCGAGTCCCTTTCGCCCCTCTCCTTCCCCACCTCAGTCCCGTTAAAACCGGCGAAGCAGCGTCGCAGGCAGCGCCTCGTGCCCTGCTTGTAAAAAAAAAAAAATCAAATCTCCTTCCTTCTCCTCGTCTTGATGTCTTGACGTCGACTCGGGCCTTCCAATCAAGGCCCGAGTCGAGTCAAGACGAGGAGGAGAAGGAGATTTGATTTTTTTTTTACAAGCAGGGCACGAGGTGCTGCCTGCGACGCTGCTTCGCCGGTTTTTTAAATGTGCGGCGCCGCGGGAACGGCCACAGGAGGCGGCGGGAGCGGAGCACCCCCCACCCACTGGCACCCGGGGCGGACCGCCCCCACCGCCCCCCCTTGGTACGCCACTGCTCCTATGATATCTGCATAAAATCTGTTCAGTGGACTGAACATTGCCACTATCCAGGTAAATTTTGGGACTGCCCTGGCTCCAGCCACTGTCTGCATAGCGCTGAGGTGGTCTATAAGGATATTCAGAGGTACTATTTGGATAGACCTGCTAAATATCCTGGTCAGCAGCACTTATCTGGATAACATCTTTTTGGAAATCTAGCCCTAAATTTGACCC